>NC_082708.1:60319302-60951850 GCF_030144855.1 Hypanus sabinus | reverse complement strand
GAAGAGTGTACATAATTCAGAACTGTTACCTGGACTGGAGGGATTGAGTTGTAATGAGAGATTGGATAGGCTAGGACTGGTTTCCTAGGAATAAACAAGGTTGACCTTATGAAGGTTGATAAAATCATGAGGGTCAGAGATAAGTTGGATGATTGAGGGGTAAGTGAGTTTAAACTTCAAGGGAATAGTCTTAAGATGAAAGGTGACCTGAAGGGCAGATTTTTCATAAATGTACTGCATAAGGTGCAAGCTGCTCATCAAAGTGGTAGAGGCAGGCACAGAACACCTAGACAGGTATATGGAAAGGAGTGTATTATGGACCAATCATAGACAAACAGGATTAATGGAGATTTAGCTTCTTGGGCAGCCTAGCTGTGTGGAGCTGAAGAGTCTGTTTCTGTGTATAACTACATGAATCTATGAAATAAGCCCAATGTCACTCCTCCACGTACCATTCAACCTGAGCCCCCTGTCTCATCTAAAAAGTACTTATAGTACTGTATTGCATTGCCAGCCCTGACCAATTTTTAACTTCCTCTCTGTAATTGCAACAATGTTATATCCACAAAAGTTAATATAACACATTCAGTGTTAAAATAAATGAAATTCATCGTGTCATTCCTTCCAGGTGCCTTGTCTATCTGCACTCTGCCCTCTAGATCAATTTTGCTTTGGCTGTTCCTCATTCATAACTCTACCCTATAGGAAGCAGCAGTAGCAAACCAAAGTGGTAGAAGTAATTTGATTTTTTTTTTTGCAAATTTGTCATTATCAAAGTAAATGTGAGTGTAAAATGTTTTGTAAATTTGTCTGCTATTTATTGAAAATATCTTGTCTGTGGCTGAAGAATTTTTACATCTTGCCAATTAATCTGAAGATACATTTTGCAGACTATTTGAAAGTTTCATATCTGTAGTGAATGTCTGAGTCCAAAGATAGTTGTCTTATCATTTTTGTGATTAGCTACCTGTACACTGCATTTACCAGTGAAAATCTGACCCATATCTTTTAAGATAGCTTCATATGAAATTCACTTGAGTACTAAAATGACAGGGAACACAAAATTTCTCCTTAGTGCAAAATTGACAGTGAACCCAGACTCAGCTAATGCCATCCCAATGTTCCAAAAACCTTGGATTCCATATAATTATATCCTCAGTCTAAATCCTGGGCCTCTGTATCTCCCTCTGCAACAAGATCGTTGACTTCCTCACCAGGAGACCACAATCTGGCCAGGTCAGAAATAACATCTCTTCCTCACTGTTATTCAATGCTGGTGCACCTCAAGGACGTGTGCTTGGCCCAATACTCTAATCTCTGCACACTCAGGTTTGTGTGGTTAGGCTCAGCTCAAATGCCATATTTAAACTCTTTTCACTAACCTTCATTAATAACCTTCAGAATGAGAGTGGAAGTAACGGATGAAAATGGTAGGAAGTCATTTATCTTATATTCCTGGTTACATCTTCATTTATCAGAGGAAAATGTCACCTCCTCTAACCAATGGAGCTGCTTATACCTTCATAGTAATCATAAAGATTTTGCCCTTGTTCTTCATTTATACTGTATTACACAGACTGCTTTCTACAATTGAGAACAGTGCATAGGCCATGTGAGTTAAAGCAAATGAACGTGTGTGGCAGATATATAAAATGTAAGAAATCTGAAGGGAACACAAGAATATGAGAGAAAGGTAAGGCCAGCCAACCCAAATAACTTTAGAACACAGAACAAGAACATAGAACCATACATTACAGGAACAGGCTAGTGGCCCATGATACTAGTTTGAGCTAATCACATCTACCTGCACGCCTTTGCTAAACAAATGGTCTTCGAAATATGATCAAGTAGTGTGTGTTTTCTGCACACTGCAAAAGCATTAAGGTGGTGAACCTATCATAAATTGTGATCAGCTCTCCTTTCAGTGCAGGGCATTACACGTTGACTCATTTGCCTCAACACAAATGATGCAGGACAGACAACAATGATATCAGTTACAATCCACAGCTAAATCTGCATCCCTGGATCTCAGCTACACTTCAAAACAGCATTGGGAACATGCTCATAGAGGACCTGCTTGAACCAGCCTCAAAGGAAACATGTACCTGCAACATTGTTTAGGGGATTATTCCAGATGATAGAAGTGTATTCAGCTCCAATTCAGCAGTGAACTGATTTCCAGCATGTTGTAGATGATGCCTCCCACAGGAGTATGGGAGTGGGTGTGAAGGTTCTGCTGTGATCTTCAACCAACTTGTCTATGGCAACCTCAACAATGGCCAATTTTGGTTTCTTTTTGTTTTGGTTTTGTTTTAATATTGTCATAACTTGTCTTGCATAATGTTTATACGAATCAAGTCATTACATAGAGCATCAAGCAAAGCTAAAGGAAAAGAATAACAATATAGAATAACATATAAAGGCTACCGACAGAGTGTAGTGTAGGTATGCGATAAAGTGCCAGATCATTATGAGGGACATTGTGAGTCCATCTTATCATATAAGAAGTCCATTTAAGAATCAGATCACAGAGGGACAGAAACGGTCTTTAAGCCTGGTGGTATGTGGTAATAGGCTTGTGTATCTTCTGTCCAATAGGAGAGAGGAGAAGAGAGAATGTCAGGGCTACATTTGACTATGCTGGTTGCTTTACTGAGGCAGTGAGGAGTGCAGGCAGGGGCTATAGAGATGATTCCTGTGATGTGTCGAGGTATGTCCACAACTTTCTGCAGCTGCATGCAGACAGAATGTTTTCCATGGTGCATTGATAAAAAATAATAAGAGTCAGCGGGGACATGTTGAATTTTTTTTGTCTCCTGAGGAAGTTTTGTGGAGCTTCAGTGGAGGTTTACCCACCTCCTGTGACTATTCTAGCACTATCCACAGCTGAAGAATTATTTTAAGAGCACCATGAAAAATAGGACACCATGTCAGTTTACACTACACCTACTATTATATCACTTAATGTATGTAACTACACTCAAAGTCAGAAATCATGCCGTTTACACATATTGCATCTTATGTGCAATGCACACACGCACATCATAGACCCCGCTCCTTGAAGGGTATTGAAATGGATCTTCTACAAAGGGACATTTTTATTTACGTTCTTATTTTCACTATGAAATTGCTTTTCTTCATGGGGTAGGATTACCAATTTATTCCTTTAAAAGAGAAGTTTGACTCAAGTTATCATCTCAATAATCCCCATTCTTTTAATTTCCAACTTTGTTCCCAGCCAAATTTTGATTCTACTTTTTCAAAAGGAGCTGAGGGGATTGAGTCAAGCAGGACCCACCCACACCCCCATCTCGATTGAATTTTGCAGGAGCACCATTGACAGCATCCTGACAAGCTGCATCTCCATCTGGTGTGGGAGCAGAAGAGCATTGGACCAGAGGTCCCTACAAAGGACTGTGTAAACAGCTAAGAGGATCACAGGGGTCTCCCCACCATCCATCGGGGACTTATCAGGACCACTGTGTATGCAGAGCCTTTAATATTATCAAGGATTCCACCCATCCAACAAGCCTCCTCTTTAACATCCTACCATTGGATACAAAATATAAGGACAGTTAGGATCATAAGTAATTCTTACTTTCCTAAGTTATTGCATGTTATATATGTGTTACGTGCTTTACACCATGGTCTGGAGAAATGTTGTCTTGTTTGGTGGTATACATGTATATAGTTAAATGACAATCAACTTGAATTGACTTGAAGTGTCACAGTATCAATTACTTTCATCTGAAGATTTTTTCTGCATATCTATTGTTTATGAAGAATATTTTATCTTAAATCAAGCATCTCTCAAAGTCACTTTAATTATAATGTTTTCCTTCAGATGTGTTCCAACCATTACATCATGTGCTTCCCACTTACCTTGTACCCACTCACTTTCTTCCCTTCAGTCAAATGGAGGTAAAACCCATCTTGCAAATTGGAAATTCAGGGTCAAACAGTCTTAACTCTCTTCGAAGGACACTAAAACAGAAAATTTTATCATTGACTCTTCATGATTACTGAACAGTCCTGAAAGTACAGTCACACAAAAAGTGCTGGAGGAATTCAGCATGACAGGCAGCATCCATGGAGATAGGCATCCTCTCTAAGGTATCCAGCATTTGCAGAACCTTCTGTGTTTATGAATATAAAGAGTCTCATTTAATTATCTACATACCTTAATTTGCAAAGGAGCTGCATTTTACGGACATGAGTGCAAATGGGAAACAACATTCTAGCATGCTTTTAAGGTTTGCAACAAGGTAAATTTACCTCTATCTTGTCATTTTGGTAGAATATTGAATACCATGGACAATAATCCTGAGAGTGGCACATCAGTGATCTGCTCACTAGCAACTTCTGATTTTGCAATGGATGCTATTGAAATGTAGGTTAGCACTTGATTATCCTTGATTGTAAATGAGTTGTATTGGCAAGAAAATTACAGTAAATAATCAATATGACACCCAATTTCTTTTTCCTTTTTGCCCCTTCATCACTTTAAAGTAAATGATATGAATGACCCAATGTGAATACTCCACCATACACTTACTCTGGCACAAATATGTCATTCTTTTACAGAACTGCTTAGCTGATGAAAACATTTTGAATTTTATTGGTTCCGTTATACTTGTGAAGTGACAAGCTAAATAATGAATCTGTATCAGAATCAGGTTTATTATCACTGATGTATGCAATGATTTCTTTTTGGTTTTATGTCAGCAGTATAGTGCAATACACAAAATATACTATCAATTACAATAAGAAAAATATACATAAAATTAAATTAGTAGTGCAAAAAGAGAGCAAAAATAGTGAGATAGTGTTCATGTGTTCAATGTTCATTCAGAAATCTGATTGTGGAGGGAAAGAGCTACTCCTAAAATATTGAGTGAATCTTCGGGCTCCTGTAGCTCCTCCCTAATGGTAGAAATGAGAAGTGGTCATGTCCTCAGTGGTGGAGGTCCTTAATAATGTATGCCATCTTTTTGATGATTTGACTTTTGAAGTTGTCTTTGGTAGTGAAGACAACTCATGCTGAGGCTAGTTGAGTTTAGAACCTTCTGCAGATATTTTTGATCCTGTGCAGTAATTACACCATACCAGATGGAGAAGCAGACTCTCTATGCTACATCTACAGTAATTTGTTAGAGTCTTCGGTGACAGACCAAATCTCCTCAAATGCCTAATGAAATATTGCCTCTGGCATGTCTTTTTTGTAATTGCATCAATATGTTGGGCCCAATTTAAACAATTCTCACAATAGTGGAACCCCATAAAAGGAACTTGCAAACAAGAGAAATTCAATTAAAATGATTGCATTTTGTTTTTGCTTCAAAAGGTTCTGGGTTCAAATTCCATCCAATGATCATATTTCTATAAAGTATCTGTATCATGCTATATGGACTGGAGTGCCAAAGGTAAGTGGTTGTGTCCAAATCATCTGATCTAATTGAATGGAAGAATGAGTTCACGAAACCTCCTCTAACTCTTCCATTCCTATTACACAAGCAGGCACAATGGCAAACTGAATGAATGCCTGTGTATTTCTGAGGAGCTATTAATTCAGAGGCTTGCCTATCTATCAACAGATCATAACAAAATGATAACACTAATTTGGGAAGTTACGCAGAGTTCTCTTGATATCATAACCATCCTGAATTTTAAACCAATACCGCAAAACCTAATTAACAGATCACCACACGTATTTTACTCGGATTTTGTATTTACACTTTGCCTGTCCATTTTAGCTATATCAATAGTTTTTTTTTATTTGCTTTGTAACATTCTGATAATGTGAATTGTGCTTCCATCCTGATTGGAAACAGCCAATGTCAGTTCTTAAAAGAGTGGATTTTTTTCCAGCTACCCTGTAGAGCTTTGTCTTCATTTGTTATTCCCTTCTACCTACATGACTGAGGTCAGCATGTGTTTGGTCCTCTCCAGTCAGAGCCCAGGGTGAACCTGACCCAGATCCGCATATTAGTTTTGCCTGAGGCAGAATACATTTTTAACCTCTCCGGGGACAACCTTTTCTGGTCTTTTACCTTTGGTGGTATTTGTCACAGTGATGAAGTAGAAAATGTCATGTTTTGTTTCATATATTTCAAAACCAGCTTGCTTACTTCTTGACTGGATATGTTTCTGTATACATTTCCCACATTTTCCAATGCAATTTTCATTTCCATCTGAGCATTTAGAACACGGGTTCACAACATTTTTATGCCATGAACCCCTACCATTAACTGAGAGGTCTATGGACCCCAGGTTAGAAACCCTGGATTTAAACCATACTACAACATTTCTCCTTGCCTTCCTGGGCCATTTTATATTCTTTTGATTCTTTGGGCCCTTTGACCCTCTTTGACATGGTCAAAAGCATCCAGTGTCTTTCTTCCATTATCCATCTTAAAAAACTGTCCCAGGGTTCCCTATTGAGTTATGGTAAATACATTTCTAAGACTGGCTTCCTATCCCAGAAGTTCACAAGGCCCACTCTCCTAGTTCAAGTGAATGCATTGCTTTTGAGCCAGCATCCACACACAAGCTGGTGGAGTGCAGTATTATTACCTCACCACTCCTCTTGATCAAGCCACTGGCACTGTCCTATTTTATTTCTTATTTGAAGAATGAAGACATGAACATCAGCCATGACCTTAACACTGACTCCATTTCTTTCTCAGTCAAACTGTCCACAACCATCGTGCCTGAGATTATCCCAAATTCTGACCATTTGACAATATAAACTCATTAAGACACAGACTTCCACTTCCATATCAACAGTTGCTCCTGTGCTGCACAGTATAAGATCCATCTTATACTGAAGTTATCACTTCTGGATTTTATTGTCTCTATGTGGTTATTCCATTGTCCTTTTGATTGTCTTTCCATCTGCAATATAATGTAAACTTCTACTCTCATGAAACCAGTTGGCTTCTGGTGGCCAGAGCTTCGAATTTCAAGTTCTCATTCTCTAGTTTGAATTATTTCTTCAAAGTTCAAAGTTAAAAGCAAATTTATGTCACCCGTATACTACCTGGAGATTCATTTTCTTGCAGGCATACAATGAATCAATAAAAATCTCTACACACAAAGTCTGATATACAACTAGCATGCAAAATAAGACAGACTATGCAAGTTAAAAATAATTAAATAAATAATACTGAGAATAAATAATACTTGATCTCAAGACTATGTTTTCCATTTGAACAATAATGTAAATAGTGGTCCAAAGTGTTCTGGCGTAATGAGGGAAACACCAAACTGATTTCGACAGTTTAAGGAAGTGGTTTGGCCATACTGGAAATGGGTGTAGATGAGGTTACAGCTTAAAGCACCCTCGGTGATTTACAGCTAAACCCTCCCCCCCCCACTGGTGTGTGCAGGTGGGAGAGCAAAGCTGTGAACACCATCGTCCCTTTAGTGTTCCACTCGGAACATTAAAATAACATCTTCATCTTCTGGATTCTTTTCCTTCTGATCCATTCTATAAACTTATAAGTTGTATTTTCTCTGGCTGTGGGGAAACTTGATAGAAGTTTATAAATAGAGCAGACAGCTGGGATCTTTTTCCCAGGTTCAAAGGTTTAATACAGAAGGGCATGCATTTAAGATGAGAGAAGGATAAGTCCAAAGGAGATGTGTCAGGCAATTATTTTACAGAGTGTGGTGGATGCTGGAACATGCTGTCAGGGGCGGTAGTGGAGACAAATATGATAAGACCATAAGACACAGGAGCAGAATTAGACCATTTGGCCCATTGAGTCTGCTCCACCATTTCATCATGGCTGATTCATTTTTCTTCTCAGCCCCAATCTCCTGCCTTTTCTCCATATTGCTTCGTGCCCTGATCAATCAAGAATCTATCAACCCCTGCCTTAAATATACATACGGAGTTTACCTCCATAGTTGCCTGTGGCAAAGAATTCCACAGATGCTGGCTAAAGAAATTCCTCTTCATCTCCATTCTAAAAGGATGCCCCTCTGTTCTGAGGCTGTGAGCCCTGTCTTAGGTTCTCCCACCATAGGAAACATCCTCTCCACATACACTCTAATAAGGCCTTTCACCAATTTGATAGGTTTCAATGAGGTCACCACTCATTCTTCTGAATTCCAGTGAATATGATGGAGGTGGTTAAGAGGCTTTTAGAGAGGCACATGAATGTGTGGTGAATGGAGAGGTATGAACTTACTTGGGCAGATGGGTCTAATTTAGTTCGGCATTTAAATACTAGTTTCGAAATGCAGTTTGGTAGTTTATAGAATGAATAAAAAAATAAAGAATGCCAGAAGATGAAGATGCTATCTTAATGCTTAGAGTGGATTATTGAAGGGACATTTTTGCTTACAGCTTTGCTGCCCACATGCACACACCAGGAGAGAGGCTTTTTCTGATTAGGTTAGCTTTAAATTACTCAATGTCCTTTAAGCAGTAACCTCATCTGCACCCATTTCCAGCCAGGTCAAAACACCTCCAAAAGGCTGTAAAGATGAGTTTGGAATCAGGGTAGAAACAGATTAATACTCCCTTCACCTTATCCCAACCAACCCTCCTCTCCTTAGCGCCATCTCTTCACAAATCCAAAATAGAAAGAGGGCTTTCATTAGTTTATACTGTTGTTGATACAAGCTTGTCTTATTGATCCTCAGCTATGTTTCCTTATGTAACACGCCAGTGCAATTAATGGGGTATAAGCAGCAATGTTATTTTCAGTCAAGGGCGGTGACAAATCAGCATATAGGAGCCATGACCACCTTTCCCTCAGCATCAGCATAACCAAAGAGATGAGTATCAAATTTAGGAGGAAGAAGCTGAAGGTCCATAAACCAGTCCTCAATAGGGTATTGGAGGATTGGAGGTGAAGAGGATCAGTAGCTTTAAATTCCTTGTTGTTAACATATCAGAGGATCTGTCCTCGGACCATCATGTAAGTGCCATCACAAAGCCATGATAGGACTTCTACTTTCTTACACATTCGCACAGGTTTGGTATGTTACCAAAAATTTTGATAGACTTAGTAAACAGTATCAAAACTGGTTACATCAAGGCCTGGTATGGGAACACCAATGCTTAGGAATGGAAAAATCTACAAAAAGTGATGGATACAGCCCAGCCAATCACATGCAAAGTCCTTCCACCATTGAATACGTTCACATGTAACACTGCCAGAAGATACCAGAATCAATTAGCAAAGACCCCCCACCATACAAGCCATAGCCTCTCCTCACTACTACCATAAGGCAGGAGGTGCATAAGCCTTAGGTCCCATACCACCAGGTTCAGGAACAGTTATTGCCCCACAACCATCAGGCTCTTGAACCAGTGAAGATAATTTCACTCCCCACAACTCTGAATTGGTTCTTTAGATTTGCTTTCAGGGACACAACGTAAGTTCTCAGTATTATATTTTAATTTGCACATGTTGTCTTTTGCACAGTGGTTGTTATCAGTCATTAAGTATAGAATTTTGTAAATCTATTTTATTTATTTTTCCTTTAAATTCCTGCAAAAATGAATTTCAAGGTAATATATAAAAACATATACTGTACGTATTTTGATTATAAATTTAACTTGAACTTTGAATGTATTCACATCACTCCATCACAGGAGTTACTGAAAATTACATGACGTAAGATAACAATTTTCTATTAATCACATAATTTGGATGACCTTGCCATTTGTATCATGTTCCCGAAAGGATAAGATAATGCACTCATGACAACTCTGGTGAAAACTGGCACAGAAAGAGGTTTTAGAACAATTCTGCTGGGACCCACTTTGATACCACAGCAAGCATTTATAGCTGGTAATAAGACCATAAGATATAGGAGCAGAATTAGGCCATCTGGCCAATTGAGTCTGCTCTGCCATTCAGTCATGGCTGCTCCTTTTTTACCTGTTTCCTCCTCAACCCCAGTTCCCAGCGTTCTCCCGAGCTCCACAGCTGCATGTGGCAACAAATTCCACAAATTCACCACCCTTTGGCTAAAGAAATTTCTCTGCATCTGTTTTGAAAGGGCATCACTCTATCATGAGGCTGTGCCCTCTTGTGCTAGACTCTCTCACCTTGGGAAACATCCTTTCCACATCTACTCTGTCTGGGCCTTTCAACTTTCAAAAGGTTTCAATGAGATCCCCCCTCATCCTTCTGAATTCCAGCAAGTACAGACCCAGAGCCTTCAAACGTTCCTCGTACATAACCCTTTCATTCCTGGAATTATCCTTGTGAACTCCCCTGGACCCTCTCCACTGCCAGCACATCTTTTGCTGCTGCTGCTGTGAGGTCCAGGACTCTGCTGGGAAGAACAGGCCCCAGTCCTCGGGGTTGCGTTGCCGATGGCAGTTGGCGGGGCCGTCTTAATACACTCGGCAGAGGATGGTGCTCGGAGAAGCTGTGCCGGAGGGGATGGTCGTCGGCTCGGAGGTTCGATGGACTCGGAGTCCGCTGCGATCAGGTCGCTTTCTGTGTGTGCTGCATCTGCAAGGCTGAGTCGGGCGGCGCCGTAGAATTCCATAGCGGGGGTATTCCCTTCCTCCGCCGTCGTGGGGTGGCGAGTCTGTCGGGACCCTGGGGACTTGAGGAAACTGTGTGGTGGTTTCTTTTGAACTTATAGTCCTTTAACATCTTTGGACTATTTTTACTGTGCCCATGGTCTGCTTTTTTTTTTATCAATTATGCTATTGTTTGCACTGTTGTAACTATGTGGTTTTGTGCCGGTCTTGTAGCTTTAGTTTTTGGTCTTGTTTGTCTGGTAGATTTGGAGCTCCTTTCTGGAGAATGCGCCAAGATGCTTGCGCGATATTAATACGCAGCAGCCTCTCCGGACTCTGGATTGGGGATTGCCAAACGTTATGTGGATTTTCTGATGTAGTCTGTTTTGTCATGTGCTTTTGTGATATCATTCTGGAGGAACATCATCTCATTTTTTAACTGCATTGCATTTGTGGTTTCTAAATGACAATAAACTGAATCTGAATCTTTTCTAAGATAAGGGATCCAAAACTGTTCACAATGCTCAAGGTGAGACCTCACCAGTGCCTTATAAAGCCTCAGCATCACAGCCTTTCTCTTGTATTCTGGACCTTTTGAAATTAATGCTAACATGGCATTTGCCTTCCTTACCACTGACTCAAGCTGCAAGTTAACCTTCAGGGTGTTCTGCACAAGCACTCCCAAGTTCCTCTGTGTCTCAGATTCCTGGATTTTCTCTCCATAAAAGAAAATAGTCCCACACATTTATTTCTACTACCAAAGTGCATGACCATGCATTTTCCAGCATTCTATTTCATTTGCCACTTTCAAGCTCATTCTCCTAATCTGTCTACGTCCTTCTGCATCCTACCTGTTTCCTCAACACTACCTGCCCCTCCACCAATCTTCGTATCATCTGCAAACTTGGCAACAAAATCTTCTATTCCATCGTCTAAATCATTTATATATAGCATAAAAAGAAGTGGTCCCAACACTGAACCCTATGGTATTCCAGTCAATAACATTATCATATTGAACATCCATTTTCAAGATGATATTTGAAAAGTAAAATCTGATATGGTGTGTAATGGCAACTGACCCACCCCCTAATACCCTTGGTACCCTCACCAAGCAGCATTAGCTCCTCAGAGCAGATTAGGCAGGGGTCAGTCTAACAGTCATCAGTACTTGTCATTTTAAAAACTTGATTAGACAATCGTAACAGTATCTGGATCGGTGATCTTGGCATGACCGTTCATATTTGTGTCTCTGACAACACAGGTGGTGATTATGACATGACTATAGAGAAAAATTCTGTTGGAATTATTTTCCATTCATTCTCTTTACCAATCAAGTCTTGCCTGAGGATTGAGTCTGTTCTTATTCTGCATTTAGATTGCTCAAGGTGATCAGTTTGTCTCCCTCAGGCCAGAGTTTTCAAGCAGATTATCCTGCTTGCTTTCTTGCGTCAGTTCAAAATCAAAAGGATTGGTAAGAGTATATGCAAAGAAACTTACTTTGGGTTTTGGAGCAGCAATTAAGGACCTCCATCTCTGTCTATCCTTGACAATTTGGTCTTGGCAGTGGAATCTCAGGAATACTGTTGCACACAGATATAGAAAGATTCTTCATTGCTGTTTCAGTAACAATTTTTCTTTGACCAGTCAGGGTGGTTAGCCCTGAGGTGACTCCCCAAGCCTGGAGGACCGGTGGACCACTCTTAGTCTGGCCTCAACAAAAATTAAGTTTGGCATGGTTGACCCTACCAAGAGTCAAAGCACAAGGCCCTGACTCCAGCCAATATAGCCTCCAAACCCTATGACCAGGTTGTGGTCCTTCTGGAGGATATACAAAGAAAGTAGATTATATTTTGCCAGCCAAAGACAGCAAAATATATATGAAAACGTTATCCGTAGAATTTGACTGTTGCTAAGCAGACCAGGGTCTGCAAAAGAAAGTGTCAGGTAGTAGCACTAGAGAGAAGATGGGGCAATTATGAATGGCTAAAAAGGGGAATTTCATTCCAACAATTCAGAATGCCTTCAACGTATGATGTTACCTAAGTTTGTCTTGAACCAAATGTGATTAATAATATGGATGCCCTATAAATTAATCTAAAGTAGTTTTAGCTTTAGTTTGAATTCTCTTGAAAGTAAATGGTGCTGGTGAATTGGGGTGAACAGTGTACTAATTAACATGAATAAGTTACTGACACTTTTGTGATGACTATTTGAAATCAACATTAACAGTAATGGACTGTAATTACATTTTCCACAAATCCACTTACCAGGTAATAGAAAGCAGCATTAAGACTATTTTCACTTCTATGCTATTTTTCAGCCAGTGTATTGTAAATTAGTAACCTTTTTACAACCTCACATTGGAGCCCATGTGAGGTAGCACTTAGGATGTTCTGAAGAGGATTGCATACTCAAAAAAAGTAAACAAATGGTCTTTATAAAATCCTGAAGATGTTTTATACTTTTTCAAAAGTCTAGAATTTTTTTTTACTTTTCATTATTCATGACTGGCATTGCAAAGATTGTTGTCTACTTACATTTACCCTTGGTTGTCCTTTGAAAGGTTGAATGTAGTACATACTGTATGTAGTCAAATGCAATATGTTGAAACTTTTGTAGCACTTACATAAGAATTTATGGCAACTGCTTTGTACTTCAAACTGGTTTGTTAAGATGTTTTTCCTCTCAACTGGTCACTAATTTACCTTTTATCCATTTCTATCCTGACCTCTTGGTTTTGGGCTCAAAGCCAGACCATGCCAGTAATGTTTACTGGGATGATCCTAAACAGAATGGAGGAACAGATGGATATTGGGATCCGGGTCCCTAGATCACTCAAAGTTGTCATGCAAGTTGATAAGATGGTTAAGAAGGCATATGGTGTGCTGGCCTTCATTAGTCAGGGCATTGCGTTCAAGAACTACAAAGTAACATTGCTAAACTCTGGTTAGATCACACCAGGAGCATTGTGTTCAGTCCTAGTCACCTCATATAGGAAGGATATGGAAAATTTAGAGATGTTCAGAGATTTACTCAGATTGGAGAACATGTCTAATGAGGAAAGGTTGGGCAAGCTAGGGCTTTTTCTTTTTGAGTGAAGGAGTCTGACTGAACATTCAGCACTTTTTTCCCCCAGTGGCAATAGCAAATACCAGAAGACACCCATTTAAGGTGAGTTGGGGAAAGCTTAGGGGGAGATACAAATGTAGGTTTTATTACACATTGAGTAGTGGGTTCCTGGTACCTGGAACACACTGCTGGGAGTGGCACTGGAGCCTAATACAATAGGGACATTTAAGAGATGCTTAAGTAGGCAAATGGATGTAAGAAAAATTAAGCGTTTGGGGCTATGTAGGAGCGAAGGGTTAGATTGATCATGGAGTAGGTTTACATTAGTCAGCACAACAGTACTGTGCTGTACTGTTCCATGTTCAATGATATGAAGATGGAACTGAACAGAACGATAATGCAGGCAGGTGTCTTTGGTAGCTATACACACTGAACTTTATCTTTGCCTGTTTTTCTTTAAGCAAGACAGCCCTTGCAGAAACTCATCTCATTGATAGTCTTGGCTCTCTCCTGGGCAGAAATATAGATGGAGGTTTTTGGTGTAGAACGCAAAAGTGAGTGGAAGTTATAAAGAACAGATGGCCAAGAGGCCCTGCAGTTTCCCTTGTTAGAGCATGATGGCATGAATATCAAACTCAGAAGACAAAGATTCAAACTCTAACCCGAGTCTGGAGGATCTTTGGATGAATTGGAGAATGGGAATTCTGATAGTCATTGGGGCAATGTGAGAATGGTAGGTGAAGGGTAAATACTTCTACTGCATCCAGCCCGGAAGCAGCACAGCAAAGGATGACAACTCCAAAAATCTGTCCTTACTTCCCTTTATCTTCCATATTTCTGGGGAAGTCAGCCCAACAATTCAACTGATATTTCATTTAGGCAGTCTCATGTTACTTAATTTAATATTCAAAATTAATATATAATAATTAAATGGACACACACCTCCTGAAAGGGGGGGGGAGCTAATTGACTCTTGCCCTGCTTGGTTCCTCTCAAACTGGGGGGGGTTGAAGCTAGGTTGGGTATCTGATTGAAATCTCATTATATACATCTCATCCAGATTTGATAGTTCGGATTAACCAATACAAAGTTAGTTGAAGTCGTACCATTACATCTGGATTCCAAACCTTTTTGAGAAATATAGATATATAACTCAGTGGCCATTTTGTTAGGAACGCCTGCACACCTGCTCGTTAATGCAAATAACTAATCAGCCAATCATGTGGCGGCAATGCAATTCATAAAAGCAGGCAGATATGATCAAGAAATTCAGTTGTTACTCATACCAAACATCAGAATGGAGAAGAAATGTGAACTAAGTGACTTTAACCAGAGAATGATGGCTGGCGCCAGGTGGGTTGGGTTGAGTATCTCAGAAACTGCTGATCTCCTGGGGTTTTCACACATGGCAGTTTCCAGAATTTACAGAGAATGGTACGAAGAACAAAGACACCCAGTGAGTACTATTTCTGCAGGGGAGAATGCATTATGAATCAGAGTAGAATGGTCAAACTCACTCAAACTGAGAGGAAGGTAGCAATAACTCAAATAACCACACATTATAACAGTGGTGTGTAAACGAGCATCTCTGAATGCACAAAACATCAAACCTTGAAGTTTATGGGCTACAGCAGCAGATGAGCGCAGATATACGGTCTGTGACCACCTGATGCCATTCCTTTGTCCCAGTTGGTTTAGTATCAGAATTTTTAATCGGTTCAAAATTATGAGATGTGGGACTCACATTTCTGAATTCAGGTGTACGGCAACCAGGACAGCTTTCCTCTTTTATTCTCATTAGTTTCCTGAAGCTGACTTGTGGAACAAGTGAAGAATAACTGCTTTCTCTTTTCTCCATCTCTCCATAAATCCTGGTAACAGTGAAGTCCCTCATATGGTGTGAGTAGTACTACTGAAAAGATGCTTGAAGTAATTGGATAGTGTACAGGTCAGAGTACTTATTATTCAAAGATATCGTGCAAATTCACTTAATCTTAATGTCCTGAGGCAGCTCTCCCTGTCTTGCTTATCTGCACATTTCTTTGTTTATGTTGTTTGTTTATGCTTTACTTTAGCAACATTGCATTGGTACGTATTTGAAGATGCATTTTTAAATCAAATCATATTCATTTGGGTGCAATAGCTGACACTGTGGAGTGAGAAGCTACAAGACTGAAGTTTCACCCACAGAATGGTGGAGGAACTCAGCAGGCCAGGCAACATCTATAGAAAAGAGTAAACAATCCAAGTGGGAGATCACTTTGCCAAGAATCTATGCTCCGTCTGCCAGAAAAAGCGGGATCTACTAGGATTTCAATTCTACTTCCCATTCCCATTCATGAATGGGAATAATACCCTATAGATGAATAATACCCTCCCCTTCACCATTCACCATTTCTGTTTCACTCTCTCACTTTATCTCCTTACCTGCCCATCACTTTCCTCTGGAGTTCATCCCCCTTCCCTTTATTCCATGGTGTTCTGCTCTCTCCTTCATCTCCAGCCCTTTATCTCTCACACTAATCAACTTCCCAGCACTTTACTTCACCCCACCCACTCTCTCAGGTTCACCTATGACCTATCACCTTATAATTCTTCCTCCCCTCCCCCACCTTCCTACTCTGACTTCTCTTTATTTTCAATCCAGGTGAAGGGTCTCGGCCTGAAACATTGACTGTTTACTCTTTTCCATAGATGGTGCCTGGCCTGCTGAGTTCCTCCACCATTTGTGATTTCCCAGATAGTGAAGTAGTTCATACCGAAATGCAGACTTCGGCTGACAAGTGGCAAGTAACATTCGAGCCATGCAAGTGCCAGGCAATGGCCATCTTCAACAAGAAAGGCTCTAACTATTGTGTTCTTTATACGTACCGTGGGTTACTGATAAAGACACATAACGTTCATATGTCACATTGCGCTTCAGTATACAAAACGCTTTAAACTTGTCGATTATCCCTTTTAGATTCAAATTATCTCCATTTTCAAAAGTAAAATGGATATATACCTCAACTGTGTCATCCCCAATCACGTGGAGTAGAATTGCATCTTTTGTTTTCTCCGTTTTATTATCTGCTCTGATCGCCAGTAAATAAATTTCAAAATGCTGTTTAAATCTTTTCCAGTTTTCCACTGCGTTCCCAATCAGCTGAAGTGTTTTCGATGGTTGCAAAACTTCCATTCTTGAAGCTGTTAGCAAACAATGAAAAAGTTTGTGCTTTTGTTCGATCATCTTCGCTTCTCCCATGTTAGCGAAATGAACTGCAGCGGTTCAAGAAGACAGCTCATCACCACCTTCTCAAGGGCAACTAGGGATGGGCAATAAATGCTGGCTTAGCTGGTGATGCCCATATCCCATAGGTGAATAAAAATTGCATTCCTAGCTTCACTTTGTTCCATTACACTCATAATGTTGCACCCACGAGTCCAAAAGGACTTGATTTTTGAAAATGAATCACCTGATATTTATCTGTACTGAACTGCATTTGCCATTCTTCGGCCCATTTTCCTAACTAATGTAGATCCCATTGTAATCTGTAGTAAACTCACTTGCAGCAAAGCTCCCTAATTTCATGTCATCTGCATACTTACTATCAAGGCCTGTGCATTTGCATCTAAATTATTTATATAAATAAAACATAACAAGGGTCCTTATACTGATCCCTGCAATACACCACTAGTTACTGGCCTTCCTTCTGAGAAACAAGTTTCAACCACCACTCTCTACTTCACAGCTCTGAGCTAATTTGAAACTACCTAACTAGCTCTCTCTGGAATCCATGGGACTAAATGTCCAAACCAGCCTACCCATATAGGACCTTGACGAAGGATAGTAAATGTTATCCAAATAGATAACATCCACTATCCTACTCTTATCTACCCTTTTGGATACCTCTTTAAAAAACTCTAAAAGATTTGCTGTCTATCATCATCTATATAGTGCAACTTCAAGCAAAACAAAAGATGCAAAAGGAACTCAGCTAGTCAGGCAGCATCTATGGAGGGAAGGACACAACTGTTGAACATCATGTTTATTGCCCCATATTCTAGTATCTGCAGCTTCTTATGCCTCTCTAATATAATTTCATTGGGTGTAAAATGATGCAATGTTGGAGAATTGCTAGGGAAATGCATTCCCATTGACCATAATCAAAGCAACAATGATTTCTTCGCACATCTTTGGATTGGGGTCTGACTGAGCTAAGTCACTGACATCTGACTTTCCAAGCTTCTGATATCCCAGTACACTGAAGCGCAATTTTCTGAGGTTTAATCCTCCAATACCTTAATGGAAATTGTGATTCAGATCATCACCAACACAGCTCAGACCCTAGTCCAGCCTTCTAGCCATACTCAGTCCCCTGATTGTCCTGTTCCTGGGACCTCCAACTGTTTGCCTTTCCTTCCCTATGATGTACCCGAAACAGTGAACTGTAATTTCAACCCCTCATCACTTTCCCTTAGGTTCTGTTTTCCTTTTCGTTTCTGTGAAAAGGGACACTCAGTTAATGTTTAAGTTTCAAGAGCTTTCATCAAAAGATGGGGTACTACCTAACCTGCTGACTGTTTTCAGAATGCTTATATTTATTTCAGATTTTCAGCGACTGCACCTTTTTGATTTTTTAAAAATTTCTTTCACATGTTTCTCGTCAGCGGAGCACCTTGGTACAATTTGCATTAGACCACAATATATTTGTGATTGATATTGTTGGTCTGTACTTTCAATATTCTAGTTCACATATTTATATTTTTCACTATCTTCCACTTAGCTTCTCAGTCTACAAAAAAAAAACAAACTTTCTCAATTTTATGCTTAATAGGTCCATTGGAATGAATTAAGAATTTTTTTGAGATAAGATTAATATATTTTCAGTGATTACATTCTGTATGTTGCATAGTTGCACATTGAGTAGAGCTACTGCCTCACTATTTTGATCAACGTATGTTCAATTTTGACATACAGTGCATTATGTGTAGAGTTCACATGTTCTGTCTATGACCATGTGTGTTTCCTCTAGGTGCTCCGATTTCCTACAATATTCTAAAGATATGTGGGTTAGCAGATTTGAATTATAAACAGATTTTCACTATAAACTATAATATTCACAATAAATGATCCTATGGTCTATGATTCCATATTCTTTTGTTGATTACCTACTGATTGCAAGTAGCATTCTTTATTAAAAGATGAGAAACTGGGCCTTTTTATACATAATTTTCATTGTATAATTTGGAGATGTAGGACAGTTTACTCAACATCATATCACATTCTTTTTAGAAGTGTTCAGGGGATTCCAATCAGCCTTTGACATTGTCACATTGTCCACATGATTTGATGTCTAGGCTTCAGTGAGCAGGAGGATTTCAGTTTCCACCTCAAATCTGCCAAACATCGGGTACTTAATCATTCTGCATATATTTTATCAGTGGGCAGAAATGAACAGAGGTCACTAGTAATTTTATTAGTAGTTAATTTTATCCTTACCTTTGCTCTTCTGATGCAGCTAGCTTGTAGGTGCTGTGATCATGATAACCATTTCAATATCTCTGGTACCCTTAAATTTTACAGCTTGAGTATCAGGATCCCGCCTAGGAGAGAAAGCCACACCTGTTCTGTACAAAGCAAACCACCTTTGTCAATCTATTCAATAGCAAATTGCATTTAAATTATTACATTAACAGTAAAATATTTAGGCTGTTTCCCTTGATTACCAGACCATATTGGACATGCATTAATTTAATAACAGATCATATTAGACATACAGCTATTTACTTATATGGGTGAGCATGAAGCTTAGCCAATGAAAAACATTTTAAGGAGCATCATAAAGAGGTGAAGACTCTTTTTGGAAAGGAAATCCAGAGTTGACAACCAAAACAGCTGCAAAGGGAACTATTTGGGAAATTTTTTTTGTAATTCAAATTTTTATTATTATTTATTCTTATTTTACAAAGCAGCACAGCATATCATAGAGCAGATACAGTACAGCATTCTTACACAGCCATCCCATAACAGGAAAACATTTGAAACTAAGATACAGAAAAAAGCTTCTAATTTAAGATTAAATTAACATACAACCAAAATTGATCCCACGCATCTTGCACTTTTCCCTCATTGTTAGTTCTTCCCAACATGTGTTCATATAATGAAATCGTTGATGCAAAAGAAGACTAACCGTGGAGAAATGGCATTTTGACTAGAAGAGATCGCAAAGATAAGGAAGGACAAACAGAAGCTTGAACAGGAGGAGAAGAATTGAAGTTACAGCCAGTGCAGATCAGCAAACATCAAGCTGAGGAATAGGCTGGCTCTTGTAAGTAGAATTAGACAGCAGTGTTTTGGATACTGTCTCATTTACAAAGGATAGAAGATTGATGGTCAGCAAGGAAAGCACTGGTATAATCAGGCCTGGAGACAGCAAAAATAGATCCCACAGCTGATAGGCTGAGGCAGGAAAGAAAGTGGGACTGCAATTACAACCTGAGGGTGCATTGGATCAGTTGACCTTTATGAAATAGTGTTTTGGATTGGTGGATGCGTGATTTTCTCTTAGCCAATCACACATGATAGTATTGGAACTAATCATGTGACTGAAGATGCTAGGGCACCCAAAGCAAGCAAGTAATGTAAAACTTTTAAAAGGGATCTTCCTGAATTAAGTTCCTACAGCTGCTTGAGCAAGAAAGTAACATTTAAATTGAGGTTTGTAAAGGAAGTACTACTGTGAATAACTGGTTATTGTTAGTTTGTTGTCTTTTGGTACACTTGTCGTCCGCCCTGTTGGTGTAATCTTTCATTGATTCTATTATGATTATCGGATTTATTGAGTATGCCCACAAGAAAGTTAATGTGGATATATAAGGTGACATATATACTTTGATAATAAATTTACTTTGAACTCTGTGTTTGCCAAATAACAGATACCCTACTGAAAGAAATTGACCTGATGTCTATAAGCAAAAGTCTCAGTTGCATTAGGATTAGCATCCATGCCTGACATGGAAAATGATTCATCTGCTCTATGCCAGTGTGATTCACTGCTAGAAATGTGAATCATATTTCCAGACTGGTGCAATTTCATCCAGAAACCATTGTTCTTCTGTGCCACACTAATAGTCATCAGATTCCAACCAAGCTTCCAGATAAACAAGGTTTAATGATCAATCAGAAAGGATCCAAATTAATAAGAGTTATTTGACACCTGCTCCCAGATGCAAGTCTAATGTATGAAGGTGAGGCTTGCGTTCATGTAGCAGTGCCCATGCATTAATAGCTTTAGCCATCAGTGCATGAAAATTGTTCCGCATCAAACAAGGAATCTTTGTCAAAAAAAGGGCATTGAACTCACAATGGCAAAGTGGCATTTTAAATCAATTAACATAAGACCCTCGAAAATATTTTGTTGGAAACAAGACTGATGATTACAAGGCTAAGTTTACACTGAAGTAATTAAATATTCTATGTGATATATGTTAGTTTTACTGCAGGAATATAAATGTCTTATAGAGAAAGTGGATGCCTATTATTGACGAGTGTAGCTTTCAAGTTAGATGGATGTTCACTTAAAGGCTGCTCAATAATTTTAAAGCAGAAAATATCAATAACCGTCCTAAATAACATAGATCGTGGGTGGAGTAGACTTGATGGTCTCAATGACATTTTTTATAATCCACCTTTTTACAATTGTGATAAAAGAAGCCAAAATGAAATGACTTGTGAAGATAAATGAAACATAGTTCATTATGTCCTCAAATTCCAGCCTTATTTCAAATTGGAATTTGCATTTTTGCATTTCCAGTCAAGTTGAACTGTTGCAATGTTTGTAGCTTTCGTGCTTTTCTGAACAGAAAGCATAATCCAGTTGCCAGTAAACACACATTTAATGCCAAGATCAATTTGTGTTTTCATTTCTCATCATTGGTTTAGAAATCACTTAAAATACTTTTCAAATAGTTAATAACATTGAATATTGGTGTAATAATAAATACGCAATCGTCGTAGGTCCTCAAGAAAAAAAATACTGTGGGTTCCAGTTAATTCGGACACCAGTATATTTTGGCCTAATTAAGCGGCTTTCCATTTAGCTGAAGTTTCATGGAGAAAGTTAACAATGTATAAAAAAGACAAACTGAGTAACACATTATGTATTTAAATGAAATACAGAACAAATTAGAACAAGACCAACAGTACTACAGAACTATAAGAAGAATTCATCCAGTGTACGCAATGAACAAAATCAACAATGACATCTAGAGCAGATCATGGACAGCCTTCATACAATACTATCTACGATTCCATCCTCCAAATCTTCATTTCCATTGTGGCATTCACAATGATTCTTGATATCTTCAAATTCTTCGTAGTTCATTACTTGCTGAAGTAGTGAAATGGTTTCATTTTCACTCCTCACAACACAACGAAATGCTGGTGGGACACAACCAGCCAGGCAGCGTCTATAGGAAGAAGTGCAGTCGACGTTTCGGGCCGAGACCCTTCGTCAGGACTAACTGAAAGAAAAGAGAGTAAGAGATTTGAAAGTGGGAGGGGGAGGGGGAGATCCAAAATGTTAGGAGAAGACAGGAGGGGAGGGGTGAAGCTAAGAGCTGTAAAGGTGATTGGCAAAAGGGATACAGAGCTGGAGAAGGGAAAGGATCATGGGACGGGAGGCCTAGGGAGAAAGAAAGCAGGAGGGGAGCATTAGATGGAGATGGACAGCAGGCAAAGAGTGATTGTGAGAGGGGCAGAGAGAGAAAAAAAAAGGGGAAAATAAATTAATAAACAAGGGATGGGGTAAGAAGGGGAAGAGAGGCATTAATGGAAGTTAGAGAAATCAATGTTCATGCCATCAAGTTGGAGGCTACCCAGACGGAATGTAAGATGTTGTTCCTCCAACCTGAGGGTGGCTTCATCTTGACAGTAGAGGAGGCCATGGATAGACATATCAGAATGGGAATGGGACGTGGAATTAAAATGTGTGGCCACTGGGAGATCCTGCCTTCTCTGGCAGACAGAGCATAGGTGTTCAGCAAAACGGTCTTCCAGTCTGCGTCAGGTCTCACCAATATCTAAAAGGCCACACCAGGAGCACCGGACGCAGTATACCACATCAGCTGACTCACAGGTGAAGTGTCGCCTCACCTGGAAGGACTGTCTGGGGCCCTGAATGGTGGTGAGGGAGGAAGTGTAAGGGCAGGTGTAGCACTTGTTCTGCTTAGAAGGATAAGTGCCAGGAGGGAGATCAGTGTGAAGGGATGGGGGGGACGAATGGACAAGGGAGTCGCGTAGGGAGCAATCCCTATGGAAAGCAGAAAGAGGGGGGGAGGGAAAGATGTGCTTGGTAGTAGGAGCCCATTGGAGGTGGCGGAAATTACGGAGAATTATATGTTGGACCTGGAGGCTGGTGGGATGGTAAGTAAGGACAAGGGGAACCCTATCCCGAGTGGGGTGGTGAGAGGATGGGGTGAGAGCAGATGTGCGGGAAATGGGAGAGATGCATTTGAGAGCAGAGTTGATGGTGGAGGAAGGGAAGCCCCTTTCTTTAAAAAAGGAAGACATTTCCTTTGTCCCGGAATGAAAAGCCTCATCCTGAGAGCAGATGTGGCAAAGACAGAAGAATTGCGAGAAGGGAATAGCATTTTTGCAAGAAACAGGGTGGGAAGAGGAATAGTCCAGGTAGCTATGAGTGTCCGTAGGCTTATAGTAGATATCAGTAGATAAGCCGTCTCCAGAGGTGGAGACAGAAAGATCAAGAAAGGGGAGGGAGGTGTCGGAAATGGACCAGGTAAATTTGAGGGCAGTGTGAAAATTGAAGGCAAAGTTAATGAAGTCAACGAGCTCAGCATGCATGCAGGAGGCAGCGCCAATGCAGTCATCGATGTAGCGAAGGAAAAGTGGGGGACAGATACCCATGTAGGCTTGGAATATGGACTGTTCCACAAAGCCAACAAAAAGGCAGGCATAGCTGGGACCCATACGGGTGCCCATGGCTGTTTCTGGCAACTCCAAGCTTGAATGCTTGAAACACCATTGAGCAAAACAGTTCTGCATTTTCTTACTGCTTGTTTCTTGCCAAATATCAGTAATAAAAATTGCTGTTATATGAACAAAAGCACGGGAGAAAAAAAGATAAGGAGTTGATTTTAGAGGTGGGCGGGAGGTCGCCCCACTTTTTAAATCTACCCATCTTTTTTTCTCCAGTCCTGCTGAAGGGTCTCAGCCAAAAGCATCGACTGCACTCTTTTCCATACATGTTGCCTGGTCTGCTGAGTTCCTCCAGCAATTTGTGTGTGTTGCTTGGATTTCCAGCATTTGCAGATTTTCTCTTGTTTATCATTGTAATGAGACTCTGAATCTCCTGTCATGAAGAAGAATCAAACCCTGTATTATTGATAAATGGGAGGAGGAGGTTCATAGTTAAATCCTGCTGTGACCAGCTGCAGCTTCCCTCACTTTATTTTCCAAATCCAACATTAATGAATGGTTTCAGTGCACAGACTTTGTCTAAACCTACAACATCCTTTACATCTGTACCTTCTCACTATTTGCTCTTTTAACCTTTTGAAATTACATGCAGTACTTACTCAAAATTAGAGTGAAATATATGGAGACATAAAAGTTTACCAGATTAGCTTCTCAATTCTAAAGATTCTCAATCACTTGGAAGGAAAGCATTTATATGCAAATAACTTGGACATAAATAGTTACTGACTTCTGTTTATTTTTGAATGGGGATCAGCCAGAATATATCTTTAGTGGCACATGGGTGTCACTATCTCAGAGGACCTGTCCCGGACCCATCTTATAAATGCAATCACAAAGAAAGCATGACAACGTGCCTGCCTCTTTAGGAGTCTGCAGACATTAGGCACGGCAACAAAATTCCTGACAAACTTCTTTAGATGCGGAACGGAAAGTACATTGACTGGGTTGCAGCCTGGCATGGGAACACCAATGCATTTGAGTAGAAAGTCCTACAACAGGTTGTGGATTCAGCCCAGTACATCACAGGCAAAGCCCTCCCAACCACTGAGCACATCTACACGAAATGCCGTCATAGGAAAGCAGCATCCATCATCAAAGATCCTCACCAGTTAAGCCATGCTCGTTTCTCGCTGCTGCCATCGAGTAGAAGGTACTCACACCACCAGGAGCAAGAACTGTTACTCAACATATCAGGCTCTTGAACAAAAGAGAATATCTACACTCTTCTGTTGAGGTGTTCCCACAATCAATGATCTCACTCTTTATCTTGTTATTTCATGCTCTATTATTTACTGCTGTTTATTTATATTTGCATTTACACCATTTGACATCTTCTATGCTCTGGCTCTTTCATTGATGCTGTTTACAGTTACTATTCTATCATTTTGCTGAGTATGCCTGCAGGAAAAAGAATATCAAGTTTGTACGTGGTGGTGTCTTTGCGCTCTGTGAATAAATTTAATTTGAACTTTGAGCCTGTACATCTGCTCATTAATGCAAATATCTAATCAGCCAATATTATGGCAGCAACTCAATGCACAAGAACATGCAGCCATGGTAAAGAGTTTCATTTGTTGTTCAGACCAAATCAAGCACCAGCTTGGAGAAGAAAGGTGATCTGAGTGACGTTGACCGTGGAATGATTGTCGGTGCCAGAAATGTGGCTAGAGTATCTCAGAAACTGTTGACCTCCTTGGATTTTCACACATAACAGTGTGCAAAAACACCTTGTTAGTTACAACAGTGGTGTGCAGAAGAGCATATCTGAATGCGCAAAAAGTTGAACCTTGAAGTGGATGGGCTACAGCAGCAAAAGACCATAAGCATACACTCAGGAAGGCAACCATACTGGAGGTACCTAATAAAATACATTCACAGAGTCGAAGAAAACTACAGCACAGAAACAGGCCCTTCAGCCAACAAGTTCATGCCTAACCATTTAAAATGCCCAGTCCCATTGGCCTGCACCAGGACCAGATCCCTCTATATCCCTCCCAAGCATATATCTATCAAAACTTCTCTTAAACCATAAAATCAAAATCACATCCACCACTTGTGCTGGCAGCTCGTTCCACATTGTCTGAGTGAAGACATTTTCCTTCATGTTCCCCTTAAACATTTCACTGTTCACTCTTAACCCCTCATTGTAGTCTCACCCAACCTCAATGGAAATAAGCCTCCTTGCATTAACCCTACCTATACCCCTCATAATTTTGTATACCTCCATCAAATCTCTCCTCAATCTTCTACATTCCAAGGAGCAAAGCTCTAATCAATTCAATCTTTCCTTATAACCCAGGTCCCATAGTCCTGGTAACATCCTTGTAAGATTTCTCTATACTCATTCCTTCTTATTTACATCTTCCCTGTAGATATGTGACCAAAACTGCATACAATACTCCAAATCAGGCCTCACCAATATCTTATCCAACTTCATCAAAACATCCAAACTCCAGTACTTAATACATTGACCTAAGAAGACCAATTTGCCCATAGCTTTCCTTACAACCCTATCTAACTGTAATGCCACTTTAAATGAATTATGGACCTTTATTCCCAGATCCCTCAGTGCTGTCGCTCACGGTATAAGACCTACCCTGTTTGGTGCACCCAGATTGTGACACATCATACTCGTCTGCATTAAATTCCATCTGCCATTTTTCAGTCCATTTTCCCAAATGTCCCAGATCCTACTACAAGCTTTAGTCTTCCTCACTGTCCACGATACCCCCTATCTGCAAATTTGCTGATCTAGTTAACCACATTATTATCCAGATCAATAACTTAGGTGACAAACAACAATGGACCCAGCACTGATCCATATGGCATTCCACTGGTCACAGGATACCAAACCATCTACTACCACTGTCTGGCTTCTCCCGCAAATCCAATTCTAATCTAATTTACTACATCATCTTGAATGCTGAGCAACTGAACCTTCTTGACCAACCTCCCATTTGGGACCTTGTCAGATGCCTTGCTTAAGTCTATGTAGACAACATCCACACCTTGATTTCATCAACTTTCTTGGTAACTTCCTTGAAAAACTCTGTAAGATTAGTCAGACATGACCTAATCGGTCCCTGTGTATCCAAATACTCATGTATCCAGTCCCTCAGAATACCTTCCAATAAATTTCCCACTACTGATGTCAGGGCCACTGGCCTATAATTTCCTAGTTAATTCTCAGAGCCTTTCTTAAACAGTGGAATAACGTTAGCTATCCTCCAGTCCCTCACCAGTCACTAAGGATGATTTAAATATCTCTGCTAGGGCCCCTGCAATAACAATACTGATCTTCCAGACGACCATTTTCGTCCCTCACAATCGTTGGCTCTTAATGTAACTGTAGAAGCACTTAAGATTCTCCTTCACCTTGTCAGCTAGAAGTTAATAATCCCACCAATAGCAATTAATGCACAGATAGGAAACAATGCTCCCTTTATCCAATGAATGTTATGGCATTTTCTGTTTTAATTTTAGATTTCCAACAGAAATGTACTGTTTATTTGATTTTCATCTGCAGAATAATTAATACTTCACAATCAAATTTTAAATATTGCAGTATATTCAAAATACCCATTTCTTACATTTTCTTAAATAGATTTAAATTACGTGATACATATAAATTAGGACCAAGGATAATTCAAATAAATCTACCAAGCTGTGTGGACTTCAAATGAGTTTATCCTGAAAATAACTGTTCTCATTCTATACAATGGTTATTCATGACAGCTATTGAAAATTTTCAAGGAGTAGGAAAACCGGATGATTTGCTATGACTTGGCTTCTTTCAGTCAAGAAAATGGATCTGCCACTAATTCTATTCCCCTTCTGAGGGCATATTTCTGCTCTCTTGAAACACAGGTCATTCCTGAAGTGTATACAGTATATTCTTCACCGCAATATCCAGCCAATGAGTCACTTGTCTACAATTTTGCCCTTCCAAATCATTTTCAGTATTTTCCTGGATAGCCTTCTATTTCCTGCTTCTGCAAACTTAAACTCATACAAAATGAATCCTATTCTGTTCCTTAATCTGATTACCTATACCACAGGAGTTCCTCACATGTATTGGATCCACATGCCACAGTTTTTTTTTAATTCTCATTCAAATGTATGTAAATTACGAGTAAATTATGCCAAACCTCCAAATACTTTCTTCCTGTTTCTGTCTTTGGTGAACTAACCCTTTCCTATTTGCTGTACCTTTCAGTCTTGCCTTTAACTCTAACAACCTTCTGCTTTCACATTGCATTTTTACCATGCATGCTATGTATGTGTGCTGTTGGTAGCATGTTTTGCACCTTGGCCCAGAGGAACCCTGTTTTGTTTGGCTGTACACATATATGGTTAAATGATAATTAAATTTCAACTTGAACATGATCTTAAAGCTAAAAAGCTTCTAGAATATTTCTATGTACTTAAAACTAATCTTCAAAACCATTGTGTACTAAAGTACCTCTGGAATGAGTGAGTTATCATGTAAACTTAAAGAGTCTTTAGGATAACAATATTTTCTTTCCACTTCCACTTGTTCAGTCGCAGTTCTTCTTAATCTTGTGTCTTGGGCTCTAAGTCCTTTGTGATTCATTGTTGAATATATAATTAAAAGAATTTCAAATCAATCAGTCTTACACATCTGGAGAAGAAAGATGCTGATGTGTGAATGCTGCTCTTGGACTACAGTTCAGCATTCAACACCATAACTACCTCCAGGCTCAACAAGAGGCACTACAACGCCTTTTTCACCTCAGACAGATGAGGAAGTTTGGTATGGGCCCCCAGATCCTAAGAACTTTCAACAGGGGCACAACTGAGAGCATCCTGACTGGCTGCATCACTGCCTGGAATGGGAACTGTACTTCCCTCAATCGCAGTACTCTGCAGAGAGTGGTGCGGACAACTCAGCACATCTGTAGATGTGAACTTCCCTTTATTCAGGACTTTTACAAATTCAGGTGTGTAAAAAGGGCCCAATGGGTCACTAGGAACCCGAGTCACCCCAATCACAAACTGTTCCAGCTGTTACAATTGTACCGCAGTATAAAAGACAGGACCAACAGGCTCCAGGACAGTTCCTTCCACCAGGCCATCAGACTGATTAATTCATGCTGACACAATTGTATGTTGACTCTCTTATAATACAATTTATTATAAATTACTATAAATTGCACATTGCACGTTTAGACTGAGACGTAACGTAAAGATCGTTGCTCCTTGTGTATATGAAGGATGTAAGTAATAAAGTCAATTCAATACAATTCAGTTCTTGGAATTTCACACATTAGTCATAAATCCCAAAGATGGCATTGATTTCAATGAGGTCTAAAACCGCTGCCAGCAGCATACCAAACTTTTGCTGCCTGTTCACTTACATTTCAGAAGTTGGTTTGAATTATCCTGGTGGTTGCCTTTTGTATCAACAGTATCCTTTCTCATGAGGAGCCAGTACCAAAGGTGTGTGGAAGGTGGTGCTGATGAAGTCAAGGGATGATCTGCCCCTATCCTGTTTCAAAGGAATATGTTTAATTAAAAGTTTTTTTTGTATACGTAGTTTACTCCAAGCTTTGAGAATGTTCTGCTCTAAAAGCTAGCAAACTTAATTCCAACTACACCAACTAAATCCAGTTTAGTTAATGACAAAGCTACGTACTTTATACTCCCAGTTGGTGGGGAATGCAGCTATGTACCCTGTCAAAATGATCACAATGTTATAGCATGCAGAGCAGGTTCTGGTAGTGGATGTGAAAGTGAGATACTGTCTACTGTTGAACCAGGAAATCACCATAGGAATAAAAGATTGATAGATGTTACGTACCCGTGACACATGACAGTGGTGTACATGTCACGTGACTGGGGTTGAAGCTATACTGGACTTGAGGTAATGGTCTTGTGCTGGTGGAGTGACGTCATTTTCCTGCCAGTAGAGGTCATGTAACAGGTTTTATTTTACAGGGTATAAAAGGAGGACCCCTCCCTGTGAGGAGGGGCAGTTTGTGGCTGGATTTGCCATGTTGACTTCATGCCACTGCATGATTTAATGTGATGACGCAGTTTAGTTGAAAGATGAAGTTTTATCTAATGCCTAAAGTTTAAAAGGTCATTGCCAGCAGTTTCTTAACAATACTGCTAGTTGAGAATCAGTGGAGAGTGAAGTTTGGAGTTCGGGAGTTAAAGATCAAGGAGAATCGATTTCGGCGGTGAAACAGTTTCGACCTTGTTTGATCCTTATTCAGAAGGAATTCGTTGATTGTTCTCATGTTAATCTCTGTGAAATAGCAGAAAGGATTGAGGATAGTGTGGTAAAGGAAAGGTCAGTGCCTTTAAGCCGTTTTGTTTCGCAAATTCTTCGTGGGAAAAAGTTTGATTTGGGAACCGAAGCAACACGACGTGAAAGAGAATTTAAATTGTCTTTAAAGTCTCTCCCTTAAATGGATTGTAAGCATTTTGAACTTTTGGCAATACTACTTAAAAGAACTGTTTTTGCAACATCGCTTTAAGAACTGTTTAAGCTTCATTGCTTTAAGAACTGTTTAAGCTGCCGCACAGCAGCTGATTTCCGGTTACGTTAGTGATTTGTTTACTTTTGGGGGGTTTGTTTTCAGTGTTTAATAAACGTGTTATTTGTTATAAAAACCCCTGCCTAACTCATATATTTATTGTTGCCTGAATCCGTAACACAGAGGCTGTTAGTTCCAAAGCTAGTATTAACTGATCAACATCAGAATATTCTTATCTTTGGCAGTGGTAATTGTCATGCACACTGTTGCCCTTAATAAAGTGGTGGCTGGTATCACCGATGACACATTTGCATACTGGTGCCTTGGATGCATAAAGCAGAGTGCCATTGAAAAACAAATGATGGCTGTAGACAATCAACTCTGAGTATGACCTTCACCAAGTAGCTCAGAAGAAAAATGCATGAATGGGGAGACCTCATTTTTTTTAATCTACAGTTTATGCTGAGATAATTGATCACAACCGAAGTGACAGCCGCTTCCCCTATTTAGAATGGCAGATGGTGGGAAAATAAGACAAGGCTTCCTCTTAGGGAAAGTGTACATTCATGAGTGTCATAAAGAATCAACAATCACTAGAGGTTATTGTACAACTCCCGATCTCACCATAGTTTGGTATCAGTCACAAATTCTATAAAGAAGATGTTTGGATCCTTTTGTGAAAAAGAATAGCTGTATATTAAAACACTGCATTTTCGTTTGCTGTTTAGCAATCGTAACAACCTCAACATTTGTTTTCGATTAAATATTTTTTGTTTAATTTGTTTTATGGTACTCTTACCTTTACATATGCATATTGATGTTCAAGGCAAAATTTGAATGCTGAATGCTGTAGTGTTGATGTTGTGACTGTGAGGTGAGGATCAGCTCTTTATGGGGTCAGAAGTGTATATCTAAAGAGTGGAAAAAGCATTATTAGAGAATCCATTTGCTTAGCTCCGCATTGGAGAAACACTTTGCATTATGGAGGTCCCCTAAGGCTAAAATGGCTGCCATTAAAACTCGAATATGTGACCACCCAGAGGAAATAGGATGGCAGAAGAAAGAGGACTGCAAGAAGGAATAAGGGCTCAAGGTAGATTTTTGCCTTTGTTTTATTGTGCTAGTGTGGAATTTCTAATTGCTTTTTATCCGTCACCAGTTCTTAATAATTTGTTATTTTGTATACCGCACATTCAAGTTTTTTATAACCTAATTAGAGAAAATTTAGCTTGAAAAATGAAGGAATAATTCATTTGTTGGTGTGTACTGTTTACCATCTCTTTTGACCTACTTCAGGAAAACTTACTCCCACTCTTTTGCTTACTTGTTTAAAAAGGTGTAGATCCACATATTAGTGAGCTTTCTCAGTGCCACACCTGTGACTCAGCAGCTGAAAGACATCTATTATAAATAACACAGACTGATAAAATCAATCCTCCTCCAGGTGATTATCAGTAGCTTGAATTAACGTTGTGAGAGGAACAAACACAGATTTTTCTTTTGGGTGATACTGTTCTTTAAATATGAAAATAAAAATGCCTTGAGTATTCCATGATAGGATTCAAAATTTGCTGAATTAATTTTGAACAGATCACAATGGCAACACTTCCAAATATTTTTCTGTAAAGCCGCTGATTAACATTCAGGTTCCAGTAAAAAGCTGTTCTTGTCTTCACATTCCTCCCCTTCTGCAATTTATTTCTTTAGCCAGGGAGCTTACAGAACTGCTGGTGGTACTGAGCCTACCAAATTGTTTCTCAGGGTTTATTCAAAGTCTGAGAATAACATTGTTGATTTCCTCCATCTCCAAGCACTTCACCGTTTCTCCCCACCTCTCTTCATTGCCCCACAGCCAAACTCTGTGCGTTGTCAGAGGCCATCATTACCTCCCAGATACTGCTGGTAAGGAGAATGTCAGAGGAGAGTTTGGGATCAGTGATCCTTTACCTGTAACCATTACGCTTTCACCATGATCTGCTCTCTGGCATTTGTTCTTCTCTATTTTCTGATCACTTATCCTAGTCATTCTTCTTCCCAGTGACCCTACTCTCATCCCAGCTCAATTTACCTGGATTTCTTCCAGCCTCTCTCCTCTCACCACACTCACAGAATCTTATAGCAAGCTCCTTACAATCTTCAACAAGAATATATTGCCCATGGCAATCCTCTCGACCTTCCTACCTGCTGAATATCTCCTTCCTTGAACATTTTCCACACTCACTCAATCCTCTCATCCCATATTGCATCCCATGAAATCTATACCCAGACTTTCCTCTTGATCACTCCATCCTGCTGCACTGCGAGAACAATGAGGTAAACCCCAGCATGCAGTTAGTCTACGCCTAAGACAGAACCTAAGAGGACATGTACAACTCACACCCCTCTTTACCTTGACAGCACAGCAGAGGAAACTGCCAACAGTTTCAAACACCTGGAAGTGCTCATCTTGAACCTCTCATGGTCCCAGAATACACCCTGTGCAATCAAGAATGCCTTTACTTTCTGAGGACGCTGAAGAGAGTTGGGGTATGCACATCAATACTCATGACCTTCTACAGATGAGCAACAGAGAGCCTCATAACATGCTGTCTCACTGCATGGTATAGAAACTGCACCACAGTGGACAGGAAGGCTCTATAAGTCGTGAAAACTGCCCAGCACATCACCGGCACCACCCTATCCTTCATCAAGGATATATAACAAAAAGATGCCGGGAAGTGACCAGCAATATCATAAAGGATCTCACCCACCCTGCTCACGGAGTGTTTATCCCACTTCCGTTAGGGAGGAGGCTACATCGCATCCATGGCAGGATCATTAGAATTAAAAAGTTACTTTGCCCAGGCAGTAAGGCTAATCAACACCTCCATCCCGTAACTCACCCCCACCACTAGTACTTGATTATTTCCTGATAAAGTCACTTTATGTACAGACACCCTTGTACCTAGTGGCACGTAATGTATATATAATCAGTCTATGTATATAAACTATCCTATGTATTTATATTTATGGTATTTTTATCATTATTGTTGTGTTCTTTATTTTAGTGTATGGTTTTTATATGTGGCATCAGATCCACAGTAACTATTATTTTTGTTCTTCTTTACACTTGTGTGTTGGGAATGGCATTAAACAATGTTGAATTTTGAACCCTTAATCTTGAAACATGTGAGGGGTCAGATGACACCCGCTGTGTGTTTACAGTGCTTTATTTCAGGTTTACAGCATCTGCGGAATTTTTTTAAAAAAAGCTTTCAGTTAGAATATGAGCCTGCACTGGGCCTAGAATTGCTGGCTCTCACACAAGTGATGTTTCCGGGTTTGTGTATAATAGAATTTTGGATCTTCACATCCTCGTACCAAAATGAAAACACACATTGGAGAATTTCTGTATATCACTGAGAGAAATTTCGCTGTTCACAGGTCTCTAGACACTGCATGTTAATCACCTCGCATTTTAGGTTTTGAAACACAAGCAGACTGCAGTAGGTATTGACTGAAGAGTCAATATTAGCACTCACCTTGTGTTGCCATTTTTTTCTAACATTTGTTGGTATATGGCATCTACAAGCATCTTTAAAATTAGGATTTCGGTGTGAAAGGTGAGATGATGCTTCAAAATTTGGAGTCTCCAGTGGAAACCTGGGGAGAGGGCCTGGTATTGTTTTTAAATTTACATAAATCAATATGATTTGACAAGGCTTGCACTGCACTGAACACAACTACAATCTGTTTTGTATATGCAGTTTTACACTTCGAATGTCACATGACATTACAGCAGTTCATCAAAGCAGTGGTTCAGAACAACAGCTTGCATTTATTTACTGCTCTACGCATTGTAAAATGTTCTTGTACTGAAATGATATCAGAAAAAAAGCTTGATCCCAAGTAAAAGGATATTGTTGATTTGGATTTTCATGCTTTTTCCTCAAAAGTTACTTCTCTGTCCTCTCAACGCTTTAATCACCTCTGCCCACCACTGTCTTGATCAGTGCAATCCAAAATTTCAAGTATAATATTAACGAGGAAGATGCCATTAAATTTAGAGGACAAAACCATGTTAGCTGATTGGCTGGAAATATGGCACATAAAATGTAAGCAGAAAACTGTGAGGTGATACATTGCAAAACAAAGAATGAAAAGAGAGAATATATGCAAAACGGTGCTTTCTTAAAGACAGGGCAAGAACAGAGAGATTTACTATTGCTTATAGACAAAATGTTGATGGCTAATCTGGTAAACAAATCAATTAATAAAGGAACTCACTTCATTAGAGAATAGACAAGCAGCCAGATCAGTTAAACAAATATAAGCTTTAACTTGCTCCTAGATGGAGTAATGTCTCCAGTTCTGGGCAGAATGCTTTAAAAAGAAAGGGAAGTCCTTGTACAAAATGCTAAAGAGATTTATCAGAATGCACCTCAATATGAGAGATTACAGTTACATAAATAGACAAAAGACGCTCTTTGGAACAAGTAAGATTTACAGGAATTTATCAAGTAATAAGCACTGAAACCTCAAGAAAAGCTCTATAAAAAAGAGAAAGTGGGTTTCAATGACTGAAAGACTGTTAACACTGGGCAAGGACTTGGAATTTCCTACCCAATAGTCTCGGGGATTAAAATACAAAATTAACCTTCCAAGAGGAGTTGGAAATAAAATAAAGTAACTAGGTTACTCTTCAAAAGAGCTGGAACAGGCTGAATATTTTCAATGTGTCATCCTGAGCTGCACTACTTTAAAATTCCAAACTGCAGATGATGATCAAAGACTTGGTGAAAAAAAATGTTTGAAGGGAAGTATTGTCTAAAAATCATATGTAAGAAAGAGAAACATAAATAAACTGTTTGGTCCCTCAAGTCTCCTCAACAAGATCTTGGCTGATCTACTACCTGAAATCCATTCTCCTGCCCAATTTTCAAAGCCATTGATTGTCTAAAGTCTATAAATCTTGAAAATCACTGTCCCCTGAAGCGGAGAATCTCAAAGATTGACGACCCTCTGAATAAAGAAACTTTTCTTCAATTCAGTCCAAAATATTCTATCCCTTACCTTGTGATAGTGACCATTACTCTGGACTCATCAGGCTGAAGAAAAAAATAGTTTTTACCCTTTCTATTCCTCTAAGAATTTTGTTTCAATGAGGTTGCCCCTCATCCTGTTAAATGCTATTGCAGAAAATCACAGGTTATTCGATCACTTCTCATATGACAGATATGTCAGTCCAAGAAACAACTCTGCTGAATATTCCCTCTCTTCCTTTAGCCTCTTTTTTTCATATGGAGAGAAATGTAAGCAACTCAAGTGTAGTCTCATGTATGGTGCACATGATGGTTAAAAGACAAGTTTACTCTTCTGAAGATCAAATAACCTGCAGATAGGAATTATGAAACAAAATCAGAAAAAGCTGCAGCAAGTAAGGCAGGATCTGTGGTAGGAAAAAGAGTTAATGTTTCATGTCAAAGGACCTTCATCCAGACTGGTAAAGAGAATGATATAATTCTTCAATTTTTAAATACTAGTTGGGTATTGAGGTCAGGGGAATGGGTGGAACATATAGAATCTTACTGATAGAGGAAGACCAAAGAATTACATGTATACTTAAAGTAGCAGTTAGAAGCACATTAAGTTTTTTTGTCAGTGTAATGCATTGGTTGTAAATGTAAAAGGGAACTTATGGACATGGTAGCAGGTCAAACTATACTAATAGAAAAACTGACTCAAAAGTATGGCCATTTCTCTGTGGAGAAAAAGAAAGAGCAAATTGCATAAAGTTACATAACTCAATATTGAATGTGAAGGCTACTAAAACCCCAGTTTCCCTGGGCTACGGAAATCTGGAGAATACATACTCTGGCCCCGCAAAATCCATGGGACAGCTTGTCCACCCCAAACCCCGGTTTGTGTGGATGCTGTGAATTTGCTACTCTGTCACAATTCGATGCCAAGAAATAACAGACAGCACACTGCATACGATTAAGGGAATTATATTTATGAATGTTAACTCAACTAAAGTGTTAGTTAAGAAAAGAAAGAGAAAAAAACAAAAATGGCCCATTATAGTTAAACAGTCAAATATGCACAGGTTGGAGCTCAACTCTTCCAAAAGTCTGATACACCAATCCTCAGTAAACCTCCGCACCTTGCTCCATCAAATCACAGTGCCTCGCTGGCTTGAATCCTATGACCAGTTCTCTGCAGAGTCTTCCCTCTTCACCTCCCACCGAACGAAACCCTAGCTCACATCAGTGTCTCTCTCACACACACACTCACACACACACACACACACACACACACACACACACACTCCCCTGATTGGCTGGCTCACATTCCAAAGCACCCATTATCTCTAAACACAATCCAAACACTGCTTCTACAGAAAGACCATTGCGTTAGCAGTGAAACCTTGACCGGGGCATTACACTACGGTATACGCAGATGGAAGATGATGTGAAGTTGAAGCTGAGACGTGCCTGGCACTGCATTGTAACATTGCAGGAGGCCACAGACAGAAAGGTCAAAATAAGAATGGGGTGATGTATTAAAATGGAAGGCATCAAGAAGCTTAGGGTCACACCTCCACAAAGAACTAACAGACAGTACATTGCATACAATTAAAGGAATTATATTTATGAATGGTAATTTAACTAAAGGGAGCTCTGTATAAAAACTGTCCAATTTTCATTTAACTTCTCCAATGTAGAGGAGACCACATTGTGAACACTGAATCAGTGCTTCACCTGAAAAGGTAAGTTCCTTTCAAAGGAGAAAGTTTCAAAAGTTGAGGCAAGTATTGGGTAGATCATGGCAGCTGAGATCGGCCCCGTGGTTTGTTCATCCTGCAGCATGTGGGAAATCAGGGATACTTCCAGTGTCCATGACGACTATGTGTGCAGGAAGTGTGTCCAACTACAGCTTCTGGCAGACCGCATTGAGCGTCTGGAGCTGCGATTGGATTCATACTGGAGCATCCACGATGCTGAGAAAGTCATGAATAGCACGTTCAGTGAGTTGGCCGCACCACAGGTAAAGGCTACACAGGCAGAAAGGGAAGGGGTGGCCACTAGACAGTGTAGCAGCAGGCAGGTAGTGCAGGAGTCCCCTGAGGTCATCTCCCTCCTAAACAGATATACTGTTTTGGATATTGTTGGAGGAGATGTCTCATCATGGGAAGGCAGCAGCGGCCAAGTTCATGACACCATGGGTGGCTCTGTGACACAGGAGGGAAGGAAAAGGAGTGGGAGAGCTATAGTGATAGGGGATTCGATTGTAAGGGGAATAGATAGGCGCTTCTGCGGCCGCAAACGAGACTCCAGGATGGTATGTTGCCTCCCTGGTGCAAGGGTCAAGGATGTCTCTGAGCGGCTGCAGGACATTCTGGAATGGGAGGGTGAACAGCCAGTGGTCGTGGTGCACATACGTACCAACGATATAGATAAAAAATGGGATGAGGTGCTACAAGGTGAATTTAGGGAGTTAGGAGGTAAACTAAAAAGTAGGACCACAAAGGTAATAATCCCTGGATTACTACCAGTGCCATGTGCTAGTCAGAGTAGAAATAGGAGGGTATTTCAGATGAATACGTGGCTTGAAAAATGGTGCAAGGGGGAGGGATTCAAATTTCTGGGATATTGGAACCAGTTCTGGGGTAGGTGGGACCGGTATAAACAGGACGGTCTGCACCTGGGCTGGACTGGAACCAATGTCCTCGGGGGAGCGTTTGCTACTGCTGTTCAGGAGGCTTTAAACTAATGTGGCAGGGGGATGGTAACAAGTGCAGAGAAACAGAGGGGTGTAAAATGAGGGTAGAAGCAAAAAGTAGTAAGATGAATAGTAAAAGTGGCAGGCAGGCAAATCCAGGACAAAAAGCAAAAAGGGGCACTTTTCAACATAATTGTAGAAGGGCTAAGAGTGTTGTAAAAACAAGCCTGAAGGCTTTGTGTGTCAATGAGAGGAGCATTCGTAACAAGGTGGATGAATTGAATGTGCAGATAGTTATTAGTGATTATGATATAGTTGGGATCACAGGGACATGGCTCCAGGGTGACCAAGGATGGGAGCTCAACATCCAAGGATATTCAATATTCAGGAGGGATAGACAGGAAAGAAAAAAAGGTGGGGTAGCATTGCTAGTTAGAGAGGAGATCGACGCAATAGAAAGGAAGGACATTAGCCCGGAGGATGTGGAATCAATATGGGTAGAGCTGCATAACACTAAGGGGCAGAAAACGCTGGTGGGAGTTGTGTACAGGCCACCTAACAGTAGTAGTGAGGTTGGGGATGGCATTAAACAGAAAATTAAAAATGCGTGCAATAAAGGAACAGTAGTTATAATGGGTGACTTCAATCTACATATAGATTGGGTGAACCAAATTGGTAAGGGTGCTGAGGAAGAGGATTTCTTGGAATGTATGCGGGATGGTTTTCTGAACCAACATGTCGAGGAACCAACTAGAGAGCAGACCATTCTAGACTGGGTATTGAGCAATGAGGAAGGGTTAGTTAGCAATCTTTTTGTGCGAGGCCCCTTGGGTAAGAGTGACCATAATATGGTGGAATTTCTTATTAAGATGGAGAGTGACATAGTTAATTCAGAAACAAAGGTTCTGAACTTAAAGAAGGGTAACTTTGAAGGTATGAAACGTGAATTAGCTAAGATAGACTGACAAATGATACTTAAAGGGTTTGACGGTAGATATGCAATGGCAAGCATTTAAAGATTGCATGGATGAACTACAACAATTGTTCATCCCAGTTTGGCAAAAGAATAAACCAAGGAAGGTAGTGCACCTGTGGCTGACAAGGGAAATTAGGGATAGTATCAAGTCCAAAGAAGAAACATACAAATTAGCCAGAAAAAGCAGCACACCTGAGAACTGGGAGAAATTCGGAGACCAGCAGAGGAGGACAGATGGCTTAATTAGGAAAGGGAAAAAAGATTATGAGAGAAAGCTGGCAGGGAACATAAAAACTGACTGTAAAAACTTCTATAGATACGTGAAAAGAAAAAAGATTGGTCAAGACAAATGTAGGTCCTTTACAGTCAGAAACAGGTGAATTGATCATAGGGAACAAAGACATGGCAGACCAATTGAATAACTACTTTGGTTCTGTCTTCACTAAGGAGGACATAAATAATCATCGGGAAATAGTAAGGGACTGAGGGTCTAGTGAGATGGAGGAACTGAGGGAAATACATGTTAGTAGGGAAGTGGTGTTAGGTAAATTGAAGGGATTAAAGGCAGATAAATCCCCAGGGCCAGATGGTCTGCATCCCAGAGTGCTTAAGGAAGTAGCCCAAGAAATAGTGGATGCATTAGTGATAATTTTTCAAAACTCCTTAGATTCTGGATTAGTTCCTGAGGATTGGAGGGTGGCTAATGTAACCCCACTTTTTAAAACAGGAGGGAGAGAGAAACTGGGGAATTATAGACCAGTTAGTCTGACATCGGTGGTTGGGAAAATGTTAGAGTCCGTTATCAAAGATGTGATAACAGCACATTTGGAAAGAGGTGAAATCATCGGACAAGGTCAGCATGGATTTGTGAAAGGAAAATCATGTCTGATGAATCTTAAGAATTTTTTGAAAATGTAACTAGTAGAGTGGATAGGGGAGAGACAGTGGATGTGGTATATTTAGATTTTCAAAAGGCTTTTGACAAGGTCCCACACAGGAGATTAGTGTGCAAACTTAAAGCACATAGTATTGGGGGTATGGTATTGATGTGGATAGAGAATTGGTTGGCAGACAGGAAGCAAAGACTGGGAATAAATGGGATCTTTTCAGAATGGCAGGCAGTGACTAGTGGGGTACCACAAGGCTCAGTGCAGGGACTCCAGTTGTTTACAATATGTATTAATGATTTAGACGAGGGAGTTAAATGAAGCATCTCCAAGTTTGCAGATGACATGAAGCTGGGCAGCTGTGTTAGCTGTGAGGAGGATGCTAAGAGGATGCAGAGTGACTTGGATAGGTTAGGTGAATGGGCAAATTCATGGCAGATGCAGTTTAATGTGGATACATGTGAGGTTATCCACTTTGGTTGCAAGAACTGGAAAACAGATTATCGTCTGAACGTTGGCCAATTAGGAAAAGGGGAGATGCAACGAGGTCTGGGTGTCATTGTACACCAGTCATTGAAGGTGGGCATGCAGGTACAGCAGGCAGTGAAAATGGCAAATCATGTGTTGGCATTCATAACAAAAGGATTAGAGTACAGGAGCAGGGAGGTTCTACTGCAGTTGTACAAGGCCTTGGTGAGACCACACCTAGAATATTGTGTGCAGTTTTGGTCCCCTAATCTGAGGAAAGACATTCTTGCCATAGAGGGAGTACAGAGAAGGTTCACCATTATTGATTCTTGGGATGGCAGGACTTTCATATGAAGAAAGACTGGATTGACTAGGCTTATGCTCACTGGAATTTAAAAGATTGAGGGGGGATCTTATTGAAATGCATAAAATTCTAAAGGGATTGGACAGACTAGATGCAGGAAGATTGTTTCCATTGTTGGGGAAGTCCAGAATGAGGGGTCACAGTTTAAGGATAAAGGGGAAGCCTTTTAGGACCAAGATGAGGAAAAACTTCTTCACACAGAGAGCGGTGAATCAGTGGAATTCTCTGCCACAGGAAACAGTTGAGGCTGGTTCATTAGCCATATTTAAGAGGAAGTTAGATATGGCCCTTGTGGCTAAAGCAATCGGGGATATGGAGAGAAAGCAGGTACAGGGTTCTGAGTTGGATGATCATCCATGATCATACTGAATGGCAGTGCAGGCTCAAAGGGCTGAATGGCCTACTCCTACACCTATTTTCTATGATTCTATGTTTCTCTGATTGCTTGGGTGCTTGGATGACAGAAAGGGATGAGGTGAAAAGGCAGAGGTCAACTCTTCATCAATATAAAGGTGCCATAAGTCTCGAATTGGTAGGTGGAGGAAAAAAGATCAGGTCAGGGATTCACAAAAAGAGTGATCCATTCAAAAACCCAAAAGGGAAGAGCGGTGGAGAGGTGGGTGGGACAGGGATGTGTCACTATTGGTGGAATCCTGTTGGAGCTGGTGGAAATTGCAAAAGATGACCCATTTAAATTGGAGTCGTACCTTACACTCGAATTGTCTCGGTGTAAAGGCCACCATGTCATTTGCCTTTCTAAATATCTGCTGCACCTGCATAAACTCAAGATATTCTGCAGATGCTGGAAATCTTGAGGAAGACATGCAAAGTACTCAAGGAAATCAGCAGGTCAGGCAGCCTCAATGGATGGAGAGGAATAAACAGTCAACCTTTATTTTTCCCTGTCCTTAAATAGTGGAGTCACAATGTTAAAAACCTTAAATTGCATAGAATTTATAAAGTTCTAGAACATGGTTAGCAGAGTTCATCATCAGTCCTGCTACCATCTTTGACAGCCAGTCAGCCTAAGGGTGGCACCTCACCAGCTGTCAGAGCTGTCCTGCAAGTGCACCTGGCTCCCGAAAACTGGCGGGCTCCCACTGAATTTCATAAGGGGCCATGCTGTAAGAAACAACAGGGCACAAAGCCAGGCAGTTAGTGACTTCAAGACAATGGAAAACTGCCTTGACGAGGCTTTGGAAGATGCTTGTGGGATAGCAGTATTGTGACAAGCAAAGTTTGCGGACTCTGGAAAGCAATAACAGTGATTTTCAAGCCATGGCTTAGTAGATAAGGTTTGGATCAACTGATGCACTCAAGACAAAACATTGGTATCCTAGATAAATAACCAGACCTTTGAATGTTTTCAAGATCTAGACTTAACTCTGCAGCCTTTTATCCAGGGTTTGCATTTGTCTATGTTATAAGTTACTGACATTTGTTATCAAACACTAAACATTTTTCAACCACTGCATAAATTAATGCAGAATTAAGTTGTCGTAAGTTTTTTCTGTCCTCTTCCAGGTTTTCATTGACAACCTGGTGAGAACAGGTAGGCTGAAGATGCATCCTATGCAAATAATTGTGCCTTCGTTGATCTATTTGTAATTTGACCAGATGCTGAAGTGCTTGTAGTTCAATTAGAAAAACGTTTCCCCAACATTGAAGCACATTTATTCCATTTCTGAAGTTCTCTGCTTTGGTGGGTGGGGGGTGGATAAATATTAATGAGATTAAGTAGTGTGGAGAAATGACACAGTAAAGGAGTGGAGGTCAGCAGAGTTTAGCCATGATCATGTTAAAAGACAGATCATACTTGAAGGGCTTGATGGCCACTCCACCTCCTATTTTCTTGTGTTTTTGATTTAACCAAGCATCTAAGCTGTACCAGTGAATAAAAGCAAGACAGAGAAAGTTATCAACAACTGCTTTGTGCTTTATTAGTGCAATCACTGATTTACTTTCATTCAAGAGGTGAGCAATGTCAAAGTGGGCTGCTGTAACCTATAGGATGTCATTCTGAGATGTGCCCAGATTGGGAAATACTCTTAGCTAAGGATGAACATGTAGCAATCCTTGAAAATAACAGGTTTATTTCAATGGTCTCCCAGTAGTTTTCTCATGAAACCCCTTTGTGTCTGCAGAAATAATGGCAGTGATGGATATATTGGGTAAGGAATTGTGGCTCTGTGGAAATGCAATACAGAGAACCATCTTGCAAAATCATATTGCCAGCAGATGCAAGGAGCAAATGGCAAAGAAGAAAAAAGCTTATGATTCTGCCAACTTACATGCTCTCTGTTACACTTACATCCTCACATGTTAGTTAGTTAACATAAAAGTTAATGGAAAATGATGTGACAGAAACCTAAAGTACTGTAGCAATCATCAACTGAAAACAATACAACCTTAATGAGCAATTAGCAGAAAGGATAAAAAAAAAGTAAAATTGGATCATGCATTGTTGGAAATTATTTCTGGCTGAGTTTTTTTTTAAATACCATATTCCAAAAAGCAAGCTTTGTATGTTTTCACCAAGCATTGAAAGGATCCACTCAGACCTATGGAGTCGAAATGGGTGCAGTTTGGCAACACTTCCACTGATTATTAGTGCCTTTTTCTGTTATTGCAGAAGTATGTTTCCTCAACTTCTAAAGATTAGTGAGCTTTGTGGTTTTATCCAAAGCAAAAATTGAATCAAGTGCAGATGAAATTTATTTTCTGAATTTCACTGCTCGCGTTCATTCTTCTTTTGTCATAAGCTACCCAGTGTGCAGCCCTAATGAGATAACATTATGGTTAAAGATATACTGCGCACTGCTCATGTTGTCCCTCTCATTTACAAATACTACACTCTTTATACTCATGGAAAAATAACTGTTTTAAACTAGTCCATGATTTTGTAGTTTTAATTGGAATCAGGTTTATTATCACTGACTTAAATGACATAAAATTTGTTTTGCAGCAGTAGTGCAGTGCATAACAGAATTTCTATTTGTTACAAAATAAATAGTGCATTAAAAAAGGAATAATGATGTAGTGCTCATAGACCATTCAGGAATCTGATGATGAATGGGAAGAAGCTGTTCCTAAAGTTTTGAGTGTGGTCTTCAGGTTCCTGTATGTACCTCCTCCCCAATGGTAATAACAAGAAGCAGACAGGTTCTATTGAACTGAATTGAATTGACTTTGTTTCTTACATCCTTCACATACATGAGGAGTAAAATCTTTATGTTACATCTTTGTCTAAATGTGTAATGTGCAATCATAGTAATTTATAATAAATAGAACAGTCAATGTAACAGAATCAGCGTAAGTTAATGAGTCTGATAGCCTGGTGGAAGAAGCTGTCCCAGAGCCTGTCAGTCCTGGCTTTTATGATGCGGTACCATTTCCTGGATGGTAGCAGCTGGAACAGATTGTGGTTGGTGTGACGTGGGTCCCCAATGATCCTTCAGACTCTCTAGGTGGTGATGGTGCTTAGTGATGGATACGACCTTTGTGAGGAACTCCTTTTTGAAGATGTACTTGATGGTGGAGAAGAAAAATCTCCCTTGGGCTCTACAATAATATCAGTGCTGATGGTATTGAACCTGAAGGCCCATCAGTTTTAGCTAATGTCACATCCACGTCTTGACATCATTTATTCATTTTCTGCCTCAACTCTTCTTCAGTAACTGTATAACTTGCATCAGGAGTGTATGAAGACTCTCAATATTCTTCACTATTTCCTTGAGAATCTTGTTCTGAGTTCAAATGATCTATATAAACTTAGTTTTGGATCTCTCCCCTTATCCCCTTATTTTGCAAAATCTTTCTTGGAACCATGTATCTTCATTTCATAATAGACTCTCTGTTATCCCGTTTTCTCATTTCAACCTAACTGTGGAGCTCAACAAGTAAACCTAATGTCACCTGAACTACTCTTCATACTTTACGCCTTGATATTTACTTTACTTCAGTTTCCTTCCTTTTGCCTCACATTCACCTTCCAGGTTCAGCTGCACCAGACTCAGTTTTCAATATATTAGGATTTTCTATATATTAACATTTTTGCAGAATGTGGCATTGATCTGTATCTCAGGGGGAAAAATATATCTGTGTTGATGGTTCATAATGTGACCTGATCCATCTTGCACCTTTTATTTCTTCAGCTGCACTTTCACCATTTAAGAAGGAGCTGGGAGATGTGAGAAGTAAAGCAAATTTTAACCCCTTTTCATCTCACACTGAACAAAACTGTAGCCGATTATCTGATGGAATTTCCTCAAGAAAACCACGTGTTGTGAGAATGAATGTGATGTTTTTTGAAGTGCTTTCAGTAGTTACGTGTGAATCAATACATTACCCTAATCTATATTGAATGGCTGTCCATGATCAACAGGAAGTTGTCCACATCATTCTCATTGTACCAAAGGATGAGTCTTGAAAACTATTTACATATTTGTATTTACTCTTACTCATAAGCATTGCTGTTTAGGCTTTGTCCATCACAGCACATCAATATTGTCCAAGCCTCACTATTGTGGCCTCTTTAAATATGTGAGAACCTCAATGGCTCACGTTTTTTCTGGTATTTTTTGATCAAGCCTTGCACACAGAGATGATATGCCCTCTTTGTGGATGAATTACTTCTCAGGACCAAACTGCTGATGTTCATTTCATGGATAGCAGCTTTTCCAACAGTCCTGTCACACCCGCCACACTCGCTCACATGAATCAGGTTTCATTTGGAGCTAATATTATTATCACTGCTGATTGCCACTTACCATATTAACATGGATATTATGTGTCAGCTGAAATTCTTCAGCATTTTTACAATCCATTCCCCTGATGTGGCAATATTGCAAATAATCTTAAAATTCTAAAGCTCATGCATTTAATAATTTAGATTGAATTTGTAGGAGCTAAGATACAAGGTAATATAGAGCAATGTTGGTAATGTAGGGACAGTCTTTAAAAACCATTTCATGGGTGAAGCGGCAATTCCAGACTAAACTTGAATCAATGAGGGATGCTTGACAGTGTGTCACTTCATGAAAAAAGTGAATTAAAGTGACATAGTGACAGAAGGGCCTTGCTTCCAAATGAGCCCAATCATTCAATACTTGCTTTGGCCATCAAAACATGGAGGATGTGCCATGGACTTCCACAGCCTCTGTTGACCCTGTGATTTCAGTCTCTGAGAGCATCCTTCAAGTGGGTGAACCCACAGAAAGCATCCAGCCCACATGGTTGCCCAGCCAAGTACTAAAGACCTGTGCTGATCAGCTGGCTGGAGTGTTCACTGAGATCTTGAAGCACACACTTTGACAATCTGAGGTACCCACCTGCTTTAAGCAGGCTTTAATTATACCAGTGTCGAAGAAAAACATGGTAACCTGCCTCAGGGACTATTGTCCAGTAGCACTTACGTCCACTGTGATGAAGTTTTTGAAAGGTTTGGTGCTGAAACGTATGAACTCCTGCCTGAGAAGGAGTTCTGATTCTGATTTGCCTACTGACACAACAGGTCAAAAGCAGATGCCAATTCATTGGCTCTTCACTCAACTCAGTCCACCATGAGTAAAGCCTTGCCATTGAGCACATGTACATGGAGCACTGTCACAGGCAAACAACATCTGTCATCAGGGACCCCCACCACCCAGGACATGCTTTCTTCTGTCATCAGGAAGAAGGTACAGAAGTTTCAGTACTCAAACCATCAGCTTCAGGAACAGTTATTACCCTGCTAACATCAGGCTTCTGAACCAGCAGAGATGACTTCACTCAACTTCACCTGGCCCATCAATGGACTGTTCTCACAACCTATGTTCTCATGTTCCTAATATTTATTGCTTAATTATTATTATTTGTTCTCTCTTTTTGTATCTGCACAATTTGTTGTCATGTCTGCCCTGTTTGTGTGGTCATTCTTTGATTCTGTTGTGGTCAATGGATTTATTGAGTATGCCACAAAAAACTGATTCTCAGGATTTGTATATGATAACATACATGTACTTCCATAATACATTTACTTTAAACACTCAACGAATGCTGGAGGAACTCAGTTCAGGTAGCATCTATTGAGATGAAAAACAGTTGATGTTTGGGCCAAGACCATTCATCAGGACTGGGAAGAAAGAGGGAGAAAGGTGGGGGAGGAGAAAGAAGACAACCTAGAAGGTGATAGGTGAAGGCAGGTGTTTGGTGAAGGTAGATGAAATAATAAGCAGTGAGGTGACAGGTTGAAAACCAAGAAGATAATGCTGGCGAGTCACTGTGACATTTCGTGGGCAGCTAACAAAACAACTAACAATTCTACTAATTATACTTTTTTGGGACTGTAATCCGCAGCTTGTAACTTCTTGTTGGCAGGCATGCTTTTGAACCATCTGTACTACCAAGCGCTTTTTTGTGGTGTCCTGAGGGATTCTGCTCTCGAGGCAACCACTATTGGAGTGGACTGAAACTTTAAGCCAGATTTACATAATGGAGCCTGGGTCCATGAGCAGAAAATGAAACAATCTTTGGGCATTTTAGGCACCAAGCTGGATTAAAATGATTAATGTGTCAAGGCGGAGAGCAGGAGATGAACTGGTGGTCAGCTCATTATTCCATGATGCTTTATTCACCTCAGCGCTGAACCTGGCTCCACGGTTGCGGCCTGCAGCCAATTAGCTTCTGGACTTGTTCTGTGGATTGTTTGATAGTCATTTTTTTTATTGTTTGCATGATTTGTTCTTTCTTTTTTGTATTTTGGATGTTTAACTAGCTTTGTGGTGTGGAGTTTTTTGCATACTTTGATAATAAGTGTACTTTTAACTGTGAAGTTTGAAAAGGCATAAGAGCTGGAGAAGAAGGAATCTGATAAGAGAGAATAGTGGACCACACGAAAAAGGAAAAGGGGCGGATGCTGGAACCTGGAGCAAAAAAAAATCAAACTGCTGGAAGAACTCTACATGTAAAGCAGCATCTATGAAGATGGAGAAATGGCTGATATTTTCAATTGAGATCCTGAATCAGAAGCAGAGATTTTAGAGGGGCAGAAGAACATGCCGAGTCGCACTAGGTTAAAAAAGTGTCAAAACAATTTCTTCAAAATTAATCATCACTGATGGTCTTAACTGATCTTTGACTTTTCATTTTTAAATATGTAGTTTTCTGTGATCTTTGAAAGTGCTTGGGTAAAGACTATCAGTCACACTTGCTCAAGTTTGCTTGTGACCCATTGTAGTAGGTGTGAACCCTGAAGCCCTGTTTCCAGTCAAGGTCACTAAATGCACCTTCCATATAATAGAGCCAAAAACTCAGCTGATTGTGCCATACTGCGCTGATTTGCCAACAATCTCAAAGTCTCTAAATCACCTTTATATCGTACTTCTCCACACTTTCACTCATTCACCATTGCTCCAATCCTCAAGCCCACATTTCACAGCTTTCAGGTACTGTCAGATATTAAGTAATGACAACCAAGTAAACCAAATGTGTTCCATAGGATTGATTCATTGCCATACATTTCCCTCCCTTTTGGGGAATGACGTGGCAATGATCCAAAACCCTAGCATAGGCCACCCAATGCACAAAATGACAATGAATCATACGATACATCACCTGATAGGTGATATATCAGGAATCGCAATTTGTCACTGAATCCTTTGGATCTTTGTTCGTGTCAATGATGTATATCTACTGCCTGGTTTCCATCTGTGTTGTCACGATCCCAAAGGCTTGTTGTCTTGCAGACAAATGGTTTCAATCCTCATGTCAGCAGTGACTTGAGAGATCTGAAAAGTGAGAAGTACTTGAGATAAAGCACAAACACGAGGAAGTCTGCAATGCTGGAAATCCAAAGCAACGTACCGATACAAAATGCTGGAGGAACTCAGCAGGTCAGGCAGCATCTATGGAAATGAACAAACAGATTATGTTTCTGGTTGAGACCCTTCTCTAGGGCATGCTTTCCACTGTGGCCAGAAAACAAAGCATTGGTGTTTATTGGCACAATTACCAGTCCCCATTTAACTAATTTCACTCTTTAAATTTAGTGCAACTGGTGCATAACTGGTTCTGGGCAGAAGCAGTAGTTGCAGCATCCAAATCTTTCAGTTGTGGCAAATACCTAAAATTACCTGCTTATTTTTGTCTGGAACAAGTACAAATAATTTCATTATCTCCTCTTATAGAATCAACAAAAAAGGAAAGATGCACATCCAACATTCTGTAACAGCACTAGATTTTTCTTGCTACCAAAAACTTTTTCTCACAGCCAGTTAAAAGCAGTTCTGTAGAAAGCAAATCTTTTTCATTCTGAGGCTTTTAGTCACCACGGCAATTCAGGTGGTCTGTACTTCTGTTAATGGAGTAAGTTGATTTTATACAAAATACTTCGATCTACTACATGTGAAATTACACCACTAAGGTGACCTGACCAATTTGCTGTGCAATTGTGTTAATTGTCTGCACAAAGAAATTGCTCCCTTAGCAAGAAAGCCTGGACATCAGTAGTACAAGACTTTAGGGTAGGCTATGCAACTTTTGAGCTTTTCCTTCTGTATTTCTCTTCTAAATGTTAACATGATAAGCCTCAGTAAAGGAAAGCAAAAAAATACATTTTCAAGATGTAACTTCTCTTATGAATGCACATGATGTATTGAAACAATCAATGAAAGATTCATTTGTGCAATTCATCATATTAAATAGTTGCTAACTTTTAAAGCATCTGAGATCACTATATGATTATGTAGAAGATTAAGCCTCGAAGACGAATTTCATCACGTCAGTTGATAAATTCGACATCATAAGCATTTTCAGCAAATGCACAAAGGAGTATTAATAATTCAGTCAACCAAGAAATATTTTCCATTGTCTTTCTCAAAATACAAGTTTTGTATTTACCATGCAAAGAATTTTCTTCAGAAAGTTATTTTAGGGTGTTTTGCAGTATATTGCAGTTTGGACTGAATTAAATATATGCAAATTGACAACATTTTATTTGCATGAATTTTTGTCCTCATTGTAGAGACAAGTACAGCTTTTAACCCCATTATCATTGATACCAATTAATTACCAATTGTCCGCACACTAAATGCATGATCAGAAACCTTCAACTATTCTCTCACAGGCCAAAGGAGCACTGAAGATGTTCAGTAATGCCAATCAATTTTAAGAAGAGTTTAGACTGCAGAAAAAAATGGCTCATTGGTAAAAGTGACTCAGGGCAAGTTTACTTACCACTTGTCAAGATCAGTTGATGCTCGCAGTATGCTCTACAACAGAAGCCCCAACTTCATGACGCTGAGAGGAGTGCTTATTGTTCATGTAGAAAAAGTTTGAAGTGGTTTTTTGTGCCATGACTCTTGGATAAGCTGAAACAAACTGAGGATCCTTCCAGAAATAATACATCTATCTATGAAATATTCATAACATTCTTTAAAGACATTTCCTAGATTTCACTTTTATAAGAACGATGGAGGATGGAGAAAAAGAGTCTGTGAAAGCTTATGAGAGGATGAGTCTTGTGAAATACTGAAAGGCATTGCATTTTCCTGATGTGTTGGGCATAATGGGTAGTAATTAGATTTTGAAATATGTTTGATAGAATGGCATTAACTCATTGGAATGGATGACTTCTGTGCTCATTTAAAGACATTTCATTAGCAGAGAGTTTTGAGTTCCATGGTCAGCAGCACTGCCATTGGGGAGAAGAAAATGGAAAGTAGATGCACATCCAGGACCATTGACTTGCTGGATATCTTGAGGGAGCAGTGGAGATACTCACGGTGATTATCTACCCATGGGATTGATATTGGAAACCCACAGCTGATACCTAAAAACATAGGATTGGAACTGGTTACAGAAATCAGCAGCAAAAGTGTGGCCCCAAACTCATGGATCCAGTGCTGCTAGCAATTTAATTACCTCAATAGATCAGGTAGGTTTACACTGAGGTAAATTCAGAAAATTCTGATTTATGTTCTATTCCAACAGGCCTCTTCACCCTTTGAATGTCTTCCTGACTAAAAATTTCTTCCTGAAATACTGACTAACTGTATTTCATTATGTCACATGCATGCTGAGCAGGCCACTGAGAGATCATTAAGTCAAAAGACTATAAGATACAGGGAGAATTAGGCCATTTGGCCACCATCTACTCCACCATGGCTGATTTTATTATCCGTCTCGACCCTATTCTTCCCATAAGCTTTGACATCCTTACTAAATAAGAACTTACCTATTTCCACTTTATATATACAGTACCCAATGATTTGACCTGCACCGCTAATATGGCAATGAATTCCACAGATCGACTACCCTCTGACTAAAGAAATTCCTCCTCATTTATGTTCTAAAGAGAAATCCATTTATTCTGAGGCTGTGATTTCCAGTACTCAACTACCACCACTAAGAGAAACATCTCCTGCACATCCAGTCTATCTAGGCCTTTCAATATTCGATAGATTTCAATGAGATCTACATTCTTGCAAACTCCAGTGAGTACAGGTCCAGAGCCATCAAACTCTCCCCAGACGTTAATACGTTCATACCCAGAATCATTCTTATAAATCTCCTCTGGACCCTCTCCAATGTCAGCACATAGTTTCTTAGTTGAGGTGCCCAAAACTGCTCACAATACTCCATATGCCTTGTAAAACCACAGCATGACATTCTTGCTTTTATATTCTGGTCTCCTAAAATGAATGCTAACATTGCATTTGTCTTGCTTACCACCGACTCAACCTGAAAGTTAACCTGTAGGGAATCCTTCATGAGAACTCCCAATCCCTTTGCACCTTTAATCTATTTTCTCCTTGTTTGAAAAATAGTCTACACCTTTATTCCTTTTACCAAAGTGCAAGAAAACACAACAGACCACAGAGGATATTGGACATGGTAAGTCCAGATGTCATTGCACACACACCTGTGGTCCTCCATAAGTTGTTCAGAAGCTGGTTTATAACATCATGAAGAGAAAAAGTAAATGTATGTGGTAAAATGTGCCTTTTCTTGTTTGCCCACCAGACAGTGGATGCTGCTGATAAACCAGCAAATGTTCTTCATCCACGATTCCCCTTCAGTTATGCCTTGTCTGGGTGTATTGGGGACATAAAGTCAGTGATGATACTGGGTCAGATAATACACATAGGCCAGAAACTGAAAATCAAAACAATATTGCAATTGCTAGAAATCTTAAGTAGAAAATAGAAAGTTCTAGAAGCACTCAGCAGGTCAGGCAGTATTTGCCGAATGAGAAACAGAGGACTCTGAAATTTTTTCAACCTGAATCATTATTTCTGTTCCTCTTTCTGCTTGCCCTGCTGAGTGTTGCCAACTTTCATTTTTGTTTCAAATATGGGTTAGACTAGAAAAGCCTTACTTAACTGACATTGTTGGACTTGCATGGTTTTTTCTACAGCATCTGACCAGCTTCATGGTCATCTTTATTGATGCCTGCCTTTTAAATCCAAATGTCACAGCTGAAACAGTATGCTACAAGTATTCTTATGCAACATAAGTATAAAGTTTCTATTTTATGCGATTATGTAAAAGGAATATCTGAAATCACTATAGTTTCAGCGAATCTTTTTCCTTAAAGAGCAAATGGCATATAGTTTGAGACTGCTTGGTTTTGCTGGGAGAGGGATGAAGAACTAAAGTGTCACCTCTATCTCTGTCACTACTGAAGTCTAACTGAACTATGCTCCTGTTAGTGCAATTTAGGCAATGCAAGCAGCATTTTAAGCTAGTCCTCCATGATTGCTATGTCTTCTCCCTTTTCCCTTCTCTTAATCCTTCTCTCCAGCCCCTTCTTCCTCCACCTGTTCTTCAAGCAGCAGCACAATGCTATGCTCTGTTGTGCAAAATGTGATTTTTTTTTTTTGGTCACTGTACAGTGTAAGATCTCTGAGGGAGGTCTGATGCACCATCAATAACTCACACTGAGACGTAAGGCGAGATATCGGCTTTTATTGACTGGAAGAAGGAACCAGGAGTGAGTGTCCATCATACTATGTCCTGGAGACTGAGGCCGAGCGTCAGGCCTCAGATCGCCTTTATACAGGGGCCTGTGGGAGGAGCCACAGGAGCAGTCAGCAGGGGGCGTATCCAGACAGGCATATAGTTCACCACAAGGTCAACATTGCAAAGGTTCACAGCTGTACATTCCAGGTAGAGAGATTGTTTTGCGGGTGGTGCTGCACTAATAGGCCTTGTCACTGCAGTTACTAGCCTGGTTTTCAGTGGTTAGTTTTTGTTCCATAACAGTCTGTCCCAACTTTGAAGATTGCACAGATCACTGCGGATGGGGAAATCAAGGAAGCCATCCACGCATCTTGTTAGACCTGGAAACCATCGGCTTGTGGTTTCAGTCATTTCGGAAGTAGAATCTTTTCCAACTGAATAGAAGTCCATTCTGCACTGACAATGGTTTGTTTCTGACCACTTATGTCAGCAAGAAGGCAATCAGACAAACAAATCAAGGTACCCTTTCATCACTCCTGGCATCATCCATAGAAATGTCAATGTGAGGAGTTGTCACAAGCCAGGTACTTTTTACTCGGTAGAAACATTCCTGAATGACCAACCATAAATCCTTCAGGTATTCTTAGTGCAACCATGAAATTACCTCAAGGCATGGAACTTGAAAGCTATGATCCCTTTAACAGTGAGAAGTAGAGAGTGTCTATCAAGTACAAGTACAACACTGGGACTCTGTAGGAACTTGCTACCACATTGTGTAATAGCCTGAGATGCTGGGCTATTGACTTTTTGACAAATAAAGACTCTTTTTATAAGCTGTGCCCAGCTGCTCCTATGTCCTAAGTCCTCCAGTCACACATGGCATCATAATCAGCAAAGTCTGTTCTAATCCCCACGAGGTTTCTCTCAAAGTCTGTGAAGAACCAACACAATTCCAGTTGAGGCTAAGAAATTCTAAGGGTAGAAAGACCCTAATGGGAGATATCTACAGGCCCCCACAGCAGTCTGGATTTAGGGTGTAAGTTGAATGAAGAGGTAAAATTGGCATGTGGCAAAGGTAATGATACAGTTGTCATGGGGGATTTCAACATGCAGGTAGACTGGGAGAATCAGAATGGTACTGGACCCCAAGAAAGGGAGTTTGTGGAGTGCCTCCAAGATGGATTCTTAGAACAGCTTGTACTGAAGCCTACCAGGGAGAAGGCAATTCTAGATTTAGTGTTGTGCAATGAACTGGATTTGATCAGGGACCTCAAGGTAAAGGAACCATTAGGAGCTAGTGACCATAATATGATATGTTTTAACCTACAATTTGGGAAGGAGAAGGGAAAATCGGATGTGTCAGTATTACAGTTGAACAAAGGGAACTATGGAGCTATGAGGGAGGAGCTGGCCAAAGTTCAATGGAACGATACCCTAGCCGGGAAGACAGTGGAACAAAAATGGCAGGTATTTCTGGGAATAATGCAGAAGGTGCAGGATCGGTTCATTCCAAAGAGGAAGAAAGATCCTAAGGGGAGTAAGGGGCAGCCGTGGCTGATGAATGAAGTAAAGGGCAGTATAAAAATAAAAGAGAAGTATAACATAGCAAAGATGAGCGGGAAACCAAAGGACTGGGAAGCTTTTGAAGAGCAACAGAAGATAACAAAAAAGGCAATACGCCAAGAAAAAATGAGGTACGAAGGTAAACTAGTCAAGAATATAAATGAGGATAGTAAACGCTTCTTTAGGTATGTGAATAGCAAAAAGATAGTTCAGACCAGAATTGGGCCATTGAAATCAGAAACGGGTGAATTTATTATGGGGAACAAGGAAATGGTAGATGAGTTGAACAGGTACTTTGGATCTGTCTTCACTAGGGAAGACACAAGCAATCTCCCAGATGTAATAGTGGCCAAAGGAACTAGGGTAAAGGATGAACTGAAGGAAATTTATATTAGGCAAGAAACGGTGTTGGATAGACTGTTGAATCTGAAGGCAGAGAAGTCCCCGGGACCTGATGGTCTGCATCCCAGAGTACTTAAAGGGGTGGCTCTAGAAATCATGGATGCATTGGTAATCATTTTCCAATGTTCTATAGATTCAGGAACAGTTCCTGCTGATTGGAGGGTGGCTAATGTTGTCCCACTTTTCAAGAAAGGAGGGAGAGAGAAAACAGGGAATTATAGACCGGTTAGCCTGATGTCAGTGGTGGGAAAGATGCTGGAGTCAATTATAAAAGAGGAAATTATGACACATTTGGATAGCAGTAGAAGGATCAGTCCGAGTCAGCATGGATTTATGAAGGGAAAATCATGCTTGACTAATCTTCTGGAGTTTTTTGAGGATGTAACTATGAAAATGGACAAGGGAGAGCCAGTGGATGTAGTGTACCTGGACTTCCAGAAAGCTTTTGATTAAGTCCCACATAGGAGATTAGTGGGCAAAATTAGGGCACATGGTATTGGGGGCAGAGTACTGACATGAATTGAAAATTGGCTGGCTAACAGGAAACAAAGAGTAGCAATTAACGGGTCCCTTTCAGAATGGCAGGCTGTGACCAGTGGAGTACCACAAGGTTCGGTGCTGGGACCACAGCTGTTTACAATATACATTAATGATTTAGATGAAGGGATTAAAAGTAACATTAGCAAATTTGCTGATGACACAAAGCTGGATGGCAGTGTGAAATGTCACGAGGATGTTATGAGAATGCAGGGTGACTTGGACAGGTTGGGTGAGTGGGCAAATGTATGGAAGATGCAGTTTAATGTGGATAATGTGAGATTATCCACTTTGATGGCAAGAACAGGAAAGCAGATTACTATCTAAATGGAGTCAAGTTAGGAAAAGGGGAAGTACAATGAGATCTAGGTGTTCTTGTACATCAGTCAATGAAAGCAAGCATGCAGGTACAGCAGGCAGTGAAGAAAGCTAATGGCATGCTGGCTTTTATATCAAGAGGAATTGAGTATAGGAGTAAAGAGGTCCTTCTGCAGCTGTACAGGGCCCTGGTGATACCCCACCTGGAGTATTGTGTGCAGTTTTGGTCTCCAAATTTGATGAAGGAGATTCTTGCTATTGAGGGAGTGCAGCGTAGATTCACAAGGTTAATTCCCGGACTGTCAAATGTTGAAAGATTGGAGCGACTGGGCTTGTATACACTGGAATTTAGAAGGATGAGAGGGGATCTGATTGAAACATATAAGATTATTAAGGGATTGGAGGCAGGAAGCATGTTCCCGCTGATGGGTGAGTCCAGAAGTAGAGGCCACAGTTTAAGAATAAGGGGTAGGCCATTTAGAACAGAGATGCGGAAAAACTTTTTCACCCAGAGAGTGGTGGATATGTGGAATGCTCTGCCCCAAGTCTCTGGATGCATTCAAGAGAGAGTTCGATAGAGCTCTTATAGATAGCGGGGTCAAGGGATATGGGGAGAGGGCAGGAATGAGGTACTGATTGTGTATGGTCAGCCATGCTCACAGTGAATGGCGGTGCTGGCTAGAAGGGCCAAATGGCCTACTCCTGCACCTACTGTCTATTGTCTATTGAGGCAGGGGGGTGTGGTGGTGAACTGTTTACTACAACTCATTGTAAATCTGTAAAATTATAACAAGATCAGAATCCCACTGGCGAACTTCAGAACTTAGGTAATGACTGTGCCCTTAGCTATATCCCAACTCCCAAATTAATTCCATTTGCCATTTCAAAATTAACATTCTGCCTCCTCTGTACCAGACACCCACTCACTGACTGTTGTACTCATACATTGTGTTTTACTATCAGAGGGGTTTAGACCAGCAACAATTTTTTCAACAGCATTTTCTGTTTTAAGCCATAAGCCCTCTGAGAATTATAGCCATTCTGTGCACATAAAATCATTTTATTTTGCCCTATATCCTACTATCATGTTGTCCAGAGAATTCCCATGCCAAGTAGATCACATGAGGATCTTATTGAGAGTTCTTGATGATAAGCCTGTTCTCCAGAGCAAGAAGAAAACAAGCAGTGCCAACTATTGTCTGAAGGCCTGTGGGTTAAATCATCTGATCAGAATGCTGTTGTGACAAATCTCAACATATTCAGTGTTTGTAGCATTGCTTTAAATCACAAAACCAAGGAAATCTGTGTCAAACCTCCCAGACTGATGCCCCAGAATATCTTATTTGAATAGCTGACACACTTATTAGGAGAGCAGGGGAATACAACGCAGCATTATGACAAAGCCATCAACTTTTACCACCTCGTCAGATTACCCCAAAGTACAGAGTGCAGAAGCTATCAGACACTTCGCACTATAAACCTTAACACTGAGCTCTCTCAACCTTCATAGTCAATAAGGAAACAGCACGTTGAGTGAGTAGATTACATGTGACCTGATGCAAATTATCCATTTTATCAATCTTATATTTTCTGCAAGTTGTCAAAGCGTATTTGTTCAAAGAATTTGTCCCCTCTGAACTCTTGAATGGAGATAGTCAAGCAAACAGATGGCTTGTGGGTGACGAGGCATAGCCTTTGTTGGCATAGTCATTGATTCCACTAAGAAGCACTTTTGAGAGCCACATGTCTCTATCAGAGCTGTCATAAAGTCATACAACATAGACCTCAGAAGAGTACTGCACAGGAATGGGCCATTCGGCTCACAATGTTGATCCAAACCAGCTAAAAAGGAAATCAAAAACACTCAAACACTAATCCCTCGTACCTACACCATGTCCCTATCCCTCCATCTTTCTCACATCCATGTGCCTAACCAAATGGTTATTAAAAGCCTCTAATGTGTTTGCCTCTACCACCATACCAGGCAATGCATCCCAGGAATCCACAACTTTCTGAGTAAAAAAACTTACCCCTCACAACCCCTTTGAACCTACCCCCCTCACCTTCAAAGTACGCCCTCTGGCATAGGGGAGGTTATCCCACTTTGAAAAAATAAGACCAACTCTTCAGCAAGTTCCAGTCTCAGAGTCAATTCAAGAAATTTAATTCTGTAAATGAATTGAAATTTATAAATCAGAAGCAAAAACAGAACTTCAAGATTATCTTTGTGATACAGTATTATTTAATAACCTAACTCTTTAACCTACGTCTGCCAGCTTGTTTTTCAAAGGCTCATGACTGGGATAAAATGTGTACCTAAATGTTGAGAACAGCACTCAAGCAACAGTTTGTGTTATTGGAGATAAAATTGCTTCCTCATGTTAAATGGTGTTAGATTATAAAACATGATTTGATCATATTCTTAGAAGTGATGCAATCTTAGATATGTGTTTTTCACCTTTCAATGTTTCGCTGAGTTTTAAATAGGCATTGTCCAATTCACTCCAAAAATAGATTTGTTTGCTTAGTTATTTTCCTCCTGTTACGGAAAATGTGAATAATTTGCATTAAAAAAAATTGTGCACAGTATCACTGTGGCAAAATTCATGACATACCCTGGAGTACTTCCCTTGCCAATACAATAGTTTATCTCCAACAATCTTAACTCTTCGTTAATGATAAGCTACCAAATGTTTTCCTCAAGGCATCATGGGAACAGCATTAAAATTAGCTTTTGTAATTTTAACCTATCTCTTTTCAGTGGTGACTTCTTAAGTTATGGCATCCTCCTGACCATCCTCACCACGTGATATTATTCACATATGTAACGTAGTTGGCTGCTCTTTTTAGGTGGTCTCACAAGGCCACCTTTACAGATACAGTAAATACAAATTGGATGCAGGGTCTTGAAAATTGTCCTTTTGGCCTTGCTTTGTACCTAGGGACCAGATAAAACAGAACATGTTTCTGCTACTTTCCATCTCAGCCTTGACAATGGAAGTGAGCAGAATCTTTGGTCATGTGAATTCCAGAGCTGAGCCTGATCTACCCATAAACAAACAGCAATCCACATGCACACACTTCTGAATGGAATAGTGAACAAGAAAAGGTAGCTGATCAATCTTCCCAATTCTAAAACCTTAGAGCTCGAAAGGAGAAGCAGTCACATAGATGCTATGTGGTCCATTCCACAGTGTGTACTGCTTTGAAACTTTTTACACATTAAATAAATGAAGGATCCCACCATGATAGCTTATTAAAGGAATTTTATTCCAAAACATTTCACCGGTTTTGAAAATAAAACTGTGGAACAATTATTCTGAAGCAAAAAAATCTAAAATAAGATGCAGTGAGAAATATGTTTAAATTATTCTAAGTATGCTAGGATCCTGGAAACTTCCTCTTTAGATGCATGGTGGATTTTTAACAGTGGAAGGGTAAGTCACCAGTGAAGTCAAATCCTTGGTCAATTACATTATAAGGGTTTTGTTGCTGGCAAGAAATCCACTTTGCAGACAGCAGTAGAGTGCGGAAGACATAAAATTATGATAAACTATCAAATAAATAGGGCAAATACAAAGGAATAATGTGATAGTGTTTGTGGATTCATGGGCCATTCAGAAATCTGACGACAGAGGGGAAGAAGCTGACCTGAATAATGGAGTGTGGGTCTTCTAGCTCCTAAACCAGGTCCCTGATGATAGTTACGAGAAGGGGGCAAGTCCAGGTGAGGGTGCCACCTCTTCAGGAACGACCTTTTGTAGATGTTCTCTGTGGTGGGGAGGGTTGTGCCCAAGATGGAGCCTGATGAGTCGACAACTTCTACAGCCTCTTGTCATCCCGAGCGTGGGAGCTTCCATACCAGGCTGTGATGCAACCAGTCAGAATGCTCTCCACCGTACATCTATAGAAAATTGCAAGAAAAGTTGGTAACGTACGGAGTTCCGTCAAACTCCTAACAAAGTAGAGATGCTGGTGTGTCTTCTTCATGGTTGTATCAATATATTGGGCCAGGGCAGATCCTCAGAGATATTGACATTAAGGTCCTTGGAGCTGCTCTCCCTGTTCACCCCAGACTGGTGCATGTTCTTCTGAATTCTCCTTCCAGAAGTTCGTAGTCAATTCCTTGGACTTGGTGATGTTGAGTACAAAGTTGCTTTTGTGACACCAGTCAACCAGCCAATCACTCCTGTACAGCTCCTCATTGCCAACTAAGATTTTACCAATAACAGTGATGTCATCAGAAGATTTATGAATGATATTTGAGCTGCGCTCAGTCACATAGTCATGAATGTGTAGAGAACAGAGCTGTGGACTGAGTATGCATCCTTGAAGTGTATTTGTGTTGATTGATCGGCAAGGAGGAGATATTAGTGTTAATCTGTATTGACTGTGATTTACCAAAAAGGAAGTCAAGGATGGAGTTGCATAGCTACAGAGGTCCAGGTTTAGAAGCTTAGTGATTAATTCTGAGGGATGGTGCTATTGAATGCCAAGCTGTACTTTATCAACAGTACCCTGACGTATGTTTTGCAATTGTCTATGTGATCCAAAGCAGAGAGGAGAGCCAGTGTGTCCACTGTAGATCTGTTGTGGTGGTAGGCAACTGCAGTAGGTCCAGGTCCTTGTTCGGGCAGGGGTTAATTCTAGCCATATCCAACCTTTCATTACAGTAGATGTGAGTGCCACTGAGCTATAGTCATTGAGGCAGCTCTTCCTGCTCTTCTTGGGCACCAGTATGGTTGCTGCCCTTTTTGAAGCAGGTGAGAACCACTGATTCTAGCAGTGAGAGGTGGAGTATGCCCTTGAACACCCCAGCCCATTGGTCAGCACAGATTTTCAGTACCTGAGTGGGTACACCGCTGGGGTCTGACATCCTGTGAGGGTTCTTTCTCCTGAAGGATGCTCTGACGTTGACCTCTGAAACAAAGATCACAGTGTTGCTGGTTGCTGTAGGAATTTGCACAGGTGCAATGTTATTCTCCAGTGCTGAGCTGTTCTGGACTATGGAAGAAGACAGATGAATGACATTCCTGGAACATAAAATCAATGGTGAGATGTGGATTGCAACTGCACCATTTCAAATTGATAGCCTTATCAGTTCCACAGGTGTAGTTCAAAGCCTTGTTTGGAAGATAATTATCAGCAACTTATATGGATATTGTCATTTCCTTTTGTCAATTTTTTTGTATAGTGTGTGTCCATGTGAGATTTTAAAGTATTTCTTTTAAATTTCTTATTCTGGTCAGCCATTGTTATAAATAAACCCATTCTCAAGTTGAGTGAAATGGAACCATAATTATATAGGATCTAGTAATCCATCACTGGTAAATTTGCTAGAAACAATGATTGGCACAAGGCCTCTCAGGACTTACGTCAAGAAAGAAGCATTACCACTTTGTCAGAAACTGTGACTTGCCCATCTGCAAACCTATAAACAGAATTTGTAAAACAAAGCCAAAGGAAAAGATTGGAACAGTGAGTTAAATTAGTTCACCAATCTCTGTGCCAATGGTTCAAATCTACCTTCACAACTAAACTTTGAAAAGATTGGCAAATCTTTAAGGAGTTGACAGTAGCAACGCATTTCAAACCCAATGGTTCACTTCTGAGCAAACACGAGGAAATCTGCAGATGCTGATCAAACAACACATACAAAATGATGGTGGAACACAGCAGGCCAGGCAGCATCTTTAGGGAGAAGCGCTGTCGACATTTCGGGCCGAGACCCTTCGTCCGGACTAACTTTTGTGTGTATTGTTGGTTCACTTCTGATTAATGTTTACTGATTATTTTTTGTAGTATGCAGAAGGACATTTTTGATAAAAAGCTTGGGATTCCTCTTTATTTCTAGTTTCCCCGTTCCCAACTGAATCCGTAAGATCTTGTTGTCATTTCACTTATTTTTCAATTTGCTTTGAACAGTAATAAAATATGTTAAAGGATACAAGATAGTCACAGCTTGCAACGAAGTCAGACAGTTAGCATGTTCACTTAAGTTTCTATTATTGCCCTCCTGCATCACTTGTATGTTATTAAATGTCTTCCAGCACTCACGCTTTATGAGGACTGCTGTGTATTCCCTCGACTTCCCCTTCATGAAGTCCTTAATTAATTCCTTGGTCTTGCTGACATTGAGTGCAAGGTTGCTACTGTGACACCACTCAACAAGCTAATCTATATTGTAACCAAAATTTGATAGACCTGAGTACAGCTGCAAAGATCACGATGCATGATTAATTTTTCCTGTTTGGCCAAGTATGGCCGGCAACCATTTAACATGTCCATCCAGAGCTATTGTGTTATTGATTGGCTGGAGTCTTTGGTAGTCAGCCAACACTCTGAGTGTCAAGCACTACAGGATACCAGCTCTCACCTTTTTAAAGTTGCAATGTGCATCACTTGGTGTTTTATAACTGTGGGTTAACTGGGAAACTGTAAGAGAGAAACTAAGAGCATGCTCATTCGTTTTCAATACAGCATTTGAAACTTGGTCAAGAGGGTGGGGACGGCTTTCCTTGGAATGCCCAGAGAGCCTCCAAATGTACAGTCAAAAAGCTTTGCAAATAGACATCTAGCAAGACATGTTAAAAAAACAAATGTGTACTCCAAATATGATTCTGGTACCCAACTAGCAGCAACACTGCCCAAATAATCGGAGCTACCAATCCATATTTCATGCCTACAGAAGATTATCTCAGTCTAGTTAACAGGCAACTTTTGGATAAGTATACGGATAAGAAAGGTTTAGCACAGGTTTTATGTCATGTTTTATGCCATGGACCAATACCATTAAACAAAGGGTCTGTGAACCCCAGGTTGGGAACTGCTGGTTTAGAGGGATACAGCCCAAACACGGACAAATGGACTTGCTTAGGCGGGTCATGTGGACAAGTTATGGTGAAGAGCCTGTTTCCCTCCTGTATTACTCTATATCTGAAACAGAGCCAAAGATTGGTCATAAGCAGAGCAGTATTTCCTACAAAATACACCACAGTGCTTTTTTTTATATGTGAACAGAAAGACTGGAAGGATGGGGGAACTCAGTGGTATCACACCAGTGTAACGAGCACAGTAAATGACAAATTGCTTCAAATTTGTCATTGATTATTTTTGAAGTTTATCAGAGTAGTACTGGACTAGGGCAGATGAAAGACCAGAAACATTTGACCAATAATGACTCTCTTTGAGCAGCACCTTCAAAACAAGCTGTTGCTTTCACCCAAACTAAATTAAACAGGATAAGATACTGTGCCGTCTGCTGGGATTTGGCTATTACCCATTAAAGGATGGATAAGGTAGCAACTTCAATAGTATATGAGAGGGAGAATCAGGTCTCATAAAACTGAACAAGTTTCCATTTATTCTGTGGGTTATATTAATGAAAGCAAAGGAAATAACAGCAACGAACTGTATCCCGATTTTTTAGCCTTTGGGATCCATTGACATTCTTTGGCTTCTTTCTATAGATAGTAAACGTTACACATTGTGACAATGTGAATAAAATGTGACATAACGATATAATTTTGAAACTTTTAAATATGGTACAGTTAGCTCAGGCAACGAATCCTCTGTGTCTATTCATAGGAGTCATCTGCTCATTTTGTAGACTGCACTTCAGTAGATCAGATCTCTGTGACTGCATAAAACATTGTTTCTGCTATTACATTCCCAATAAAGGATTGTCTCATTCACTGATTTTCGGCACTATGCAATACTTGCCTCAAACAATTACAAAATAGTTCTTGAGAATGTTATTTTCGAGAGGCACAGCATTGCCAGTGGCTAAAGTAGTTAAATAACCAGCCACTACCAGAAGAGAACATAAGATATCCACAAAATTGCACAGTTTGCATTTCACTGTGCTTTATGGGATGTCATTTACACTATCCATTTAAAAAGAGTGATGTGTATTTCATTTCCACGTGTAAGAGACTAGCAGGCAGAGGAGTACAAGGCTTTGCTAGGATTATAGGCTTCCTTGTGATTGAATGTGTTATTGAGCACACATGGGACACATTGCAAACTCCAGATGGTAACCTGTAGATCTACTGCAGTAGGAAGTGATCCAGTCCCTGAGCACCTATTGTAGCTGGTTTGTGAGTAAAGCCAGTGATGCACACAGGTCATCACCCAGTCCCCTTCCATCAATAACGATGATATTGAGCCAGTCCATGGTGAGGACTGCATTTGCAGTGCCATGGTAAACTATGCTCGGCTGCACAGTAATTAGGTCTTTCCACTTAGCTTAAGACTCCAGGGAATAATGGACGGGGAATGTAGAGCAATGCTGACAGATTGAGTGTGATAGAGCACATTCTGTCACCATCACGGTGACACTCACATAACATACTTTGTAATCGGATGGCAGCACTTGACAATGACAGCTCCAAGTTTCATGATGGATCACTGCTCGAGCAACCTCTCTTTCCGGGCCCCAGGGTTCAAGGGAAGCATGTGCAATACATGAGCAGGAGGGGTAGAGTTATGCTTTATAACTCCAAAAACATAAAAATTTATTGAAAGGAAGACAAGGGAAGCCCAGGAGAATGGGTCTTCATTTTGTTTTTACTTTTAGCAAGGTGCGCAAGTATGACATGGTGGATCCTGCTTGAAGGGTCTCGGCCCGAACTGTCAACAGTATTTTTTCCATTGATGCTGCCTGACCTGCTGAGTTCCTCCAGCATTTTGAGTGTGTCGCTTAGATTTCCAGCATCTGCAGGTTTACTCTTTAAATTGTCCCATTCAGGCCTAAAGATTTCATCGCTGTGGAGGATTTCTTACTCTTGAGGGGAAACATCTTTCCTGACAAGGGGGGGGTCACAGCTGTAAAAACTATCTCAGGTTTCGGGGGCTTCCTCTGTGGTAGTTGTAGGACTTGACTCTGGAACTGCTGGAAGTGGTTCTGAACACCTTTCGTCCAGTGGTCTTGGCATCCCAAACAGTGCATGACAAGCTTCACTGGACGATGTGGATCATAATGTGTGAGTACAGCATCTGACGTCACCATACCCTTTACCTTTCAGAAACCTACCCTGCACTGCTTTGTGGATTGCCATTTCCTCCCAATCCGGAGCAATGAGTTCAAAGAGTGGAGCACAGTAGCCAAGTTTGGCAGGAACCTGTTATAGTAATTGACAAGTTACCACAACTGTGACAAAAGATGTCCTTTGACCTTGGGGTATCCAACACTGCTTGAATTTTCTCAGCGTACTTGTGTGATCCTTGTGTGTCAATGCTGTGACAACAATGCATGATGATTGTTTTAAAGAATTCAGATCATGCTCTAAACCCATAATCATCTAATCTTTTTAATACTGTCCTGAGATTTTGCAGATCTTCCTTGTCATCCTTACAGGTGACAAACATGCCACCCAGGTAATACTAGGTGCCTGGATAGCCTCGCAGCACCTCGTCCATCGTTTTCTGCCAGAATGCAAGTGCAGGTGCTACTCCAGAAATAAGCAGGTTATAGTGATAAAACTCTTCCTGAATATTTATGGTGAGAAAAACTTGGGACTCTTCTTCCATCTCCATCTGTTGGTAGACCTCAGCTAAGTCCACATTGCTGAAATATTACCCTCTGGAAAAGTTCGCAAAGATATTCACTATTTTGGACAGACAGTATTGATCTGTTTTCAGTACTGGGTTGATGGTGACCTTAAAATCACCATATCTACTGACAGATCCATTCCTCTTAGCTACTGGGAGCACTGGCATTGCCCATGGACTCCACTCTACCTTCCAAGGAATTCCTTCAGCCTCCATGTGTTCAAGCTCACTGGCTACTTTATCATGGATGGTATCAGAAGTTGGATATGTTTTCTAAAACTTTGGTGTGACATTTTCATTTAACACTATTTTACCCTTGATATCACAAAAACAAGAAAATCTGCAGATGCTGGAAATCTAAAGCAGCACATCTAAAATGCTGGAGGATTTCAGCAGGTCAGGAAGCATCTATAGAAAAGAGTAAAGAGTTGATGTTTCAGGCCAAGACTGTTCATCAGCACTGGAAAGAAAGAGGAAAAGTCAGAGAAAGAAGGTGGGGGGAGCGGAAGAAGAAGTACAAGGTGGTAAGTGAAACCAGGAGCAGCAGATGGGGTGAAGTAAAGAGCTGGGAAGTTGATTGGTGAAAGAGATAATGGGCTGGAAAGGGGGGAATCTGATAAGAGAGAACAAAAGATTCTTGGAAAACTGTAAACCAAATTCACTAAAAGTGCCTTTAAATGTCCAAAATAAAACAACCAAAGCATAACAGACAAGATAAAATGTGTATATTTACCTGTGTTTTATTGCATAAAGATCAACCAACTGCCCTTCTGCATTCTCTCGGTCCCTATCTTAGTACATTTGTGAATGTGTGCGGCCTTTACCAGTGGCTTCAGCTTGGTTGAAGGTTGTTACCTTTCATTGCACGGAAAATCCAGCTGACATTCCAGGGAGACAGCCAAATCCCTGTCTACAGACTCCATCTCCTCAGCATAAGCAGCAGCTGACTGGTAGAACAGCCAAGGGGCCAAAGTGTAATGGATTTTTCCTAGCATGTGTTGGCATATCACAGAGCTGCAGTTACTCCCACAGCTGCCTATCACCCCCTCACTTGGATCCACCTATCTTTTGCCAGCTCTTGTTCCACCCCTCCCCTTCCCAACCTTTTCATACTGGCTATCTCCCCTCTTTCTTTCAAATCTTGATGAAGGGCTTTGACCCAAAACATTGACTGACTATTCCGCTTTTTGAATGCCGCTTGACCCGCTGAGTTCCTCCAACATTATGCTGCCCCAAATTTACAGTATCTACAATATTTCTTGTGTCTCCATGGGATCTATCATGTCCACCCAAGGGAGAACACAAGGCCCCAGAATACACTTTTTCAGAAGTTGACAGTTCTCCCAGTCTCAGTGCTGTACCAAATGTCAAGTGACATTTTTGGAGGTGGTCTTGAATGCATAATCTTCTGACTTAAAGCAAGACCACTGTCCACTGCTCTGTGTTTCAGAGTGCTTTGGAACAGGAGAAGGCTACTTTTGTACCTGAAGAGGTCATTATTTGCTGAATGACGGGGTTGTGGTGAACGAAGTGGCACCAAAGGCTGGTGTTGCAGCTGGTGGGATGCTGCATTTTTAGACAGATTTGTTGAGCTTAGTTATTTGAGGATATTGAATTTCTTGTGATACCACTTCTAGGTCATTGGGACTTGACCTCTGCTAATAACTTCTTCTGTACTCTGTTCCCACTACCTTCTGAGCATGAGTATAAAGGACCACCTCCCCTTTGTTGTGGATATAGGACATTTTCTTCTACTAAACCTCTCTAGTGTTTCCCAGGCAAAGTTCACTCATTGAATGCTTGCCAGTCATTGTACCTGCCCCCTTTAGACTGTTGTTAGACTTTAAATGGGAACAAGTGCAGAGACGGAGGGGTGTAAAATGAGGGTAGAAGCAAAAAGTAGTAAGGTGAAAAGTAAAAGTGTCAGGCAGGCAACTCCAGGGCAAAAATCAAAAAGGGGCACTTTTCAACATAATTGTATAAGGGCTAAGACTGTTGTAAAAACAAGCCTGAAGGCTTTGTGTGTCAATGCGAGGAGCATTCGTAACAAGGTGGATGAATTGAATGTGCAGATAGTTATTAATGAATATGATATAATTGGGATCACAGAGACATGGCTCCAGGGTGACCAAGGATGGGAGCTCAACATCCAGGGATATTCAATATTCCGGAGGGATAGACAGGAAATAAAAGAAGGTGGGGTAGCATTGCTGGTTAGAGAGGAGATTGATGCAATAGAAAGGAAGGACATTAGCCTGGAGGATGTGGAATCGATATGGGTAGAGCTGCATAATATTAGGGGGCAGAAAATGCTGGTGGGAGTTGTGTACAGGCCACCTATCAGTAGCAGTGAGGTTGGGGATGGCATTAAACAGGAAATTAAAAATGCGTGCAATAAAGGAACAGTAGTTATAATGGGTGACTTCAATCTACATATCGGTTGGGTGAACCAAATTGGTAAGGGTACTGAGGAAGAGGATTTCTTGGAATGTATGCAGGATGGTTGTCTGAACCAACATGTCGAGGAACCAACTAGAGAGCAGACCATTCTAGACTGGGTATTGAGCAATGAGGAAGGGTTAGTTAGCAATCTTGTTGTGTGAGGCCCCTTGGGTAAGAGGGACCATAATATGGTGGAATTCTTCATTAAGATGGAGAGTGACATAGTTAATTCAGAAACAAAGGTTCTGAACTTAAAGAAGGATAACTTTGAAGATATGAGACGTGAACTAGCTAAGATAGACTGGCAAATGATATTTAAAGGGTTGACGGTGGATATGCAGTGGCAAGCATTTAAAGACCGCATGGATGAACTACAACAATTGTTCATCCCAGTTTGGCAAAAGAACAAACCAGGGAAGGTAGTGCACCTGTGGCTGACAAGGGAAATTAGGGATAGTATCAAGTCCAAAGAAGAAACGTACAAATTAGCCAGAAAAAGCGGCACACCTGAGGACTGGGAGAAATTCAGAGGAGGACAAAGGGCTTAATTAGGAAAGGGAAAAAAGATTATGAGAGAAAGCTAGTAGGGAACATAAAAACTGACTGTAAAAGCTTTCATAGATATGTGAAAAGAAAAAGATTGGTTAAGACAAATGTAGGTCCCTAACAGTCAGAAACAAGTGAATTGATCATGAGGAACAAGGACATGGCAGACCAATTGAATAACTACTTTGGTTCTGTCTTCACTAAGGAGGACATAAATAATCTTCCAGAAATAGTAAGGGACCGAGGGTCTAGTGAGATGGAGGAACTGAGGGAAATACATGTTAGTAGGGAAGTGGTGTTAGGTAAATTGAAGGGATTAAAGGCAGATAAATCCCCAGGGCCAGATGGTCTGCATCCCAGAGTGCTTAAGGAAGTAGCCCAAGAAATAGTGGATGCATTAGTGATAATTTTTCAAAACACTTTAGATTCTGGATTAGTTCCTGAGGATTGGAAGGTGGCTAATGTAACCCCACTTTTTAAAAAAGGAGGGAGAGAGAAACCGGGGAATTATAGACCAGTAAGCCTGACATCAGTGCTGGGGAAAATACTAGAGTCTGTTACCAAAGATGTGATAACAGCACATTTGGAAAGCCGTGAAATCATTGGACAAAGTCAGCATGGATTTGTGAAAGGAAAATCATGTCTGACGAATTTTATAGAATTTTTTGAAGATGTAACTAGTAGAGTGGATAGGAAAGAACCACTGGATGTGGTATATTTGGATTTTCAAAAGGCTTTTGACAAGGTCCCACTCAGGAGATTAGTGTGCAAATTTAAAGCACACAGTATTGGGGGTATGGTATTGATGTGGATAGAGAATTGGTTGGCAGACAGGAAGCAAAGAGTGGGAGTAATCGGGACCTTTTCAGAATGGCAGGCAGTGACTAGTGGCGTAACACAAGGCTCAGTGCTGGGACCGCAGTTGTTTACAGTATATATTAATGGTTTGGATGAGGGAATTAAATGCAGCATCTCCAAGTTTGCGGATGACACGAAGCTGGGTGGCAGTGTTAGCTGTGAGGAGGATGCTAAGAGGATGCAGGGTGACTTGGATAGGTTAGGTGAGAGGGCAAATTCATGGCAGATGCAATTTAATATGGATAAATGTGAGGTTATCCACTTTGGTGGCAAGAACAGGAAAACAGATTATTATCTGAATGGTGGTCGATTAAGAAAAGGGGAGGTGCAACGAGACCTGGGTGTCATTGTACGCCAGTCATTGTAAGTAGGAATGCAGGTACAGCAGGTGGTGAAAAAGGCAAATGGTATGTTGGCAGGGAGCAGGGAGGTTCTACTGCAGTTGTACAAAGCCTTAGTGAGACCACACCTGGAGTATTGTGTGCAGTTTTGGTCCCCTAATCTGAGGAAAGACATTCTTGCCATAGAGGGAGTAAAAAGAAGGTTCACTAGATTGATTCTTGGGATGGCAGGACTTTCATATGAAAAAATACTGGATCGACTATGCTTATACTCGCTGGTATTTAGAAGATTGAGGGGAGATCTTATTGAAACGTATAAAATTCTAAAGGAATTGGACAGGCTAGATGCAGGAAGATTGTTCCCGATGTTGGGGAAGTCCAGAACGAGGGGTCACAGTTTAAGGATAAAGCGGAAGCCTTTTAGGACCGAAATGAGGAAAAACTTCTTCACACAGAGAGTGGTGAATCTGTGGAATTCTCTGCCACAGGAAGCAGTTGAGGCCAGTTCATTGGCTATATTTATGAGGGAGTTAGATATGGCCCTTGTGGCTAAAGGGATCGGGGGTATGGAGAGAAAGCAGGTACAGGGTTCTGAGTTGGATGATCAGCCATGATCATACTGAATGGCGGTGCAGGCTCGAAGGGCTGAATGGCCTACTCCTCCATCTATTTTCTATGTTTCTATGTTCGACTTGTTATAATTGTTTCCAATGGTTCCCATTGAATTGGTTCAGTCAATTAACATTGTGCTTACAGCACACTGGAAATTGTAAGAGACAGTTGCATCTAAACTGCCATGTGTGTCTGCAGACCTCTAGTATGTAACTTGGAATTGCTCCAAAATTATATTTACTAGTGGAATCTGAATTTTAATAGGATTTGTTGTGCGTAAATTTATGTTCGTATTTCCCATAATATAATCAAAAATATTTCAGCATTTTGGGTGAGCAAAACTGGTTATTTACAAGTTCTTTATTTTTGGAACACGTAGAAATTACCATGAAAAGAAACATGGAATTTATATTGTATTTCCTCAAACCTAGAAAGAGGCAACTCACTCATCAATGCTATGCTAATTTCCAGTCTCGTCAATCCCAAATCCCTACTTATTTGCCAGTAATGCCCATCATTTCTGCCTTTATTCCCATGTTGCTCACCAACACATGAAGTAATTCACAGCAGCTGATTAACTTAACAATCCACACATGTTTGGAATGAGGCATGAAACCGGAGCATCTATGAGAAATCCACATGGTCCCAGGATGAAGCTGATACCTTCACATGGGTAGCACCGGAAGTGCTAGGGTGGAAAGGGAGCACAGTGGTCAGCACAACGTTTTACAGAACAGGTGACGCAGCTTCACTTCCTACTGCTGCCTGTGAGGAAGTTGTACGTTCTCCCTGTGACCACATGGGTTTCCTCTGGGTGCTCTGGTTCCTTCCATCAGTCCAAAGACATACAAGCTGATAGGCTAATTGGTCATTTGTAAATTGTCCCAGGACTAGGCTCGGATTAAATCAGGGGATAGCTGGGCCCCGCTGTATCTCAATAAATAAGTAATATTGAACCTGGGTTGTTGGAGCCACAGGGTATCAGCCCTAACAATTGTGCACCCTCTGCCTATTGTTGCTACTGATCTATTTACTAGAAGATCTCAAGGCTGTCATGTCACAGCAAAACACTAGCAGAGTTTAATTCCAGGCATTCAAGGAGTAGGCAGATTCTGTTATAGTCCTAGATTGGTTTGGAGTGCATTGCTAAAATGATAGTACAATCAGACTCATCCGCAAATTCAAAGGACTATAAAGCAACAAATACAATGAGGCAGAGAGAGTACAAAATAGGCAAATTGGTCTCCTTCAGTGCTGTAAGATTCTGTGCCATTTATATTGTGATTCTACAATCTCAAGACTGGGAAGCATGGTTTTGGAGAAGTGTGATTCTTATGCATGGTTTCTTCATATTTTCTAATCTGGGACCTTTCAATTATATGGGCATCACAAACTCAATCAATTTGAGTAAAACTGCCACGTTGTGAAAACTAATAGTAAACATCTCCACAATACTGCCATTAAGAGTCGTGCCAATATTGTGGCATTTTATAGGATGGGTGCAATGCATTTCTTTTTGCAAAGGAGCCAATAAATTATATTGTAATTCAATGGCAGAGGATTACTAAAGTGAAGACTGACTGTAAAATGTAGCCATATGCTGATGCATTATCAAAATCCTTAAATCAGTACTTCCACAGATTCTGAAATTGCAGCACTCAAAATGCTTGTGTTTCCCACGTGGAGCCCTTTCAATGCTGTTCTTTTTGATGCAATGGCATAAATTCCTACTGCAGGTTTATTTTTATCTTCCATCAGCAGAACACTGCAAAATCAATTTAGATCATGTTATTTCCCAAATTTTCCCACACGACATATCTTTCTCACCAACCGCTCCATCAGCTTCCATTGTGGTGACCTTATTGATTAGTTGTACTATGCAGAGAGGTCGATTCTGAACGAAGGTTTGAAGGTTAGCCACTTCTCCCCTATCTCATCTGAGGAATCCGTGGTTTATCCAGGGACGTAAAAGCAAACTTCAGATTTAACAAAGCAGAAAATATCAGGAGACACCAAATGTCACACCAAGCTAACACATCTTCCAGCGGGTTACAGGAGTGAAGCCAGCAGCTTAAAGTTAACAGCTCTGTCTCCACGCAGCCACTACAGGATGTTAATTACACTGGTAGAGAGACGGATAATGCTGTGAACCTGAATAAAATAATTTTGCATTGCATTTGGACAGAAGATGTCTTTCCCCAGGCCAATGTCAATTGATAGGAAATTGACCAGTTCCATTGATTGCACTCAAGTGAGCTGAATATGCAAATTTATGATCCACTGGAAGAAATGCATGTAATGAGGACACTCCAGCATCATAGCAGATGGTGAGAGTCGGGCCATTGCTTTCCATGAGCTGTTAATTAAGAGTGAGATTAAAGTTACAGTCATAACAAATACTCTGAAAATGACAAATTTTCAGATGTTTAATGCAAAAGAATATTTTGTGGATACTGGAAATTAGTAAAACAACAAAAGAACTGCTGCAAGTACACAGCAGAGCAGATGCCATCTATGGAGGGAATCAGACAGTTAATGCTTCAGATGAATGTTCAGCTAACAGGGTGGTTTCACATTTCAATCTTCACAACATGCATTACATTTTATTTTGATTTCACATATTAACATAAAAGAAAAGTATCCTAGGAAAGGCAGATGAGCTCAGAGCATGGATCAGCGCATGAAATTATGATATTGTAGCCGTTAGTTGGTCTTGGTTGCAGGAGGGGCAGGACTGGCAGCTCAATATTCCAGGGTTCCATTGTTTTAGACGCAACAGTGCGGGAAGGAATTAAAGGAGGAGGGGTGGTGTTACTTCTCAGGGAAAATGTCATGGCAGTGCTCAGTCAGAACAGACTAGAGAATTTGTCTAGTGAGATGTTATGGATGGAACTGAGAAATAAGGAAGGTATGACCTTCAATGGGGCTGCATTACAGACCACCCAACAGTCCAAAGGAGGGATTTAGAGGAACAAGTTTGCAGAGAGACTGTGGACTGATGCATGAAATATAAAGTTGTTATAGTAGGTGATTTTAACTTTCCACATATTGACTGGGAATCCCATACTGTAAAAGAGTCTGGCTATTCAGAATTTGGAAAAGGACAGAAATTTTCACTCAGAGGATGGCGATTCATTATCTCTATCCTCCAGGGATGTAGGATGTCAGAGATCGATTGTAGAAAAATAAAGATTTAATACTCAGGAAAGCTAAGTGGAGTGGGGTCAGGACTGGAAAATAGACATGAGGTAGATAAATCATGATTTTGATGAGTCAGGAGAGCAGACTGGAAAGGTCGAAGTTAGTACTCTTGTTCCTTTTCCAAAGACACAAAGTTGAGTTTATTGTCATATGGAGGTGCGCGCGCACACACACACACACACACACACAGAGTGCTGGAGGAACTCAGCAGGTCAGGCAGCATCTGTGGAGGAAAATGAACAGCGCTGCAAGACAAAAAATTTCATGACAAATATCAGTGATAATAATAAGCCTGATTCGAATAAATGCTTCCTGAACTCATTGAGTTCCTCCTGCATGCATCATGTGTTGCTCTTGATTATCACATGCACAAGTGCAATGAAAAACTTAGTAGATGGCAGTCTCCCTGACAGGAGGCCTGTGACTAGTTGAGTAACACAGGAACTGGTGCTGGGTCTGTTGTTGTTTGTCATCTATATCAATGATCTGGATGATAATGTGGTTAATTGGATCAGCAGATTTGTGGATATCACAAAAATTTGGAGTGTAGTCAACAGCAAGGAAGGCTATCATGACTTACAACTGGATCTGGACCAGCTGCAAAAATAGCAGATAGAATTTAATGCAGACAAGTGTAAGGCATCGCACTCTAGTAGGACCAACCAGGGTGGGTCTGACACAGTGAACAGTAGGGCACCAAGGAGTGTGGTAGAACAAAAGAATCAGGACTATAGGTCCATAATTCATTGAAAGTGGCATCACAGGTAGATAGGGTCAAAAAGAAAGCATTTGGCACATTGAATTCCGTAAATCAAAGTACTGAGTACTGGAGGTGGGATGTTATGTTGAAGTTGTATAAGACATTGGAGAGGTCTAATTTGGAATATTATGTGCAGTTTTGCTTGCCTACCTACAGGAAGGATGTAAGTAAGGTTGCAAGAGTACAGAGTAAATTTATAAGGATGTTGCCAGACTGGAAGATCTGAGTTACAAGGAAAGATTGAATAGGGTAGGACTTTATTCCTTGGAACATAGAAAACTGAGGGACGATTTGATAGAGGTACTCAAAATTATGAGGGGCATAGACAGGGTAAATGCAATCAAGCTTTTTCCAGAGTTTGGGTGGGACTACAACCAGAGATCATGGGTTAAGGGTGGAAGCTGATAAGTTTAAGAGGAACATGACGGGAAACTTCTTCACTCAGAGGGTCAAGAGAGTGTGGAATGAGTTGCCAGCACAACTGGTGCATGCAAGCTCAATTTCAATGTTTAAGTGAAGTTTGCATGGTTATGTGGATGGTAGGAGTATGGAGAGTGCTGGTCGATGGGAGTAGTAAGTTGAAATATTTTGGCATGGACTAGATGGGCCAAAAGGCCTGTATCTGTGTTGTAGTTTTCTATGAATCTATGACACTAAAAGTGAAGTTAATCAGAAATGGGCTGAAATAACCATTCTGAGCTAAGTGGGTTAAAATTTGGGACCTTAATACACCTCCAATCCACCGCATGTGGTTTCACACATATGTGCAGAGAAATATTACTCTGTGTGCACCTGCATTCATTTTGCATAGAGCAGCTACGTAGGATAAACATAAATGTAGAGGGTTATTTATTTTTCTGCTTGTCTACAATTTATTAATTGATAAATATTTCATCTTCTCTTATGGTTTGGCAAGAAAATTTGTTATAGCTTCATTGAATAACTTTCAGGGTAACATTCTTGTTCAGTTTAGCAGCTACCATAATTGACAAAAAGACAGATTATTTGCAAGATTTGCACAGTTAAATGTTGCACTACACGAGATCCTCCAAAACCACTGAAATTAAACTATAATATTCCTATGGTAAGTTCCTAAAAGATTGCTATTTTTAATGATATTTTTGTAAAATCAGAAGTAGTTGTCCAATGGTTAATGTATAAAAAAGGTATAAAGGCATTGACTTAATTTTTAATTGTGGTGCATGCTGTTGAAGATTATAAGAGATTTGAAGTTTACTCTAGCTGTTCCAGTGTAACTCTCTTTTACTATTTCTATAAATTGGCCACAAATGTTTTTAGAGCTTGTACTTCAATTATTAATTTATTGTCAACATGTTTATAATTTTAAAACCCATGCAGCATGTGCACTTCCACTTGGTGCTCCAGTTTTCTCCCACATTCCAAAGATGTGTGAGATAGTAGGTATATTGGTCAAATGGGTGTAATTGGGTAGCCCAGGCTCATTTGGCCAGAATGGCCTATTAACATGCTGTATCTCTAAATTTTAAAAATCTGTCAAGGGTATTTGACCCATATTTTACCAGGTTAGCCAAGCCCTACTTGCTACCTCTCCCCATTTCTGGAAGTCATTTTGTGGAGTTATCTGGATTTATTGTTCATAGTCTGCATCCTCAGTGTGTGGACTGGCCAGAAATTCAGTCATGCAGTGTGAAAAAAGAACCTTTTCTTCAAAAAGCAATCACTTTGCAGGACTGAGAAATATCCAGTATGTTATCGTATTATCCTTATGCCACACTTCTATGATCTATTATAATAAAGACCTGATTTTTTGTGAAGATTACTGAGCAAAATGTTTCCCTTGCATTACTCAGTAATGGGCTTCTTTCTTCTCCAAAGGTCTTGTTGCACTCATGGGAAACACAAATCTTTAAACAGAAGCACAAGTCCACTCATTATCCATAATTTTGAAACTCTGGTAATAACTAAAAGTACATGTGAGGGAGTTGGAGATGAGAACCTTGACCATTTTTAATCTCACCCCTTTTATATCCAGTTCTGCTTTGTCTCATAACCAAGCTCTGACTTGAGTTGCAGAAGTAGCAAGGAATGGAACAAGAGCTGGATACCAGTGAAAGGAAATTACCTCTAGAGCCAGGTAGATGTAGCTCAAGGTTTTGTTGTTGGTCAAGGTAAGTATTTCTGCTCCACCTGGTCCAAAAAAATCTTCCCTAAAACTTATAGAAGTGAGACCAAATGTGAGATGATAATATATTTCCAATGGGCTCAAAGAAGTCTTAACAAATTTGTAGTTTTGAATAAGTCAATAGAGGACATCCAATAATGGTTTGATTTCTTATGAGTTGCAAAGTTAATGCCATTTCGAAGTGCTAACTAACATACATGTGTCTTTGATCTTTGTAATTTTACAGTTGCCACCTCTTTAAAGGTGTTTCAGAAAGGGAGAAGTGAAGCACAAAACTGATTTATTTTATCTGAAGGATCTTTCGTATGAAGTATGAAAATGCAGAATAAACTGTTCAACGACGCAAAAAGTTGCTTTGTTGATGCTTGATAAAAGCTGACAGAATTCTATTATATCTTCTACTTATCTAACATCAACATTATGTCCCAGTTTAAAATATGATGCTTCACGTGCAATCAGTATCTCTTTCACAGAGCGATACCACAACCAGGATATTAACCTTAAATTGTGTGGTATATGAACTACCTGTGTATGAGAACAAGACAGAAATACATACATTACTGGCAACAATTGCCGCAGGAACCTTGTATTCTATTGCTAAATTCAATGTTTTGTTGTTAGATAAATGGTAAACCACAAAAAAAAGATAAGAAATATGTGGGTGTATTTATAGGACTTGCTGAGAATTGATTTCTTCTGAACTAACAGCTTCTTCTCTAGTGTCTTGGTGTAATGACTGAGACCACCCTGGAGGATAGCTGGTCACAATGAAGTACAGTTGTCGATTCAGAGCATGACAGATGAGAATTGAAAAAACTTTTATCTCGCTTTGTCAAACTTCCCTGGGGGATTTTAAAATAGACAGTGCTCCTTTATTTAAGTGAGTCCTTTGGTCAATTTGGGCTTAGTTTTGAAAATGTGATTATCCAGTCATAGCAGTGGGAGGTATTGCTTTTGATGATCAATGCTCCTGAGTGGAATGAAGCCTTTTGACTCTGAGAAAGATCAGTTCAAACTGTTGTTGTGGCCTTCACTCCATCCGACAAAGCAGTCTGGTCTGGATGCATTACTTCCCACTGCACCTCCCTCATAAAAACATGGCAATCCATCATACTCCACTGGCATCAGTTCCATCTTTCTACAATACGTTGTGTGCCTTGATTCACCAAGGGCATGGTCACAGGAAACTGTTTGGTAATGTATTACAAAGTTACATCTCTTTCCAGATTTTCCTTTTCGTTGTTCAATTTAAAAAATGATTTTACTTATGTAAATCTTTTACCCTAAACACGAGAAATTCTGCACATGCCAGAGATCCAAAGCAACACACACAAAGAACTCAGCAGGTCAAGCAGCATCTAAGAAAATGAATAAACTATTGATGTTTCGGGCCAAGACCTTTCTCCAGAACTGGAAAGGAAAGGGGAAGGTGGGTGGAGGAGAGAAGGAGGATAGCTAGAAGGTGATTGGTGAAGCCAGCTGGATAGGAAAGATAAAATGTTGGAGAGGAAAGAATCTGATAAAAGAGAGGAGACCATAGAAGAAAAAGAATGAGGAGGGGACATAAGGCATCCAGCAATGGATGTGCTATAATGCTACCATTGTCATGAATTCACAATAACATTATAAAGTAGCATACCAAGCAACTGAAATCTCCTCTATCTTGACAATAATTTAAGGCCAAATAATCAAGAGGCATCTTTGTAGGTTAAATCTTGAACAGGGAGGCAGAATTATACATCTAAACTCCAAAAGCAGTTCTTGTCAAAATGGCCCCAGTGAACAACAATGCCTTGGGTGACATCTTCCAGTTATTCAATCATTTCAGTTTTTCTACATCTTCTACTTATTCTTTTTTATCTTAATTTTGTTTTTGAAACTGCTGGAGCGTGGGACTTGCAGTCTGTAGTTCAATCAAGTGAGCTGACACTCTGCTGTCCCTGAAAGAAGTCTAGGAGAGAAATGCAAGCATGAGCTACCACAAGAATCTCAAAGGCGAGATGAGGGGCCATGATCAACTACACTTCTTGCCAATTAAAGCATTGAGGAAGATTGAAACATGGAGGCAAATGCAGAGGAGAATGAGTGGTTCTCAGAGAGGCTGCTGGAGAGCCATTGGTTCAAGTAGTTGCCATTGGAGAGGCCACTGGTTCATGTCAATTCCCCTGGAGAGGCTGCTGGATCGCATTGCTTCCCTTGGAGAGGCCACAGGATCTCAATGCTCTCAATGTGTTCTCAAAATCCTGAGATTTATGGATTGGATAGTAGTTCATATTGGCTTCTTTCAGTTCTATGTTGTTTTTCATTATCTTGCCCATTCTTTTCTTGTTGCTGAGTGGCAGGCCAGGGTTTTGAGTGATCTGTTAATTTTTGTGTGAGAGAGAGGTTGGCGGGTTGAGGTTTGAAAGTTTTTGTTACTTTTTCTTTACATGCGGGGGATTGATGTCTTTCTTTCAACTACTTTTATCGTTCAAGTATTTCATGGCTATCTGAAGAAGACAAATCTCAGGGTTGTATTCTGCATACATACTTGGATAAGAAAATGAACCATTTTGAACCTTGCGGTATTCTCAGTCCCTTCACATTTCAGCTTAATGATTACATTCAGTCATAGGACATGAGCATCACTGGAAAGACCAGCATTAATTGCCCAACCAAGTTTCGTTTTGCAACACCATTTGGGAGGAGAGCTGAGAGTGAACAGCGTGGGCCTTTCCAGAACATGTAGGGTTTACCAGGTAAAAACAATATTTAAGATGATTGTAATCCCTCAAAGTCACCATTACCAGTGTCAAGTTCTTAATATAGGGTTTCATTTTATGTCATAATTCTAACTCTCCAACTTCCAAAGTGTGATTGGAGACATGCTATCAGAGTTTTTTGATAACTAAGTCAATGGAACAACAACTGAGCATGGAACGCAAACCCCAAAGTAGCTTTTCAAAATGCAAATAATGTCTATGTTTTGGAATATCGTGAGCCCTGTATCTAAGGAACGGTGTGCTGGAACCGGAGAAGATCAGAGGAGGTTCACAAGAATAATCCCAGGAATGAATGGACTAAAAAATGTTTGATGGCTCTGCCCTGAAGTTTAGAACAATTGAGGGGGAATCTCACTGAAACTGAAAGGCCTGGATAAATGGATTTTGAGGGGATTTTTCCATTAGTAGGAGAGTTTGGGACAGGCTAGCACTTCCTCAGAATAAAAGGATGCCCCTTTAAAACTTGGATGAGGAGGAATTTCTTCAGCTTGGGGGGGGGGGGGGGCTAAATTTTTGAGCTGTAGGTCCAAATCATTAGGTGTATTTGGGATTGAAATTGGTAGATACCGTATTGGTAATGAGATTAAGGGTTACAAGGAGAAGGTGGAAGAACAATATTGAAATTTGAAAATCCCTCATGATTAAATGAAACAGCAGACTCAATGGGCCAAATTATCTAATTCTGCTCCCAGATCTTATGATCTTAAGATATATATTTTACTGGGAGGATCAATAGCATTCAATTTCATTAATTTTACATTTTACATTTCTACATTTTATATGGGGATTGCAATCTGGAGCTGAGAAGCATTAAGGGGCAAAGACTTCCAAAGGCCCCTAAGCAGTCACAGTAATACAGGCAGAGTATAGCTCAGGAAATTACATTCAGCAATGGTAATATTTTAATTATGGAAACTTTAATAATCACTTAGATGGCACAATCCAAATTAGCTGTAATAGTGCAGAGGACGAATCATGGAGAATATGAGAGATAGTTTATAGATAACTGTGTTCAGGAACCAGTGAGTGAACAGACTATTTCAGATCTAATATAGAGTAATGAATAAAAGGTAATTGATGATCTCACACTGAGTCTTCGGGGAGCAGTAATCATAATATTGCAGAACTTTATATAAAAATTTGAAGCAATTTAGATTTAAATTAAAGTCTGAATCTTAAATTTGAGTAAGGCAAAATATGAAAATGTGAATTGAGTTTAGTTATTTGGGAAACTACATGATAAGAAATGACAGTATTTACCTTATCTATGCCTCTCATAATTTTATGTATCTTTGTCAGATCACCTTTCTCCTTCCTATCTGCACAACCTCTCTCTCATAAACTTAGTCCCTCAAGCCCTCACAACACCTTTGTAATTCTCTTCAGCACTCTTCCCAGCTTAAGAGGATCTTTTGTATAGCAGGGTGATCAAAACTGAGCACAATTTTCCAAGTGCAACCTCATCAACATCTTGTACAATGGCAACGTAGCATCCGAACTCAACACCCTGAGTGATGAAGGCCAGCCTGCCAAAACCCTTTTTCACCACACTGTAACAGGTCACAGGTGACAATATGGTGAAAAGGGTTTAGCATGCTTCATTTCCTCTTAAGGTAAAAGAAATTGAGGAAAACTTGGCCAAAAAATCAATTATAACAGGTTTTAGGAAGTTAGATCAAGAGAATAACTAATAATGTTGCCAAAATGAAAGAATGCTGAGGCAAAAAAAAGAGCATCAAGAAATTGAATGTAAGGGTGTAGTAAGAACATGAGATCTTCTTGGCAAAAGCCATGAAAGCTGACTATACATGCTGTCTCAAGTTTACAAACCAAACATCCAACTTATGGACATCTCTACATAAACAAGTTCAAAATTATTATTAGGTTCAAAATGCTGTCATGCATGGATATTAATTCTTACAAATGGCAAGGTGAGGTTCTCTCTCTCTCTCTCTCTCTCTCTCTCTCTCTCTCTCTCTCTCTCTCTCTCTCTCTCTCTCTCTCTCTCTCTCTCTCTCCCTCTCCCTCCCTCCCTCCCTCTCTCTCTCTCCCTCTCTCCCTCTCTCTCTCTCTCCCTCTCTCCCTCTCTCCCTCTCTCCCTCTCTCCCTCTCTCCCTCTCCCTCTCCCTCTCTCTCTCCCCCCCCCCTCCCTCCAGGTTTGGTAGTTTTCTTCAGTATTACACGTGTGTGCTTTTGGTGCCATTCATTACAATTATGTAGAGGAATGATTACTATATCAAGTGATTTTCTTTTCTGTATTTTCTCACTGACGCACAAATTAATTTAAATTGCTATCTGTAAAGCAAATCCATTTGTTACAAAAGGACTACTTGTAAAGTCTTCAATATATGCATAAGGAAAAGATTAAGTAAAGCTAAGATGGAGCTTACAAGCTTAGAAAGGAGAAAGTATATTGGAATATGATGGGAATGTAGAAAGTCTCCCAGAGTTAGTGAACTGTAAGTCCAACGTGAATGAAGAGTTGAAAGAAACTAGTGGCAATAAAACACACACAAATATTGAAATAACTCAGCAAATCAGCTAACTACCATGTTCATTGAAAAAAGAGAACATCTCAGATTTACAATATCCTTTTCTTTCAAAGGGTAGGGTTTCCTTTCTACCGCTGTCAATTTTGCCTTCATCCGCATCTCCTCCATTACACAGACATCTGCTCTCATGCCCATTCCCCGCCATCATAACATCTCTACTGTTCCCCTTGATATTACCCTACTACCCCATAAGCCTCCCCTTCAAGTACATCATTCTCCATAACTTCAGCAATCTGAAAGAGAATGTTACCACTAAGCAGATCTTTCCCTCCCACGCTCCCCTTGTCATTTCCATAGGGATCCTCTTCAATGTGATTCTTTGTCCACTCGTCCTTCCCCACTGATCTCCCTCTTGGAACTTATCCTTGCAAACAGGACAAGTGCAACACGTCCTCCTTAACACCAAACGGTCTTTCCAGATGAGACAGCATTTCTGCTTGGGTCATCTATTGTATTTGGTGCTCCAAACATGGTCTCCGCTACATCGGTGATACCTAACACATACTGGGTGGCTGCTTTGACGAACACTGTTACTCCATCTGCAACATGGAGGATTTCCCAGTGCCCAACTATTTTAATTCCTCTCCCCATTCCTATTCTGATATGTCTGTCCATTGCCTCTTCTGTTGCTATGATAAGGTCACACTCAGCTTGGAGGAGCAACATTTTATATTTCGTCTGAGTAGCCTCCCACCCGATGACATGAACATCGATACTTCCAACTTCTGGTAATTTCAAGCCCCTCCCTCCTTCTTTCTTTTTCCATTACCCATTCTGGTTCCCCATTCACCCCTTGTCTTCTCATAACCTGCACATTACTTCCCTTTGGTTCTCCTACTCCTTCCCTTTCTTCCACGATCTGCTGTCCTCTTATACTGAGTTCATCTTCTTCAATCCTTTCTCCTTCCACCTCTCTCCTCCCAGCTTCTTACTTCATTCCCCCTCCTCCACTCACCTACCTTCCTCCCTGATCTCAATTATCACCTGCCAGTTTATCTTTCTTCCTCTCCCCTACCTTCTTATTCTGGCTTCCTACACCTTCCTTTCCAGTCCTGATAAAGGGTCTCAGCTCAAAACATTGACTCCATAGATTCTGCCTAGCTTGCTGAGTTCCTCCAGCATTTTGCGTGTGGTGCTGCAGAATCTCTTGTAAACAGATGCTGGAAATCCAGAACAACACACAAACTGCTGGCTTCCACATCTTCCTCTTGGTCCGAAGTAATAACTATTTATTCTCCTCTATAGATGGTGCCTGACCTGCTCTGTTCCTCCAGCATTTCGTGTGTTGCAGAATCTTTAATATCAGTAATAATAAAATAAATAATATTAAATATAGAATTAGTCTTGGAGATTCAGTATTAATGAGGCTGAAAGGTGATAAATCTCCAGGACCTGATGACATGCATCCCAGGGATATTAAAAGAGGTTGCTATAATGGTTAAATGGTTTTCATCTTCCAACATTCCAGTTTCTACAATGTCTCCCACTAATTAGAAGGTAGCAAATGTAATCCAACTGTTCATAGAAAGGATGGATGGGGAAAAAAGAACAATAGATCCAGTTAGCCTGATGCCAGTAGGAGAGAAAGTGCAGGAATCCATTATTCAGGAGGTGGGAGCAAATGCACACAAGAAAATAAAATTATCAGACAGAATAAAGCTACAGTAGTGGAAGCAAAATGATATCAGACAAATCTGCTGAAATTTTTTTCAGAATCATAATCAAAATCTGGTTTAATGTGACTGGCATATGTGGTGAAATTTGTTAACTTTGCTGCAGCAGTACCATGCAATACGTAATAATAGAGAGAAAAAACCTATGAATTACAGTATATATACCTAATAATTAATTTAATCAATGGAGCAAAAAATAAAAATTTAAAAAGTAGTGAGGTAGTGTTCATAGGTTCAATGTCCATTCAGAAATCGGATGGCAGAGGGGAAAAGGCTGCTCCTGAATCACTGAGTATGTGCCTTCAGGCTTCTATACCTCCTTCCTGATTGCAGCAATGAGAAAGGGGCATGCCTGGGCGATGGGGGTCCTCAATGATGGACGCCGTCTTTTTGAGACGCTGCTCCTTGAAGATGTCCTGGATACTATGGAGGCCAGTGCCCATGATGGAGCTGACTAATTTTACAACCGTCTGCAAATTACTTCAATCCTGCTCAGTAGCCTCCTCGCACCCCACCCCACCACTATACCAGACAGCGGTACAGCCAGTTAGTCAGTTTGTTTGAGGTTGTTTCTAGCAGATCAGGAAAGCAAGAACCAGAGAATGTGGTGTTTCTAGACATTCAGAAAGTCTTCAATAAGGTATCATGTCAGATATTATTTAGAGCCCACAGTATTGAGGTAATACATTGTCCAGGATTAAGATTCATTAACAGAGAACAGAGAGCAGAAATGAACAGGTTATTTTCAGGTCATCAGGCTGTAGTAATAGCTGAAAGCACTGGATACCGCGAAGGCTGTAGGCCCAAACAAAATGCTAGCAATAGTCCTGAAGACTTGTGCTCCAGAACTTGCCATGCCACTAGCCAAGCTGTTCCAGTACAACTAGAACACCAGCATCTACCTGGCAAGGTGGAAAATTGCTCAGGTATGTCCTGTACACAAAAAACAGGATGTCCAACCCAGCCAATTACCACCCTGTCAACCTACTCTCAATCACCAGCAAAGTAATGAAAGGGCTCATCAACAGTGCTATCAAGCAGCACCTGCTCAGCAATAACCTGCTCACGGATGCCCTGTTTGGGTTCTGTCAAGGCCACTCAGCTCCTGACCTCATCACCTCCTTAGTCCAAACAAGGAGCAAAGATCTAAATATCAGAGGTGAGGTGAGCGTTATAGCCCTCGACATCAAAGCAGCATTTGACCAAGTCTGACACCAAGGTGCCCTATCTAAAATGGAGTCAATGGGAAATAGTGGGGAAACCCTCCACTGGTTGGAATCATACCTGACACAAAGGAAGATGGTCATGGTGGCTGGAGGTCAATCATCTCATCCTCAGGACATCACTGCAGGAGTTCCTCAGGGAAGCGTCCCAGGACCAACCATCTTCGGCTGCTTCATCAATGACCTTCCTTCTGTAATAAGACCAGAAATGGGGATGTTCACAGATGACTGCACAATGTTCTGCACCACTTGTAGCTCCTGAAATAGTGAAGTAGTTCATACCCAAACGCAGCAGGACTTGGACAATATCCAGGCTTGGGCTGACAAGTGGCAAGTAACATTTGAGCCACGCAAGTGCCAGGCAGTGACCATCTCCAACAAGAGAGGCTCTAACCATCGTCCCTTGACATTCAGTGGCATCATCATCACTGAATCCCCTACTATCAACATCCTGGGGGTTACCATTGACAGGAACTGGTCTAGCCATATAAACACCATGGCTACCAGAGCAGGTCAAAGGCTAGGAATCCTGTGGTGTGTAACTCACCACATGACTCCCCAAAGCCTGTCCACCATCTACAAGGCTCAGATCAGGAGTGTAATGGAACACTCACCACTTGCCTGGATGAGTGCAGCTCCATCAACACTCAAGAAGCTTGACACCATCCAGTACAAGGCAGCCCACTTGACTGGTACCCCTTCCACAAGCATCCAGTCCCTCCACCATCGATGGACAGTTGCAGCAGTGTGTACTATCTACAAAATGCGCTGCAACACACCGAAGCTCCTATGGCAGCATCTTCTGTCCCACGACCACTACCATCCAGAAGGACGAGAACAGCAGAGACCTGGGAACACCATCACTTGGAAACCCACCCCCAAGTCACTCACCATCCTGACTTGGAAATATATCACCGTTCCTTCATTCTTGCTGGGTCAAAATCATGGAATTCCCTCCCTAACAGCACTGTGGGTGTACCTACACCTCAGGGACTGCAGCGGTTCAAGAAGACAGCTCATCACCACCTTCTCAAGGGCAACTAGAGATGGGCAAAAAATGCTGACTTAGCTGGTGATGCCCACATCCCATAAATCAATAAATAAAAAATAAATAAATAAGTCTTTTTTCCCCCACGTCATCCAACTATACAAATCTAGGGGCAGTGGAAGATGTACAGAGGAGTCATGGAGACATCAATAGCCCGAGTGAATAGGCAAGGAAGGAATATATCATGAGATAATCCAAACTGGTTAATAAAATGAAGAAAGAATATTTTTTGAATGGTCAGAGTTAAAAGTTTGTGAGAGGGGCCTTGCATGGGTATTGCTAGTACCTTGTTATTCATCTTTTGCTCTGCTCACAGTAATTTTTATGTCTTGCACTGTACTGCTGCCAAGAAACTACAAATTTCACAATGTGTCAATGATAATAAACCTGATTCTGATTCTTGTTCAACAAGTAATAAAGAGGGCATATCATTTGCTAGCCTTTATTACAAGAGGATGTGAAGATCTTGTTCCAATTATATAGCAGCCTGCTGGGACAGCATCTGGAATATTGTGAGCGTGTTTGGTCTCCAAACATAAAGACTGCAATGAAGTTTTGCCAGATTGAAACCAGGGATGACAGGTTAAGTGTGAGATGTGATTAGAAAGACGGGGCCTATGCTTGTTTAGTTTAGAAGAATGAGAGGTGTTCTGGTTGTAATATTAAAAAAATTCTTATGGAGCTTGAAAGGATGGACGTAAGGATAATGTTTCCCTTGACTGGCTCCCTGGGCCAGGATTCACATTCTCAAAATAAGGGGCTAGTCATTCAGAAGGTAAAAAAAATCTTTGGAATTTTCTCCCAAGAGGGTTGTAGAGGCTCAGATGCTGACTGTATTCATGAGAGGGATTAATAAATATTTAGATATTAGAGTAATTGAGGAATATACAGGTACGACTTGTGGAGGAAGCTGGCATCATTGAAAAATATCAATCGTTCAAATTGAATGGCAGAGCATACAAGGGGACAAGTGGCCTTTTCATGCTTTTATTTCTTCCATTCCATGATTGTAATTATCTTTATTCCTTAATCCAATGCAATTTCACTTGATTCACATTAATTATCAAAATCTGTATACTTTATGCAAGCTTGAGATTCCTCTCCTTACAGACAGCACAAATTAAAGAAACCCAAAAGAACCCATTAAAAAAGAACACCAAACACCAAATGAGCAGAGAAAAAAAATTGTGCAAACAAAAAAAATAAACAAATAGCATTCAGAACTGAAGTTTATGGAAGTGACTCCATCCACAGACACAAAGTCTGGCATGACTGCAGCCAATTCAAGAGCAGGCTACGGCCTCAGTTCAGCACAATGCTGAGTTAACAGCGTAGAACAGCAAATGGAACTGGCTCATTCCTCACCTCCAGCCCGACACACTGCCCTTTTCAATCTAGCCCAGTGGTTAGATCACCCAAACATCAAGTCATGCCTTCCGCTTCGACCAGGGACCTGTCACCTCAATACACTTTTTAGCTTGGATCCCAATTTGGCCCGTATCTGACCTTTCCAATTTGCTCAATGGTTAAATTCATCAAACCTCACGTCTTTCCTCACTCTCGGACCGGGCCCAGGCTCTGCTTCAGCTTCACCTTGCCTCAGTTCTGCTGCATCTAATTGCCTCCCAATTAGCTCCAGCAATGTCCATTGGCTCAGTCCCCACTCTCCGGCCCAGAACTCGCCACCTCGATTTGGCCTGCCATGCCGCAACAGTACTGCGCCTTTGATACCAGGTTGGAGAGGTGGTTCAGAACTACAGCTCTGAAAGGGAAGTTACGGGCTATTGTTTGCAGTTATCATTTTCCAGAATAGGTGTTAATAATGAAGTATTTAATTGTTTTCTTTGTTCTGTTGTCACTGACAGGTAGTTGTTGAGTTTCACTAGTGCCATCTTAAAACAGGCCCCATCATCTGCGGTGTCTCTTATGAACAGTTCTGACAATTACTTTTCAATGCATCTGAGAGAAGCTGGAATTCAAACAAGCCTTAAGTTTGCACAGGATGATGTGGGGAGGTGGGGGGGGGGGGTTGTGGAGAGCAAAGCACTGAAGGCAAAGTCTGACTGAAGCAAATGCAGTTAGTGCTGGCTGAGAGAGGATGATGCAGGCTTGTTAACTGCAGTTTGAAGGAGTTCTAAAAGATGAATATAGGCAGAGGAGATGGGGAAACATAATGCTGATACTGTGAAATCAAAACACTGTGGTTACTAAATACCTGGTATAAAAGAGATGTTTGACAATACCCAACATTTCAGATGGCTGAGGGAATATTCCAAATGGAGACAATCCATTTCATGCAGTCATAGGGAGTAGAGCTTGAAAACAGACCCCTCATCTCACTGAACATGCAACCATCAAGTATTCAAATGTATTATCCAAGTACAGATATTTTACCATATGCTACTCTGAGTTTCATTTTCCTGTAGGCATTTACAGGAAAATAAAGAAGTAAAATAGAATTTTATGAAAAAGTACACATAAGTAGACAAAGACTGACAAACATCAATGTACAAAAGAAGACAATCTGTGCAAATAGCAATAATACAACAATAATACTGGGAGCTCTTGAGAGTGAGTCTATAGATCATAGAATCAGTTCAGAGTCCTGGGGAATTAAGTTATCCACGTCAGTTCAGGAGCCTGGTGGTTGTAGGGTAACAACCGTTTCTGAACCTGGTGGTGTAAGACCTCCCTGATAACAGTACCACGAAGAGAGCACAGCCTGGATGGTGGGGGGGGGGGGGGGCCTTGATACCGGATGTAGCTTTCTTGTGGCAACACTCCTTGTAAATGTACTCAGTGGCAGAGAGAGCTCTGCTTGTGACGGACTAGGCTGCATTCACCACTTTCTGTTCCTGAGCATCGGTGTTTCCATACAGGCCACGATTCAACCGGTCAGAATACTCTCCACTGGGCACCTTTAGAACTTTGTCAAAGTTTGGGTTGCATGCTGAACCGACGCAGATGTCTAAGAAAGTAGAGGTGCTGTCATGCCTTCTTTGTAATGACAGCTGCATGCTGGTCCCAGGATAGATCTCTGATAAGTTAGTGGGAAAGAATTTAAAGCTACTGACCCTCTCCACCTCCGTTCCCCTAATGAGGGCTACCCTATGAAACCCAGCTTCTTCCTCTTGCAGCTTTTTGGTTTTGCTGATGTTGAGTGAAAGGTTATTGTTGTTCAACCAGATTTTCAGTCTCCCTCCTGTAAGTCAATTTGTCACCACCTTTGATTCAACCAAAATTAGTGCATCATCAGCAATCTCGGAGATGGCTTTGGAACTAGACTTCGCCTTACAATCCTAAGTGTAGAGAGAGTAGAGCAAGCACACAGCCTTGTGGTGTACCTGTGCTGATGGTGAGATTTTGTTGCCAATCCATACTGACTTGGGTCCGCCAATGGGAAAATTGAGGATCCACTTGCACAGGAAGATATCCAGGTCTCCAAACTCAGTGATGTGTTTCAATAGGATGATAATGTTGAATGCTAAGCTGTAGTCAGCGAAGACCATCCTGACGAATGCATCTTCATTATCTAGCTGTTCCAGAGGTGAGTAAAGGGCCAATGAAATGGCATCAACTGTTGACCTGTTGAAATGGTAGGTGAATTGGAGCAGATCCAGGTCACTACTCAGCCAGGGATTGATATGCTTCATGGCTAAGCTCTCAAAGCCTTTCATCTTGATGGATGCATTTTAATATTGGACAATGCTGATTACCAGGTTCTTCTTGGGCATTTTGACAATAATTCCATCCTAACTTATTTTATCCTCCCCATTATTATCATAAGTTTCCCCCACCCACAGATTCCATCACTCATTCACAGTCTGGAAGTAATTCACTATGGCCAATTAATTAATTCTCTATCCATTGTATTTTGGAAATATAGAAAGAAATTGGAGCATATGGTTACAGTTCTTAACACGGCATCTCTTTTTAAACTATATAACTCTTAGTTAACCAGAATCAGTCAAGTCGGAAATGTGACAAGTAACAGTGCTTTGACTATGCTTACTATCTCTTGGAGACTACTGCTTTCTATTGAGAGACCTTTTTTTAAAATCTTTTTGTGCAGACAGACCTGAACGTTGTTTCAGGTGTTATTTTATAAAAAGACAAAAATAGGTTTTAGAAAGTGGTAGATACAACGCTTATAATTGTATGTTTCTTGCTTGAATGCAAAAAAGAGACTTGAGATTGAGCACAACAAGCACACAGTGAGTTATCCAAGTGCTAATATGAACTATATATTATATCTAGATTTTAATGAGTCATTTGCAGTGCCTTACAAAATAAATCTGCAAATGACAGGCATTTAGGTCCTGTAAGGCAGTTCGCTTATTGAACAATGTGAAAGAACATGTGAATTATTCGTTATCATGCTGCAGTGATATTATAATTTTGAATGTGATTATTGAAGAGAATAAGGTAAAGGCATGACTAACAGAAAGTTTCTTTTAGTCTCTTTGATTTTATATTCTGCATGGTGATTGTGAAGATGGTGTTTGTCTTTATATCAGCACCCTCCCAGATTCCTTTGGAATAGTTATGGTGAATTTAACCAGAACTGCTAACATGAGACTCACTGGTCTATAGCCTCCACAGGACAATCCCCAGTTCTCTTCTTGAATAATGGAACAACATAAGCTACTTGCCTGTCCTATGGCACCTAGCCTATGATTAGAGAGGGCATACAGATCTAGTAAATTGGACTTCTATGTTCAAACTGGTGTGAAAAGTAAACAAGCATGCCCATCCAGTCTCCTGTAAAAAGCTATTCCCTTTTCACAGTTCCTTCAGGTCCGCCACCTGCATGATGAGGGTTTCCTTTTCAGGATATTAGAGATGACCTTCTTCTTTAAAGAACTCAGTTTCCCTTGCTCCACCATTGATGCCGGCTTAACCCTCATCTCCTCCGTTTCCCGGTCTTCTGCGCTCACCCTGCCTTCACACCTACCAGGGCTAACAGGGCTAGAGTTCCTCTTGTCCCCACCTACCACCCCATGATCTTCTGAATTCAGCACGTCATCCACCACAACTTCCACCAGCTTCAACGGGATCCTACTACCAAACACAACTTTACTTCCACTTTGCACAGGGATCCCTTGACCATCAATCGCTCCCCACTAATATCTGCCCAGAACATGTCCCTGCAAATGACAAATATACTGTATCTGCCCATTCGCCTCCTCCTCCCTCATTTCCATTAAGGGCCCCAAACAGACCTTCCAAGTGAGGCATCACATCACCTGCAAATCTGCTGGGGTCATCTACTGTATCCAGTACTCCAGATGTGACTCCTCTACATTGGCGAGACCCAACATAGATTGGAGGATCACTTTGTCAATACTTAAGCTCCATCCCAGTGGGCAACCATTTTAATTCTTATCCTGCTTCCCATTCTAACACGCCAATTCATAGACTCCTCTTTTACCACATGTGACTACTCTCAGGGTGGAGGAACAACACCTCATATTCCAACCAGGTGGCCTCCAACTTGATGGCATGAACATCAATTTCTCCTTCCTTTTACCCTCCCCCTGCCCTCTTCTTCTATTCCCCACTCAGGCCTCTTGCCAATTTTCCTCACCTGCCTATCACCTCCCATTGGTGCCCTTTATTCGCCTCTTTTTCCCCCTCTTTCTCCCATGGTCTGCACTCCTGTCCTTTCAGATTCACTTTTCTCCAGCCCATTACCTTTCCCACCCACCTGGCTTCACCTATCACCTTCTATTTTGTCCTCTTTTTCCCTCCCCCCTCTACCTTTTTATTCTGGTATCTAACCCCTTCCTTTCCAGTCATAATGAAAGATATCAGCCCAAAATGTCAGCTGTTCACTCATTTTTATAGATGCTGCCAGACCTGCTGAGTTATTTCAGTATTTATGTGTTGCTCTGGTTTTCTAGCATCTGCTGAATATCTTGTGTTTATGATTTGATGCACCTATTTGCTTCAGTTCCATATTTTTCCTTTGAAAATCCAGATTACAAATAAGAAAATGATTTGGAATCAATTTTGATTTCACTATTAGGAATGAAGTTTTACACTTCATAATCTATCAAGATTGTATCATGTTTTCACTGAGCTAGGGCATATGTGCTGTATCTTCCCAACATGGTGGCTTATAGCTTCTTTTAAAAAATCTATATTCCTCTCCCCTTTTCCTTCAATCTTAGCACTATAAATATCCTTATCTATTATGCTTGTTGTTTATTTTAATAATAGGCTCATTCACATTATATTTCAATTATCGATGTCTTGTCCCTGACTTTGAAACCCAAATGAAATAAATTTCAGCATGATCATTTTTACGTCCTGAGGTACAAGTATAAATGCACAAAAGAAAGCTAAGGCTTTAAATCAGTTCAAAAATTTGACAAATCTTTAATCTCGAAGATTATTTGGAGTGCGAAGTTTAAGCCTGCTATCAAATTCCTCTGTCTCACATACAGTAAACTCATTTATGGCACAATTTATGAATACCATTAGGAAGAGGGGCAGCTTCTAAGGAAGCACTTTATGTAGGATTCTTATTGATAAAGGGCCTTAAAATGTCCATGTGTTAGATGGTCATGGTACATCAGACAGACTTACAAAGAATTGGTTGTATTACCAGAGTTTTACGGCAGTATTTTAATTGCAACATGAATAGAGCTTTTCTCTCTTTCATCTTCTGAAACTTGGCAGTCTGCTCACTCAGCACCATACATCAATTTCTAACCAGGAGGTCAAGACAGTAAAGGCTTCTCAATGAGGAGCAATCAATGTGGCTCCGTGGTTAACAGGCAGGAGCTGTGATACAGGTCGAGCCATCCAGTCAGTGGAATTTTTATTTTTGCCTCAAGACAAAGTATAGTAGGGAAAAATGATGATCATGCTCTAACTGGGGTAGACCTGAGAGAAAAACAGTCTCTGAACATGTGCTTAATGAAAAAAAACTGGCAGCAAATTCTCGGGTCATTGGATTTCCTGGATGCATTTATGCCAAGCCACATTTACAACATGCATTGTAAGTTGAATTATTTTCCTGATCCAATTGTATTTTCCAGCTTTGTTGTGAATGTAAACCCTAAAGTTAACTTAACTGTTTGCCTTAAAATACATGTACTTGTGTGTATAGATGAATTACATAACTCGTGTGCCTGTGAACCAAAAAGAATTTATTTAAAAATGTATCCTTTTGTAAGTTCTGTACCCATTTGCATTAAACTCTGGGCCTGTAGTTTATGCAAATTTCATTTTAGACCTCCAGCAATGTTTCTGATACATACCTGACATTTTCTATTTTATATTAATTTTCCCCTTAAAGTCAAGGCAACGAGTAACAAACATTACCTGAAGTCCCTTCCCAGGGTTTGTGTAAATCTGTGAGTGTTCTGGCATGTTCCCTCATCTGCAGGAGGACACAAAGAGAAAACTAAAGAGCTGGAATCATGCCCAGTCATTCTAATCAGAGCACCTTCTATTCAAAGAACAGGTTGCATTCTGCATGTGAATTTAGAGAGAAATATTTATGTCACTGTACAATATCTAAGTTCCTATCCCTCTTATGGCAAAGTGATGGCTAAACCTTTAATAGAAGTCCCTGCCTGCAAATGGATAACACAGGCTGAAACAGAGCGGCCTAGCAAAGAGTGATCAGCTTTATTTGTCACATGTACATTGAAACATACAGTGAAATGCGTTGTTTGCATCAAATCAAATCAGCGAAGGATTGTGTTGAGCAACCTGCAAGTGTCACTACGTTTCCAGTGCCAACGTAGTACGGCCACAACTCACTGAACTTAACCATACATCCTCGGGAAAGTGGAAGGAAGCTGAAGCACGGGCTCATGGGGAGAACACTCCTTACAGACAGTGGCAGAAATTGATCCCTGATCTTAGAGCAGGCACCGTAAAGCATTGCGCTAACCGCTAGGCCACCGTGTTGCCGTTAGCTTTCACCGTTCCCTGTATTGTGTAATATGTATCTTCAGTCCACGGACATTGCAGGGAAGGCCAGCAAGAATGTATCAAGCCTAACTTCTCATGGAAAGATGGTGATGTTACTTCGTCAGTCGCTGCCCTCTGTATATGAAGGCACTACTGCAATGAGGTTAAGAGGAGAGTTTCCAGATTTCCTCTTGTCAACTATCACCTGCATTTTGCTCTACTCCCTGGCTCTCCTAGGTCAATTGTACTCAGTGAATCACCACACCGTCTCTCAAATGGAGTTCTTGTAGCTCTGAAATTCTTTTATAACTTATAGTAGTTTTTTTATGTATTGCACTATACAGCTGGCACAAACAACAAACTTTTCATGACATATGTCAGTGATAATAAATTTGATTCTGATTCTGAGGATTGAGATTAGGGTGAAAATAAGTGGATTTGAATAGAAAGGGGAATGATAAAGGAAGCTTACACTAACTGTAGATTGGAAGTTACTAAGTAATTGAATGATGGGCAAGTAGTGCATGAGAGAAGTGTGAACATGCAGTTGTCTTCTACAAATTTCTACCCACCATTGGTCATTGATTCAGCCATGGTGAACACAATGAAGAAGAGAAATATCTCCTTCATGGGAAAAAGCGATAACCTTGGATTTACCTAGCCCTGACTCTTTATCTCATCCACACTCGCTCCCCACTCCCCCATCTAGCAGAAGCACAGAGCATGTGTGTAACTGAGTATTATGCGTATGTTTAGCTGATGTGCCTATCGTTGTTGAATGGCCTGCAATGTGAGCAAGCTGTAAGACATGGATGTGAAGCTTGTGTGAGGGTGTAGAAAGCTATATGAATATAGATCTACAGCAGATGCTAGCAGGTGTGTGAAGTGAATATGTTGTGTAGGGTAATGTGTGAAACCTGCACTCTGGTTTCTGGGAGATAGTAACTGAAGATGCAGTCACTGCTGTTGTGAGGTTATTGAATACATTCCATCAGCACATTCTGATCCTTTGGGATTTGACTCCTGGCATGGACTGACTCAGCCATCATCTCTGTCTGCCACTTGGGATATATTTGAAAGATTGTTACAGTGCTTTCTGTACCAATGGAAAACTATATCACACACTCAGCCTCTGTGGTAAAGTTTTTGAGTGCCTCCTAGGTATACTCCATTCCAGAACATCTCTTCTTGTTTATTGCAGCCATGTTTCCCTCCTCTTTGAGAAGTGCAGACTTGCTTGAAGCAATGGTATTAGCCATGCATGGGTTTAGCCCCCACCCAGCTGACTTGACACTGTGATTGTTACAATGAGCAGGCAAATGAAATCAGGACTGTGGCCTGTGTTAGAAGCAATTGAGCACAATTTATTGCACATTGGGACATTCCCAGATTTCCTCTATACAGGCAGAATACAGCTAATATAACACATCACCCTCTGAGGCCTCCATCGGTCTGGGTCAGCCATGCATGTTGCTTCCAAGCTGCCTAGATAAGCAAGCCTGGGCAGTACGATATGGAGAGCAAGCTGTTGCCCATATAGCAGACTCCACCTCTCCGTGCATCTGATTAACCCAAAGGAAGGGCAGAGGCACCAGCAGTGTCATAGGAGTTGCCAGTCAGCGTTGAACTCAACAGAGGATTGCCTATGGGAATCCAGCACTGGATTTTCTCCTCAGGATTTACCCCCAAAGCCTTCCCCATGAGTAGGTACAGCGATAAGGCACTACAGGTTTTCCTAGTTGACCTGTCAACTGAGGCTGATGAGCCCCATCTGCCCGAAGTGACTGGTTTTAAGGAGCCAGTAATCCATCTTTGTCCCTTCTCCTGTCTGCAGAAATAGTTCCCCTGGGCTTAATAGCAAATCCACATGTGAAGGCCAAGAGCTGGACCTGGTTGTTAGAGGCTATTTGAGGTGCGCACCGATGGGAGCATTTAACAGACAGTGGGAGCTTTTCCCTTTTCCCTGGCTATATCAACCTTAAAGAACCTAACATATTATCATCAGCATGAAAATAAGATTAAGTTTATATTACACAGCCAAATGACAATACTATCAGTTCCACTCACACAATGAAGACACAATTGTCAAAATCACTTTACCACACACTGTATAAAGCTCATAACAAAATAAGATATGCCCAAGTTAGTGACACTGTGGGTGGAAAACTCATGTTGGGAATCCAAACTTTCACTGTTTTTTTTAATAATTACATTATTATGATTGCATATGATCTTTATAAAGGCCGATTCCAAACAGTTGGTTGACAGAGACCTTGTCAAATGACAAATGATGCTTTTTGAAAGTTAGTTTAATGATTTCTTAAAACTCTAAATGTTGGAAAACAAATTTTGTGATGGATATTTACTGGAAAACTCCAGATTTGTATTGTTCTGAAACAAAACTACCTCAGAGCAAAATGCTTCTGAGCAATGTTAACTTTCATTTCTATTTACTCTGTTCTCTTCTAGCCACAGACAAATCTCTACTTTCTTAGAAGTTTGCAAAGATTCAGCTTGTCAGCTAAAAGTTTGACACACTTCTATAGATGCTTAGTGGTGAATACACTGACAGTTTGCATTATAGTCTGGTTTGGAAACACAAATCCTTTGAATGAAAAAGCTAATAAAGTTACAGTAATGTATACAACCCCGTACATCAAAGGTAAAGTCCTCCTCACTATTGATCACATCTACCAGTAGCAGTGTCACAGAAAAGCAACATCTGTCAATAAGAACCCCCACCATCCGGGCCATGCAGTCTTCTCACTTCTGCCCTCAGAAAGAAGGTATAGGAGCCTTAGGTCCCACACCACCAGGTTTAAAAACAGTTACTGCCCCTCAACCATCAGGCCCCTGAACTTAAGTGGATAACTTCACTCACTCCAACTCTTAACTGACTCCACAACCTATGGACTCACTTTCAACGACCCTACAGCTCCAGTTCTCAATATTATTTATTATTTATTTATCTATTGTTTTTATTTTCTTTTTCAATTTGCACAATATGCTGTCTTTTGGCTGTTTGTCCTTCCTGTTTGTGTAGTTTTTTTTTATTGATTCATTTGTGTTTCTATGTATTTATTGTGAATGCTCACTAGAAAATGAATTTCAGGGAAGTGTATGGTGACATATATGTACTTCGATAATAAATTTACTGTGTACTTTGAACGTCAGGTATCTGCTCCATGGAGGCTGCCCTTCCTTTCATAAACTCTAACTTAATAGTACTTGCTTGGAAGGTACTCACACAAGTCTTTTGTTAATTCTACACACAGGCAAATGGCAAATTACTGCAGCTAATTGCCTACTTCATCAGTAAATCAGTAGGCCGGGGTTTGGCCTGTTAAGTGTAATGGCCTGGATTATTTTATGGTTAAGAGATCCGGGCCTAGGATGGTCAGCAGAGTTTGGGGGGAAGGTTTGTTGGAACATTCCTAACGTATTCAGAGTCAGGAAAGGGATGGTATGGTGTGGGAGAGGCAGGTGCATCGATGAAGGTGCAGGCCAAAAGTAGAAGGGGTAAGTAATGCGATTTGCAATTGAACTGTGGATTTTGACTCTGAGAATGACCAACACAGACACTCCAGGTACAAGGAGCGCACTGGAAGCAGGTATCATGGAAAACATGCCGGATGTAAAAGTGTGAAATTTGACAAGGGTTAGGTTAAAGACCTGGAATGGCGCAAGAAATGGTTGCAATCAAGCCTAAGTATATTATTCAGGTAACATTAAAGTAAAATCTCATCATTATAATCTCATGGTCATCACAAATTGTAGGCTGACTTACTGTTCCTGAGACCCCCCACCATTAGGGGAGGAAGGAAACTGCGATGTTAGCATTCATTTCAAGAGGACTAGAAAATAAAAGTAAGGATGTAATGTTGAGGATTTATAAAGCACTGGTGAGGCCTTGTTTGGAGTATTGTGAGCAGTTTTGGGCCCCATATCTTAGAAAGGATGTGCTGAATCTGGAGAGGGTTCAAAGGATGTTCACAAAAATGATTCCAGGATTGAACAGCTTGTCATATGACGAGCGTTTGATGACTCTGCACCTGTAATTACCGGAATTCAGAAGAATTGGGGGTGACCTAATTGAAACCTTTTGAATGGTGAAAGGTCTTGACAGAGTGGATGTGGAGAGGATTTTTTCTATGGTGGGAGAGTCTAAGACCAGGGGACACAGCCTCAGGAAAGAAGGGCATCATTTTATAATGGATATGAGGAGAATTTCTTTAGCCAGAGAGTGGTGAATCTGTGGAATTCATTGTCACAGCCTGTGAATACTTAAGACAGAGGTTGATTGATTCTTGCTTGGTCAGGGCATGAAGGGGGAAGGTAGGAGACTGGGACTGAGAGGAATAATGGATCAGCCATTATGAAAGGCAGAACAGACTTGACGGGCCAAATTGCCTAATTCTGCTCCTATATCTTATGATCTTATGGTCTTATTACAGAAATCCATCTTCATTAAGTGGCTTAGAGCTCTGGATTCAGCAATAGCTCAGGGACATGACAATATCCCAGCTATAGTACTCTAGAATTAGCTGTTCCTCCAGCAAAGATTTTTCTACAAGTTTGCTGATGTAGTGGGCCATGTTTCAAATAGCAATAATTGAGAATACAGGAAGGAGATAGATGTCTTAGTAACAGGGTGTTATGACACTAATCTTTCCCTCAATGTCAGGAAAACAAAAGAACAGGTCAACAGCTTCAGGAAAGAGGACAGTGCTCCTGTCTATTTTAATGGGTTGAAACCTCAAGCTCCTAGGTATAAACATCACCTCCGCAGGTCCTAGTCCAACCACATTAATGCCACAGCCATGAAAGTTCACCAGTATATTTACATCCTCGGGACACTAAAGAAATCTGGCTTCTCCCCATCGACCCTTACCAGTTTTTATCAACAGATCATAGAAAGCATCCTAACCAGATGTATAGCTGTGTGGCAACTTCTCTACCTGTGACTGCAAGAAACTGCTGTGTACACATCTCAGCTTATCTCAGAAATCAACCTCCTCTCCATGGACTTAGTCTACACTTCTCAAGGGCAGAGTAAAGAAGCCGGAATAATCTGGACACTCTCTCTTCTCCCCTCTTCCATCACACAAAAGCCTGAAAGCACATGCCACCAGTCTCAAGCACAACTTCTACCCTGCTGTTATAAGATTATCGAATGGGCCTCTTGAACAATAAGATGGACTCCTGATTTCACACTCTGCGTTCCTTTAATCTTTCACCTTTCCAATGTTTAGGGGGTTTTTTTGACCAAAATGTTGAGCTCTGGAATGCCACGGGAGTGCCAAGAGATGTCACCTATAGTAAGTACAAGTCTAAAAGTCGTATGTGAGGATGCTGATTACTACTGCCCAGTAAACATGAATTCCATGCATCTATCATCAAATAACTATCAAGCAGAAACGTAAACCCATTCTTAAAAAGTGGGAGTGTTCTGTATCACCTTGACTAATGTGTTAATGGTGATTAACCCTCATTTCATTATCAGACCTTGCAATCTCCATATTTTGAATTCCTTAAAAACTGTTTCTCCCTTTTAATATAGTAACAATAGAAAAATCAATTCATACTAATAATGGTTCTGGATGAAATATTTGTAAGAAGTAATGATTCTATTGCAGCTGATGCTACAGAAATGTAAGGATATGAAACATAACAACAGAGTCATCAAAATTGAGATCTATGGCAAGAGGAGACAGCTCCATTGTTGCAGCTTTACAACAATAGAGCCATTTCCAATTGCTATCACAATGCCATAGCACATCAATTATATGATTGTACTAAAGCAATAAATGGTGTTATTGATTTATGAATCAACTTCCACTTATAATCTGAATTAAATCAATTAGAAAATGTCTTTCACGGAGACTTGGTGTTAAATTATTTAAGAGATGGCTTCCAAACTTAAGTTATTCATTCTGTATCAATGTCAGCGTCGAAGAATAGGGATGCTCTGAGTTTTAGAGCAAAGACCAAGTTGTTGCTCATCAGTGCTGTCCTGATTTGCATATTATGCATGTTGATTCACCTTCATTGATTCTGTTTTGTCAGCTTCTGCACAGACCCTTTGGTGTCAGAGGTAGAATTCCAGCGGCCATTTTAATTATTGTTTTCTTTTATATGCATATATTACATGTAAATGGAACACAAGATACTGGGACTGATTATAGCTCAGGACAATATATTGCAACAATCAAAGACAGAATCAGGTTGAATATGACCAGCATATGTCGTGAAATTTGCTGTCTTTGAGGAGCAATATATAATAATAGAGGGGAAAACATGATTTACAGCATGTGTGTGTGTGTGTGTACATATATATTATAGTTAAATTAAATAATAATGCAAGAATATTTTTTAAAAGAACATTTTTAAAGTAGTGAGGTAATAATGTTCATGGGTTCAATGTCCATTCAGAAATTGGAAATCAGATGGCAGATGGGAAGATATTGTTCCTGAATCATTCAGTCTGCGCCTTCAGGCAAGCTTAGCAAATGTAACTTACTTAAATGTGCTTGGTCCACTCTTCTTTGGGATGAAGAGCAGCAGCCTTGAGTAACGTGTGCTGGTTCCTTTATGTTGTTGCTCACTAAGATAAGTGATAAGCACAAAGTTACTAAACAAATTCTTTATTGAAGATTGTGCACTCAACTAACAGCAATGGATGATACAACAAAGTATCAAATGCTATCTAAAATTCTTAAAGGTACACTCACAGTTAGGCATATAACACCTACAGGCTGAGCTCACCAAACCTCCAAGAAAGTAGGGAGAAGGGGTTTCAGGAGGCAATCTCAAGAGAGAAGAATTGGGAGTGGGGAGCCAAAAGAACTACCCTACAATTCTGGGCTGTATGAAAAAAACAAATATAAAGTTTGTTTCTAAACTAAGTACAAACTAACTCATCAAAACTGCTGTGGCTTCCTAACTTAATCCTTAGTTATAATTACAGCAAGGTCAGATGGAAGTAATAGCATTGCAATTTGCCTTTAATGCAGTGAACTTGTGTCAATGAAACAACTCTTGGGTTAATGAAGTTTCTGGCTTCCTTTTCCAGCATACCACGTCCACCTGTGACACTGGGATGGTTAACCTAGTGATTGACATTGGAGGGGAGCTACTCTCTAAAAAGTAACACAAATGGTTTGCAAGCAGGGAATATTTGATTAGATTGATTTGTATCACAGCAGAAATCAATAAACTCAACCAACTGCTCTGTTAATTTTACTCCAAAGTTATTTAATAGCAAAATACCTGCAAGTTGACTGCCTCGTTCTCTTTCATTTCCTACCAAGTACTCATTACCATAAATCTCCCAGCTGAGAAATTACTTTATACTGGGAAAGACATTGAACCATCAGCATGGGCACCACCTCACAAGTAATCTCTATTCCAAAGGATGCTAAATGTATGATGTGCAAATGACCTGACTTGGCACAATATGTACACTTAAGACCCTTCCTCCACAATGGAGATTCCTAGGGAGGATAACTGGCGTGCATCATTTGGGCAGAATGGCTTGCCTCTGCTTTGTAAATAATATTACTTAAAATATATAGAGTCATAGAGCAATATAGAATGATACAGGCCCTTGAGCCTAAGCAGTCCACATCGACCTTGTTGTCGATGCAGCTAGCCCCAATTTCCTATATTCATACACATTCCTCAAGCCCCATACTTTTCATGTGCTTCCTCTGGCAGCTCGTTCCATATACCCAACACCCTCTCTGTGGAAAATGTTGCCTCTCAAGTCCTTTTGAAATCTTTCCCCTCTCACCCTAAACCTTTGTCCCCTGATTTTGGACTCTCCTTAACTAGGGAAAAAGACTTTTGTGAGGTTGCTTCTGAATCTATGATGACACTTTGAAATCCTATGGAAGCTTAATTTGTGATGACTTGAATATCCTGCTCCCTGAAGAGCAACTGATCGTATGCTGATCAAGGGAGCCTGAGATAAGGAAGCATTTCACTTTCCAATTTGAACGCTTCCTGATTCGGGAAGGAGAATGAACATATTTTCAGTGGAAATGGTATTGTTCAAGTCTGTGTACTGCTGCAGAACTTATCAACAGACTGTAACTTTGAATCAATTGGAAATTGCCTTCATCAGAGAACTTCACTGGCAATAGAAGCTGCCTGCCCTGCTGAGTTCCTCCAGCATTTTGTATGTGTCACACAGCACAATTTTATAATTCATTTACCTTTCAGGAACTGTGCGTTGCTGACCAGGCCAACATTCATGCTCATTACTGATCGCCATTGAGCAGGTGGTGTGAAGACACCATTTTGAACAGCAGGTGAAGTTTATTCCTCAACTGAGTAGGGAGTTCCAGTGTCTAGCCCCAGCAATGATGAAAGGGCAGCAAAATTTTCCCATGTCAGTATGATACGTGACTGAAAGGGAACCCGTAGGTTGTGGTATTCCAATGAGCCTGCTGCCCTTCGTAGTGGAATATTTTGAGGGTTTGGGAGAACTTGCCAACTACTTCAGGCAAGGCACAGTCGACAGTACATACAATAGTCACTGTGCACTAGTAATAAGTGTTCAATTAAACAAACCAATTAAACAAGCTGCTGGTCATGGATGGTGGTGTGGTACTTGAGAGCTGCTAGAGCTGAACTTATCCAGTAAGTGGAGGGTATTCCATCACACTGCTAAAGTATCTTGAATATGATAGGAAGTCTCTGAAGTGAATCACTTAGCTGAAGATACCAAACCTTTGATTGCTTGTGTAGTCACATTTGTTATGATCAATGGTGACCCATAGAATTTTGAAGGCATAAGTATGGTGGTGCTAATGAAGTTAAATATCAAGGGTAAGTGATTAGGCTTTATTTGTTGGAGATGGTGGTTGTCTGATGTTTGTGTGGAGCAAATACTGCCATTGGCAATGCCATTTATAAGGCCAAGCTAGAATGTTGTGTTGGACCTGCTGCTTGCAGGTAGGGACTACTTCAGTTTCTGACAAACTGTAGATAGAAATGAACAGTGTACAACAATCAGTGATTGTCCCCACTTTTGATAGGTGGGTGGTCATTGATAAAGCAGCACAAGATGTTTGGAGTTAAGATCATTGGCATGGAGATAAGCTGTAAATGATGTTCTGCTGGATGCGTGAATAACAACAACCACTGCACCTTCCTTTCTACAAGACTTGATTGCAAGCATTGGACTTCTGTGGGGTTTTCCTTTCTCAGTTTTATGTCTATTTTACATAAATATTCAAGCAGTGATGTCACCATCTTCCTAATCATAGAACCATCCTGAATTGAATTTGATGTGTTGCCTAGAAACCACTGAAGCTATAAAAAAAGAAAAAAGAATTAGTGAGTATAAATATCAGTTCTCAAATGTAAAAGAAACTTAAATATCAGATAAATGTGCATTCATATAGATCAACGCCTTCAGTGATGGATCATAAAAATTAAGTTACGCTGTTAACCCTCTTGTCACCCTGCAATAATGAGCATTTTGTGGTATGTGATGGCTTTGAATAGAGGCAAAATATTAACTAGTCATAAAATTATAAAGTCACTTAGCATAGTAAGAGGTCCTTCATATCAACAGGGGCATGCTAACCAAAATTCCATTCTAAGCTGTTCGCATTCACCTACTTTTGCCCGATATCCCTCTAAACATTTCATATCCATGAACCTGTCCAAGTTCAGTCCAAATGTTGTCTATGTGGCTGCCCTTTGACAACTCATTTCATATACAGACAATTCTCTGGGTGAAAACCTTAATCCCTTAGGTTCCTATTAAATTTTCCACCATCACTTAAAATCTATGACCTCTAGTTCTTTATTCACCAACCCTGAGAAAAAGCCTATATACTTTCACCCTACCAATGCACCTCATGATTTTATACACCTTTATAGTATCACCCTCAGTCTCCCACACTTCAATGAATCAAGTTTCCACCTTCTCAGTCTGCCTCCATCACACTGTCCCTCAAGTCCCAGCAACTTTCTCATAAATCTCTTTTGCACACCCTTCAGCTTAATGGCATCTTTTCCTATAGCAAGATGATCAGAACTGAACAATATATACCTGTAGCCCCATGGCGCTCCTCAGGCTCGCTCAGCTCGCTTCCATCTAGGGGGAGCAACCTCCGGCCCTGCCAAACTGGGTAATCAGCTTGTGTGGATGCTGTGTGATGTCCCCACCCCGCCAAATAACAGACAGTACACCATATGCGATTAAATGATTACACTTTAGAGAGCTTACTAGAACTAAGTAACTAATAACGATACAGTATATATGAAGGAAAAGAAAATAAAGAAAAGGTGCCAAAACTTATCAAAGTCCAAACCATTGGACTTTGTTGCAGTCCTTCCAACATCTTGTGCAACTACTGCACAATATCCCAACTTCTACACTCATTGCCAAGACTGGCAAAGTCTAACGTGCTGAAAGCACAACCATTGGAGCTCAATTAACAAAGTTCTCTAGTCACCATTCGATCCCCTCAGACCTCCTCGACTCGTAGCTCAGGACCACCTGAAGTGATCAACCCAGCACCCCCGGCACTTCTGTCTTCATCTGCTCTCCTTGCCAAAAATCCTGGCCTTGGACCCCCACTCGGGGTCCATTCCATCACCCAGCTTACAGCATCGCGTCCTCTCTCTCTCTCATCCGCTCGCGCCGACTCCCCAAAAGCCTGCCAACGCTACTCACTTAACAGACCCACCAGAAGAATAATCTCTATCCCAATTGTTTAATAAATGAATACAATTCTCATTATCAGTCATTTTAACCAAACAAGCTGCGAGAGAAAGCACTTATCATAACAAAGAAGCATTCCTACTTTTAACAAAACAAAGAAGTCATTTTGATTAACATACGCAGTAATAAAAAAAATGAAACCCCCTTACACCAAGAAAAAAAACCCTTACAAACCAAGTGCAGTCCTTCCAACATCTTGTGTAACTACTCCACAACATCCCAACTTTTACACTCATTGCCAAGACTGGCAAAGTCTAACGTGCTGAAAGTTGCCTACTCCATCCTGTCTACCTGTAACACCACTTTAAGGAACCATGTAAATGCACTCCTAGTTACTCTGTTTTCTGAAACTCCCCAGGGGCAAACTATTCACTGTTAACGTCCTATCCTCATTTGTCTTCCTAATATGCAACACGTCAGACTTATCCTCATTAAACTCCGTTTGCCATTCCTTGGCCCGCTTATTCAACTGAATAAAATCTTGTTGTAAGTCTTCATCACCATCTTCACTGACAAGAGTTCATCTGGATTTTAAAATCCTAAATATCAGTGATGGGGATGATCTATCCCTTACCATGATATTGCAACAACCTCAAAAATATTGCCAAATTTATAGTTATTCAGAAGTTTATTAGTGTTTAATCTCAAGTTCTATGACCCTTCCTGATTTCTGGAGAGTCTCATTTCCTTACTCACTTAGCTTGCTTTAGTGCCATTCAGGATTCTGCCAGCAGTCAAACCAATCAGGGTCACTTAAGAGTTGGTCCTGAAATATGTTGTACGAGTTTAACTTGGAAGCCAAGCTAACCCGACATTAAGGCATAAAGCATTAATCTATATTGCCTATGTTCAAGGCTATTTATATACTCCTATAATCACCCTGAGGTTATTGTTCAAATCTCCATCTAGATTTAAATTTATGAAAAAATTCAGCTGTTTCTGCCAGCAATTCAGGAGGTCCAGTATCTAGGTTCTAAAGTTAGATTTTTACCTGTATAAACAAATAAAACAACCTTATAGTCTATTTTCACTGACAATTGATTTTAATAATGCTGCCAAGATTTTACTTGTAAGAGCTAAAGTATTTTATTCAACTAAAAACTACAATCTTCAGATTAAGTTATGTTGCTTTCATTAGTGTACAAAGTTATTCCTCAAAATTTCAGTCCTTGATTCCTAAAGCATCTTGTGCTGTAAACCAAATAATATGGTCTATTATGTGAATGAATCAAATGTTATGATGATTGTCATCCCATTGCAGAGCGACGTAGTGTCAAGCTGAAGAATTCATGCTTTAGTCCCTCATTTTTCCCAATCTCAGTAAATTTGGTGGAAATGTAAGAACAATTTGCTTAACTAGAATAAGAGTTGAAAAATGTGCAAATAAATTGACCACAGTCGTAATATCTCAAAACTTTAAATGACAAGGTGTGCAAACAAATCCCCATTTGGTGTTTCTAATTGAGAAAGATCACTGTGGGAAAAATTAATTTAAAATGGAGAGTATCAGACAGGGAAAACAGTGAATTATAGACACATTAGGTAAACATGTCAAGAAATTAATAACACCTTTAATTAATTTCTTAAGAACTTTAAGATGTTTAGAAATATTCAGCATGTTTTTGTAAGGCCTATGTCAAACCATTTACATGACTGAATATTTTGAGGGGGAGCTAAAGTAATAGAAAGGGAATGTCTATGGCCATTTTTTTTTCCAGGAAGCATTAGACAAACTCCCTTGTAAGAAAAGATGGAAAAGGATATTAGCTGAATGCTAGGAGACAGAATGCATTGATAAGAGATTTGTATTCAAATTGGCAGACTGTGATGTGTGTGGAACCATAGGATCTACTGTATGTTGGAGACACCATTAGTCAATTCCCTAAAATTCCTCCCAATCAGAGCACTAAAAAGGCTGTAAGGTAACAACATCCTGATGTACCCATTATCCCTTAAATCCAAAGTCCATGGAGTCTTTGAAATTATAAAACATCTGAAATCATAGCAGAATTCTTCTGCGTTATTCAATAAGATCATTGTTGATATGACGTTGGTGTTATCATCATTTTCCTGCCTAAACCCCATAAGCCTTGAATTCCCTATGGATCACTAAGCTATCTATCTGAGCCTTAAATATATTTATTAACTCAACTTCTATAGATTTTTAGGTTAGAGAAATTTTAACAGTAACAAAGAAATTACTCTTAATCTCCATCTTTAAAAAAGAAGCAAAACACCAAGTTCTCAGATCCAACTGACAGGAAATATTGTCTCAGAGCTAATTTACCTATACTAATTCACACCCCTTCATTCTGTTAATATCTAAACATGCCTTCAATATCTTTCTGAAATATACTCAATGGTTAGGTCTCTACAACTAATCATTCTCCTTTCTGTTCTGAATGGCTCAACATCTTATTTTGTGACTTTAATCCCAAATTCTAGACACTCCAGCCAAGGGATTGTTGTGACTCGAGCCTTGATTCTTGTGGCACCCCCACAAGATCCAACTTACCTATCTGAAAGTCACCTGTCTATCTCAACTTTCTATTTGCAGTTAGACCGCCAATACTCTATCCGGGCATATACACTCAGTGGCCACATAATTAGCATTCAGAAATGTGGTGTGCATTTAGAGATGCTCTTCTGCACACCACTGCTTTACCATGTAGTTATCTGAGTTAATTGTCACTTTCCTGACAGCTTGAATAAGTCTGGCCAATCTCCTCTGACCTCCCCCATTAACAAGATGTTTTCACCCACAGAACTGCCATTCATTGGATTTTTTTTTTGTTTTTCACACCATTCTCTGTAAACTTCAGAGGATGCTGTGTGTGAAAATCCAGGAGATCAGCAGCTTCTGACACACTCAAGTCACCCCATCTGGCACCAACAACCATCCATGGTCAAAATCACATGGATCACATTTCTTCTCCATTCTGATGCTTAGTCCAAGCAACTGAACCTCTTGACCATGTCCACATGCTTTCACGCATTGATGTGTTTCCACGTAGTTGGCTGATATTAATGAGTAGTTGTACAGCTGTACCTAATGAAGTGGCCATTGAGTGTACTTGTGCCATTAGCTCCAGTGCTTCAGCCTTTTCCATACCATCTTATTCAATGGCTTTTGAAAGTCCAAATACACTACATCTACTGGTTCTCATTTATCCAACATGCTAGTTTTATTTCAACAAACTGAAGTATACTTTCAATTCATTAAATCATTTTGACCGAATCTCTGTAGTTTAACCACTTTTAGTCCCCTCCCCCAACTTAATTTCTACTACTAACTTATTAAAGGCATTCTAGAAGTAGTGTGACCACTAGAGTCGAGTAAAATGTTCTCCTAAAGGATTGCCTGTTGGTGAGCCCTCAGGCGGCTGTGGAGGCCGATCCAGGATCTGCATATTCTGGTACAGTTTAGTGGTGGCTCTAGTTAGTGGTTGGGTCTTTTGGATTTTCAGTCTCTCCTCACACAGTTGTCATTTGTTCTCTCTGGCATAGCAGAGATTTCTTTCATGTAGTGCAAATTCCTCTTGAACAGATTTCATTAAAATATATTTATTGCCTGCAATTATTTCCCAGTTTTTAGATGTAATGCTGAATTACTTCGGGCTGACTTTGATGTTATCTTTCAAGCGTTGCCTTTGTCCATCAGGGGCACACTGACCTTCTTTCATTCAGGAGTAAAGGACATGTTTGGAGAGGTGTAAGTTAGTCATCTGAATGACATGACCTATCCATTGGAGTTGATGTTGCTTTATCGTGGTGGAGATGCTATTCTCATTAGTCTTCTCCAGTATACTGGTATTAGTGCTTCTGTCCTTCCCAATGATCTTCAGAATCTTTCGTAAGGTTCTTTAGTGGTATTGTTCCAGGGCTTTCAGGTGCCTGCAATAAGTGGTCCATGGATGAGCTCCATACAGTAATGTAGGAAGGACTACTGTTCTATAGATCAAAAGTTTTGTTTGGACCTGAAAGTCGCGGTCTTCAAGGACTCTTTTCCTTAATCTTGCCTAGGCTCCACTAGCACCTTTCAAGCAATGATTGATCTCTGAGTCAAAGTCTACTTTTGAGGAGAGAATGCTGCCAAGGTAGCAAAAGTGGTCGACATCGTCAGCTTTTATGTAGGGCTGGATAAATGGCTGGTTGGGTGGTAACTGAGAAAGGTCATGTGTCTTTTTAATATTCAAAGCAAGACACAAGGCCATATATGTCACAGTTCCCGAGGAGACATTGGAATGCATAGAGGAAGAGAGAGTTCAAAAGAACCAAGCAGAAGAAATCAGCACATTTATAGTTCCACAGTTCCCAAGCAGACATTGGATTGTGCATAATTAGGCACTTAGCACAGTCCAATAAAAAGAAGCTGGGTTTAAGCAGAGCAGCCATTATGTAAGTGGGCCAGTGTTAAATGGGGAGTTGAGGCTTCAGTAAGGAGAGGTGCAAGTCACAGGTAATTTTTTTGTTATTTATTTCTTCTTTCTTTCTTATTGCATATTTAAAGCAGAGGGGATGTCAGGCAGGATAATGGAACGTGGGATGTTGAAAGGTAGAGAGATATCCAGTGACCGGGATGACTACATCTATAGAATGTGCTTCCAGCTACAACTTCTAACAACTATTGGAGGAGCTGGAACTGGATAAACTCCGAATCATTTGGAAGGCTGAGGGGTTGATAGACAAGGCATGCGGGGAGATGGTTACACCCAAAGTGCAGAACACAGCTAACTGGATGACTGTCAAGAAGGGGAAAGGAGACAGGCAGACAGTGCAGAGTACCCCTGTGACATTCCCCTCAATGGGTATATGGTTTTGGATACTTTTTTTGGGGGGGAGTGGAATGACCTAGCAGAGGAAAGACACAGCAGTCAGGTCTCTGGCACCAAGTCTGGTTCTGTGGCTCAGAAGGGAAGCAGGAAGAAGAGGTGAGCTGTAGTGACAGGCAATGGATGAGAATGAGATTCCTGGATAGTATGCTGCATCTCAGTTGCCAGGGTCAGGGACTTCTCAGCAGTCCCATGGTCACAGTAGTACTTAGTCAGGACAGAATCAGGGTTATTATCACTGGCATGAGATGTGAAATTTGTTAACTTAGCAGCAACAGTTCAATGCAATACATAATCTAGTAGAGAGAGAAATAAAATAATAAATAAAATAAAACAATAATAAAGTATATCAATTACATATATTGCATAGATTTGCAAAAACAGAAATACTGCATATTAAAAAAGTGAGGTAGTGTTCATGGGTTCAATGTCCATTTAGGAATCGGATAGTAGAGGGGAAGAAGCTGTTCCTGTATCACTGAGTGTGTGCCTTCAGGCATCTGTATCTCCTTCCTGATGGTAACAGTGAGAAAAGGGCATGCCCTAGGTGCTGGAGGTCCATAATAATGGACGCTGCCTTTCTGAGACACCTGTCTCTAAAGATCTCCTAGGCTGGTGCCCAAGATGGAGCTGACTAGATTTACAACCTTCTACAGCTGGAGAACTCATCTACTAAGGCTTTCTGGGTAGAAATTAGGAATAAGAAAGGTATGATCAAATTAAAGGGACTATATTATAAATCACCCAATAGTCTGCAGTATTTAGAGGAGTATATTTGTAGAGAAATTGCAGATTGCTGCAAGAAATACAAGGTTGTGATATTGGGAGTTTTTATATTTGCACATATTGACTGGAACTCCCATTCTGTAAAAGGACTAGATAGGAAAGAGTTTGTCAAATGTGTTCAGGAAAGTTTCCTTCATCAGTACATAGAAGTCCCAGCAAGAGAGAGTGTGATACTATTCTCCTATTAGGGAATGAGACAGGGCAGGTGTCAGAGGTTGTGTAGGGGAACACTTTCCATCTAGTGATCATAGTGCCATTATTCTCAAGGTAACTAGGGAAGAGAATAGGTCTGGCCCTTGGGTTGAGATACTAAATTGGAGAAAGGCCAATTTTAATCATAGAAGTTGAGTACCCCTTATTGAAAATGCCTGGGGCCATAAGTGTTCTGGATTTTTTTTTCAGGTTTTGGAATATATATTATGATAGCTTGGGATCACCATCATTTCCAACTCTAAATTCATAAGCTACTGGTAAGCAATCTTTGGCTTACATTTGTTCATCACACATGTACTAAACAGGAAAAATTATTATATACCATTAATATAATGAATATATAATGTGTACAAGGTAACAAAAATAGTACAGCAGCATTGGGAGAATACATGAATCAGCCATTGAACAACAAACAATGGCAGGTTTTCAGACTCCACCTCCACTCCACCATGTTTTATTTAAAAGTTACAACATGCTGTATTTTTATTTTACATTTTTTTAGGTTTTTGGAAAATATTAAAATAATCAATATTGTAGACTTGTTCTGGTGTTAGACTTTTATCAGCAATGATCTTGGGAAACTCAATGAATTTCTTTACTGTTTCATGAATAGCAGACACTTTATCCTGAAAGTTCTTTAGAATCTTTAAAAATGTAATGCCATGCCTTTTCTTAACTTTCTGCAACCAGCCTGCTGAGTATTCATAATTACCTTCAACTTTCAGTTCGGTGTGATAAATCTTCGCTTGCTTCATGATCAGCATTCCTTTAAGAGGCATATGTTTACTCTGATGCTGACAAATCCACTCTTTTGATACACAATCAAGATCTTCATTTTTTGCTTTATGCAGTGTTTTTCTATTTTTCATTAACTTCTGCTCACTCCATATGTGAGGTCACTTCTCAGAGCTGTCAGTGGTGTGCAGAGACCTGTGCATCACCAGCACCTTGTGGAGTTTTCCATTTGTGCTGTATTTGTCAGCACTCAAAAGTTTCAGGTCTCAGGTTTTTGGATATTGGAATTTCAGATAAGGGATACTCAACCTGTATCAGAAAGGATCTGGGAAGTGTGGATTGGGACAAGCTGTTTGCTGGAATATGTGTACTTGGTAAGTGGGAAGCCTTCAAAAGTGACATTTTGAGAGTCCAGAGTTTGCATGTTTCCATCAGAATAAAAGGCAAGGATAACATGTGTAGAGAACCTTGATGTTCAAGAGATATTGAGGCCCTGGTTAAAAAAAGGTGCACAGCAGGTACAGGCAGGTAGGAACAAATGTGGTACTTGAGGAGTAGAAGAACAGCAAGAGAACACTTCAGAAGGAAATCAGGAGAGCTAAAAGAAGGCTCCAGCAGACAAGGTGAAGAAGAATCCTTAGGGCTTCTAGAGATATATTAAGAGCAAAATGATTCACTCAAATTGGTTCACTCAATGATCAGAGTGGTAATCTATGCATGAAGCTGAAAGAGATGGGGGAGATCTTAAATGGATTTTTTTATATCTGTATTTACTTGAGAGAAAGATACAGACTACAGAAGAGATGCAAAGCAGAAGTGAGGTTGTGAATCCTATACAGATTACAGAGGAGATGGTGTTTGCTGTCTTGAGGCAAATTAAGCAATACAAATCCCCAAGGTCTGACAATGTGTTTCCTCAGACCCTGTGGAAGGCTAGTTCAGATTTTTGCATGCCCCTAGCAGAGATACTTAAAATATTCTGTCAGGATGCTGGAGCAGGGATCCAATCGCAGACCCAGTACTGTGCACACAGTAATATTAATTGAGTAACAAATCCTGAGGTGCAAACAAAGTTGGCATCAAAGTTCAGGCAGAGATCAAAACATCCAGAGAAATCAAAAAATCAGAATCGGGAAACAGGCAGAGTCAATATTCAGATGGACAGAGTACAGATACAAATGCTGGAAAGGCTCAGGAAAATTCACAGGCACAATCTAGTAACAAACAGGTGAAAACACAGGACTGAAATACACTGAGCAATAAACAGAGAGGCAGATGACAGGTGGAGCACAATGAGACACAGGTGGCAGCAAAACAGGTAATAATGAGAAACACATGAGAGACGGAGTATGCAGTAATACAGGGGCCGGAGTAGAGCAGGAGCACATGGCAATACAAGACCACAGACAGAGTTCAGCTGGAGGTACTGACATATTATTAGCTACTGGTGAGTTGCCAGAGGATTGAAGAATAGCTAATGTAGTTCCATTGTTTAGGAAGGTACTAAGGATAAACCAGAAAATGATAGGCCAGTGAGCCTGAGACTAGCAGTGGGGAAAGTCATTGGAAAGTATTCTCAGCGACCAGATACGTATACAAGTATTTCGTTAGACGGGGGCTGGCTAAGGATGGTCAACATTCCTTTCTGGGTGGTAGATCATCTCTAACCAATCTTCAAGAGCTTTTTGAGGAAGTTATGAGAAAAGCTGATAAAAGCAAAATCGTGAATGTTGTATACATCAACTTCAGCAAGGGCTTTGAAAAGATCCCATATGGGAGATTACTCAGAAAGGTTCAGTCGCTTGACATTCAAGATGAGGTAGTAAATTGAATTACACATTTGTTTCACAGAGAATGGGAGAAGATGGTTGCCGATTTGACTGGAAGTCTGTGATTAGTGGTGTGCCACAGCAATTAATGTTGGATCCATCGATGTTTGTTATCTATATCAATAATCTGGATGGTAATGTGGTAAACTGGGATACAGAGCCCCTCCTTTACTCCCTGTAAACCCATGACTGTATTGCCACCCACAGCTCCAATCTGCTAACTAAATTTGCCAACAACACTATATTGATGGGCCTTATGTCAAACAATAATGAGGTGGCCTATAGGGAAGAAGTCATCTCTCTGACACAGTGGTGTCAAGAAAACAACCTCTTCCTCAATGTCACAAAAACAAAGGAGCTAGTTGTGGATTACAAGAGGAATGGAGATGGGCTAACCCCTATTGACATCAGTGGGTCTGGGGTTGAGATGATAAACAGCTCAGAGGACCTCACATGGTCTGTACACACCAGCTGTGTGGTGAAAAACGCACAACAGTGACTCTTTCACCTCAGACAGTTGAGTAAGTTTGGTATGGACCCCAAATCCTAAGAACTTTCTACAGAGGCACAATTGAGAGCATCCTGACTGGTTGCATCACTGCCTGATATGGTAAGTGTACCTCCCTTAATCGCAGGTCTCTGCAGAGAGTGATGAGGACAGCCCAGTGTATCTGTAGATATGAACTTCCCATGATTCAGGATATTCACAAGGACTGGTGTGTAAAATGGGCCTGTAGGCTCTTTGGGGACCCAAGCCATCCCAACCACAATCTATTCCAGTTTCTACCATCCAGAAAACGGCACTGCGGCATAAAAGCCAGGACCAACAGGCTCCGGGTCAGCTTCTCCCACCAGGCCACCAGACTGATGAACTCACGCTGATTTGAGAGTACTCTATATTACATTGACTGTTCTATTTATTATAAATTACTATGATTGCACATTTAGATGGAGGCATAACATAAAGATTTTTACTCGTATGTGAAGGATGCAAGAAATAAAGTCAGTTCAATTTAATAAATCAATATATTGCATACAGAAGGCGGGATGTTATGTTGACGTTGTATAAGACGTTGGTGAGAGTAATTTGGTGAATTGTGTGCAGTTTTGGTCAGCTGGCTACAGGGAAGATGTAAATAAGAATGGAAAGAGTGCAGAGAGAATTACAAGGACAGTGCTGTGATTTGAGAACCTGAGTTATAGGGAAAAGTTAAATAGGTTAGAAATTTATTCCCTAGAATGTAGAAGACTGAGTGGAAATTTGGTAGAGGGATATAAAATTATGAAGGTATAGATAGGGTATACGCAAGCAGGCTTTTTCTATTGAGTTTAGGTGAGGCTACAACCAGAGGTCATGGGTTAAGGGTGAAGCATGAAATACTGAGGAGTAATTTCAACTCTGATCACAAGAATTCTAATCTTTCAATTCTATGTTACCTCCTTCTAAAGTTTTGGTTTCAGAGCCACCGCGCTCCATCTGTCTACCTATACAGCAGATCAGCACCAAGGCCAGAAGCACTGTGGCTAGCTCTGAGGCTCCGTAGAAAAATCTCAGTAATAGTGATAGGAGACGAAGTAGTTGGGGGACAGAGAGAAGATTCTGTGATGCCAGGGTGGTGTGTTACTCCCCAGGAGCTTGGGTCCAGGCTGCAGCAGAAGATTGTCGAGTGGAAGGGTGAGCAGCCAGAGGTCATGGGGCACATTGGCACCAATGGCATAGGTAGAAAAAGGCGAGGTCCTCCACAGTGGGTAGAGGGAATTGGGGAAGAGGCTGAGGGGTAGGACCTCCAAAGTTATGATCTCTGGATTACTCTCAGTACCATGTGCTAGTCAAGGCAGAAATGAGATGAAACTACAGATGAATGAGTGGCTGAGGAAGTGGTGCAGGGGCAGGTTTTCAAATTTCTGGCTCATTTGGTCTCTTCTGGGGAAGGGTTGACCTCGACAAAAAGGATGATTACACCTGAACTCGAGGGGGATCAATATTCTTGCAGGAAGGTTTACTAGAGCTGTTGGGGAGGATTTGAATGAATGTGGCGGATGAAAGGGAACTGGAGTGATGGGGCTGAGGATGGGACAGTTAGTATACAAGTAGATGAAGTTTGTAGTGAGACTGTGGAAGGACAGGCAGGTGAAGGGCCAAAATTGCTATCAGTGGGATGGGTTGAACTGTAACATAGAGGCAAAATCTAAAAGGGTGATGAAAACAGGAATGAAGGTTTTATATTTTATACACACAATGTGCAGAATAAGGTAGATAATGTTGTTGAGATTGGAGAAATGTCTTTGTGAGCATCACTGAGTCGTGGTTGAAAGAAGGGCATAATTGGAAGCTTAACATCCAAGGATACACAGTATCACAAGGACAGGCAGGTAGGCAAAGGAAGTGGGGTGGCCCTGTTAGTAAAAAAAAATCAAATCCTTGGAAAGCGGTGACATAGGAATAGAAGATGTAGAATCCTTGTGGTAGAGTTAAGAAACTGCAAGGGCAAAAAGACCCTGATGGGAGTTATATTCAAGCTTCTGAACAGTAATGAGGATGTGGGGCATTTACAATGGGAAATAGAAAAGGCATGTAAAAAGGGCAATGTTACAATTGTCATGGGAGATTTTAGGAAGGAGGGTGTTTGTAGAATGCCAGCAGGACAGTGTTTTAGAGTACCTTGTGGTTGAGACAATTATGGAAAAGGCCATTCTGGATTGGTGTTGTGTAATGAACTAGATTTGATTAGGGAGCTTAAGGTAAAGGAACCCTTAGGAAGCTGTGCTCATAACATGAGAGGATTCACCCTGGAGTTAGAGAGGGAGAAGCTATTGGTATTATAGTGAAGTAAAGGGAATTACAAAGGTATGACAGAGGAGCTAGCCAAAGTTGATTCAAAGGGGACACGAACAGGAATGACTGCAGACAGCAATGGCTGGAGTTTCTGCAAGCAATTCGAAAGGCCCAGGTTAGATATATCCCAAAGTAGAAAAAGTATTCTAAATGGAGGCTGAGGCAACCACAGCTGACAAGGGAAGTTAAAACAGCATAAAAGCAGCAGAGAAGACATATAATGCAGCAAAAATCAGTGGGAAGTTAGAGGATTAGGAAGTTTTTAAAAACCAACAGAAGGCAATTATAAATGCCATAAGGAGAGAAAAGATGAAATATGAAGGTAAACCTGCCAGCAATGTAGAATAGGATAGAAAAAGATTTTCAGATATATTAAAAGTAAAAGAGGAGAGAGTGGATATCAAACCACTGGACAATGACACTGGAGAGTTTGTAATGAGGTACAAAGAAATGGCGGATGAATTTAATAAGTATTTTGCTTCAGACTTGCTGTGAAAAACACCAGTAGTATGCCAAAATTCGAGGTCTGAAGATAGATAAGTCACCTGCACCAGATGGACTACACCCCAGGGTTCTAATAGAAGTAGCAGCAGAGACTGTGGAGGCATCAGTTGTGATCTTTCAAGATTCACTGGATCTTGGAATGGTTCCAGAAGAATGAAAATTAGGAAATGTTACTCCACTCTTAAAGAAAGGAGGGAGGGGAGAAAAAAGGAAATTAGAGGCGATCAGCCTGACTTCAATGGTTGGTAAAATGGTGAAATCCATTAATAAGGATGAGATTTCAGGGTACCTGGAGTGAATTGATAAAATAAACCAAAGTCAGCACAGCTTCCTTAAGGGGACGTCTTGCCTGACAAGTCTGCTGAAATTCTTTGGGGGAAGCAGCAGTCAGGATAGACAAAGGATTAACTTACCTGGGTTTTCAGAAGGCCTTTGACAAGGTTGTGCACATGATGATGCTGACAAGATACGATCCCATGGTATTACAGGAAAGATTCCATGGTATTGCCTGGATAGAAGAGTGGAAATAAACGGGACCTTTTTCCGGTTGGTGTCCATGACAAGTGGTGTTCCACTGGGGTCAGTGCTGGGACCACTTCTTTTCGTGGTATAGGTCACTGATTTGGATGACGGAATTGATGGCTTTGTGGCCAGGTTTACCAAAGGTACAAAGAAAGGAGGAAGGGCAGAGGTAGTATAGAGAAAGCAGGGGGTCTGCAGAATAACTTAGATTAGGTGAATGGGCAAAGAAGTGGCAGTTGGAATATAATGTAGGAAGTGTATAGTATTGCACTTTGGTAGATGGAATAAAGGTGTTGACCTGGGTTCCCAACATTTTTTATGTAATGGATGCCTACCATTTAAAAAGGAAGTCCAAGGATCCCAGGTTGGGGAACCCTTGTGTATATATTTTCTAAATGGAGAGAAAATTCAAAAATCAGGGGTGTGAAGGGATTTGCAAGTCTTTGTGCAAGATTCCCTAAAGATTAATTTGCAGGTTGAGTTGGCGGTAAGGAAGGTAAATAGAAACGTAGAAACATAGAAAACCTACAGCACAATACGGGCTCTTTGGCCCACAAAGCTGTGCTGAACATGTCCTTACCTTAGAACAACCTAGGCTTACCCATAGCCCTCTATTTTTTCTAAGTTCCAAGTATCCACCCAGGAGTCTCTTAAAAGACTTTATCGTTTCCGCCGCCGGCAGCCCATTCCATGCACTCACCACTCTCTGCTTAAAAAAAACTTACCCCTGACATCTCCCTTTTACCTACTTCCAAGCATCTTAAAGCTATGCCCTTGCATGATGGCCATTTCATCATGAAAGAATCTCTGACCATCCACACGATCAATGCCTCTCATTATGCCTCTGCATTGTTAGCATTCATTTTGATAGAACTGGAACGTAAAAGCAGGATGTAATGCTAAGGCTTTATAAGGCACTGATTAGACCGCACTTGGAGTATTGTGAGCGGTTTTGGGCTGCTTAAGAAAAGATGTTCTGGCATTGGAAAAATTCCAGTGGAGGTTCACTAGAATGGTTCCAGGAATGAAAGGAAACAGAGACAAGGATGAATTTCTTTAGCCAGATTGTAGTGAATCTGTGGAATTCATTGCCACAGATGTTTCTGGAGGGCAAGTGATTGGATATATTTAAAGCAAAGTTCGATAGGTTCCTGATTATTCAGCATGTCAAAGGTTACAGGGAAAAGACAGGAGAACAGGGTTGAGACGGATAATAAATTAGCCAAGATGAAATGGTGGAGCAGGCTTGATGGGCTGAATAGTCTAATTCTCCTATTCTTCTATGTCTTATGGTCTTGTACAAAATATTCATTTGGAGTCTATTTCCTTCTCATTATTAGTTCCAGACTCGCCCTCAGAGGGAGCAACCGTAGACTACTCTTTTTCTTTCCACATTTTCTGTTATGTTCTTAGGTTCTATGTGATAATTATAGAAGATCTTATCTACTTTTTGTTTGTTTTCTTAGTTTACATTCAAATCTATTTTCTTTTTTGTTTTCTTTTTCAATACTCTGACAAAGAACAAAATATTATTTGCCTTTTATTTAAATTTACTACCAGCCTTAGCTTCTTTATTTCTTCAAAGATGAAGCATTCTTCTCAGTCTTTCCTTTTCATTGGTACATATGTCTCTTTTTAAAACTATGAAATACTTCATATGACTGCTTAAATATTGCATTTATTTCAAATTATTTTTCCAATTCACTTTAGCCAAATCTGCTGAAGTGGCTTTGTAACTTTCTTTTAGTTTTATACATAAACTTGTTAATCCCAAACTGAATGTGAAATCTTTTGACCACTCTTCACCAAGAAAAAAAATACCTGCATAGATAAAGCCAAATATCAAAATGGTTAATGAGGTGTTGCCCTATTATATCTGAAGATTGTAAGGTATATGCAGTGTAGAGTTAGCAGAATAATATTTGTATTCTACAGATTAAATTATAAAGAAAAGCTTAATAAACTAAAGTTTTATCTTCAGGAATTTAGGTTAGCGGTGATTTTTATTGGCATTTTCACAATAAAAAGTGAATTGATAGAATAAATGAGAGGAAATATTTCCACTTGGACAAGATGATATTGTCCAAGAAATAAGGTCCAGCCCTTCAGAAATAGTGAAGAAAAATGCAATAGCTGGTTGACTTATGGTAATTATAGTCAAGTCATTTGATGATATTACAACTGAGAAGGATAAATGATGTAAGAAGTATTTGGAAAATAGGGAAATATAAGGAGTTGGATCATAAAGGTCTTAATCTTACTAAATGATAGAACTAGCTCAAAGAACAAAATATTTTATATTCGAATCTTTGCGAACTTGTTTATTTTGAACCAGAATCTGCATGTTTACAGTTTTGACCTCAAACCTCAATTAACTTAGGTATCAGATATGCGGGAAGGGGTTAGTAACCATAGTTTTGTAGTAATGCCAATGTAAAATGAGGAAGCCAATCAGCCAGGCTTCATGCACCTGATCACCACCCAATGACCCATGCTAGTAAGTGCAAATGTGCTGGCTGGGGTGTTTTTTGATGATTTATTTGTCTGCTTGTGGTAATTATGTAAGTTCACATTTTAAAAGAATAATGAACAACCTCAGATGCCTGTTGAATGATTCCCCAGCATGAGTCAGCACCAATGGGATATTTATTTCTTTAATAACTGGTTACAGATAGAGGAGATGTCTGAAATAGCAGAATTGTGCTTTGGAATATATAATTGCTGATCATAACCATTGCATTACTTGTATCGATTTATTTGGTTTCTTCCTTGTCCTGTTTTCATCAATAAGAATGATTTAACACTTTTTCTTGGAGAAAGACAAATAAAGAACAATGGATGAAAGCAAAAGATGCTTGATCTTTGTCAGTATGAAGTTATGTGACAACCTCTATACGTACACTCAGAGGTGACTTTTTTCTTTTTGTGAGCAACTGCTAAAATATTTCCAGCCACTAAAATAAATGCTGGTAGAAATTCAATCCACCTTAACAGTGCCAGGGTATTTCATTAGTCTCTGTAAGCCCTTCCAACTCAAAATTTCCCAAAGGACCATTTACTTTCTGAAATATTCCATCCTCCTGCAGTTCAACCCATCAGATGCAGCATAGGGTATTTACTTCCAGGGGTAAAATCTTCCATGATGACCAAAGAACACACTTGCCAGGCTGTAATATTTTGTACTGCTTTGGACAAAAAGTGATCCTTCACTCTCTGAAGTGCTTGAATAGGTCAAATAACATACTTGAGTAGAAATTCCTGGAGAATGACACCTCACTGTACATCCAGTTCACATTGGAGATGAAAGGTGGAGATGACTCGTAACTTAAATTCCCGGTGGCAATATCATATCTGAGGATCTATCCTGGGAGTAATATATAAGTGTCATTACAAAGAAGGCACAACAGTGCCTCTACTTTCTTAGAAGTTTGCACAGATTCGGCATGTCATCTAAAACTTTGACATTCTTTCTATAGATGCACTGTGGAGAGTATCCTGACTAATTATATCACAGCCTGGTATGGAAACACCAATGTCCAAGTACAGAAAAGCCTACAAAAGAGTGATGGATACAGCCCAGTCCATCATAGTAAAGCTTCCCCTCCCACCCCACCCATCACTGAGCACGTCCACTAGGAGCGTTGCCGAAAGAAAGCAACATCAAAGACACCCACCATCCAGGCCACAGTCTCTTCTTACTTCTGCCTTCAGGAAGGAGGTCCCACACCACCAGGTTTACAAATACTTATTACCCTTCAACCATCCTGAACCAGTGTGGATAACTTTACTCACCTCAACACTGCACTGATTCCACACCCTGTGGACTCACTTCCAATAACTCTACAATTTTATTTATTCATTTGCTGTTTTTGTGTTTGCACAGATTGTCTTTTGCACATTTGTTGCTCATCAGACTTTGGTGATTTTCATTGGTTCTAAAGTATACCTTTGGTCTACAGTGAATGCCTGCAAGAATATGAATATCAGGGCAATATATGGTGACATTTATATACTTTTATAATAAATTTACTTTAAAATTTGAATTTGAGATGTTGCTATCATGGATCATTTGTGGTGAAGCTGTCCTGCAGTCAGAAGAAGCCTCTTTATGTAGCCATTCGAGGTAAGCAACACTCCTGTTAAAGGGTGTTGCTTACTATTGTGAAGATGTGTTGGGCCTTTGGAGAAGAGTTTCAATGGAGATGATTCCAATTTTCCATTCTGAATTCTTATCTGCAATACAAGCTGGATTCATTTTCACCATTCACTAGGCTGGTGTGTGCTTGGAATCTCAGATACTGTTTGGAAGGCTAAATGTCTTCTTGCCCCAGGCTCTTAGATTAATGAATTTGCTTCAAACAGTCTGAAGCTTTCGAAGCTTCTCCAACTGATACACTAAAATTGCATTGCAGGATTTTTTAAAAATTTAATTACATATTCAGATGTGTTAAATTTCCTCATAGTTTCTGCAGGCCTTTCCAAAACTATGGCGGAGGGGTAGAAGTAGCTCCCTTTCTCCCTAGATATATCCCCCCCCCCCCCAGAATAAGCTGACCTGTTATGCACACTGCAATTTAGCTGTTTCATAAATGCATCACAGGAGATTGGCAAATGAGTTTCTAAACCAGTCAACTATACACTGCTTTCAATGTACATTATGTCTTTGAAGGAGGGATTCTTAAATATCAGAAGGATTGGAAGAAATCCTCAACTATAGTCCGCTCTTCAAGTCTTGGGCAACGTTTTATTTGGGCCGGTATTGATTGGAAGACGGAAGTCACAGTCATCAAAAGTGCATACTCTAGAGTTAAACTGTAGAGCAAGATCATTTCCTTTGCAGGCAAGAAGGTGTTTTTAAAAAGAAGAACAAATTAAGAAAAAACTTGAGTAATCCATGATGTAATGGGCACAGAACCAGACTGAGAACCATTGGGTGAAGCTCAGAGAGATATGGGGGGGATAGGGGAGGGGGCAGCTTAAAAGCCAATAATGTACCCTTCAAATGATAATTTACTCAGAAGCATATAATACCAAACCTTGTCAATGGGTTTTGGAGATGTTTAAATCAATGATAAATAATTCACAAGCACTAGAGATCTGGAGATCACTGCATCACAAATCAGTTTTCAAATTAAAGGTTTTATACTGATTTTTACCTTAATCCAAGACTGTTTTTGATCCTGGGATAAGGATACAGGCTGTTGATTTTAATAAGCCTCTGATAAGCTTATAAACATCTAACAGGTCTTCCCTCAGGCTCCAGATAAAACACCTCTAGTTTGTCCAACTTCTCCTTATAGTACATATGCTGTAATCCAGACAGCATCCTAATAAACAGCTTCTGCACTCTCTCCATTATCTCCACATCCTTGCTGTAATGATGCAACCAGAATTGAATGCAATTCTCCAGATGTAACCTAGCCGGAGTTTTATAATCCTGCAACATAACTTCCTAACTCTTAAACTCAGTGCCACAACTGATACAGGCAAGCTTGTCATGTGACTCCTTTATAACCCAATCAACTGTGTGGTCACTTTAAGGGAACTTTGGACTTGGACCTCATAATCCCTCTGTACATCAACAGCATTAAGGGTCTTGCAAATAGTAGAGGGCTATCCTTTTATATTTGTCCCAAAGAACAACACCCACTCTTGCCCAGTTTAAGCTTCATCTGTCATTTCTCCACCCATATCTGCAACTGATCTATATCTTGCTGCATCCTTTGACAACTTCCCGCACTATCCATGTCACCATTGATCTTTGTATTATCAGTGAACTCTCGAACCATCCCATCTGTTTTTATCCAGGTCCTTTATACAGTGTGTATATCATAAACGGTAGAGGTCCCAGTATAGATCCCTGCAGAACAGCACGATTCATGCACCTTCAGCCAGAATAAGGCTGATTGATCACTGTCCCTGTTTTCTATGGGCAAACTAATTCTGAATCCAAACAGCCAAGTCACTGTCAATCCTGTGCATCTTAATCTTCTGGATGAGCCTCCCATGAGGTACCTTGTCAAATGCCTAACTAGAAATCCATGTAGACAACATCAACTGATCTAACTTCATCAGTCTTCTTTGTCACCTCCTCAAAAATCTCAGTCAAGTTAGTAACAAAGGAACTGTCCCACACAAAGCTACTTGGACGGTCCCTAATTAAGCCATGGGTTTCCTAATGCTCATTCGGGAGGCTGAGGAGTGTTAGTAAGGACTTACAAAGAGGTAGTTACACCCAAGGTGCAGGACACAGGAAAATGGGTGACAGACAGGAAGGGGAAAGGGTTTAAGGAGCCAATGCAGAGTACCTTTTTGGCCATCCCCCTCGACAACATATATACCACTTTGGGTACTGTCGGTTAACAGAGGATAGTCGCAGTGATCAGGTCTCTGGCACGGAGTCTGCCTCCATGACTCAGAAGGGAAGGAGGAGAAGAAGCACGCTGTGGGGATAGGGGATTCAATAGTTAGGGGAATGGACAGGATATTCTGTGGGCGAGAATGAGATTACTGAATGGTATGCTGCCTCCTGGATGTCAGGGTCTAGGATATCTTGGATCAAGTCCTCAGCATTCATAAGTGGGAGGGGTGAACAGCCAAAGGTTTTGGTCCATGATATGGGTAGGATGAGTGACAAGCTGATGCACAGGGAGTCAGATGCTTAGTTAAAGGGCAGGACCTCCAAAGCTGTGATCTTAAGATTGCTACCCATGCCACATGCTAGTGAGGCCAGAACTAGGAAGATTATACAGTTTAATGAGTGTCAAAGGAGTTGATGTAGGAAGGAGAGCATTATATTATTGGATCATTGACTCTCCTCTGGGAAAGGAGGGACCTGTTCAGAAGGGATGGTTTGCACCTGAAATGTAGAGGGACTCGTATCCTAGCAGGAAGCTTTGCTAATTCTGCACAGTAGGGTTTATACTAGAGTTGCAGGGAATGGAAACCAGGGTGCCAGAGCGGTTGGTGGAGAGGTTGTGGGGGCAGATGTTGGTATGACCTCAGACAAAGTTAGAAATCGAAAAGGTTAAGCCTGGTGTGTCTAGTGCCTTGAGCTGTCTTTATTTCAATGCAAGAAGTATCATATAATGCAAGTTCCAGGTGCCAGGGGGCATGAAGTGTGTGAAGTAACCAGAAGTAGAGAGAAGGTTCTTGGGGAAACTGGAAGGTCTGAAGGTAGATAAGTCACCTGGACCAGATGGTGTACACCCAAGGATTCTGAAGCGGCTGCAGAGATCGTGGAGGCATTAGTAATGATCTTTCAAGAATCTTTAGATTCTGGAATGGTTCCAGAAGACCAGAAAATTGCAAATGTCATTCCATTCTTTAAGAAGGGAAAGAGGCAGAAGAAAGGAAACTCTACCCCAGGTAGTCTGACCTCAGTGGTTGGTAGATGGAGTCACTTATTAAGGATGAAGACTTGGGGTACTTGGAGGAACATGATCAAATAGGCCATAGACAGCATGGCTTCCTCAAGGGAAAATCTTGCCTGACAAATCTGTTGGAATTCTTTGACTAAATAACAAGTAGGATAGACAAAGGAGAATCTGTTGATGTGTACTTAGACTTTCAGAAGGCCTTTGACAAGTGCCACACATAAGGCTGCTTAACAAACTGGGAGCCCATGGTATCACAAGAAAGATTCTAGCATGGACAAAGCAGTAGGTAGTTGAAAGGAGACAAAGACTGGGAATAAAGGGAGCCTTTACTGGTTGGCTACCAGTGACCAGTGGTCATCCACAAGGTTCTGCGTTGGGGCCAATTCTTGATACGTTACATGTCAACGATTAGAATGATGGATTTGATGCTTTGTTGCAAAGTTTGCAGATGTTATGATGATAGGTGGAGGGCAGATAGTTTTAAGAAAGTAGAGAGACTACAGAAGGACTTGGGCAGATAAGGGGAATGCACAAAGAAATAGTAGATGGAATACAGTGTCGTAAAATGTACGGTCATACACTATTATCGAAGAAATAAAAAGATTGACAATTTTCTAACTGGAGAGAAAATTCAAAAACTGAAGGATAAATGGATTTGGGAGTCCTTGCGCAGGATTCCCTAAAGGTTAATTTGCAGGTTGAGTCAGTGGTGATGAAGGCAAATGCAATGTTAGCATTCATTTCAATAGGATTAGAATATAAAAGCAAGACAGTAATGTTGAGACTTTATAAAGTACTGGTGAGGCCTCACTTGGAGTATTGTCAGCAGTTTTGAACCCCTTTTCTTAGAAAGGATGTCTGACACTGATGAGGGTTCAAAGGAGGTTCAGAAAAATGATTCCAGGGTTAAATACCTTGTCACATGAAGAACATTTGATAGATCTGGTCCGATATTCACTGGAATTCAGAAGAGTGAGGGGTGACCTCATTGAAACCTATCAAATGGTAAAAGGTCCTGATGGAGTGGATGTGGAGAGGATGTTTTCTATGGTGGGGAGTCTAAGACCAGAGGATGCAGCCTCAGAATTGAGGGGTCTCCTTTTAGAACAGAGATGTGGAAGAATTTCTTTAGCCAGAAACTACTGAATCTGTAGAATTCTTTGCCACAGACAACTGTGAAGGCCAAGTCTTTATCTATGTTTAAAGCAGACATTAATAGATTCTTGATTGGTCAGGGCATGAAGGGATATGGGGAGAGGGAGGAACTTGGGGCTGAGAGGGAAATTGGATCAGCCATGATGAAATGGTGGAGTAGGCTCGATGGGCCATGTGGCCTAATTCTGCTTATGGTCTTGTATGTTCGATCACAATCAATCCTCTTCAATAGCTCCCTTACCACTAAATTGAGATTCACTGCTCTATAATCTCCAGGATTATCTTTAGTTCCCTTCTTGAACAAAGGAACAACATTAACCACTCACCAATACTCTAGAACCTTGCCTGTAGCCAGAGATGACACAGAAATCTTGGTCAAGGCCCCCGTATTCCCATCTTATGCCTCTCTCAATATGTGACATTCAAGCATTCCAAAATACAAAGGATCAGATATTCTGTGTCAGGATGGAAGTCTCCTGCACCCTTCCAAAATGTGCTATTTAAATAAATCAAAATTACATGCAGGTTAGTTGTTGATTGACTTCCATGGGATATTTAGGTCAGAAGTTTGCTATGGGAATATTAATACAGGATATTCATATCAGTAGAATGGACATGGATGCATTGGAGAAGATGCAGAGGAAATTTACTGAGATGCTGACTAGGATGAAATGTTTGAGTTACGAGGAAGACCGGATAGGCTGAGTTTGTTTTCACTGGAGCGGAGGAGGTCTGTTAGATTCCGACCGCCTACCCTATCTATTGACTGTTTCAATTTTATAAAGCTTAATCAGGTCTCATCTTAACCTCTGAAGATGTAGGGAGAACTTCCCAAATATGAACTTCCAATCTTTCTTTAAAGCTCGTACTCTCAAATTCAAGCAGAATCTGGTAAACCTCTTCTGCAACCCCTCCCCCCCCCCGACAATCTCCACATCCTTTGTATGAAAGGGCAATCAGAATAGCACACAGCAGCTAACTAAAGTTTTATATTGCTGTAGTATGACTTCCCTACTCTTCACCTCAACATCCCTACCAATGAAGGGAAGTGCTTTCGTTACCACCTTATCCACTTGAACAGCCTCTTTCGGTGATCTAAAGACCTGGGCCCAAGATCCTCAGTCCCATTAATGTGCCTACCAGTAACTGTATATTTTCTCCTTCTGTTTGATCTCCCACAGTTCAACACTTCACACCTGCCGGGATTAAATTCCATCTGCCACTTCTCTGCCCATATCTGTGACTGATCTACATCCTGCTATATTCATTGATAGTCCATTTATACTGTCCACAAGCATACTAATTCACCCATCTACATTTTCATCTAAAGCAATGATATATGCATATTGCAAGCAACGGTTCTCAACACTGATGCTTGTTGAACATAATTTGTCATGGGCCTCCAACATGAATAACACCCTTCCATCCCTACTCTGTCTTCTACTCAACACTCCCAGTGTAAAAGAGAAATAGTTGCCCCTCTCATCTTCTTTAAATTTCCCCCCTTCTCACCCTAAATGCATGTCCTGCAGTAATTGATATTTCTACCCTGAGAAAAAAAAACTTCTGTCTGTTCCACCTTTGCCTCTCATAAGGTGAGCAACTTCTACCAGATCTCCCTTCCACCTTCCACTGCTCTAAAGAAAACAAACCAAGTTTGTCCAGATTCACCATGTAGCTATAGTCAACATCCTGATAAATTGTTACTGCAGGCTTTCCAAAGCGTCCACATCCTTCCTGTAAACGAGTTACCAGATTGCAAACAAAACTCCAAATGCAGCCAAGCTGAAGGTTTATATTTAAATTTTCATTTCAATGGACTTTTCCTAAGCCACAAAAAATGGTCAGTTGATTTTCCAGAGTCTGTGGGCAATAGCATTTTAAACTACCCCAGAGATGCATAGTTGTATACCTCAGCTTATCCCAACTCCGCCTGCTGTTCTGATGTTGGTTATGGATTGAGTGTCAATCAGTTCTTTCAAGCCTCCCAGAGGAAAACCACAAGAAACAGAAGGAGACTTGCCAGAATCCAGAACCACTTCAAACATCTGGAAGATCACAACAACAAATAGGAAATACTTTCAGCATGCTGATCAGACACGAAACACCTGACAAGTAGAGGTGTGTTTGAAATGTACTGTGTTTGATTTTGTTGAAGTAAAATACTGCTGAGATATTGCCAGAGGTATGTTGTATTGGTCGAATCTAAGGTTCCATTGCCTAAGTTCTATGCAGTGCCTCTGTAATGTGCACATTCCATTCTTGTTTCTATACTTTGACTGGATTTCAAAACAGACATAAGTGACAAATGAAACTTTACTGCAGCTTTTTGAATTGAATATTAGGATTGTGTGATTTGCTTCAACTACCTCAAAACATTAGAGCAAGGAGGATTTTTTAAAAAGTATTTGTAATTCTGTTCACCATCAGTTTTCAGATGACTTTAACCATCATTAAAACATGCAATGATTTAAACTACTGCAGAAATTATTTAATGCAAGGCCAATATAAGCTGACTGTGAAATGTGCATTAAAACGTTTAGTTATGCCATCTCGAATACCTCATAAAATATCAATATAAGGCAACCCTAACATAACTAAATAGTGACAAAGTGTAGAACGGCTGGTGAGTGAAATACCTTTGGAGGGAAGTACAATTGAGAATGGCAGTGGTTAGCTATAATCTGTAATGCTTTATTTACTTTGTTATATCAATGGGGAATTGTTTAGTTCTTAAAATCAACCAGATGAAACACTACAACTAAGTGGGCAAGTTAAGAACTCATGGTCCATAAATAATGTTTTGGTGCATGGTTAAAAAAAAACTTAGAGGAAACATATTATCAAATGAAAATTAGTAAATAGTGAAAAAATAGACCAATCCAGAAAATACTATGAATTCACAGGTGCATGAGTTACCTGGAAAAGAGTTAACAACTGGCAGTAAAATAAATTATTTGGACTGATGGAAAGTATAAAGATGGATGAAAAGACAGCATGAATAAAGAATTAGGTATGTTCTTAAAAATTAAACAAGACACTGTTACAAAATTAGATTTGTATAGATCTTCACCTGTAAGTGACATAAACACCTGATAAATGACTTCACCTTCCCTAATATTGATTGGCAGCTCTTCAGAGCAAAAAGTTTAGATGGAGTGGAATTTGTTAGATTTGTCCAGAAAGGATTCCTATCATGGGCTGACTAGGGGAGAGACCATTCTGGATCTGGTTCTAAACATGAACCTGGAGAGATGACAATTCTCTCGGAGAATGAGTTCAGAGTAAGTGACGACAACTCCCTAACCTGTACCATTGTGTTGGACAGGGATAGGAGAAGAGAGTATGGGGAAGTATTTAATTTGGGGAGGATGAATTATGATGCTGAAAGGAAGGAATTTGAAAGCATAAACTGGGAATAGGTATGTTCATGGAAATACACAACTCAAATGTGGAGATTGTTTAGGGAGAGCTGGAATGGGTTCCAGATAAGTTTGTCTAAAATTGTGAGATGCAAAGATGGGGTAGACGGTTTTTTCTTAACAAGTAAATGTCAAGTACTAGAGGGCATAAGTTTAAAATGGGGTGGGGGAGGGCAAAGTTTAAAGGCAATTTTCAAGACATTTTATTACACAGAGAATGTTGCCAATGGAGATGGTGGAAGCAGATACAACAACAACATTAATGAAGCATTTAGACAGACACGTGAACAGACAGGAAATGGTGGCATATAGGCACATGCAGGAAGTTGAGATTAGTTTAATTTAACAGCATAGTCAGTGCAGAAAAGATGGGCTGCAGGGCCTTTTTGTGTGCTGTTCTTTTCTATGTTTCTATCTGAGAGTCCCAATCAGTTGTTGGGGTTGATGGTGGGGGAAACAATCAAGCCATAATCAGGTAATGATAATCCCAAAGGTAGAAGGATCAAAGTAAAATCTTAGAGGATAAATTCAAACCATGTGGTGACCAGAATTTCATGCAAAAAAAAAAATTGCTTCATATGCATTATGAAAACTTGTTTCTGCATGAGTCCCATGCTGTTTGCAGACTACACACGTGTAATATATTTTAGGTGACAGATAACCAACTGTGTGTTGAATGCTGCTTAGTGCCAAAACACATAACTGGATGTAAGCATGTTGGACCTTAACTAAAAACAATGGTCACTGCAACCTGCCAGCTAAAGTGAATATGATTGCTATCAACTTAAGTTCAGTCTTGGTGCTCACTTAGTATTGCATTACATAATTGAATTTCTAGTCCAGAGTGTCTTACATTTATGTAGGCTGACACGCATTGTCGTCTCACCTATATAGTAGTCCAATAATCCCATGTTCTTGTGACTTCAGCCAGATAAACCTGGATACTGTTCAGGTATTTCTGCAATATTTCATCAGCAAATTGAATATCAACAGATGTGTCAAGTCTCAATGTGAATCATTGTTGCTTTAGTGCAACAGTTCGAGAGATGATTAGACACAGATTCACTTGATTCAGCTGCTGCAACTTATCTGTGGATAACATTGTTTTAAGAAGTGATCAGGCTGTGTTAACTGCATCAATAGATTACTTTGATTAACTTAGCATAAACCTTCTGAAATGAATCAAATCCAGAACTACCTCTCTTTTTACAATGCTACCTTTTCAAATTTTTGAACACCTCTTCAAACAAATTAAACCGCAAGAGGTTCCAGCTACCTCCTGCTCCAACCTTTCTCCTAAAGGAGTGCATAAAACTGATTTCAATGATGACCCTTGCAGAGTTACTCACAATTAGATTGTTGCAAAGGCAACAACAATACAGTTGCTGTAAAGTTAAATGATCTTTCTTTAAGAACTTTTGGTTTTGGTAAACCTGAAAATTCATCTCCACTTTTCATTTTACACACAAAATGCTGGAGGAACTCAGCAGGCGAGGCAGTATCTATGGAAAAGAGTACATGTGATGTTTCGGGTCGAGACCCTTCAGCAGGACTGGATAGAAAAGATGAGTCAGAGTAAAACAGTGGGGGGGGGAGGGAGAAACAAAATGTGATAGGCCAAACTGGGTGGGGGGGAGGTGAGGGGTGAATTAAAGAACTGGGAAGATGAGTGGTGAAAGAGTTACAGGGCTAGAGAAGGGGGAATTTAATCGGAGAGAACAGAAGGCCATGGAAGAAAGAAAACTGGGGACACATCGAAGGAAGCGATGAGCAGCCAAGTAAATAACTTGAGAGTGGGAAATGAGAAAGGGGAATAGAGAGGTGGTGGGGGTCATTACCGGAAGTTTGAGAAACCGATGTTCATGCCAGCACATAATTCTCCATAACATCCGTCATCTCCAACGGGATCCCACCACCAAACATACCTTTCACTCCCCACACTTTCTGCTTTCCGCAGGGATTGCTCCCTATGCGACTCCCTTGTGCATTCCTCCCTCCCCACTGATCTCCCTGCTGGCACTTATCCTTGCAAGTGGAACAAGTGCTACACTTGCCCCTACACCACCTCCCTCACAGAGTCCCAAACAGTCCTTCCAGGTGAGTCAGTTGGTGTCATCTATTGTATCTGGTATGCCCGGGGTGGCCTCTTGTGTATTGGTGATCCCTGACATAGATTGGGAGACCGCTTCACCGAGCACCAGAGAAAGAAGGCTCTCACAGCGACTACTCATTTTAATTCCACTTCCCAATCCCATTCCAACATGTCCATCCATGACCTCCTCTACTGTCGCGATGAGGCCACACTCAGGTTGAGGAGCAACACCTTATACTGTATTCTGTCTCGGTAGCCTCCAACCTGATGGCATGGACATCAATTTCTAGAACCCATTAATTCCCCCCTCCCTTTTCTATTTCCCATTCCCATTTCCCTCTCTTACCTTATCTCCTTGTCTGCCCATGACTCCCTCTGGTACTCCTTCCCCTTTTTCTTTCTTCTTCCATTACCTTCTATCCTCTCCTATTAGATTTCTCCCTTCTCCTGCCCTGTATCTCTTTCACCAATCAACTTCCCAGTTCCTTATTTCATGCCTTACTCCCCCCCCCCCCCATGACCCCTGGTTTCACTTATCATGTGTTTCTCCCTCCCCTCCCTGTACCCTTTGACTTCTCATCTTTTTTTCTTCAGTCCTGCTGAAGGATCTCGGCTGTAGTGTCTACTGTACACTTTTCCATAGTTGCTGCCTGGCCAGCTGGGTTCCTCCAGCATTTTGTGTGTGTGTGTGTGTTGCTTGAATTTCCATCATCTGCAAAATCTCTTTTTTGTGGTTGGATCTCCACTTCTCAGTCCTGCTATCCTGCTAAAACAATAGTATTGTTTTTAACATATTATTGTTTTCCCACATGTTTGAGCTTTAATATTAGGTATGAAAACATGACTTTGATGAAGATAAATTAATATTATGCAAAATTTCTTGTGCGAAAGGAAAACCACAAAAAGAACATAGAAGTTTTACAGTAGAGCAAAAATAGATATGGGAAAAGTATTTTATGTCCACAAATATGTAAGCAATGAAGAGAAACAAATGAGGAAATTATAAAATATTATGACATAAGGTTTATAAGTATTACTGTTTCAGTTGTAAGGTTGATATTCAATTCCCGCCACAGTGTGTAAGGAGCTTTTATGTTAGTTCCTGAGATGTATGGCGAGGGATAGTGAGTTGTGAGCTTGCTATATTGGTACCAGAAGTGTGGTGAGACTTGTGGGCTGCCCATCACAACCCTTACTGATTTGATTTGATGTAAGTGTTACATTTCACTGCCTGTTACGATGTGCATGTGACAAAGCTAATCTTTAATCTCTAATATGGTCAATACCTTTACCAATTCTGCCTACAAACAAATTCAGCATGTTTCTACAACCCCTGACCTTTGAGAGTAGCTTGGCTTTATCCTGGATATTCTGTGGCTCTTCTGCATCGAGGTTGACCCTTGAATTACCAAGCCCTTGTTATCTCATCTGTTTTCTATTCAAACTGAAATTTCAATGCAACATAATAGATTCATTAAGATGTGAAACATTTTAAATTGGCTTTATATATAAATATTGTTGGCTTCAATTTTTATATTAGTTTCTAGAGTAAGGCCTCCTCGTGCAACGGGGGTCAATTTCACTGGGGCTGGAGTTTAGCTACAGTTTATTACCTGGCCAGTTTGGCATATTGTAGTGACAACACCTCAAAAGCAGCATGGAAAGGTAAGACTTAATGCAGTGCTGCTTCTTACCCTTTTATATTTTGCTATGACTCATGTTTTTGCTGCTAAAGTTCTCCTTCACTCTGAAACCAGTAGAGAAAACAACACAGTGTCCCTTCGTTTTACACTTCAAATGCCAAAGAAATTTCTGATTGTTGTTCTGGTATAACAGAACAGTTCAGGCTTCATGATTAGCAAGGATTGTCTTTCCACTGTTGCCCTCTATGATGATTAAGACATTCCACAGTTTTCTTTGTTTTATGGCTATCTGGAAAAGAAGAATCTCAGAGTTGTATACTGCATACATACTTTGATAATAAATAAACTTTTGAACCTTTGAGTAACACTGCTGGTTCACATAGACTTCCAGATTTTCTTCTCTCCCGTTACTACTCTCAGCTGCTTACATTAACAGCTAAGTTTAGAAGTAAGGATATTCCTCAAAGCAGCCATTATTTCAGCTAAACCATCAGCTCATTTGTCCAATTGTGGGAATAACAGATGACAAAATAAATTTCTCTTAACTCCGATACCTAACCTGAAGCATTTATCTTCTTGTTTACATATTTGACTGACTTCAGAGGAACAGAGCTAAGTAAATGGTTTCAAACAGCATCACCAGCATCACTTATCAACATGACACATACTTTGCCAAGGTCTCCCTCTCTCTGGTCTATCACCCAGTTCTGCTGATAGCATTTGTAAAGCACTTCACTTCACTTCCAGATCTTGGTGACAAAGTTAAAATGATTACCGTTGCTTAGTTTCACAAATATTTGGGTTCTGGAATTTCGGCTATAATACTTGAACAATGCTAAATTCAGAATTAAACCAACTGTAACCTGAGTTATTTCTCACAAGAAGGTGGTGTGTGGAGGCAGTTGTGGGGAAAGTAAGTAACAAATGGAGACTAAGGCTTCTTGGGGAAAAAATAATTAGCTGACAGTTTAAAAAATAAGCTGATTTTATCAATGCTTTGAGAGTTAAAAGGAGAAATAACAAAGAGGAAAATTTTCAGATGATACCACGGCAAGTGGGAATGGTATAGCTTAAGCCTTGAACATTATTTGTGGGTAACAAAACTGAGGATAGCACACACAGGTAGAGAAGGTTGTTGGAGAGTCAAAATGGTACATTTTGACCAGGTCTCACATAATGAAACATCATAAAAACTTCTCTTAATTTTGCCTTTGGGGATCACTTTTGTCTGAGGAAGATGTTTTGAAATCATGATGTCAGCTAGTAGGAAGGGCACCAAGGAGGTTCACATGATGTATCCATGTAGGAACACATCTGTCACAATGTGCACTGGAAATGTCGGAACGCAAATGCAGAGGTAAGACAGACTCCAATCGAGAGACGGCAATCAAAGTTTCTTCATAAGAATTCCAACAGAAGCATCAGTGGCTCGAATGAGCAACACCACGAGATGCAGCATTCTCAAAACTAGGACCCCATGAATAGCACTAATCTGGAGTCCACTTAAATAATACAAGTAACACGGAATTCCAGAACCTATCAAAATAAACTTGACAAGCTTAAACAGAAAGTCCCATGCACAGAAGATATGGAACTGTTCAACATTGTCCACAAACCGTGTAAAATCACAAGCAAGTACTTGTTAAAATTCAGTGGCACACTACCCAAAAATGTAGCACTCCTCAAAAGAATTTCTAGACCAAGAACTTTAAAAGCAAATTATTAAGGAGCAGGCAGCTAAAGAAGGTGGAGATTCTGAACGTGTATGTTTTAGTATATAACAATGCAAACCATGTTTATATTTACAGTGTAAGGGAATCAGAGACCATCAGCTAAGTCAACAGGCAATGAAAATGTGCATTAAGCTCCAGTGAATGAAAGCAGAGACGGAAACAGGTGATGTTGCAGAAGTAGATGTTAAAAATCTTGAAGATTTCTTTGAATAGAAAAAATTTTCTCCCCGTGACACAGTATTCTTCCCTCAGTTATTATCACTTCTATGAATTAAATGATCATTCAACTTATTAGGACAGGCTTTATATATATACTGAACAGTTCTGTTTAACTGCAGTATGAGAGGTATTGTTTTGTGGAATAATTCTTTAGCTGTGAAACACTGACAGTAATTTCTTAAATGTGATAAATAATAAAAATGCTTTCATTTCTACTGTGATGAGAGTAACTGTGACATCTCATTGTTAAAGCATGTTTAATTTTGTGTTTCATTATTTAAAAAAATGTCGTGAATGAATCACTCCCATGCATTCTGCTATTTTTCCTCGAGTAAATGGTCAAAGCTTGTAAGAGCCAATGTGCCCTAAAGAGGGACAAATGGAAATAATAACAGCTTACTCTCAACTGTTTCAGTCCTGGGTTCACCAATGCAAACTTCAGTAGGGCCTAAGGCCACTGTAGTTGAAATTGCATTGCCCAGCCTAAGAACTAGTTGGACATGTTAAGGGAGGAGGTGGAGAGACAAGTCTTCATGCTGCATTAACATGTGAGTAGTTATCCAGAGTGTGTGCTGATGGCTGGAGGGATATACATCATGTCTAATAGTTAAGCAGGATTGAGTTAGGAAGGAACAAGCACATCAGCGAGCAAGAGTTGGATAGGAGGCATGAAATGGGAGAAGAAGCAGAATTTTAGTTAAGTGGCCCTATTTGGCTGGTAGCTTGATTGGGGCAGCAGGGCACCGCAAGGAAGATTAGTCTGTCAGACAAGAGAATAAAGGATTGAGAGGAAGTTGGGGGAGAGTGTTGAAAGGGGGGGTGGGGGTGCCTGTGGATTCGTGGTACCTGAAGGACCAAATGTAAATTGAGATTTGCCTTTGCAGTGTTTCAATACAGCACTTTGAGGTGAGCCATGCATTGTCCCAGGAATGCTCAACAACAGGAACTCTCAGAATGATTATGTACAATTTCTCTGCAATGCTCAAAAAGGTTTGCTGCAGAGCAACTGTTATCATCCAATGTACAACTGAAGCTAACGTTAGCTGAGACTGAATCATGGCTGAGGTGGCTGGTAACATTTCTGCAGTTGTTTGACTTGAAATGGTATGATCGAAAATCACTCCAGCAGAAGAATCAATTTTTAGACACAGAGCAATGAAACAAACAAAGCTTTGCATTTGACTTTTCAAGAATGACTGTTTATGGTCAGTGTTTTCTTCGGAGTTCTCTACAGTTACTACATTTTTTCTAAATTAAAATTAGCTCACGCTTGTTTCTTTGGTGATCACATGCCTCCTCAGTTTTGTTTACTTGATGCACAAATCCTGGAGAATCTTCCACCCACATGAAATATGAGTGGTACCCCTCAGGCTGACACGGGGCAACTGTAGTAGGGAAAATTGCTACAATGTCTTGAGGCAGAAACCACCGTGGATATGAAGTGACAATTATGCAGGGTCAACCTAATATATTCCACTGCACAAAAATTTATAATGTTGCAGTATTTATGTGATATTTAAAGGACACTGAAATACATTTTGAATAATACTTTTCAAAAGGAGAAGCAGTTATCACGGCGCTACTTAAAAACTCCACATTTAACTATTTCATCAGTAAAACAATTTCCCCCAAATCTTATCCAAACTCTGCATTACTAGTCAGGGAGAGAAAGTCAAAATGAAACATCTAAGCTGCTGCAAATAAGACAGCAAAAATTTATTCTGTATCAATGAGGATATTTCACTTTGTTATTCTTCCTAAAAATTACTGTGACATCAATTGTGCGTGTTAAAGACATAGTGTCATAGAACATTACAGCACAGAAGCATTCCTGTTTTTCTGCCTGGTGCAATCAACCTACAGTCGGACCATAGCCCTCGGTCTCAGAATCAGAATCAGGTTTAATTTCAATGGCATATGTCATGAAACTTGCTGCATTGCAGTAGCAATACAATGCAATGTATAATACTAAAAAAGTATACATTACAATAAGAAAAATAAACAAATACAGTATAATTAAATAAGTAGTGCAAAAAGAGATCAAATAAAAAAATATTGAGGTAGTTTACATGGGTTCATTGCCCATTCAGAAATCTGATGGTGTCTATCCATGTACTTATCCAACTTTGTTTTGCAAAAAAGGGTGGGGAAGTGATGTCTAGGTCAAAGGGAATATCTCTGATAGGGTGAGGTCAGGATTGCAATGAGGATAAGAAAACAGAGTAATCGAGTTGATGGATTTGCTGTAGAATAAATAATACTTCACTGACAGTAGATTACTCAAAAATCATTATTTTTAGAATCAGCCTCGGAATCAGGCTTATTATCACTGACATAATTTATGCCATGAAATCTGTTGTTTAAGCCAATGGTTTAATGGTTGAACCAATAAACTGACTTTTTTATTCTAGGCTGTATTTCTGTCTACATAACTGCAGATGTGCTTTGGCATAATCCTGGATAACAGCTTAATATGTTTTAAAATTTCCCCCATTTCATTCATTGGCATTTTTTGGGGAAATTCACAAAAGAAAAAGCGGTGGTAGATATTGATAGGATTCAGATTGGCCAAATATTCTCCAATTTTAATGGACTTCATGGGAAACTGTACAATTTAGGGAAGCTTCAAATTAATGAAGTAATATTAAGGCAACTTTTCCACACAGTGCCAGTGCCCTACACAGGATTTGCCTGGAAATGTATACAGAAGTTCCTGTTTCCAAACTCCAGCTGAGGCAGAACAACTGTGAGAAGTTAATTTGGAGAAAATCAGTCAGGAAAATGAAAAGGTTTTTTTCATCATTTATTTGTAATTTTCCATGTTTTTTAATTGACTTTTAGTGAGCGAATGTGTTTTATATATCCACAAGAATAATATTTTTTTTCCATTTTTAACAGGTCCTCATTGTCACTAACTGTGAATGTCAAATACATTCAGAGGCATTCAGTAACACTGGCACCTTTGACAGCTGATGAGCCCGGGGGCAAAGCTCACCGGTTGTCAAAGCTGTTCTGTCAGGGCAGCCAGCTGCCTGTGCCGAGACAGCCTTATGTTGCACTGAGCCAAGCCTAAGTGCCGGGAGCCCAGCTCACTGTGACCAGTGATTTCAGGGCAACAGAAGGACTAGACCAAAGTGCTGTAGCAGCCTATAAAGTGTATTTGTGACATTAGACAATAGCATTGGTGGCTTTAGCATTAGAAAAACAAAGAACATGTAATTGTTACACATTCTTTCCCAGATCTTGGAAATGTATCTTCCTCAATTCATTTTTGACTCCTGTTATGAAAGATAAGATGTAAGCACTGACAAATAATAATGGTGCTTCTTTTGCATTTATGTTGACATATTCAGTCCTGTATGGGAGACTATTATTTACATAGTTATGATTAGCAATCACCATCCATACAAAGAAAATCAAACAAAATGAATAAAACAAAGGATTACTCACAAACTGAGGCAATATTTTTCTCTAGTATTTCCAAGCAGTGGAGATTGCATTCATTCATTCATTCCCTAAATACCAGCCCTATTTACTGCTTTATGTAGGTTGAATGGTGCATAGCAGTAACTTATTTATGACTGCAGGAAAAAGTGGATGCACATGATTCCAGCACTGTCCCTTCTACAACTGGAGTCAGTTCTAGCAAACAGTAGTTGAAGATCTAATATAAACAATGTTGTAAACAGTTAACACTATTTCTATCAATGCCTCAAAGTTCCAACAATGCAGGAAACTTTTGCTCAACTTTCTATTCATAGCCAAAAGGGGCTAGTAAGGACACACCAGTAACATCTGCTTCATACCACCAGTAAACTTGTACAGCATTGATGTGCCAGCAAATTGATGTATTTACTGAAATAAGATTCTCTTTTTTCGACTTTTCCTTCAGTGTCAGGTGGAACCATGAACGACTCTATGTTCAGCTTCTATTTATTCTGTAAATGCAGGAACATAAAACAAACTTGGATTTATATAGTACCTTATGTCCTTAAATATCATGAAGAAACTTTATCAAATGATATTTGACATTGAACCACAATTTGGAATATCAGAGCAGTAAGTTTTATCTTCATGTAACGCCCTGGTTCAAGTGCTGTCGGTATTTCATTTTAGCAGTTCTGTAAGAGCAGTCTGTTCTGCTTTCAGCTTGTTTGGGTTTGAACTAAGATAAGGAGCTTTGTTGTTCAACTTAGGGATGTAGTGTCAGCCAAGCAGGATGGTGAAATTGGGAGAAGGTTTTAGAGAATGCTGGATGGAGAGGTTTTTGTGATGGACACTAGTGTGGGTCGAGGTCATTTTGGTGGGAGCTGGGAGTAGACAGGAGGGAGGATAGCTGAGGATGCTATCCCTGTGGCACAAGGTGCTTTGTGCAGATGCATGGCTTCAGGGAGGAAGGACCAGAACTCCCGTGGGGGAGCCAGTTTGTTTGAGGCGGATTCAAGTGACATTCGGAAGATGGTCTGTGCTTTCACTCACAACGAGGGTCCAGCGTACGAACTAACAGCAACTTCAAAACGTGCTCCAACTTGCGTGCACATGGACTGTTTAATTATAATGGCCCTTTGGTCTGTCTTTCTTTTCTGTAAAAACTCTTTGATAAAGTTAACATTCATAAATATACTTTCTTTATAATAGTATGCAGTGTACAGTCTGTTATTTCTTACAATGGGCAATCGCTGGGGGCAGTAAATTATACAGATTCACACAAACCTGGGTGTAGGTAGGTGAGACGTTCCACTCTCGCGGAGATGTGCGGAGCCTAAGAAAGGTGTTTTCTCCCCGCTGGCTGAGTCCACTGGCTGCTAATGAGGGGCTAGTAAGCCGCATCTCTAGAGACTCCCAGTCAAAAGGGGTTTCATTTATGTATTTTTAAAAGAACAAGGGATGGGGTGCTATAGAGATTTATAGAAGTTATAAGGGAGACAATTAAATTCAGGGATAATCGAATTGAAGAAAAAAAATAAAAGTTTTACTGGCTAGAAGAAAAATGCAAGGATAGTGAGGGCTAAGGCTATGGAAACAATTAAAAGCAAGGCTGTGAACTTTTAAATCATAATGCAGTTTAGTTGGAAACCGAGGTAGTTTTAATGCATCATGGCTTAATTCTAGCATAAACCTGAACTGCCTCAGATTTGAGTTAAATACTGATTTAAGACAGATGTATATAAAATGACTTCTTTCATTATTTCTGGGTCATCACATAGATTTTTCCCCTTTCATCTAATTCAGATTCTCTATTTGGAATGTAGCACAGGTGTTCTTGTTATCCATGAGACTCTGCTTTGAGTTTATGTGCACAAATCTATAGTAGATGTCGTTAATGCTTTTTATCTGCTACAGTTTAATTTGCACACTGAGAAACATAATTGATGCAATTGGGCCATGTTTACAAACTATTTTCATATCTGTTGTTTTTTTTTATATATGGATAATGTGATCAATTTGATCTGGAGGTGTTATCATACTTCTGGGTGGATCCAGTGTCCAATGAAAAGTTTTGAATGCAGTCAGAAATCACTGCAAAAACTTCTGTTGTGCAGTTCCTAATTCAGGCTGAAAATTCCAATGAACTAGTTTACCAATTTGGTGTGAATTGCCTGAATCAAAAGGAGCACAAAATGACATAAGCTTCTGCCAACTATCTTTTTCATCATGAGATTTTTTTCAGAAGTGTTCTGCCTGCAATATTTTGCAGTACAACCCTACAACTGGACCTTGAGGTAAATTATAAAAAAAGACACCACCGTTTTTATACTGGTTCCAAATGAAAGGCAAATCCCAGACTGTAGCAGGTGGTTTAATCACCACAGAGAATCCGATCTATGTTGGAAGATTCTTCAAAAACATTATCTGTTCTGACTCTCTGCTTGGCTGATAGATTTCTCAGAACAGATTTAACTTAATATTAGAGCCCTTTTGGGGAATCCATACTCAAACTTCAGGATAAAAATGTAAAGAAATATTGTTTAAGATCAGGTTTCATAATGATGTAAACCATCATATGTACAGTTATCCTCTCATGTGTAAAATTCAATCCTGGCTGTAGTCATATGCTGAACTGTGATTTTCCCCATGGGATATGTGTAATGTGTATACAAATTTGTTTGTCACACGTTTTATTAGTGCTAACAGCTCTGTTACACTTATCTGGAGTTAATCCCAATTTGGTCTCCTAAATGTACCTTTTAAATTTAGTTTACATTCGGTGTTTGATTCTCAAATGAGCTTCGCATTGATTGAGCTCATATACTATAGTAGATAGCATCTACTTCAACCTTAATACCAAGCTGGACAATTAATTTACAAAAATTCCTCTATTTTTCCAACCTATCAGCTAAAGGAATTTGTTGCATGAGTGGCATCTACACTCTGGAATGTCATTCAAATCATCATCCTTCATTTACACTAGGAACTGAGGGCAAAGCTGTGCTGCACAAACCAGTCTTCGATCAAATTCTCGACATTTAATAGTGCTAGTTACCTGATAGTCCTCCTATTTACCTACCCACCCCTCTACCACTAACATCAACCTTGTGCTGCTTCTAACACAGGGCTGCTAAACCTTTGGATTGCAATTGTAAGACTCCTGCTTGTGATCAGACGGCACAGCAGGACTGGTCAGAGTGACACAAGAGAATGCAGATGCTATAATTTGCAGTAAGTATCAAACTGCTGGATGAGCTCAGCAGGTTGGGCAGCGTTTGTGGAGGCAAAGGGTCAGTAAACGTATCAGGTTGAAAGCCTGAAATCATGACTGGTCAGATTCAGTTTTCCCTTACTGATGGGACAGAAATCTTTTCAAAACCCCAAGAGTATGATAATAAAATGAAATAAAACTAACATTTAAAAATAATGGAAGCAGCACAGGAGAAATTATATTGAATATACTTAATCACGCTTATACTCAAGTGTGATAAATAGATTCTGTTTAATTCAATTATTGATTTCAATAAATACCAATTCTTATTGAAACATATTTTCTCTGTGTAGCTCCTTGTGCTAAAGGTCTGGTCACTCTACATTTGCTTGTTAGCTGTTGGATTCCTGGGGTATTTTTCTTATGCTTGTAGGATTATAATAAATTATATCAAAACAAATTTGCAGCTCCGAAGATGGTGATAGTGATACGTTCAGACAGGAAGAAACCTTTGGTCCATTTTCTTCTCTTGGGTATTTTTTCTTTAGAACACTTTAAGCTCTCTTTTTTTACTGTCTCTGCCAATGATTTTTTTCCATAGGTTAGATTTTTGTTTAGAGGCAATTAATATTGATATTAGATTTAATATTTTGTTATATTAATATTAGTATTAATGTTTTCTTCTGTTGGCCTTAATTTGTAAATTTCTTTTTGTGCTCTAATTCTAAAAATGGCACAAAACATGAATCCGTCCAATATACCCAAACTTTCCACAGTGTTATCCACACTTATCCTAGCCCCTCAAGAGGTAAGACTCAGGGAATTCCATCTTTCCTATTCTGTCAGCTAATGGGTTTTTGGGATTAACGCAGAATCCATTTTGAAATTGGGAGGTAATAGCTACAAGTGATGATCTGGTGGTCTTTTTGGAGCCAAATATGGTCATAAAATGAAAGCTGATTATCATTCTGTATGATTCTTTGCTCTGCTATGTTTAACAGCCTGCAGTGATGAATTGCCTCATAAAATTTGAAGATCTACTCTGAGACATTAGTAGTTTCTCATTTATCATCAAGCTTACCAGGTATTTTATATCTGCTTCCCTCTTATTACATGCAATTCCTTGTTTGGAGCAAAAAATAATGAAGACTAAGCCAGGACTCATAAATAGGTAAATAATTCTGAATATTCTTTGGTTTCCTTCACGGTATCAAATTTTTCAAGAGATCACATTGGAAAAACATTAGCAATAAATCCTCTTATCAACTTTGTAGAATAAGCTCTGATACAGTCAGAAACCCAGCGAGCTCTTTCTTTAGACCACTTGCCATAGTCATCGAGTCATCATTGCAGCCAGAAATGTATTTTTTAGAGAAATAGCCACATGAAATTCAAATTGTTCCCATTATGCTTCTCAAACAATTTCATTGGTTCCTCCCAATCTGTTGAAAGTAGAATGATATGTCAATAGGAGTTCAATCCAATTCTTTTCAGAGACCTGTGTCATTTCTGCTGGAAATACAACAAGGTCCTTGACCTTACTTAGTAAATGTGGTTCTCTGAATTTTTTTTACTCTTCATGGCAACTTTTCCAACTTGGCTCTTTTTTTACTGTTGTTCTGACAGCCAAGTGGGCATACAAATTTAGTTAAGAAATGTTCCTAGTTTCCCTTGACCATTTGTGGTGAACTATGTGCCTGTCTGGACACGCCCCCTGCTGACTGCCCCTGTGGCTCCTCCCACAGACCCCTGTATAAAGGCGATCAGAGCCTGGGCCTGGCCTCGCAGTCTCCAGGATGTAGTATGGTGGTCACTCACTGCTTGTTCCTTCTCCCAGTCAATAAAAGCCGATATCTCGCCTTTACGTCTCAGAGTGAGTTATTGATGGTGCATCACCATTGTTCAATGAATTCAGCTCTCAAACACTGAGAGAGGGAAGTTCTGTGAACTTCTCACCTGTAATGGCTGTTATAAACCCTTATATTTATACCAAGTACATAAAACAAATTCTTTCTATCTGTGAAATTGCATAGCAGCCTTAAAAATTTACTTGTGATGTTACAGGTTAACGGTAAAATCTAACCATTAATTTAGTGGAAAATAGGATTAGCAAGTCTCATGGAAATCCTGTGAACATGCTGCCAGTCTAAAATCAGGCATGGAATGAAATTAGAATATAGTTATGTCAGCATCAGTTTTTAAGAAGCTTGTCATATTTCAACAAGTAAATTCAGGTTTTTTGAGGAGTGATAGCCATTATAATATCAAGAAATGCTGTTGAAGTTTACTCAGAAAAGAGCATTGGTGGGGATAATTGTAATGCCAACAGCTGCAGATTAGTGTTTACACAGTTGGCAAACATTTTGTTCCTTTCTCTCTGCTAGATTGAAAATGTCAGCTTCCTCTCCCTTCCCCCATCCATACCTGAGGACCTGCATCTAGATTTGAGAAGGAGTCTTCAGAAAATAGTACTACGTAATGCCACTCGGACTCCCCTTAAATTAAATTGTGGAACCTGGTGCAGATGGAAGGTAAAGGGCTGCACTAACAGATCAACTGTGAAAGCAGCTCTGAAAGGACATGTTGGGGAAAAAAATCGTTCCCTCTTGCCCAACCCCCACTTAGTCCTTTCACTAATGATTTCCTCCCCCTTCGCAACCCTTAGCAAACGCTGAAGGATGTTATGCAAATGCAACATTAACCGAACCTATTCACCAATTCATTCCTGTAGTTTTACATCTGAAAGAATGTTTAACTTTTCACTCCACTATTCACAGGCAGGCCTGGAAACCTTAAGTCTGTTTGAGATTAGCTTGAAAGATAATACATAGGGCCTGTATAGGTTTTAGCTGGCTTCTTTCTTGTTCACAGAGCAACATAATATAGGACAGCAGAAAGAAAACTTTAGACCAAAGCATGATATAGTCCACATGGTTCATTTTCATTATTATGCAGAAGCAGAAAGTCCTTTCTATCTAAATTGTTCAAATGGAAGTCCTGCACTACTATCGTATTCAGTTTTCAATCAAGATTAATGAAAAAGATAAGCTCATTCCTTCCAAACTTAAACCGATTTATGATGGTCAACATCACAATAAGTTGATTAAAAAACATTACGACCACAACAGATTCTGTTTCCACATGACAAACATGTACAGCCAAACAAGCCAGTCGCAAATGATGCAGTGTTAACGTGACGCACTTTGAGAGTTCCTCGAAAACATTTAAGATAAAAAGAGATTTTTAAAAGATTTTGTTTTCATTCAGGGACAGCCCATTCTAAAATCTTAGCTGCAGGTCAGTAAATTAGAGAGCACCAGATGTTAAACCTGATGCAGCGTGACCTTTCTCAAAACAAGTTTTTTTTTCGTCTGATTTATAACTCAGATTTAACAGCGTGCAAGGACAGATGTGATCGGCAACACAGCTTTTCAAGTCACCGGTTCGACAGTTTCCTTCACGTCTGTACTCAACGCCGGCAAAGTACACCATACTTCTCATCTTTAAACCATCCTTCACAACTATTCCGTTATGGATATATAGTGGCAAATGAATGATAAACAGCTGGGATTGGTACAATTTTGTTCGATTGTTAAAACAGTTACACACTGAGATAGAAGTATGCAATGTCAACTTATAAAGCTGGTTAATAGACCAATAATGTCACCGAAACAATACTGTTTTCACTAATGTCTTCAGAGACTACTTCTGTGCTGCTTCTTTTGAAACCGCAGATTTGCAAAACTATTCTTCTGAGACTGCTGAGTGTAATACAATAACCATTGAACAGCAGGGACCTTAAACTGCATTAAACCCCGCAGTAATTTATTAAAGCGCTATCAATGGTGCAGCTAATGGGGAAGATTAGAAGAACTCTCACTGACAATTTGACACATATGACAGGCTTAATGTAATTTTCTTTCAAAATTGACATTTGTTAATGACTACTCAGGTACCATTCCCCCTTTTCCTTTTTTTGTTTTGGTATAACCCGATATGAGACTACATGTGTGCTTGTCATTCTGAAACATGCGGGGATTGGCTGCTGCCTCCCATTCATTTAGCGAGTGAGTGCATGTATCTGAAGCCTGGATTCCGCTGAGTGTTTGAGTCTGCGAAGATCACTTAATGCCTGTGAATGATCTAGATCTCCTGCGCAGCTGTTGCCTGATTAGTTCTTGCTATGAGCACAGTGCATTATGATGTTCAAAAGGACATAAAGGGGAAGAATTCTTATCTACTGCAGAAGGGTTGTTGGATAGCCAGTGCCTTCGGAATGGTAAGCCTCTGATCTGAGGAATTGCGAAGAACACGCTGTTGTGGTGCCGTATACCGTTACACGCCAGAATCAGATTTATTACTACTGCCATATGACGTGAAATTTATTATTTTGCAGCAGCAGTGCAGTGCCAAGACATAAAAGATCTATAAATTACAATTAAACATACAGTATACAATACTAAAGAGCTGGTGATCTGCGTTCATGGAGCGTTCGGAATGTCAGAGAGTGATATGTGTGCTTCTTCCTTAACATGCTGCATTCATTCTACTACGTGCAATACACCAGATAGGAATTTCTTGTTATTTTAACCGGAGTAGCAAGATTTTTTTTTCTATCTTGTAGTACGTATAAGCGTCTGGATACGACCGCCTGCGCTCGCTGTCTGTGTTATGCTCGTAATTCTGTATTGTGTCCTCCCGAATAGGTCGGTCATGAGTCAGAAAGTTAGTGTTTCAAAATGATGGCTTGCTTTTTTTTCTGCAGCTGTGCATTTTTTTAACATTTTAGAATTTCTTCTATTTGTGTTTTATGTTGTAGAACGTATGCAGCGAATCTAATACCGCCACCCAGTAAACTAGAGTCTGCAATTAAACTCTTCTGTCTTGCGTGATGTGCAATGCTGGGTTGACTTGTTAGGAAAGGGGGAAGCGACAGACGAAACTTCATAAAGCAGAAAGAATCTCAGAGTATTTTAGGCATCTGTAACTAGTCGAGTAGCAGAATGCTGCTACTTGGATAAACATCCATTATTTCTAACAAATCATTTTGAAAGGATTTGTACGTAACAGATTTTCAGATTCAACACTTCCTCTCAGAGTCAAGCTGTCCATATTCTTAGCTGGAAAGTTATATTATTTTTCTCCCTTTCAATGATCTGAGTAAGTGTGATTTTTAAGCAAGAAAGACAGGTTGAAGTGGATTATCGGATTCCGAGTTTGCCTATTCCCGTGAGCTAAAACCAATTGGAAATAACTGATGTGTTTTCGTATGCATTTATGTTGGCTTTGCTAACAGGTTTTTTAGTTTTACTTTGAAGTTAACATCAAGGCTGGGTGCCGAGAATGCAGGGTGGATATTTTGTCATACTTGCTCGCCTTGAATATTTGTATTTGTTGGTGTGTTCAGTGCTTCCCCTAATGCACAAAGGGAAAGGCTTTGGAAGTCAGAAGGAGAAGGTTTTTAACTAATGCCGGACAATGAAGAACCGTTGTTGTTGTCTCAGTCTTCCCCATTTTCCCAATTAAATCTCTATGATTAGGCAAGCCTTGCCTTTTTACAGATTTGGTGAGTGGCTGCTTGTTGCTTTGCAACTTTGAAAACAGAGGTGATGTGGTAAGGGATTCATCGTTCGTATGTGTCAGCCAGTTTCTTACCCTCATAAACTGGGTCCTGACGGCTGGGCAGAGGTGCTGAAGACAGGAGATTTAAGGTCTCTCTGAAACTGCGACCACTCACCGAGCTGGTCGTTAAGGCGAGAGGAAAGCGCCCATCCGAATCCTGGTATAAACAAAACGACACGTCCTGTCCTCCCACCCCATGAAAGGAATGTGCGTTCCCCTCTGATTCTGCCCTCTTTCGCATATGAAAGTTTAATGAAGTGCCCCTTGAGACTGGAAGGAAACGGTAATCGCGATTAATTGTAAAAGTCTCCTCCTACAGTAAATTTCTTCTTTTTTTGTAAAACGACACAAGCTGATTCCATCACCAGTGCTGATTTGAAGCGGCAGCGTTATGGCAAAACCGTTAAAGGATTTTCCTCAGCTGATGTACAATTACAGCCAGCAGCCGGACCCCCGAGAAGTTGGTATGTTCGTGGCGTAACAACAGGTCCTGGTCTTAAGGCAGCATGCTGTTAATATTCGTGGTGTGCAGAAAGTTGCAAAAGACTCCACTGTACACGTTGGTTCTCCACGCCAGGTAGAGAACGTGCTTTTACTACTAGAGGCTGATCTTAAGAAAATGGTTCTTTGAATTTTACATGAGGTTGGAACCGATCATTTCGAATTAGAGTTATTCAATGGGGGAACAGGCAGAGTGAGTATATCCTAAAATATGTCGGCTTGGAATTAAGAAACTTCGTTTAATTTGTTGTATGAGTTGAGGCTGGATCAGTGGAGCCGTGTTTGTTCATGTTAACCCGTGCTTTTGAAGTGGTGTCATTCATTTTCAGTATATGTATGAAAAGGTGGATCGATACGTTGATAAGCAAGCCATTTTAAAGAAAGGTTTCCATTTTCATTTCCAGAAAGATCATTGTGTTGTCATTCTGTTAATCAGCAATGCATAACGATATATTCATAGTTGGTGCCTCCCAGTGGTTTCAAGAAATTGCGTCATTAATATTCAGGAAGTCGAGGATTTTGTACCGAAATTTTCAATTACAGAGTGATGTTAACCAGCAAACAACTTGCTGCATTGACAGTGTAACTAAAAGTGAAAGGAAACACATTGAAGGTTATTGGAAAATGAGATGGAAATAGACACACTGTACATCAAACCAGAATAATGACAAATGATGTAAAGATGTATGGCGTTTTATTTTTATATATTAAAAATTATTTGTTTGTACCTGAGCAACAAGGTCATCCCATTACTTTTTTTGATATGTTGATTGAAATCTTTCTTGTTAAGTTCTCTGACTCATTGATAACGACAGCTTGTGATCTTTAATAATAAATATTAGTTGAGCGTTCGGTCATTTTATATTGCAGTTGAATCTGATCCTTTTTCTGAGCTTATTTATGGGGCACTGAATAATTATCAGGACTAGAATAGCTTAGGTGATTTGCATTTTTTCCTAAAATGAGATTTAAAAAAATATTTCATTAAACCATTTAGAATAACACAATGTAGCAATTCTCTAAACAGGATTCTTTCACTCTCCCTGGGTCTGAAGAACATTGTTTTTTTGACATTGCAGCTTTAATTTGGATGTTTTCTGGTTTCAAAGCTTTAAAAAGTACCAAGATTTTCATTGCACTGTAATTAGCGCATTTTTACAATATTACTCAAAGCATTGTGTCAAATCTTGATTGAAAGGTACATGAAGTTCAAACAACTAACAAAAAATTGTGTTCATTCTTTTATATTTGTTAGAATATTTTCACTTTTTAGATGAGCTTTGAAAGAGAAATTTTGCAAAGTTACTGGCAGAAAGATTGAAAGATTAATTGAATATTTTAATTGAAAGATTTCAATCAACATATCAAAAAAAGTAATGGGATGACCTTGTTGCTCAGGTACAAACAAATAATCTTTAATATATAAAATTCTTTGCTGAGAGTGTAAAAGTGTTCAATAGAATTGAACTAAATTGACTTTATTTCTTACATCCTTCACATACATGAGGAGTACAAATCTTTACGTTAATGTACTTGAATTTAAGTGTACTTGGATTTTACAAAAAATAGATCAAAACTAATCAGGCAAATGTTACCTCCTTAGATATTGTTGGGTGGGATGACCTTTCAGGGGTCAGCAGCAGTAGTCTAGTCTCCGAAGCTGAGAGAGAGCGCAATAGTGATATGTGACATGATAGTGAAGGAGACAAACAGGAGATTCTGTGGCTGCAAAAGAGTTGCCAGGATGTCTCAAGTGCCAGGCTTGAATGGCTGAAGAAAAGTCTCAAGCAGGAAAGCAAACACCTGGAGGTTGGTTTACATGTTGGTGCAACCAGCAAGTAGAACAAAGGTTGAGGATCTGCATATTGAGTATGGGACAATAGATATGAAGTTGAGAAGCAATACTGTGAGGATAGTGATTTCCAGATTACTTCCAGTATCATCAGCTCATGTGGTCAGAAATAGAAGGGTAGATCAGATAGAGTTTGTGGCTGAGAGGCTGGTGCAGGGGTCAGGGATTCAGGTTCCTGGAATATTGGAATCTGTTCTGCCATGGAAAGAAGAGCGACAGGTTTCGCTTGAACTGGAGAGGGAACAATGTCCTTGCAGGTAAATTTGCTGGCGCTACTTACGAGGGTTTAAACAAAATTGGCAGGGTGGTGGGACTCTGAGCAGGAACAAATCATGGGATAGAGCAGTAACCAGTAAGAGCAAGTTGAATAATCAGGGCAGACACAGTTTATTTTCTGGGAAAGAAATACCCAGAAAATTTGCAGTTATTTCAATGCAAGAGGTTTAGTAGGTAAAGTGGACAAACCCAGAGAATGGATTTTAACCAGAGTAGAAATATGGCTGAGAATCATAGAAAGATTAGGAATACTCAAGGGAAAACAGTAGGGAAAAGAGGAATAAGATGGATCTGGCAGGGAAGGTTGAGAAAGATCCCAAGATGTTCTACAGCTATATTAAAAGTAAAAGTGCGGCCAGGGAGTGAGTAGGTCCCCTTAGAGATCAACAGGCCTGGCTATGTCTCGAGTTGCAGAAAATGTGCAAGGCTTTAACAAATATTTCTCCTTGGTGTTTACTGGGAGAAATCCATGGTTGCTCAAGATATGGTGGAGGGACGGTAGAACTGTTTTGGAGGACATTCATACTACCAGGGAGGAGGCATTTGCAGCCTTACACCACATTAAGGTGGATAAATTCATAGGGCCTTACCAAGTGCATCCTTGGATTTTTTGGGAGCCCTGAGGAGAAATTGTTCAAAGTTCAAAGGAAATTTATTATTAAAGTATGTGTCACCACATACTGCCGTGAGGTTCATTTTCTTTCAGGCGTTCACAGTAGAACAAAGCAATACAATAAAATCAATGAAAACCAAACAAAGGCTGACAATGTGCAAAAGAAGATGATCTTGTAAATATAAAATAAGTAATGAATTAATAATACTGAGAACGTGTTCTAGAGTCCTTGAAAGTCGGTCCATGTGGAGTCAGTTCAAAGGTTGTGGGCTCTTGCAGAGATGCGTTTCATCGTCAGGTACTAGTAAAGTTCCTGAAACCTGGAAGATGGTTAATGCTCCATTGCTTATGGAGGGTAGCAAGGACAAGCTTGACATCAGTTGTGGGAAGTTCTGAGAAACAGCGCCTACCAGCATTCTGAAAGACAGGGTCTAACTATTTATCAGCAAGGCCCTATGTGTGGGAAGTTGTGCTTGACAGATCTTTTCCGTTTTATTTTTGAAGAAGTGCCCAAAGTGGTAGCTGGAGGGTAGGGGAATGGATGTTTTAAACAACTTTTACAAGGTCCCACATGATAGCCTGGTGGGGAAAGTTAGAACCCATGGAATTCAAGCAGAGTTGGTTAGGTGAATTAAAAAACTGGCTTCATGGTAGGAAACAGAAGATGGTGGCTGAAGGCTGCTTCTCAGACTGGAGGCCTCAAACTAATGGTGTGCTTCAGTGATCTATGTTGGGACCCTTCTTATTCAGTATTTATGTTAATGATTTGGATACGATTGCACAAGGCTTGATCAGTAAGTTTGTGGATGACATGAAGTTAGGAGGTCTTGTTGATGGTGAAGAAGGTTATTGTAGTTGATAGGTGGATTTTGATCAGTTAAGGAAGCAGGCCAAAGAGTAGCAAATGGAATTCAATACAAATGTGTGAGGTGATGCTTTTTTGGAAGTGAAGCCAGTGTAGGACTTGTACTATGACTGTTAGGGCACCAGAGAGTGTAAAGAAACAGAGGGACCGAGGCATACGTGCATAGTTTGTTGAAAGCAGTGCCATAGATACACAGTGTGGTAACAAATTGTTCAGCACAGTGGCGTTCATCAGTCAGGGTACTGAATATTGGAGTTGGGACTTTGTGTTGCAGCTGTATAAGTACATTGCACAAAGTTCAAGTTCATCATTATTCAATCATATGTATATATATCACCAATCAAAAACAATGTTCCTCCAGAGCGAGGTGAGGCCAGACTTGGAGTACAATGTACAGTTTTTGTCATCCTGTAATAAGAAAGGTATTGTTAATCTCTGGAACGTGTGCAGAAAAGATTTGCGAGGATGTTGCCAGGACTAGACAACCTGAATTATAGAGAGAGGTTGACCAGACTAAGTCTTTATTCCTTGGAGCATTGGAGACTGAGGGCTGACCTAATAAAATCATGAGTGGCATAGTTAAGGTGAACAACAGCAATCTTTTCAACAGGGTGGAAAGCAAAACCAGGGGACATAAATATAGGGTGAGAAAGGGGAAAAATTCAAGAGGTATTTGGGGGCAAATTTGTCACACAGAGGGTGGTAAGAATGAGCTGCCAGTGGAGGTGACGTACTTTAAGTAAAATGGAGACATTTAAGAAGCACTTAGATACATATATGCAGGGGCAGGTTTTAGAGGTAAATGAGCTGACCGCAGGAAGTTGGAATGAGATGGGCTGGCACAATGGTCAGTCAGCATGGACCTCTTGGACCAAAGGGGCTATGTACATGTTGTATCCCTCTATGACTCTAAATAGAAACATTATTCTTTACAGGTTATTATGAAGTGTTAAAGTTGCAGAACTATAATTTACTATTGTTGATTGTTTCAAATCTGCCCTGGAATTCAAGAATATACATTTACTTAATTTTTTAGATCAAAGCTCACAAAAAGGGACGATTTCACATCTTGTGACTCATTTGCACATAGGCTTGTTCATCGCTGGTGTTGGTATCTTTTGTTAAGGTACAATAACAACACAATGGATTTGCAAGCTTTCATTGGAAGTTTGGAGTTATTTTGAATTTGCAATGTAATTTTTTTTAAGCATTTATATAATTTCTCACTTCCATGTGAATTATTTGACAGGATTATTAAAGTTATTCTCCATGCCTTCTGATTACACTTACATTGATCAATTAACAAGCACCTTTTTAAAGATAACACTTTTTTTTGAATTAAAGAGGTTTTAAGTAAAAGAAAGAGACAGCAGGCAATTTGAAATAAAATTTATCCTCAAGTATATAAACTGTCTCAAGCATGTAAGCTGTTTGGAATGATCTCAGTGATGTTCTGATGTACAATTTTGATAATATGTGTATGGTTGAAGAAGAATCCAATGGAAAGTTACAAAGACTACCAGGAACTCCAAACCTTCAGCTTCTCCAAGTCTGTAATATCGTGTAGGTTGAAATTTCATTGCTGATGGTTTTGGTTTGCTGTACTTTTAATCTATTTGAGTTATAGTCAAAATAGTGTTCTGGGTGAGTAAGTTGCCTGTTTTCCACATAAATTGTGTTCTCCGGAAATTCTAATTTCCCCTCTGAGGTTGCATATTGAACTGATTGGGAACTGTTGTAACAACTGGATATATCGAGGGATTTGGTAACTTTACATAAGGTTTTCCACAAAGTCTGATTTCAGCTTTAAAAACACTTCACTTTCTGACAACAGAATCAAGCTAAATGCCTGCATCAGTGCTTTAATAAGCAACTTTTACAAAAACATAGTTTTAATCATTGAATATAATAAAGAAATTGGCGTATTAAAGTTGGACTGAAGTTTCATTGAAAGAAACACCGGTTGTCATAGCAATCGTTTTTCAGCTTTGAGAAAGTAACTACAGATAATCCCCGAGTTACGAACATCCGATTTACGGACAACTCATAATTATGAACCGAGGAAGGAGAGCGCCGTCCACCATTTTAATTCAGATCGCGACATCGTCCGCCATTTTAATTTGTTGCCGCTGACACTGTGTTGAGTGTTTAACTTTGTATTTGGCTTAAATTTTTCTTCATAAGATTCACCCTGACCCCGCCCCTGTTCCAGTTGGCTGGTGGCACAGTGAGATCTTGATGTCGATCCAGTTACTCCCATACCATCCGTGTCGGGTTGATGTCAAGCTCACAAATTGACCTCGTAAAAAAAGCACTGCCACCTCCAGTTTAAATTCCCACATGGAATATTGTGGAGGATCAAATACCCAAACCCAGCACAGCCCCCACTTGTCCCATTTAGCCTGTCTCAGTGCTGTGTTCCTTAGGACCCAGCGGACCTCAGGAGCTGCCCGAGGTCGGGACTCGCCGCCTGCAGTGTTTCTGTTCCATTGACGGGAAGCGATCGTGATTGAAAATAAAGTGGAAATAATAAAGTGTTTGGAAAGAGGTGAAATGCCATCGGTCATTGGAAAAACGTTAGGCTACAGTCAGTTAACGATCTGAACAATTTGAAAGGATAACAGGTAAAGTGAGAATAACGGAGCATGTGAAAGACCCTGCCCCAATGAAAGCTACAATTATTACTAAGCAACGCAGTGGTTTAATTATTGGAATACATACATTCCTTAAGTGTTTTATGTACACAGAAAGGTAAAATATATACTATATGCTAAGACAAACGTGTGACTAACTGACGCTAAATAATACCGGATGTACTTGTTCCGACCTACGTACAAATCCGACTTAAAGACTGACTCAGGAACGGAACTCGTACGTAACCCGGAGACTGCCTGTATATAATTCTGAACTCATGATCAAATAATTTTCCTTTTATGAATTTATGTTTTCCCATGGTAAGCCATTGGTCAAATTATCTTGATTTTTAAAGTTATTGTAGAGAGATAATATGGTGTATAAAAATCTTTTATTAACTGATTAATAACTTTCATTTGCTTTTATTTAGAAATTTTGGATTGTTAACAGCAGGGGATGAATTTAGAACCAATTGAGTCATCATAGTTTCTTCATTGTTAGGAAGTTTTGCCCAGTTGGTTGCTGAATTGAATTATATCAGAGCTGAAGCAACTCCCATTGATATTGATGAAGGGTCTTAACCCGAAACACCGACTATTTACTCTTTTCCATAGATGCTGCCAGGCCAGCTGATTTCCTCCAATGTTGTATGTGTGTTGCTTGGACTTCCAGCATCTGCAGATTTTCTCGTCCTGTTGGTATTGTATTATTAAGGGTCAAGCATTGAAATTTTAAAAAAATAGGGTTTCAAGAATGAATTTTGCTTATTTTTGGTCAAAATGATTTGTTTGTGCCCAACATACAATAATCTGAATTTCTAACTAGCTTAATTTTTATCCACTAGAATTCTATCATTGGGAAACCTGGGTAGCAATAGAAGATTAAACTATTTCCACTGTTGGTGCTTCAGTTAAAACCCAACTTGTACAACATGGTTTAAAGTATTCCATGCTTGTGTTTACTAAATTTTGGCGGTATTTCTAACTTCTAATGATGATGACTCCAAATACCAAAATTGCCTCTAATTTGCCTAAGAATATTCCATTACTCATTGAGACTATTGGATAGCTTCGTCGGGGAATTAGCACATTACTCATTTTTTTCATGAAACTGAGATAAGGAAATTTCGTTACCATCATGTGGACAACTGGGTTAATATTGACACTATACTCGGAATATTGTTTCCTTTCCCAGCAGTTATATTCTTGAATGGCATGTCAGAAATTGCTGCTAATACTCTTCTAGGCAAACGTTTGGTGATGTCTGTCTGACATTTATTAAGTTTCTGAACAACCTACTTTTCTCATTTGAAATCTCCTGTGTTACTTCCCTGATATTTGAAATCATTAACATGCTTTCTGACATTTCCAAATTCACATTTTTGCGTCATCTGTATCAAAGTAATATGATCAAAGCCATTCATCAGTATGAAGCTGCATTTTTAAAGCATTCACAACACTCCAACTAATGGTACCTTAAATGTGCTTTTTATGTAAAAGAACAGTTCCAACAAAGAACTTTTTAAAAGTTAGGTTTGCAGAAGACCTTTAGGGAACTTATCAAAGTTATTAGAATAATTGTCTAAACTTGTGCAAACCTGTAGCATTGTGCTATACATTCACAATGGCATCAAAGGATTTCACGTCATAAAGTACAGGATTGGCTTGATTAATTATGAATAATGCAAAACTATTCTTTGTAACCTAGCTTGGGTTGCAGAATATTTATCTGATAAAATATAATTTTCAAAAACAAAAAAATGTTCTCCAGTTTGTAAAGAGTGATGTTTACATCTAGCTTATCCCAAGAGACACTGTGAGTAATGCAAACAACACATTTTTGGTATGATTACCCTCTCATTTGACTGTTCCCACAGGAATGCATGGTTCTCAGTTATCTGCAACCACATTGAAAATTATGTGTGTGTATGTGTGTGGGCTCTACTAAAACCATAGCCTGGTGTTATACTGTACTTGGGCCCAATAGATGCACTGGAAAACCTGGGTAATTCATTTTTAAAATTAATATTTATTTAGATATATTAAATTGAAATATGAAACAAATAAATGAGCAAGAATTAAGGAAAATAAACTTTAGATGGATTGGGTCTTCTGATTTTTGATTTGGAATTGACTCCAGAACATAATAAACTTTATTTTATGAAGTACAGTACTTGACAGAATTCAGAATAGTTGAAGTGTTAAATTTCCCAACTCTTAAGTGTTACTACTTCTCAGCTCAGGGTTTCAGGCAATTGATGACCAATGGTCTGAATAGGATGGTTATAAAAATGGATCAACGTTTTTTATTTTGATTTGACAGCAGCATAGCTGACAGAGCACACTATATATTAAAAAATGTATTTCCATTTATTGATCAAGCACAGTACTGATGATTCTATGGCATTTGATATTCACAGAGTACTGTAAGGATTGCACTGGGAAAGCCTGAAATTCATAATTAAATGATGACTTCAAGTCTAAGTCAGCATACTAAACCAACATCTAGTCAAATATGGAGATAGGCACAGAACTTGTGCTTCAGGTCAATCATCAGAAATGGCTCTCAGTAGAAAAGTGACACTATGTTAAATACAAAATAAAACCAACTGTTTGGCAGATGCTGGAAATCTGCTATAAAACAAAACAAGTTGAAAATACTGATTAAGTAACACAAGCTGAGAGAAAACAAGTACAGATTTAAGACTTTGGATTTTGTAGATTTTTCCTGTTCCAGCAGTGACAATAATGAATTTTATTTAATTATTTTATACAATTCGTGTGCACATAAAGTAGTAAGTTCAGTTAACATATTTACTGCTAGACAAATGACGTTTGAAAAATAATATCATTTGTGCTTTGCCAGTTTTGTACCTGTCTTCTTGGGTTAATCCTGAATCTGCAAGCGTGCTTTAAATCTTTAAATAAAAACAAGAGTTAGGCAGTTGAGTCAACTAACATAAAGATATATGTCCATACATCAAAGTGTTGTACAGCAAACTGCTTTGCTAGTTTTCAATGAAATCCACCTTATTTTCATACTGTTTTGTATTGGTGAAAAGGATGACTGAGAACTATGTAGTTGTGAAAATAAACTTTCTCCTTAAATTACATAATTAAAAATAAACTTCATGCTGGAAGTCAGGAGAATCATCTGAGTAAATGCAATATTGGGTCTTAGTTACCACTGGTTGTGTATCTCTTATTAAGCCATTTATTACTGAATTATAGCTATGTTACAGGGTTGCCTTAGTCTCCATTTAGTACATTATCAAATTTGTCATTTTTTATCTATATGCATAAACAATTCAGTCAAAAAGCACATCAAAACCAAGGTAGATACTGCTTTTGAGTAATAGGTACAGATGAATATCTTTTGCAAGGGTCACTAAAGGAGCATGAACAAAGGTCACATCTTGCTTGGCCACATGAATCCAATAACATTGAGACTAACATTGGTATCTGGTCCAAACTGGTCTCAATTTAACGTGCATCTCAGCAACAAACTGCATGAAGTGGCAATGCATAATGTGAATTAAGCCGTAAGGTGACATGGATTCAGAGTATTTTAAAAATATATAGACATATATATTGTGAGTAGATCAGATGTGGTTGTAACAACATTCTTGCAAATTAAGTTAGACATTTTTTGTAAGGTGGATGTAATGATTTCAACAGCAGCATTGTTAACTAGTGCTGACTATTTATATAAAACAATTTATGGCCCTTGCATTTCTAGTTTGCAAACATCATAGAGCATAGGTAAGCTGTTTGCAGCCTGTAAAATACATGAAGTCTTCTTATGTTCCTCTTGGAACAGCTGTGACCCATTTAAAGTTTTTTTTTGTAATCCACTTTGCACAGAAAAAATTCCTGAGGTATGGGTAGTTGCAGTTTATTTCCCTGAAGAACATGGTTTTATAAGTAATTATGCTGTCTTTTTAAAAAAAAATCTTAGGGTTATATTGCGATGAATATAGTTAGATGGCCATTAATTTGCATTACCTGGGAAGATTATTCTGCACTTTCCAGAACATGCACAAGGAGCCTGTGAAAAGTTTATTTTTGTGAATAAAGCAGTAAAGACAAGAATTTTATAATAACACAAAAACTATTCATAAACTATGTATTTAGTATATTTTTCTCATTGTACATGTATGATCATGTACATGTGATCGAATGCTATCACATACAGAAACTGCAAACCTCGATTATTGCATGGTTAATGGCATATTACAATTTTAGAATATACTGCACTTCAATGCTGTCCCTGAGCTAGGGCTATGATTTGTACTCTACTGCAACTTGAATATGAATGAAAAATTATGTGAATTAAGTTGCGTTAAATATTATGTGCCATTATCAATGTTTACACGCACTCATTATATGCTTCCCATTAGTCATGTCAGTCTATCAGTACTGTTCTGCTAGTTTTCAAATGGTGTGTGTTGGTTACTTAAATCTAGTTCCCTTTATGTTAAGGGAATATATAAAAACAGAGTGGAAAATCAGTGAAATTTCAATTTCATAGAGTCAAAGTTTGTAACTTGGTGCTACTTGCCCAAACTAGACAAAGCAGGTTTGGTTCTTCAAATCAATTTACATTGTGGTGGTTTGTAAATGTTTCATTACTTAATTGTATTGGTGTCAAGACACTGAAATGAGATCATTATTCTCCCTTTTTCTCCATCCTAGTAGAGAACCACCCAACTTGTTTTATTAATTAAATAAATCATGTGATTTTAATGGGCCTCTGTCCCTTTTGGTCAGGCTTTGTATTATTGTTATGTTTGCCTAATTCCATTACAACTATTCAAACTGTGTTTGGAAGATAGGAGGAGGAATTAGGATGTTTAAAACACAGATTCTCAGTACTGTGGGAATATATCATTGGCCATTTCCTACTCCTGTCAGACGTTTGTTGCTATTATTACTGTTAGTTCTCCTGATGTTATCTCATATGAGCATAAGATTCACGTTGCCATGCTTAAGTATCCTGCAGCTGCTCTGCAACCTTTTTCTGGGGCTTCAGCATAGCAGCACTATGACTACCTTGCACTACAATTGACTTTTTTTGTTGTAGTTGTGTTCATTCTTCTATAATTTCAGTTTCACTTGTGAACGTAATGTATCTGACACAAAGCTGCTGCAAGTCTTTCCTTGCACTTGTTCACTTGAGCATATGATATTAAACCTAACGTTCTCTAAATTCATTTCCCTTCCCCTAAATGAGCTCAAAGTGTGAGAATACCCACCCCAAAATTTACTTTTTCCTCTTTTTGACCTCCTCTCCATTTTCCACCCTGAAAATGTATCTCTTTGACCAAAGATTCCATTGCCATTCTGAATATCTTGTAATTTGAGTGCCGTCAGTTATGACTACAAATATTTCCAAGTAATCCCTTAAGAAATTTTTGAAGTAAACTTCCATTGGAATTTGGTTGTACATACTAGTGTTAATAACTAGAAGTGTGTGCTAATTTTCAGCAGTGTTTGCTTGCTACCACCTGTACGACTAATCCTTCATCTGATCCGTTAGCTCAGCTGGGTTTTCTGTGAACCTTTCTTTGACTCAACCTGTTCCTCCAAACACAGCTTAGTAGACCTGACCACTAAATGGTCTCCTTAGTTACAACACGAGCTATAAATGCAGAATGTGTTCAAAAGTAATTCTGTTAGCCATCTACAAAATCTCAGTTGTACTAGAGGTACCAATGTAAAATCAGTTTAGAGTCTATATGTTTCACAGCATTTCTTGCTGGTATATCAAATTAATTTAAATAGGCAGACTATTATTTCAGTTAACGTCACCAGTGGGGTGACCTTCGACAAAGACTGGCAATCACTGGAGCTGATCTGAGTTTTTGGCACTATTACTGAGGGTACTTCAGGTTGCACTGGGAGAAGATTTTCCACCAACTCTAACCTGTCATAGCCTGGCAAGTGTGGGCAAGCTTGGGACCTTTGAGCACTCATAAAAGCTGGTAAGTCTTTGCTCCCAGCATCAGCTGGTCTTGGCATTAAGACCACCGGAAGACTGAAAAAGAGTCCAGTGAGGTGTTAGCAGCATTTTTATACCAAACTTTATTCTCCTTGCATGGAGCAAAGTAGGTACCTCCATTTCAAACAACACACACAAAATGCCGGTGGAACACAACAGGCCAGGCAGCATCTATAAGGAGATGCACTGTCGATGTTTCGGGCCTCCCCCCACTACTTTCAAATCTCTTACTATCTTTCCTTTCAGTTAGTCCTGACGAAGGTTCTCAGCCCGAAACGTTGACAGTGCTTCTCCTATAGATGCTGCCTGGCCTGCTGTGTTCCACCAGCATTTTGTGTGTGTTGTTTGAATTTCCAGCATCTGCAGATTTCCTCGTGTTTCCTCCATTTCAGTAGGTTATTGAGCTTGCACTTATTAATGTGATTTGCATTATCAATGAGCCACGTACAAGTTTTAAGCGGCAATGATTTTCAAGTGCAGCAGAAGTTCCTGAATATGTTGAAAACTGAAATCAGAAAATCATGACAATGGATCAAATACAAAAGTTTCATATCCTTTCAGCCCTGAAGAAAGGTCTCAGCCCAAAACGTCGACTGTTTACTCTTTTTCCCATAGATGCTGCCTGGCTTGCTGACTTCCTCCAGTACTTTGTGTGTGTTGCTTTGCATTTCCAGCATCTGCAGGTTTTCTCATTTCTGTTTCATATCTTTTAGTCTTATTTCTTCTTTATGTCATATTTCCAAAATATTGTTCACGCATGAAATGATTAAAGAAAATCCATTGGAATCTTGATTCAATTTTGCAAAGGCGTAGTTTTAATCTAAATAAAGTAACCAATCCGAGCACGCAGAATTTTTACGTAGGCCTGTGGCCCTTAATCAGATATGCACTGCATGCTCTGCCAAAGTTTGACAACTGCAATATTTAACTTGCGGAAATTGGGGAAACTTGCATTGGTCTGCAAGTACGCTGTGGGAGGATCACTGATGCAAGTGCCTTGAAATTACCTATTCTGACAAGTTCAGACACATGAAGCTATTCCTTATTGTAAGTATGTTGCTTGTACCTTGTTATCTAGAATAATAGCTTTATTGAACCAGATTGGCTTTGGAGCATTACACACTTTCTCTCTTTTGTAGCTTACTTTATATTATCAAAAAGTGCCACACGAGATAGCTAACGTACACAGCAGCTGCCATTGTGTGTGATAAACTACCTACAGCAAATAAGGGAGCAGCTAATTGCTGGCCGGTGTGGATGTTGCTCATGGAGCACAAATATAAATCACAGCAAGTCAGGTTGGCTGTAGCTTTTTTATAGAATCGTAATGAAGTTTATTGTCACTGACATCTATCTGTCTCTGTAAGAGGTTATTGGCTTGTACTATTTTTACACAAATAATCAACAAATAAATGTGCCCAATATTTTGGTAGAGATTGGTGTATCTTAGCGTACCATTTGTTCCTGTAGATTGGGTCTTTATGAAATCGATCCATTTTTGGTATAGCAAGAGAATTTGCCTCTGTACTGGCTTCTTCAGTTTTACGTAAATGAGGCACTCTGTAAATTCACCCTCTGCACATTATCACAACAGAGAATGTTTCAAAGATGGAACAGATGTTGCTTTGTATAACACACTGCCTCAGGTTTTCTTAGAAATGTTACGGGGCCTGGCTGTTCAATATGAATGAGCTGTATCTGAAATTACTAAGCATTTAACTTAGTTCCAACTGGATATGGAAAACTGTCGAGTTTGACACACATTGACAGTTTCACTGAGACTATAGGAGGCTGATGAAATATTTTGCTGATGCGCTGCTCCTTGTTGCATGCTAGGGCAGTATGAGTCCTCAAGTTTCTGTCCTCTGGTGCCTGTCTGGGTGCTGCTGGAGATCATCAGCAGTTGAGCTGAAGTTTCCCCAGTTTTACCTTTCAAATATCCAGCATGTGGAGTGGGCCCAGTACTCTGGTCGTTTGGACCAGAGAATTCATCTTGGTCTTATTGTCACCAAACACTGACACACATTTCCTTGCCTTGCAGAAAAAGGTGGAACACATTTGCAGGCAACAACAGCAGATGAGTGTTCTATTGTCCTGGGTTGGAGAGGCAAGTGTTCATGGTTAGAAAATTATCTGGACTATAACCTCATCACTCATCAGGTAGAGACCTCAGAAATTATGGTATACTTAAACCTAATCAATCATACAGTATATTATCCACATATCTCATTACCCATCCTGATGGCGTAGGCCTGTCCTCCTTATTACTCCCCCTCTCTGCGACAATCTGTTACCATCTCCAAATGCAGAATAATGAAGAAGACCAGCCTCCTCTGGAAATGGACTGAGCAAGATGTGACTTGCTGTCTTGGAGGAAGGACCTGTCTGTGGCAAATCTCTGACAGGAGTGGGCTGCAGCTAAACCAAGGGAAAGATTTAAAGCCCATTTATTATCAAAAAATGTATATATCAAACAGCCTCCTGCAGGTTCTGCTACAGAAGGCTCCAAAGAGGAATACAGTGAACTGCTTACAGCTGACTGGCAAGCACAGCAGTATGTTGTGCTGATGGCTAACTCGCGGCACTGTTGTGGGAATGATTGGTATTGACGATGGCACAACTCAATCTGTGCTACCTCAAAAAGAAACAGAACTTTGTTTGCATTAATGTCGCATCTGTCATGCTCTGCCGAATGATGGACCCATTAGGACTGCAGTGCTGTTTTTTCATACAAGTGAATCCTTTTCTGTTTCTCCTGGAATCATATGTCAAATGTGGAGATATAGCATAAAAAATTTTTCTTTCATTTATCCTCCGTCATGTTGGTGTCCCCCCCGTTCATTGTAGATACGCCGGCCCTTGTCACCCTTTAAATTGAGGGGCCAGGTATGAAGTGCATTTAGTTCATCAACTCATCTCTACTGAGCTTTAACCCCGGTACTCAATTCTGAGTTCAGCAGCAGGGTGGAAATTCATGAACTTCCATTGCAGTCGATACTTTTACACCAGGAAGTAACGACTGTGCTAACCCTGGCAAAGCTGAATAGGTGTATTTTCAAATGCACAGCTTATCCTTTTAAAAATAGTTGTAACTTTATCATCATAAAGAATGAAAAACAAGAATGCAGTCTCTAAGGATATTTTCTAAGTAATCTGGAATTGTATAGTCTATGCTGAAATGAGCCACTAGGATGAGTGATGTTGAATATTGTATGATATCTAAAGCTGCTATTTCTTTTATTAGAGGCAGTGTTTGAAGTCTTTCAGCATTATGATTCAGCGTATATTTGTAATGCTTTTGTCATTTTGATAAGCTACTTTAAACTGGATTTAGACTAATAAACTTATTTTATTGTCTGCTTTTATTTTGAAGAAAGAGCTGGAGACTGCTTTATAGCTGGAGGGTATTAGAGAACGCATTCTCAGTAGAGAAGCTATTTATGAAGGAAATAAAATCTTGCTATCAATTTTGGTGTTTTAAAAATAAATAGTATGAATCCTTATCAGTGGTTGCCCTGTAACTGCACATTCAGACAATGTGGAGTTGATTTGTGGCACTGCTCTTTGAACATGATCTCTTACAAAAGCCTAGGTTGGGTGATTAAGCTGAAATAACAATTTTCTGCACTGTTACTACAAGACTTTATAATAGAGGCTCTTATCAGTGTTAGGAAAACCACATAGAATCTTGACAAACAGCTAATTGCAAATTAACTTGTATCTTATTGCTTATTATACAGCCTGCAAAGTTTCCAATCAGTGTCCTAACCCAAAAGTAGCTGGCTGATTAAGTGTATGTTGTAATGTGAGTATTACTAAAAGTAAGTTAATACTAATCGGGAAGCTGTTGGTAGCAAGAGGCGGGATCCGGGGTTGGCGGGGTCTTTACTTCCGCTCTTTTTACTCCCAGTATGCATTGTATATAGTTCCTCCACCCAGGCTGCATGAGGTACCAGGAAGCCTCTGTATTGTAAATATCATTTGCCATCCCAGATAAAGATGCTTTTTTGGCCATCAAGTTGTCAAGTGGTCTTTTTGTAAAGTAGAAGTTATCACATATTTTTGGCGACGCGGTAAACTGGTTTTGTGGACGGGTCGGCCCAATTTTCAATCAGGAGCTGTGAGCGGGTGAGGAGCCTTGCGTTCGGATGGCTGCGTTCAGAACAGTTGGTGTGTTTGACGAACAAATCGAGGAGTGTCCGGAGTATGAGGAAAGGTTAGGCCACTTTTTCTGTGCTAATGGAATTACTGAGGAGGCTAAGAAGCGCTCTAGTCTCCTGAGTGTGTGGGGGGCAATGACGCACAAGCTGATACGGAACTTAGCCACACCGCGGAAACCGGGAGAAATTCCATACGACCAACTGGTGAAGCTGGTGGGGAACCACCACAATCCAAAGTCTTCAGCGATAGTTCAACAGTTCAAGTTTCACAGCCCTGTCTGGAAGCCAGGTCAGTCTGTGGGCGGTTTTGTGGCTGAGCTTCAGCAGCTATCGGAGCATTGCGATTTCAGAGCTGTGTCGGATGACATGCTCCGTGATAGATTAGTATTCGGAATTAATAATGACGCCATACAATGCTGCTTGTTGGGGAAAACCCCACCGTTGACTTTCAAGACAGCCCTAGAGATTACTCAAGGCATGGAGATGGCTGCTGATAATGCCAAGGATATGAGGGGTTGCAGTCAGCGGCAGTGCTCCAAGTCAGGAGGGAGGCTGGTAGACAGGCAAAGCGGGTCGAATGTTTTCGGTGTGGAGGAACGCACTATGCAAATGTTTGTGAATTCAAAGATACTGTCTGCCATGCTTGTAGCAAGAAGGGACATTTTGTTAAAAAGTGCAGGAGCATAAAGGGTGAGGTTAAGCCTGTGCAGGGGAAAGCTCAACAGACTCGGGCAGCCACACACCACCTAGGAGAAGCAGACGAGGAGGCAGTGTGTGTCTACAGCATGTTTGGGGTGGAAACGGATGAGAGACCACCTGAACCATATTATGCACTGTCACTGTCAAGGGAAAGGACATTAAGTTCGTGATTGATTCGGGACTACTGCATCGGTCATTAGTGAAGAGACCTACAGGAGGACATGGGGATCCAACCTGCCTCTCATCAGACCATCTAAGCTCCAACTCAGGACCTATACGGGGCAGCCCATACCTCATTTAGGGGTGTTATATGTGGGTATTTCGGCTGGGGGCCAGAAGGCTGTAGCCAGGCTGGTGATAGCTAAGGGCAGTGGGTCCAGTCTTCTGGGCCGCGATTGGCTTCACAAAATCCGGCTCAACTGGCATGAATTTAAATATGCACACATGACGGAAGAGCATGAGGTGCAGTGTGCGGATGAAGTCACGATGGCAATGTGAGTGACAGACACAGTCCGGACACATTTGAGAGTGAGCTCGCAGCACAGCTTGCGGCTCTTCAGCCTATTACAGGAGCAATTGAAGTTACCCCCTCGGCACTGAAAGCCAGCACGCCACTTCTAGTACGGCGAAGCAGTAACCCAGCTCTTGTACCACCTGCCCAGTTACAGCAAGGTGCATCTCAGCCTGATGATCCCACTAACGGGAACCTGCATGTGAAGCCAATCGTAACAGTAGCAAACGGGGCACCTGCAGATGATGTAAGAACAGAGCCTCCAGGACCACCAGACAAGCATTCAGAAAGCCCTCTCTAAGAAAGTAGAATTTTCTGGAGACGGTGACCCCTGGGAATCCATGTGGTGCCTTTTAACTCTACGCTGAGTGAAAGATTCCTTGGCCTGAGTATTCATGGTATTGAAGAGAACAGCCGTTCAAGAAAAGAGAACCTGTTCCAGGAGAATGAATGTATCATCAAAATCAATGACTGTGATTTAACAGACAAGACCTTTGTTCAAGCACAAGAGGTTTTCTGAAACGCATTGCGATTTCCTGCTGTTGAACTCCAGATAGTTCCAAGTTATAATAAGGAACTCTATGAAAAATTTGCAATTGGGTCTATTCTGAGCCACGGTCGTGACGATGGTTCAAAACCCAAAGCTCCTTCATCAGTGCGTTCCAAGCTAGGTGGCAAATCTGCAGATGCCGTTTATCCCAATAATGCTCAGAATAGCTTGCCACCTATTTCAAAGAAGCTCAGTAGTCCGAAACAGTTAAGGAGCAATGACCACTTAATGCATACCAGGAAAGCATGTCCACCAGTGACTTTGCCAGAGGGAGAGACACTGGCAGAAGGGGCAGAGTCCCCTGAAGAGGATGGACATTCTCAGGTGGACACACAGACCCCTCTCGTGTCCCCAACACTAGATCCACCCAAAACATCCTCACCAGCGGTGCCTGCTGGGTCACCGGGGGTAGTGCATAGATCGCAACACCCTTGCAAACCTCCTGACAGACTGAATCTTTGATTGGATACTTTCTTTTGTTGTTAGATTGAATGTTGAATTTGCCATGTTTTTTAGGTGTTTTGTATTGGTAACCTGTTGCTAATGATACCACTGTTTTCATTTCCCAGTTCTCCTATATTTGGGGAATGTTGGATTTTAAAGGGGGAGAAGTGTGGTAATGTGAGTATTATTAGAAGTAAGCTAATACTAATCGGAAGCTGTTGGTAACAAGAGGCTGGATTCGGGGTTGGCGGGTTTTTACTCCCAGAATGCATTGTCTCTAGTTCCTCCACCCAGGCCACATGAGGTACCTGGAAGCCTCTGTATTGTAAATATCATTTGCCGTCCCAGGTAAAGGTGCTCTTTTGGCCATCAAGTTGTCGAGTGTTCTTTTTGTAAAGTAGAAGGTACCACAGTATACGCATACAACTGTTTGATTTGCCAGTGTGGTTATATTCTCTTTGGTATTTATTCCAGGAATCAGACCTAGTGAGAATGAATAAACAAACAGCATATCTCCAAGTTCAGCAAGATGTCAGATGAACTAAGCACTTTTTTTTTACATGGGCTTCTTACCCTTTTCCTTCTAGACATTGTAAGCTTGAAAGATATCAATAAATAAGCATTGATATTTGCTACAGAGTTGAGAGCAGTCATTAGTGTGTGATCAACTAGGCTGCATTATGATCTGTTATGTTGTGCTTCTTGCATGTTGAAAGTGCGCTCATCTGGAAATGTTGAAGAGAATTCCACTTCAGACCTGACTTGTAGATGTTAGAAATGCCTTGAGTGGTTTCCAGTGACGTCATCGTCGAGAATGACAACTTAAGTCACTAGCTCCTCCAGAAAAATGTGTATTAAGCCCCTTAACCCGTCAAATATAGTATTTCTCGAAAAATATTTGAACTGAAAAGAGGGGCAAGAATGGGGAAAAAGAATGGAAATAAAAAAAGCGACACTGCGGAGCCTGCGGCCGAGAGGAGTGCAGCGAGCGTCTCTCCTACCTGACCGCGTGCTAGCGGGGCAGACGCTGGGCCTCGTTCAGGCGAAGCGGCGAATGTCTTCGAAATCCTGAAAGAGATAAGGTAGTTTCAGAAAGAAATAAAGCAGTAGCTACATGATATTAAGTCAGAGCTCGCCAACGTCAATCAAAAAATAGCGGTGGCAGAGACTCAAATTGAGAAGGTGGAAGATCGTGTTCAAAACGTGGAATGGATACTGAGTAAGACGATAAAAATATTAAATCACCAAGAAGGTAAACCGCTTGACCTGGAGGGAAGATCACGGCAGAAAAATATCAGAATCTACAACCTTTCCGAAGGAGCAGGGGGCTCGTCTATGACGGAGTTTGTCGGAAAGTTGCTGCAGGACACGCTGGAGCTTCCCTCAACTATGGAGCGGGAAATCGAGAGGACACATCGTGCATTAGTCCCAAAGTCTACCCAAGAAAAGCCACGTTCAATAATAATTCAATTCCTTCGGTACAGCACCAAGGCAGAGATTCTACGAAGGGCCTGGGGTAAGAAGAGTGTTTTTAGATGGTAAAATAATATATTTCGACCAAGATTACCCTCCCCCGTGGTCCTGCAGAAATGCAAAGAATACTCTGAAGTAAAGCGAGTACTAAAGCAAAAAAAAGATTAGATTTCAAACTCTGTACTCTGCTAAACTTCGAGTGTTTTATGATGACGAGACACGGTAGAACCAGACAGTTGAAGAGGCGACTACAGACATGAAGGCCAGAGGGTTGCCTGTCAACATGACCAAACCAAGGGAAAGCCTGGCAGAGGAATTGTCCCGCTCGGCTTGGGAAATAGTGCAAGAATCGAGAAGGCAGGAGACGGGAGGAGGCCGAGAGAAGTATATCAGGAAGAGACCGGGAGTTTCCCAAAGACAGTCCTCACCCCCTTCAGAAGAGCCATAAGGTTTGGCTAACTTTAAAAATGTTGAGAAGCTAAATGGATGCAAAAGTAGACAGTGGTATACCTATCTCGAGTAATACTTACTGTAATGTGAATTTTATATTACTTAGTTGTTATTCTTTATTTGCTCACTTACTCCTTTATTCCCCACCAAAATGAGAATATATATATATATATATATCTGTGTGTGTGTGTGTGTGTGTGTGTGTGTGTGTGTGTGTGTGTATGTATGTAATATATATGTGTGCGTGTGTATGTGTGTATATATGTATATGTATAGGAGGAGTACACGGAAATCTTTTCTGTGTAATGGATTTGTTCACTGTCTTTTATGAATACTCTCATGGGGGCCCTCAACTCACAAGTAGGAGGGGTTATCCCCTACAGCTAGACATTTCCTCTAGCTCAATGCAGGGTCATCTACTAGAGACCTCAGCCTTGGAATCACACATTTGTTGCCATTTGTGTTATATTTGTGTTTCTTGGTTCTTATTTGTTCAAGGAGTAGATCGATTAAGTTTTATTCTAATTTCAATGATACATTGACAGATAAATACAGATGGCTAAGGATAAGGTAAAATTCATTTCTTTTAATGTCAATGGGCTATTAAATCCAATCAAACGTAATAGAATTTTATCCAAAATGAAAAAGGAACAAGCCCATGTAGTATATATACAGGAAACTCATTTAAGTGATAATGAGCATAAAAAACTAAAGAGAATGGGCTCATTAATTTGTTTTTTTCCTCATATTAATCAGGACATAGGAGAGCAGTTGCTATTCTTATCTCAAGTAAGCTAAATTTTGAAAAAGTATTCGAAATGGGAGATAAAGAGGGCAGATATATTCTGGTAAGGGGGACTATAGACGGAAATCCAGTTACTCTATTGAATATATACCGGGAAGTGATATTGGTTTCTTTCAGAAAATTACTGATGTTATGGTAACAGAAACAGAAGGTCTCCTGATATGTGGGGGAAGACTTAAATTTACAATTACAACCAAACTTAAACCCTTCCAATAGAAAAACCTATGAACCAAAATTTTTACGTTAAGTAAGTTAATACACTTTTTGAGGGTGTTGGTTTAATTGATATATGGAGGGACCTTTTCCCTGACAGAAGGGATTACACTCATTATTCTGCTCCCCATTCTGTATATACAAGAATAGACTATTTCAAAACATTTGGAAAAGACAAAGACAAAATAAACACCTGTGGAATTGGGACAATAGATGTAAGTGACTATGCACCTATATATTTATCTGTTGATTTTGACCTACAACCAAAGAATACTATTTGGAAACTAAATTCAAGTCTACTCAATGATTCGTACTTTAAGGAACAAATTTTTTAAAAAAATTGGTCTCCACTTAGAATTTAATGATAATGGAGAGGTTTCACTTCCCATTTTATGGGATACTCTGAAGGCGGTCTTAAGAGGGAAAATTATAGCGATATCTTCATATAAGAAAAAAATAAGGAATAAAATATTAGAGGAATTACAAAATAGGCTGAAGGAACTAGAGAAAGAACACAAATTGAATTTAGCACAGGATACATTAGGGGAAACTAAAATAATTAGGAATGAAACTAATGGTTTGGCTTTGCAAGAAATTAGGAAAAATTTAATGTTTCTAAAGCAGAGACATTATGAAAGTGGATCGAAATCTATGAAAATACCAGCATGGAAACTGAAAAAAAAGATAGCATTAAATACGATTCATAAAATTAGGGACCCAAGAATGAAAATGATAAAAAATAAGCTAAGTGAAATTCAAGAAGCTTTTGAAGTGTTTTACAAAACTCTATATTCCAAAGTTCCAGGGGGAAGCATAACCCAAACTGACAACTTCTTGAATTCTCTAGTGTTACCCACTATAAGTGAAGAACAAAATGGAACGATAACTGCTGACATAACTGAAGTTGAATTAAAAGCTTCAATTAGTAGGCTTAAATTAAGCAAGTCACCAGGATCAGATGGGTATACGGCAGAGTGGTACAAAGAATTTAAAAATGAGTTAATTCCTGTTTTACTCCCCACACTGAACTGGGCTCTAAAAAAGACACAAATGCCACTCAATTGGAAGGAAGTGATAAACTCAGCTATACCGAAAGAAGGCAAGGATGAAATGGAATGCGGGTCATTTGGACCAATATCCATTCTTAATGTAGATTATACATTTTTTATCTCCATCATGGCCAAACGATTAGAGGAGTTTCTACCCATACTGATATGTAACGATCAGATAGGTTTTATACGGCAATGCCAGACACAAGACAATATATGAAGGACACGATGGATCATATACAGAAAAATAAAATCGAAGCAATAGTGATAAGCGTGGACAGTAAAAAAGCATTTGATTCAGTTAATTGGAATTTTCTTTAAAGAGTTTTACATAGATTTGGTTTCCAAGACAATTATTAAAACTATACAGACACTATATGACAATCCTACTGCTAGGATTAAAATCAATGGATATTTATCAAATAGTCTTACCCTAGAAAGGGGCACGAGACAGGGTTGTGCATGGTCACCGCTACTGGTCGTGTTATATCTGGAACCATTAGCTCAATACATCAGACAAAATGAAGAGATCAGGGGAATTACTATTAAAGGGACAGAGCATAAATTGGCTTGTTATGTGGATGACATTTTGATCTATCTAGGGCAACCAACATATTCTTTACGTAAATTGATGCAATCCTTTGAACAATATGGTCAATAATCAGGATATAAGATCAACATAGATAAAACCCAATTACTTTCATATTACTATAGCCCACCAAGAGAAATTGAAAGTAGATACCCCTGGGCATGGCACACAGAGTCTTTCAAATATTTGGGCATCATTATGCCAAAAGATTTGGCAAAATTATCAGAATATAATTATCAGCCTTTATATAAAAAAATTAAGGAAGATGTGGCAAGATGGAACCTGATTCCTTTTTTCAGTCTCAGTTCAAGGATTGAGTCTATTAAAATGAATATACCGCCCAGACTGTTATATCTCTTTCAGACCCTACCAATAGAGATTAATCAAAATCAATTTAATGAATGGAACAAGATGTTATCAAGGCATATTTGGCAGGGTAAAAGGCCTAGAGTTTGTCTCAAAACTTTGCAATTAGCAAAGGAAAAGGGGGGATGGGGCCTACCTTCTCTTAGAGAGTATTATATGACGCTCAATGGAAAAACTTTGATGAGCGGGTACTTCCCATCCCCATACAAGCAATTTTGGCTGATAACAACCTGCAAAGGTACATAAATACTATTGATAACCCATGGGTGAAATTGACTCTTAAAATATGGAAAACAACTGTAAAAGAATATAATCTAGAGGGAGATATTGCAATTCTTAAATGGTGTGCATTTGACTTGGATTTTACACCAAATAAATTAGATGCTAGATTTAAGGACTGGACAGCTGAAAGAATAACAGTTCTTTGAAACATAATGAAAGAAGGAACACTGTTCAGTTTTGAAATGCTTAAAGAGAAACACTTATTAGAAAAACAAGATTTTTATCAGTATTTACAGATGTGACAATATGTTAATAAGACGCTTAAAAATGTAACCAAGGCAAGTACATGCTTGATAGAGCTATTTAGAAAAGCCTATAATTCAGTTAATGGTAGTAGAATCATTTCAAGCATGTATAAGGGGTTGTCAAATCTTAAAACACATTCGACTTCATACATTAAAACAAAATGGGAGAAGGAAGGAGAGATAATTATATCTGAGAAAGAATGGACAACAATATGGAGGTATCAATGGAAGTGTACCAGTTCACAGAAATGGAGGGAGTTTGGATGGAAAAACTTGATAAGATATTCTATTACACCCTCTCAGAAATCCCATTATGATAGTAACCTCCCTGTTTGCTGGAGAAATTGTGGAAATCAAAATGCAAATCATTATCTTATTTTTTGGGACTGCCCTGTTATCAAAAACTATTGGAGGGGGATACATAATGCCCTGCAAGACATCTTTAAGTGTGAAATACCCTTAGAGAGTAAGACCATATATGTTGGATATATACCTCAAGAATGGTTGAAAAGAGATAAATATTTAATGAATATACTGTTGGTGGCTGGTAAAAAGACTCTTACTAGGAAATGGTTATCACAGGAGAGCCCAACTTTAAATACATGGATGGAAATTACAATGAACATTTACAAAATGGAGAAGATAACATCATCTGTTAATCATAAGCTGGAACAATTTGATTCATACTGGGAAAAATGGTTTAACTACATAATGCCTCATAGGCCTGATTTTATTCTCACAAATCAATGAATATATTGTAAAAAAAAATCACTCCCTACTTGTACATAGTTCTTTCCTTTAGCTTGTTTTTTCTTTCCACTCTTTTCTATAAGAGTATACCTCAGATAAATACTTTGTGGAGATTTGTGATATATATGATTATATGATATATATGTACAATGTCTGAAATACGTCTTATGGAAATGTCTGATGATGAACTTCAATTTAAAAAAGTAAATTTTAAAAAAAAGAAACGCCTTGAGTCATGATGTGAATCATTTGCGGCACTATAACTATATTCTGAACTACAGCGTAAGCCACTATGTTTATGCAGCTGGCCAAATTAATTGTGGGGTTCCCTGTTGACTCAAACTCTTTGATAGCTAATTGAATGATGGCAATATTACTGAATGACAGAGGGAGGTAAATTTCAACCAAGTTTGCATTAACTCTAGTTTGGTTTTCATTACTAGGAAAGTTTCTTTTTAAGCTAAGAACCAAAAATACAATGTGCTCTGAAATGATGACCTCAGTACAACTGCAGATAAACCAAGAGCCATATTTCACTGGCAGTCCTAAGCAGAACTCTCAGTATTCAGCCTTTCAAACAACAGTGTGTTCTGTACCTTTGCATCTGTACAGACAAAGAAATTTGGGACTTAATAACAGTATCCAGAGATGAACTGTTTGTATAGTCATCACAAGGGGTATAGTAATATGGTCCAGTTGTGCTGTGATTTCCCCAGCACTGTGGTAGTGACAAACCTTTCTTTCCCTGTGTCAGACTTCGATGCGGTATTTTGGACCCCAGTGATTTCAATGAGGATTAGAGATCAAGGTGAATATTGCTTGGATGTTTAATTATTCAGCTTACTTTAAAGTAGCACCTGATGAGTTATTGTAAAAGATTTTTAATTAGAATTAAAAATAATTTAGAATTTTTAATTTAAAACATATAGGTATTGGGCACTTTAAAAAAGAGTTAAACATCAGTTGTGCTTTGCAGCCAGTTCCAGCTTTATTAGATGTCAGCAAATTTAAATTCCTCTGTGTTATTATTTTGGAGGACATGTCTTAGTGCAATTATGAAGAAAGCTTAACAGGACCTCCACTTCCTTAGGAATTTGCAAAGATTCAGCATTTTGGCAAACTTCGATAGATGTGTAGTGGGAAGTATATTGACTGGTATGGAAACACCAGTTCACTTGTTAGGAAAATCCTACAAAAAGTAATGGACACAGCCCAGTCCATCAGGGGTAAAGCCCTCTCCACCACTGAGCACATCTGCATGGAGTGTTGTCGCAAGAAAGCCGCATCCATCACCAGAGACCCCCACCACCCAGGTCATGCTCTTTAGGAAGAAAGTACAGGAGCTTCAGGACTCTCACCCCAGGTTCAGGAAGTTATTATCCCTCATCCATCAGGATCTTAAACCAAAGGGAATAATTTCACTCAGCTTCACTTGCCCCATCAGTGAAATGATCACACAACCTACAGACTTGCTTTCAAGGACTCTTCATCTCATTATTCTTGATATTTATTTATTTATTATTTCTTTCTTTATATCTACACAGTGTGTTGTCTTTTTCACACTGGTTGTACACCCGGTTGGTGTGGTCTTTCAATAATTCTGTTATGCTTATTGGTTTACTGAGTATGCCCACTAGAAATTGAATCTGAGGGTTGTGTATGGTGCCATATATTTACTTTGATCTTTTTGAGCTTTGAACTCTTTCTTCCAAATTCTGATGGGTCAAAGTCCTTCCTGCTCAATGCTCCTCATCTTAGGAATTGCAGAAATCAATTCCCTGTATGTTCGACAGGACATGTATAACTTTACCTCGATATGAAGACAAAAAGATGACATTACTCTACATGTGGGTTTGGCAAAGCTTTGTAAATTCTGGGAAGATATCCTTTCTCTTGCAATAGAGGCCAATGTAATCTGTTTTCTTAAATGGGTTGCTGTGCCTACATTTTTGTCTCATATATGTGTTTGAATATTTCTTTAAATGCTTTGTCATTATTTATTTTTCATCACTCTACTTAAATCATTTGTAATGTCATCAACTTCTCTTAGCTATGCATTTGCTTTTATTTCAATTTAAGATGTTACAACTTAATTATGTCATTTTCAAACTCTGTGTTAGATGTTGTGATCACTATTTGCTGAAGGATTTGGCTGATTAATTTCAAGTAAACTTTGAAAGTGAATGAGATTACACTATGCAGAGTTATTCTAAATCCATAATTAAATGCATTGTGATCAGAGGGAGTGGAGCTTCTGGAGGGATATGTGCTGAGCTAACAGTTTTGAGCCCTTCAGAGACAATAGATTGGAAAGCAAATGGCAGATTCTAAAGAGTCATAATAACAACCAATCCCACTGGTTCTTTGCATTATAAATATTTACCAATGAATCTGTGAGTTGCTCTTCCAATATGCTTATTAGGGTTTGAATTTAAAGAGAAGGAAAATCAATTTATTAGAAATTGCCAGTACAGAAGTCTGACAGAGATCAAAGCACAAGCCTGACCACATGACAAGGAAGAATATTTAAATAAAGCTGGCAAATTGTATTAGGATCACTATCTGTACTGCTCCTTCCAGAAATAGTAAATGTGATTTAAAGTAAAGAAGGAGGCAGAGCTAGATATAAGGACAGAGAAAACTCTGTCAGGGTAATTTAGAGAGTCCAAAAATACAGTGGGATCTGAGCCCTCATTACAGACATAAAATCAATGTGGAATTCAGAGAAACATATTAGCTGACACCTTCTGGCTGACCAGTACCATCAAGTACTAAGTCTATGGTGGATTCCAAAGTAACTTTAAAAAATAAACAGATTTAATGCTAGTTTGCTCATATTTCTGAAATGGAAGGCTTGAACTTGAAATCCATTTTAGACTGACCTTGAACTGAAATGTTTTCCCCAAAGAATGTTCAGTAATTTTAGTTCACCAACAGGAGGAAGCGAGAAGGAATGAAAATCAAAGACCCTGTTCTTCATCTTCCGCAGAGGTAGTAATCTCGGGATTACTGCCTGTGACACGCGACAGTGAGAATAGGAATGGAATGAGGTGGAGGATAAATGCATGGCTGACAGATTGGACCGGGGGCAGGGATTCAAGTTTCTGGATCATTGGGACCTCTTTTGGGGCAGGTGTGAGCTGTACAAAAAGAACAGGTTGCACTTGAATCCGGGGGGGGGGGGGGGGGACCAATATCCTGGCGGGGTGATTTGCGAAGGCTACTGGGGAGATTTTAAACTAGAATGGTTAGGGGGTGGGAATTAAGTTGAAGAGACTAGGAGGGAGGAGGTTAGTTCACAAATAGAGAAAGCTAGTAGACAGTGTGCAAGGGATAATATGCAAGTGACAGAGAAGGGGAGAACTCAGACTGAAGATGTAGCGGAGAAGGAAGAAAAAGATAATTAAGTTATTTCTATCTTTAGGGATAAACAGAGAGTAAGAGGTGGAGAGTTTCTTAAATGAATCTATTTTAATGCTAGGAGCATTGTAAGAAAGGTGGATGAGCTTTGGGCATGGATTGATACCTGGAAATATGATATTGTAGCTATTAGTGAAACATGGTTGCATGATTGGCAACTAAATATTCCTGGATTTCATTGCTTCAGGTGTGATAGAATCGGAGGGGCAAGAGGAGGAGGTGTTGCATTGCTTGTCAGAGAAAATATTACAGTGGTGCTTTGGCAGGATAGATTAGAGGGCTCACCTAGGGAGCATATTTGCGTGGAATTGAGGAATGGGAATGGTGTAGTAACACTTACAGGGCTGTATTATAGACCACCTAATGGAGAGCGAGAATTGCAGGAGCAAATTTGTAGGGAGATAGCAGATATTTGTAGTAAAAACAAGGTTGTTTGTGGGAGATTTTAGTTTTACACACATTGACTGGGAAGCCCATTCTGTAAAAGGGCTGGATGGATTGGAGTTTGTAAAATGTGTGCAGGATAGTTTTTTGCAGCAATACATTGAGATACCAACTAGAGAAGGGGCAGTGTTGGATCTGCTGTTAGGGAGTGAGATAAGTCAGGTGACGGAGATATGTGTTGGGGAGCACTTCAGGTCCAGTGATCACAATGCCATTAGTTTTAATGTACCGGTAATTATGGAGAAGGGTAGGACTGGACCCAGGGTAGAGATTTTTGATTGGAGAAAGGCTAACTTTGAGGAGATGTGAAAGGATTTAGAAGGAGTGGATTGGGACAATTTGTTTTATGGGAAGGATGTAATAGAGAAATGGCGGTCATTTAAAGGTGAAATTTCGAGGGTACGGAATCCTTATGTTCCTGTTAGGTTGAAAGGAAAGGTTAAAAGTTTGAGAGAGCCATGGTTTTCAAGGGATATTGGAAACTTGGTTCGGAAAAAGAGGGAGATCTACAATAAATATAGGCAGCATGGAGGAAATGAGGTGCTTGAGGAATATAAAGAATGTAAAAAGAATCTTAAGAAAGAAATTAGAAAACCTAAAAGAAGATATGAGGTTGCTTTGGCAAGTAAGGTGAAAATAAATCCAAAGGGTTTCTACAGTTATATTAATAGCAAAAGGATAGTGAGGGATAAAATTGGTCCCTTAGAGAATCAGAGTGGACAGCTATGTGTGGAGCCAAAAGAGATGTGGGAGAATTTGAGTAATTTCTTTTCTTCAGTATTCACTAAGGAGAAGGATATTGAATTGCGTAAGGTAAAGGAAACAAATAGGATAGTTAAGGAAAATATGATGATTAAAGAAGAGGAAGTACTGGCACTTTTAAAGAATATAAAAGTGGATAAATCTCCGGGTCCTGACAGGATATTCCCTACGACATTGAGGGAAGTTAGTGTAGAAATAGCAGGGGCTCTGACAGAAATATTTCAAATGTCATCAGAGATGGGGATGGTGCCAGAGGATTGGCGTATTACTCATGTGGTTCCATTGTTTAAAAAGGGTTCTAAGAGAAAACCTAGCAATTATAGGCCTGTAAGTTTGATGTCAGTGGTGGGTAAATTAATGGAAAATATTCTTAGAGATGGTATATATAATTATCTGGATAGACAGGGTCTGATTAGGAACAGTCAACATGGATTTGTACATGTAAGGTCATATTTGACAAATATTGAATTTTTTGAAGAGGTTACGAGGAAAGTTGACAAGGGTAACGCAGTAGATATTGTCTATATGGACTAAAGCCTTTGACAAGGTTCCACACGGAAGGGTAGTTAGGAAGGTTCAGTCATTAGGTATTAATATTGAAGTAGTAAAATGGATTCAACAGTGGCTAGATAGGAGATGCCAGAGAGTAGTGGTGGATAACTATTTGTCAGGTTGGAGGCTGGTGACTAGTGGTGTGCCTCAGGGATCTGTACTGGGTCCAGTGTTGTTTGTCATATACATTAATGATCTGGATGATGGGGTGGTAAATTGGATTAGTAAGTATGCAGATGATACTAAGATAGGTGGTGGTGCGGATAATGAAGTAGGTTTTCAAAGCTTGCAGAGAGATTTGGGCCTGTTAGAAGAGTGGGCTGAAAGATGGCAGATGGAGTTTAATGCTGATAAGTGTGAGGTGCTACATTTTGGTAGGACTGATCAAAATAGGACATACATGGTAAATGGTAGGGCATTGAGGAATGCAGTAGAACAGAGTTATCTGGGAATAATGGTGCATAGTTCCCTGAAGATGGAATCTCATGTGGATAGGGTGGTGAAGAAAGCTTTTGGTATGCTGGCCTTTATAAATCAGAGCATTGAGTATAGGAGATGTGATGTAATGTTAAAATTGTACAAGGCATTGGTGAGACCAAATTTGGAGTATTGTGTACAGTTCTGGTCACTGAATTGTAGGGAAGATGTCAACAAAATAGAGAGAGTACAGAGGAGATTTACTAGAATGTTACCTGGGTTTCAGCACCTAAGTTACAGTGAAAGATTGAACAAGTTAGGTCTTTATTCTTTGGAGCGTAGAAGATTGAGGGGGACTTGATAAAGGTATTTAAAATTATGAGGGGGATAGATAGAGTTGATGTGGATAGGCTTTTTCCATTGACAGTAGGGGAGATTCAAACAAGAGGACATGAGTTGAGAGTTAAGGGGCAAAAGTTTAGGGGTAACACTAGGGGGAACTTCTTTACTCAGAGAGTGGAACGAGCTTCCAGTAGAAGTGGTAGAGGCAGGTTCGATTTTGTCATTTATAAATAAATTGGTTAGGTATATGGACAGGAAAGGAATGGAGGGTTATGGGCTGAGTGCAGGTCAGTGGGACTAGGTGAGAGTAAGCATTCGGCACAGATTAGAAGGGCTGAGATGGCCTGTTTCCATGCTGTAATTGTTATATGGTTATATGTGCCTAGTATCTGGATGATGCCCTTGCATCCATAGAGTTGTGTACATGAAGGCTGCATGTACTAAACTTGTGTTCTGTGGCAAGTGCACTTATTTTGGCTGAACATTGTGTTTGGATTTTAAGTTTCATTATTTTGAAATCAATGGAACTGCTATTTCAATTATGACTGCAGAATGCAGCTGTTGCATTGGGGCACATTACAGTGCAATCAAGGGAGGAATTTCCATACAACAGTGTCCTCACTATGGCTGCTGGTGACAGTATTCAAAGTAGTTGATGTTCTTGCAGATATCAGTAACAGCCATATAAAACAACGAAGAATGAGCATGGTTCCTGGCCTTTATTTTTGCCTTTGAGTCAGGGTACTACTCAATACCATTGCATGTGTTCAAACATACTTTCAGAGTTGTTTCTTGATCATCAATGTGAGCCTGGGATTATTTGGTGGCTTTATTCATGATAGCCTTCTGACCTGTTCAAATTAGCAGAAAAAAAATCAAGCTATGATTGAAATTGTGGCATTTTTGACAAACAATATTTAACCCTCAGAAGGCTATAATGACGTGTAGTATTTGGACAATGGAATTTATATGCACACAACAATGTACTTTTTGGCATTCCCAACATATTTCACTGTACCCTGTTGACCTTTATATAGTATATTCAATATTTTAATAATATTTGATTATTATTGTAAATGTACTGTTTAATTAAGCTTTGTTTACACAATGCATTGTGGTTTTATGTAAGAAGTACGTGAATGGCATGCGTCATTATGTTACTACATCATATGTATGCGCCTCACTAGAAAAAAGGAAAAGAAGTAGGCAAGTATTCTGGCTCCTGTGTTTTTCTTTGATTAGTTTTTGGAGTTACGGGACACAACACTTCACAGTGGCCTGGCCTATTAACTTTCTGTTCGAGCAGCTGCTCACATTCTGTTCCTTCTCTTCGTGTTTATGTGATTGATCACCATGTGTCGAGTGCTGCGCAATCCACTTGAGTGGAAATAATCTAAAATGCTGTTCCAGTAATCAATAGCAGATGCTGGAAATCTCAGATAAAAACAGACATATATGGAGATGCTCCTTAGGTCAGGAAGTAACTGCGGAGAGAGAAAAAGTTAATATTTTGAGTAATTGACACTTTATTTCTTCATAGATGCTATCAGACATTTAAATGTTTCAAGATAATTTCTTATTTTATTTCAGATGTTTTTGCATTTGGAATTCAAGGAAATTGGATTAAAATATTCAGTATGGGAAGAAATGTTTTCTTAGAAGAAACATTCTCTTAGAATTTATTTCCCTAAAGCAAAAGTATACTGAATTAAACAGCAAGTTATTACTGTAAAATTAATTCTTACCAGTTGTTGAAACCAAATTTAATTTTAAGCATATTTTGTTTTGAAGGTATTATTTGAAGTCAATATTTCACCTTTGCTCATGCACTGTTTTATTGGCATCATAATGCTAGTGGTTCAGTCAGCACACTAATGGTCTGTCAAAGTTGGTGGTCTTGTGTAATGAAATGTTGTTGTGTTTTTAACTTGTCCCAGAGAAGAAAGAACTGCCTTCCATCATCTTTGGGTGGATAAGTGTCCACAGTCAGTATAAAGAACAAATGCATGCACGTTGTATCATTTGTAAAACTGTACAGTTCTCAGTGTGGATACTAGACCATGTATGTGGCAAGATGTTGCTCAAATTTGTGTTTTCTTATGGAAAGGCATACTAAAATGTACAAGTGTATTCAACAATAAGAATCTAGAATGATTTAGCATAGAATAACGCTATTCAATTCACCACATTTGTGCTGGCCTCTAAACTACACAAGTCGTCAGGTTCTTTCTCAATAGATCAGCAAAAATATTGCCTACCATATTTCATTATCCACATCTCTTCTGTGTGTCGTCAAAAGAGAAATTTGTCATCATAATTAACAGTATATTAAAACTGCAACTGAGGAAGGTTTATCACTTTTTATGTATGAACTGAAAAGATAACAATCCTAAATCCTTCTGTTTTATTAGTCCTTCATTAGTAGTAGATGATAAAAGATTAGCATAAAAATCATATGAAGTAAGCTATCATATGAAGTGCACTAGTATATTTTCTAGTGAAATTAATTGGGAATAAGATCATATTTTTTATTTCAGTACATGAGCATATACTGTATTAGCAATCTAAGTAATATTAATTGTGTCAGAAAGGTGCTATTAATGAAAAGTCAGTTAATAAACAGGAAGCTGTTTTATTCTAGTTATAGTTGTCTTGTCAGAAGCATCTTGTCATACTGACATTTTTCCCTATCAGTACTCCAGATTTATATAGCCTTCAAAAAGCATCGGTTGTCATGACTGTCTTGTCATTTTTTCAAACCTGCAACAGTAGCAGACAACATAACAGTAAAAGCATATTCATTTGTTTTTAATCAGTCAAATAGTAAATGTGTGATAACAGTGTATATTTTTTTTGGCCCAGGCATGTCCTGGTGTTGGTGGCAGATGTTCGGTGAAACATTTAAGTAATATACACCTTTGTATCCGAACTTTCTTTTTTGCTTCATAACCATAACACAAACACCAAGATACTAACCATAAATCTGTTGTGAAGGAGATTTTTTTATCTGGATGGGATTGCAAGTGTAACATAGTAAGTTTGTTGATTCTACAAACCTGTGAAATGTCATCCTGTCACATCATCTGAGTTCTGCAGTAAAGAACATCTTCTGAAGTATGCTGAAGTGAAAGAACTCCATTGCCAGTGAATGGAGGCTAATACACAAGATTTAGTCGGGCAAAAGCTATAGGAGATTGCAACTGTTTTTTTTGATTACCATTGTCAGTTTCACATAGGAAACCAACCAATCACCAGAGAGAGAGCCTGAAGATGCTGCAATCTGGTACAAGAAAAAAGCTGCTGGGGGAACTTAGTGGATCAAGCAGCATCTGTCCAGGGAAATGGACAGTCAACATTTCAGCTCAAGACTGGTATCTGAAAAGTCTCAACACAAAACATCGAGTGTCCATTTTCCTCTATAGATGATGCTGACCTACTGAGTTGCACCAGCATGTTGGAAGCAATCACTGAGTTTTGAGTCAAGCATGTTGGGATTTAATTACATTTTCTTTTCGCTGAACTCGATTGATATTGAACCACATAGATAATTAAAGAACAGTCAGTTTACTTCATTTTGTGCCACCTAGTACTATGTTTAATGATTTGATTTTGTATTTATTATTTCTGAATAAAGCCTGGAGCCTAATACTATGTTACTAAATTCTTTATACAGGTGGATTGAAGGTTAAATGCACTGGAGGTTTTGTTGTGATGGGAAGCTATCTCCAATCCTACTGGTTTCTAGGACATCTCCTTATCATCCTCTGCAACCACAATACATTTTCATTTGGTTAATATTTGCAGAGTTATTGCCAGTATAAGAAGTGACTTCATCAGATTCATGATTCATTTTCACAAGGTATTCTACAGAGGTTGGAAATCCAGAATAACATGCATGAATAAAATCTGGTGGGACTCAGCAGGTTAGGGAGCATCTGTGAAGAGGAATAAACAATAAATGTTTCAGGACTCAGGACTTCCGATATAGTTTCCTTGCTTTGTGCTCTGATCTGTTACCCCTGGAATTTCTCCCTGAAATTGATCAGGCCATGATTGCTCTCCACGTGTCACTTGAATTCAATGCTCTCTCATTTCTAGATGTATGTTAAATTGCATAATCCCCAATCTCTGGAATTCCCTTCTTCATAAATCTCTCAACAACTACACCCCCACCCCATGTCCCATCTTTCTTTTAAGGCATTCTTTAAAATCCACACTTTTGTTGTAAAACAAGATTGAATTTTTTTAAATTAATTAAATTATTGACTTTATTCAGCATAGAGAGTGGTCACTTAGTTTAATTTATCATGGGTTTTTATTCAGAACTAACTTCCAAATCTGGCGCCTATTCACAAATAGGTATCTTTTGTCTATTCAAATCAAGTGAGTTAAGTTCATTGAAGGTTTTCTCTGTGAAACTGATGTAGCAGCAGAAATTACTTTGTTTAAAAAAACATGGCTTGGACATTAATTACAATTGATGCACAGAGGAAAAAAAACTTTAGTGAATCATTTTTGCAATCAAGCAAACATGACAATGCATTTTAAATGGAGTAATTCTCTGGATATTTTGAGTGAACAAAAGGCAATTTCAGAATTCTAATTGTTGTGACTGATCTTGCCATTTCAATACAGGTATGTGTCATTTAACGTCCATGATACGTTCTGTGAAATCAGGTGTGATGTGATCTGGACGTTGTGTGAACACCATATTCTATACTTAGCAAACCTATATGGAGTACTGTAGTGTACCTGTATTGACTAAATAGCCAAAAATTTACACTAAAACTGCAAACTGTACACTATAATACATACACTATAATTTTTTATTTCATTTTAAACTTCTTAATTTTTTTCACTTTTTAAACTTTTACGTAAACACCTTCTTAGCCTCTATCATTGTGTGACACACTAAATCCCGAGCAATAGATTTCACTGGTTTTCCACTTTCATATTGTTTAGTGACCTTCTGTTTCACTTCCAAATCAATACTTTTCCTTTGCCTCTTGCTGCTACTATCATTAGGAGTGGTTTTGCTGCGTTTGGAAGTCATGATGCACTTTATGGTAATATTTTCGAAAGAAAATTAAACAGAGATAACGCTACTGCACTCAAGAGATGCACGATACACGAGATTGGTTATGTCCGCTACGTCACGTTCTCTGATTGGGACTACGGACGTATATGTGATTGGACGTTGTTTGAATGGAAGTTAAGCGGCGCACACCTGTACAAAAGTCAGGCATCTGGGCAGACTCACAGCAGCCCATTTCCAGTTTCCCTAAAATTATTAATACTATGTCCTTAACATATTGGTTTCATTTGTAGCTCCTATGTTTGATTTGGCTTCACTAGAAGGACATAATTGAAATTTATAAAGGTATGGCTTCTGCAGGAATTCCACAGTCCAATGATATTTTGAGATTCATTAACATAATTATTCAACTGAGCCATTGCCAGGGATTACCCACTGCAAATATCTGTGTATGCATCTTGCTGAGATGCAATACCTTTCTAACCCCCACCCCACCCATTTAAACATGATTTGTAAAACAATTAATTGACTAAAAGACATTGGCAAAAAGCCCTTGACTGATGTATTTCACAAATTAAAGATGCACTGGAGTTTTCCACAGAGAAGCTGAAGTTCTTCTCTGATAGAATCCAAGAAATCCCTGAGGTGTCAGTTTAATAGAAATTTAACGAGCAGGAGCTGCCTTTATGTCACATGAAGCAAGTGCATTTCCTTTAATCTGACACCATTCTTTTATTGAGGGGAATTAGAGCAGCTTATATTGAATGTAATAAACTGATTGATGAAACCTTATTGGAAATGATTTTTGTCTTAGCAAAACATAATTTTTCAGTGAGGTTGGCACATGTTTAAAGTAAGACATACAAAAACACTGCACACTGAGCAACCAAACAAGGATGATTTCAAATGATAGAATTCTAAAACAACTTCTGTGGAATATCTACTTTTTATTTTAATATATATCAGCTAATGCTAACTTATTTTCAAGGTGAATATTGGTTTAATGTTTCTTTTAGTGCCTTGATTTTGCTTCTGAAAATATCCTGTGACTAATGGTTGATGAGCAAGCAGAATGATTTGTAATACCGTAATAGCTTGAAGTGTACATGCATACTTGGGAAACAGATTGCTGGTAAACAAAGCAATTTTATTGAAATGTGGAATATTTCTGGTGATAATTGCATGTCTGCTGAAGATACCTAGTAGGATGACAAGGAACAAATGTGGCAGAAAATAGCTTGTATTAAACAGATGATTTGGAGAATAGTAAATGAATTTTAATTTCAGTATAGGTTCTGGAGTTAAAATATGCAGTTATAATAACTAGGTGTCCATGGTGATCCTAGGGATTTAGACATGATTGCCAATTCACTAAGCATCTATATAATCTGAAGCTGTTACACTAACATATCTGCTGAAATAATAGGATGTTTCTCAGATAATATTAGTTATTTTAACCCAATTGTGACTTACTGCTGAGGCCAGTTTGAAATACTTTCAGTGCAAATGCTGTTTTTATATAACATTGATGAAATGGAAAGAGTTCAAAGAGAATAGTTTGGGAAATTTAACAAGAAATCTTAGAGGGGGAAAGTTCATTTTAACAGACTTTCTATTTCCTGAAGAAAGGAATTCTATCTCCCATGCAAAATGAAGATTTTATCAGTTTTGTCTCTAATTGTCATGATGCAGAGCACTATGCTATGAGGATATCCTCTTGCACATGAATTGTTCTCTGCTAACAACTTAATTTATGTTCTTATGTCAGCCCACATCGATCTTGAGCACTGAAATTTAGTGCAGTCCTCAATGTCAGTTTGGAAATATCTCATCTAGAAACAGTTAATCTTTCATAAGTCTTTCTAAGTATTCAATGCTGTTCACTTTTCCAGACTTTCTGTCACTTTATCACATTTTGGATGTTGTGATGTAGTGCCTTCTCATTGTGTGCGCAGAGCAGTATATCATTGAAACATTAAAAGACCTAATAAAAAAACTCCAAACTCCAGAATGTTGGCTATATATTTAACAATAATAACAATAAACCAACAGGCTGCTGGATGCTGCTTGTATGTTAGCAAGATGGTCATTCCCCTTCATTGCATGTCAAACTTTACCTGAAATATGTTTGAAGGTAAAATATATGAACATCATGCTGGATAGACTCCATTTGAATGAATAGATTCTTATCAAATGTACTTAAGATTTTTGACAAAATTCTGTGCAAAGCAACTGGATAGCTGAACGCTAATTATAAATGAGATTGAAAATTATAAGATTGTCAAAGAGATAGAACTCATGAAATGGAATTCTATTGCATTTGAGCAATGGGGTCTTGGGCAACCAGAGTGCATTTAGAAGCATAAAATGATGCGTACTGATATATCATTATTGTTCCGATTGTAAGACTGGACTGGTTCAATTTGTGACATGTAAAGATGTAAAACTGTATTGGTATGACTTATAATATTAAACAAATCGTGGCATTCCACGTACTTACTAAAGGATCAGGAAGAACTTTTTGCTACTGAATTTGTCCTTCTGGAGATTCTATTTTCAATTTTCTGCTAACTTAGTAACATTGAAAATTGGATTAGTTCTATCATTTTGCAAACTGTTTCATGGCTTTTGGGAAAATGAGTAATATTTGCCAATAAAGATTCCTATTCTCACTGTTTGCGTTTTTCTCTTATTTGAAATTATTTTGGTGCAGAAGCTGACATTTTGCTATGTTTTTAGTTGTTTTTTGAAGTATTTGTAGGATAGTGAAATTGCTAGACATTGCAATGATCTTTACCACCTTCCCATAATGTCTCCTTAACTAAGGAAGCAGTTAAGATTTAAACAAACCTAAATTGTTTTTTCAGCTTGTTTGACAGATACCTAGGCCTTTGGAGAAAGGAAATGAATATACTACTCATGATCTCATTAAGTGTTTTGCTATTGGGTTATCTGCTTTAAAGCTGTGTAGGTACTACTGTAGCACACAAAATGTTGATTCAGTATTCAAAAATCCTATTTGTTTAAATGTGGGTTTTCAAAGAGCCATTTCAGAACAATTGCACTGCAGGTCCTGTGAGTGAGCCATGTCTCCATCAACAATGATGTAATCTACTCTTGCAATCCAACCTAAAGATTAACGTACTTGCAATAAAATAAATACAAGATAGAGATCCAAGTTTTATGGCATGGTCCGTTAAATGAATATTTTACTGAATGTAGCCCGAAGTTCCACAAATAAAAATTAAATATAATTCTGCTTTCCAATCTAAAGAGGACCCATGAGCATATATAGCAATTCATGAGAAAAATAAACATCTTAAAATTTTCTCAGTTATTTGTAAATAGTAGTTTGAGAACTAAGAAATGTGCAATCTTTCATATGCTGTGTGGCTGTGTTTGAGGGTGTTGCAATCAATACCAATTTACAAGCTATTTTTTCTGGAGAATTCTTGCATAAGTTCTATTCAATCTAACAACATAAACATTAGTAGATTATTAATACTGCTAGTAGGCCAAAATTTATTGTACAAAGCAAACTGATTTGAGAATGTGGTGGTAAGAAGCACTCAGCAGTATATATTAAATTGAATTGTATTGTGAAGGACAAAAGAGGAGATCACAGTGCATTTTAAGCTCTGCTGTTTTGGCTGGTGATGGTTTCAGATGTTTCAAATCTATTGTGTGCTAAGGTATTGGGTTCCATTGTCATTGAGGGTACATGTGTTCAACTAGCCTTGTTCTTCTGTTGGTATCTCCATTCATGAGTGATTTAGGAGAACGTTGATCTACACTGGTTATGGAATTGCTTAGCTCTGTCTATAATGTGCATCTGGCACGATGTGCTCTGCTAGTAGCTTCACCAGGCTGGCACCTAATTTTTGAATAATGTCTGGTATGATCCCCTCCATTTTCACCAATATTCCTCATTGAATTAGGGTCACAGCACCAGCTTAGTTGTAATCACAGTGTGGAGGATCTAGCAGAGAATGAGGCCACAGGTTGTGTCAAGTACAATTCTGCTGCTGCAGATAGTGCACGCCACCACTTGATATGCACAGTGATGTGAAATTAGGTGTGATCATCATTCCTTGAATACCAAGGTAGAAGAAGTACTTTGATATTAAATTTGCTTTGAATTTTGAACAGCAAGTACAGCTCAACAACGATGTGGATTATTCCCTCTTGATGATTCCCTCATGAACTGTACCAGATCCAGGCTGTTAGTTCTGTTCTCCTGGATGTAACTAGTAGTACTCATGAGAAGTGAAGGCATTACCTTGAACACACTTTGTACTTGCTTTTCTCAATCCTCAAAATTATTATCACTTCCTGTCATCTGCTGGTAGGAAGTGATGATAAACAAATTTTAGGCAGAATTGATTTCAGTGACCTGGTTTGATTTAAAGGCTGGGCGCTGTCTGTGTGAAGATAAAACAATCTCCCTGTGACCAGCTTTGTTTTTCAGATGCTTTGGTTACAGCCCACATCCCAAGGTGTGCTTTATAGGTTGTTTAATTGGCCACTAAACACTATCCCTAGTGTGAATGAGTGGTAGAGGACTCTGAATAAGCTGAAAGTCAGGTGAGAGAGAAAAAGGCACGGGTAAATAAATGAGAGAATGGGATTCTTCAGAGCGTCAGCAAAACCCCAGGGAGCAAATAGTCTCTGTTTATGCCATAAGAAAACAGATGGAAAGTATGAAACAGTATGTTGAAACCTGGGGTTTATCACCATTGAATACTCCCTCGATCACTCATACGCAACTGTACACATTCCTGTTGTCATGTCTAGTGAGTGTGCTCTGCCATTGGGGCATATCTTAATCAGAGATGTATGATGCAGTCTGGGGCATTGTTAGAAAGGTGTAATTCTGTAAGTACGATGATATCGAGCTAGTACTTGATGAGCATATATTGTACTAAGCCCCATTCATTGGTCAGGAGGATTTCCCAGGGTTGACGGATATTATTTTGTGCTCAAGCCAAGATCACTGTTGGGGGTGAACCATCCAAGATTCTTTCTCTTAGCAATTTAGTACAATTGATTGTAATCTTATACCTTTTCAAGTGGCAGTGATAAGACAAGCACCATGCCTGTGTTTGCTTCATTTATAGGCCATTCTGTGTAATGACATGAAAGCGTGAAGCTGCAATCCAGTGGTTTCGTGGTCCCAGTTGTTATGTAATTTGCATGATTTAATTAACTGAGCTTAAATTGCTCAGCCACTTTGAGATTTGCAAACGTGCACCCTGATCACTAGCTGAGACATCTTTGATTACTGGCCCAGTAACTCGTGTTAATGTGCCCCTATGTTTTTTTCTCTCTTGTACAATCTGGGATTGAAATGAAGGTGCAAAATTCGAAGTTCTAAGTAAATTAATTATCAACGTATATGTATGTCACCATATACAAACATGAGATTCATTTTCTTTAGGGATACACAGCAACTCCAAGAAACACAGTAGAGTCAGTGAAAGACCCAAGCAAACAGGACAATCAACCAACGTATATAAAAAAACAGACTGTGCAAATACAAAAAGAGAAAAATATATAAGTAATAAATATTGAGAACATGAAATGAATAGTCCTTAAAGGTGAATCCATAGTTTGTGGAAGCAGTTCAGTGATAGGGCGTATGAAGTTTTCACCTCTTGTTCAAGAGCCTGTTGGTTGATTGGTAATAATTGTTCCTGAACCTGTTGGTGTGGGTCCTGAGGCTCCTGTACATTCTTCCTGATGGCAGCAGTGAGATGAAAGCAATACCTGGGTGGTGGGGGTCCCTGATGATGGATGCTGCTTTCCTGCGACAGTCTCCACGTAGATGTGCTCAATAATAGGAAAGGGTTTACGCATGATGAACTGGACATAACTCGTAGGATTTTGCATTTAAGAGCATTGGTGTTTGCATACCAAGTTATGATTTAACCAGTCAATATGATCTCCACCACACATCCGTAGAGGTTTGTCAGTTTGAGATGTCATGATGAATCTTTCTAGGGTTTCCAAGAAACCTTTGAAGATAGAAGAGATAAAATGAACAAAATGGTGAAATGAAAAGTCATTTCCAGGGTGTAAATTGGATTTCAACTTCAAGCACGAAATGGATCTGAGCGTATCCACCTATATGTCAGTTCATGAGAACGTCAGCAGTCAATACTTCTGTCTCTTATTTAGAGATCAAAGACTAATATTTCTGCTAGAGAAATGTGGAATACTTTAGCACAGAGGGAAGCCAGTTGGCTCACCAAGTGTGTCTTGGCTTTTATTACGAACAAGCCGAGTTTATCCTTGCAAATTTCTCTGCACGTATGTATCTAAGTTTTGAAATTTGTTTCTGAATCTAAGTCCTTCACCCTAAAATGCAGCATTTTCCAAATCCTTACCACATTTTGCATTTGAAACAAAATCCTCATCTCTTAGGCCTTTTCCCAGTTTCTTAATTTGTGATTTGTGCTTATCTATACTTGAGCCATTGGAAACATTTAAAAAATATATTCTTTATAAACATTTGTGAATTTTTTTTTACACTTTTGTGATTTATTGATTTTATTTTGAACTACAGTGCTCAATAGGCGCTTCTGGCCCTTCGAGCCATGCTGCCAGCAACCCGTAGATTAAACCCAAGCATAAACATGGGACAACTTACAATGACCAATTAACCAGTACATTTTTGGACTGTGGGAGGAAACTGGAGCACGTGGAGGAAACCCACATGTTCTTGGAGGACATACAAACTCCTTACAGATGACTTCAGAACTGAACTCCGAACTCTTGAGTGGTAGTAGTGTCGGTTCCGTTACTGTGGTGCCCTTGTATCTGGTTTTGGCCTTCCCTGCTTTGAATATCTCCAGATATGAATTAGGGCGGCATGATAGCACAGTGTTTAGAGCAACGTTATTAGAGTGCCAGCAATCCCGGTTCAATTCCTCCGCTGGCTGTAAGGGGTTTGTACGTTCTCCCAATATGTATAGTAATTAGTTTGGCAGGAGGTATTTGCCACTGCGCAGACATTTAAGTTTGCTGATGACATCACTGTTGGCCGAATCAAAGGTGGTGATGAATCAGCAAATACGAGGGAGATTAAAAATCTGGTTGAGTGGTGCCACACTAACAGCCTCTCACAGCAAAACCAAAAAGCTGAATATCAACAACTGGAGGAAGAAGCTAGAGGTCCATGAGCTAGTCCTTCTAGGGGAGTGGGTGGGAAGAGGATCAGTAGCTTGCAATTCCTCGGTATTAACATATCAGAGGATCTGTCCTGATAACAGCACCTAAGTGCTCTGACAAAGAAGGAATGACTGGAGGACTGGAAAATTGCAAATGTCATTCCACTCTTCAACAAGGGGGAGGGGCAAGAGAAAGGAAATTATAGTCTAGTTAGTCTGACCTCAGTGATTAGGAAGCTGCTGAAGTTGATTATTAAAGATGTGGTTTCAGGGTACTTGGAAAAAAGAAAAAATAGGCCAAAGTCAGCCTGTTTTCCTTTCAGGGATAATCTTGCCTAACAAATCTGTTGGAATTATTTGAAGAAATATCAAGCAGTATAGACAAAGGAGAAACTGGATGCTGTGTACATGGATTTTCAGAAGACATGGTGCCATACATGAGGCTACTTAACATGTTATGTGTCCATGGTATTAAAGAAAGATTCCAGCATGGATAGAGCATTGGCAGATTGGAAGGAGGCAAGAGTGGGAATAAAAGGAGCCTTTTCTGGTTGGCTGCCGGTGACTGTTGGTGTTCCACAAGGGTCTGTGTTGGGACTGCTTTTTACATTATATGTCAGTGATTTAGATGACGGAATCCATGGCTTTGTGATTCAGGTTTGCAATTGATACAAAGATAGGTGTTGGGAGCAGGTAGTGTTGAAGCAGAGAGGCTACAGAATGATATAAACAGATTAGGAGATTGGGCAAAGAAGTGGCAGATGGAATACAGTGTCAGAAAGTGTACATTCATGGACTTTGGTCAAACAAATAAAAGCCTAAACAATTTTCTAAACACAAAGAAAATTAAAAAAATATGAGCTGCAACGAGACTTGGGAGTCCTCGTGTACGATTCCCTAAAAATTGATTTGCAGGATATGTGGCTGGTGAAGAAGGCAAATACAACATGAGCATTCATTTCAAGAGAACGAGAATATAAAAACAGGGATGTAACATTAAAGCTTTATAAGTCATTAGTGAGGCCTTACTTGGAGTATAATGAGCAGTTTTGGGCCCTTTATCTTAGAAAGGATGTGCTGACATTGTAGAGGGTTCAAAGGAGGTTCACAGAAAGAATTCTGGGATTAAGGAATATTTGATGGCTCTGGGCCTGTACTCATTGGAAATCAAAAGAATGGGGGGGGGGGAATCTCATTTAAATCTATCGATCATTGAAAGGCCTCAGTAGCGAGGTGGGGGAGAACATTTCCTATGATGGGGGAAGTCTAAGACAGAGAACACAGCCCCAGAATAGAGGGACGTCCATTTAGAATGGAGATGAGGAAGAATTTCTTTAGCTAGAGGGTGGTGAATCTGTTTAATTTGTTGCCACAGGCGGCTATGGAGGCCAAGTCATTGGGTATATTTAAGGCAGAGGTTAATAGATTCTTGATTAGGCAGGGCATGAAGGGATAAGGGGAGAAGTCAGGAGTTGAGGCTGAGAGGAAAATGGTTCAACTATAATAAAATGGCAAAGAGGCTTCATTAGACCAACTGGCCTAACTCTGCTCCTATATCTTATGGTCTTATGCTAGCACTTCATCTCTCTTCCGAGTTTGTACTGATTCAGCATGTTAGCAAAAGCTTTGACAGACTTCTGTAAATACAGTTGAGAGTGTTCAAAGTGGCTACATCATGGCCTGGTATGGAAACACCAATCCCCAGGATCTCAAAAGCCTACAAAAAGTGGTGGATACAGCTCAGTCTGTCACCTGCAAAGCAATCCCCACCACTGAATACATTCACATGCAGCATTGCTCATCAAAACCACCACCATGCAAGTCATGCCCTCTTCTCTGTAGTAGGAGGTGTCTTTGCCTTGGGTCCCACTCCTCCAGATTCAGGGCAACCATCAGTGTCCTGAACCAATGTGGATAACTTCATTCACCTCTACTCTGAACTGATTCGATGACCTACAGTCTTACTTCCAAGGACTCTTTACAACTCATGTTCTCAGTATTTCTTGCAGATCATCTTATTTTGCACATTTGTTGTTGGTCTGTAAAATTCTGTTGCATTTCCTTTTCCCTGTAAATGCCAGAATGAAAATAAAACTCACACAGTATATGAGTAACATGTACTGTATGAACTTGTTGAAATTTGAAAAGGGATAAGCTTTATGAATAAAAGGAGGAGAATGTTGTAGTTACTTAGCAGGCCAGCCGGCAGCTATTGGGGTGGAAAGCATGGTTCAAATTTCCAGCTGAAGTTTTGGCAAGCTTGGGATGCTTACGTGGAGCTGTGTTTCACACAATGTGCTTCTGTAAGGTGTATGTTCAAACCATCTCCTTTGAGATGTGTTTTAAAATGGCACAGCATAAAGTTAATTGAAGGCTAATGCTTGTCACAGAAACATTTTGCATGATTGGCAGCTGTTGATAAAACTCTGAATCATATCATAAGGAAAAGGCCAGGTTCCAGTGTACTGCCACCCTATGATTTCATAATTGTGACTCTTCTGTTGCTCAGATAAGATTTCTTTAGTAATAACTGTGACATTACTCTAAGTGTAAATAATACACTTTCATTAATATACAGTTAAAGGAGGTTGCTTCAGCTTGGTTTTGTTTGCATACCATAACCAACTACATTATACGGGTAGTATCTTTAATATCTTTTTTGTTCTTGAAAGCTTCTGCATTTAATATCTCATTTTCTACACTTAATGTCTCATTTTCTGCACATGGGATATGGTGTTTGCTTGTCAACCATCTGCTGCTAATCAGTGAAGACTGCTACTAGACAAAGGACTTAGATCATTTGTTGGCTGTTGTTTGATTCTAGTTCCATTTCAGTCACTCATAAACCATTTTTTCCCTTTAACTAATTATGTCTCATTTACTTTGTAAATTTTTATCTTTGCATAAGATAGAAGATGTATTCCTTTCAGAGAAAGGAAGCCATGCATGGACCCCAGCTTGTACACCACCCACAGTTAGGTAACATTTCTGAACTGAATTGCATGTACAACAGACCAGAGGTCAGACAAAGTGCAGCAACCTTACCTCAGATCTTTCCATTGTGGATTGACCTCATTTTATAGGTTGGCTAGGTCGAAAACTGAAAATGGCGAACAAATGTCAGGATAAGGTTTTCGTTATGGAAACTATAAAATGTTCTAAAGTTCAATACTACTTTTCTCTGAGAATACACTACATTAATATTAATATTAATTCTACTTTTGAAACTTAAAATATGTTGAAACAAATATGTTAATCAGCTGAAAAGTAATTGCTGTATTTATAAATTATGATATTGTCTTTCATTAGACTTTGAATGTGACATTTTAATTCTGTAATGCATAGAAAATGCAAATGAAGCATATAAATTAATGGTTTGGAGGCTACGGAATTATTTGTGTACACATTTGAATCTAGTAGCTTTACATTCTTTTAATCTATTAGTCATTGCTGCATGACCGCAATTTTACTACCAAATATTTTTTAATACAAGCACGTAGTTGTAGAAAGCAGATTAAATATTTAATTTTATCCTCACACAGATTTATTATCATTGTAAGATTATGATTGTCTGTCATTTGTCTTGGCATGGGTGACCTTTCTAATGCCTTAATCATGTTGACATTATTTTTATGATATTATCTGAGATGGGTATTAAATTAAGTTTCCTGTCAAAGCTTTATTGGGTTGCCATAAGCAACATTTCTTGTGATAAATAGAGAACATGGCATTTCAGCCTTGCTCTGTTTTTAATATAAGTCATAGGTTTATAATATAAAATCTCCCAGCCTCAGATTAATTGGGCTGTAAAGCTTGTGTTATATGAATGCAGGAAGAAAGCTCTAATAAAATAAAATAATTAATGTTTATTTTGTATACATATATATAAATAAAATGGACATTCACCTCCTGAGCCAGTTGTGTTTTTTTCACAAAGCTTGCTTTCTAAACACAGCAGCTGCCACTTGTAAGATCAAACAGATATAAATAAACTTTCAACTAAAATTTGATTAGCTTCTGCTCATAAGTGGGAGCCACTCTTCAGTTCTTAAAATGCATAGCGCCTCAGATTTGCTGGCTCATACATTAACGCTAACTGCTCAAGAGGCGCAGTATAAGATAATGGGTTATTTAATTTGGCTTGTTTCAAAACAGACAAGCTGACAAGTTACTTAGTTCAAGGAAGCTTGCAGACCAGATGGATAATATCATTTAGCATATCAAATAACAGATGTGTTTATAGTTTGGAAGGATTATGTACTCAGGGAATTTAGCTTTACAGTATTAATGGAAGGTACTGGGGTCTATGTCTCCATAAAGCTTTAAAACACTTTGTGTAAAAAGCATATCTGAGGAAATATCATAGACATGTGAATCACCCAAGTGGCAAAGAAACAATATAAATGAAGAAAGTATTTAATGTTTATTAGAAACTGTGAAAGAAACACAGGTGAACTAGAATCCGTTCCCCGGCTTTGATTTCTGTGATGGATGACTTGTTGATCTGCATCACTAGGATATCTTTTCAGATTATAGGAATTGTACCTGTATTTTGGAAATGATCAGTGTTGTAGAAATGGCTTGTAATTTGGAAGTATTATGTAAGATAGAAATCTTCTGAGTTTTAAATGTGTTTAAAGAATGTTGTTTGGATTTAAATGTGTATCACTGAAAATAAATGAACTGTGTTTTAAAATACTTTGTTAGCTGGAAGCATCTTCTCCTTGATAGAGAGAAGGGTCCCACGGCTTGTATAGTGAGTATTGGCAGCAAAACTCACCATGGTGAATAAATATGGAAGTGAACTGGTCATTGAAGATTGGGTAGTTACTGTATAATCTCCCTTTGACAGTATTTCTATTTCTATCTGATAGGGCTTAAGGTCTTTGTTTGAGTTTAGAACTTCACCATCAGCAGACCCAATACCATCACATATATACAATTCTAATGTTGAATTAAGAAATCAAAAGACAGGTAAGGATACTCCGGGCTCCGAATTTCTCTGTCAAAAATTAATACCAAAGCACAGAATATAAATAACCTCAGAGGATTTGCTTACATGAAAGGGTATGTCCTGAAGATTATGGAGACTGAAAGGTAATTGCAAAGTTCTAAGTAAATTTATTATCAAAGTGTATGTTACCATATACAACCCTGAGATTAGTTTTCTTGTGGGCCTATTCAAAGAATCCAATAACCATGATAGAATCAATGAAAGATTACATACAACAGGGCAGACAACCAGTGTGCTAATAAAAAAAGAAAAAATTAGAAATAAAAATAATAAATAATTAAGCAATAAATATCAAGGATATGAGATGAAAAGTCCTTGAAAGTGAACAGCTTAGTGATGGGCATCGAAAGTTGAGTGAAGTTATTCCCTCTGGTTCAAGAGCCTGTTGGCTGTGAGGCAGTAACTGTTCCTGAACCGGGCTGTGTGAGTCTTGAGGCTGCTGTACCTTCTTTCTGAAAATAGCAGCAAGAAGAGAGTCTGACCTGGGTGCTGGGGGTCCCTGATGATAAGCCGATTTCCTGCAATAACACTCCATGCAGGTCTTGTCAGTGTTGGAGCTTTACCCGTGATGGACTGGGTCGCATCCACTACTTCTTGTAGGATTTTTCATTCAAGGACATTGGTGTTTCCATACCAGGCTGTGTTGCAGCCAGTCAATATATTCCCCACCACACATCTATAGAAGTGTGTCAAAGATTTAGATGCATGCTGAAACTTTGCAAACTTCTTAGGATGAAGAGGAACTGCCATGCTTTCTTCAGAATTGTACTTGCATGCTGGGCCTAGAACCCGCCCTCTGAAATGATAACATTGAGGAACTTAAAGTTGCTGATTCTTCTCCACTTCTAATCCTGAATGAGGATTAGTTTCTCCCTCCTGATGTCAATAATCAGCTTCTTAGACTTGAAACGTAGAAACATAGAAAACCTACAGCACAATACAGGCTCTTTGACCCTCAATGCTGTGCTGAACATGTACATACTTTAGAAATTACCTGGGATTACCCATAGCCCTCTATTTTTCTAAGCTCATGTACCTATCCAGGAATCTCTTAAAAGACCCTATCATATCCACCACCATCACTGGCAGCCCATTCCACACACTTACTGTTTTCTGCGTGAAAAACTTACCCCTAACATATCCTCTGTCCTACTTTGAAGCACCTTAAAACTGTGCTCTCTCGTGTTAGTCATTTCAGCCCAGGGGAAAAAGCCTCTGACTATCCACACGATCAATGTCCCTCATTATCTTATACAACTCTATCAGGTTACCTCTCATCCTCTGCCGCTCCAAGGAGAAAAGGCCAAGTTCACTCAACCTTTTCTCATAAGGCATACGCCAATCCAGGCAACATCCTTGTAAATTTCCTCTGCACCCTTTCTATACCGTCCACATCCTTCCTGTAGTGAGGTGACCAGAACTGAGCAAAATACTCCAAGTGGGGTCTGACCAGGGTCTTGTATAGCTCTAACATTACCTCTTGGCTCTTAAACTCTATCCCACGGTTGATGAAGGCCAATGCACTGTTTGCCTTCATAACCACAGAGTCAACCTGCTCAGCTGCTTTCAGCATCCTATGGACTCGGACCCCAAGATCCCTCTGATCCTCCACACTGCCAAGAGTCTCAACATTAATACTACATTCTGCCATCATATTTGACCTACCAAAATGAACCACTTCACACTTATCTGGGTTGAACTCCATCTGCCACTTCTCATGCCAGTTTTGCATCCTATCAATGTCCCACTGTAACCGCTGACAGCCCTCCACACTATCCACAATACCTGAACCTTTGTGTCATCAGAAAACTTACTAACTCATCCCTCCAGTTCCTTCTCCAAGTCATTTATAAAAATCGCGAAGAGAAAGGATTCCAGAACAGATCCCTGAGGCACCCCACTGGTGACCAATCTCCATGCAGAATGTGACCCATCTACAACCACTCTTTGCCTTCTGTGGGCAAGCCAATTATGGATCCACAAAGCAAGATTCCGTTCGATCCCATGCTTCCTTACTTTCTCAATAAGCCTTGCATGGGGTACCTCATTAAATGCCTTGCTGAAATCCATATACACCACATCTACTGCCCTTCCTTCTTCAATGTGTTTAGTCACGTCCTCAAAAAATTCAATCAGGCTCATAAGGTACAACCTGCCTTTGACAAAGCCATGCTGACTATTCCTAATTATATTATGCCTCTTCGAATGTTCATAAATCCTGCCTCTCAGGATCTTCTCCATCAACTTACCAACCACAGAGGTAAGACTCACTGGGCTATCTCTGCACCCTTTCTTTCTTTTTAAAACTTTTTTAAATTGTATTTCAAGTAGTTACAAAATAAAAGTAGAGAGAAAAAAAATGTATATTACCCATCCCCCCTCCCCTTAACCCCTCCCCCCTAGCATCCCTATAGAAAAAAAAAGAGAAAGAAAGAAAGAAAAAAAGAAAGAAAGAGTGCCTGGATATTGGAAGATCCCCACATGCTCCATGGAGTTCGTAATAACTTTAGTATATATATTTATTTATTTCCCCAAATAACCAATTATTTCATCTTCGGAGCATCTATATATTTAATCCTGTCTTTTGTAAATAAGGGCGCCAAATTTTCAAAAATGTTTCATATTTATCTCTTAAATTATAAGTAATTTTCAAGTGGAATACAGCTATAAATTTCTTTCTTCCAACGATCTATACTTAAATATGTATCCGATTTCCAAGTAACTGCAATAGCCTTTTTGGCTACTGCCAATACAATTTTTATAAATTCTTTCTAATATTTATTCAATTTGGGTATCGGTTTTACCCCTTCAATATCACTTAATAAAAATAATATTGGATTCTGTGGAAGTTGTATTCCAATAATTTGTTCCAATAAAACTCTTAAATTTGTCCAAAAAGGTTGAATTTTAGAACAAGACCAAGTAGAATGTAAAAAAGTACCAATTTCTTGGTTACATCAGAAACATTGATCAGATAAATTTGGATTTAATTTATTTATTTTTTCTGGTGTAATATATAATTGATGTAAGAAGTTATATTGCACTAATCTTAACCGGACATTTATTGTATTTGTCATACTCTCAAGACAGTCTTGACCAATTTTTTTCTTCAATTTTAATATTCAAGTCACTTTCCCATTTTTGTCTTGACTTATGGACTCCTTGTTTAATTGCCTGTTTTTGAATCAAATTATACATACAAGAAATGATTTTTTTAATCTTTCCTTTTTGAATTAAAGTTTCTATTTCATTAGATTTCGGCAATAACATTGTTTGACCTAATTTTTCTCTTAAATAAGCCCTAGTTGAAAGTAACAAAAAAGAGTGTTGTTTGATACTTTATATTTATTCTTTAATTGATCAAATGACACTAATATACCTCCTTCAAAACAATCACCTATATATCTAATCCCTTTTTGAAACCAATTATATAAAAGTTGATTATCCATTGTAAAAGGAATAAGTCTATTTTGAATTAAAGATCTCTTTGCTAATAAGGATTTCTTTATCTCATCATCAACATTTATCTTATTCCATGTCAATCAAATGTTTTAATATAGGAGGTTCTTTCTTTTCCTGTATCCATTTAGATTCCCATTTATATATAAAATCTTCTGGTATATTTTCTCCTATTTTATCTAGTTCTATTCTAATCCATGCCGGTTTATCTTTCTCAAAAAAATATGCAATAAATCTAAGTTGATTTGCTTTATAATAATTCTTAAAATTTGGAAGTTGTAACACTCCTAGATCAAATTTCCATGTCAATTTTTCCAACGATATTCTTGACATCTTACCTTTACAAAGAAACTTCCTCACATATTTATTTAACTCTTGAAAAAACTTCTGGGGTATTTGTATTGGTAGTGATTGAAATAAGTATTGTAATCTAGGAAATATATTCATTTTTATGGTATTTACTCTACCTACAAGTGTTATTGGTAATACCATCCATTTATCAAGATCTTCTTGAATTTTTTTCAATAGTGGTAAGTAATTTAATTTATATAAATTCTTTATATCATTGTCAACTCTTATACCTAAATATTTTATACCATTTGCCGGCCATCTAAATTGGGTTATTAATCGACATTGACTGTAATCTCCTTTAGTAAGAGGTAAAATTTCACTTTTATCTCAATTTATTTTATAACCTGATATTTTCCCATATTCTTCTAATCTATAGGATAATTTACGCAACAAATGTAATGGGTTTGTTAGATAAAGCAGAACATCATCAGCAAATAAGTTAATCTTGTATTCTTCCTGATTAACTCTAAAACCCTTAATATCTGGGTCCATTCTGATTAATTCAGCTAATGGTTCTATCGTCAACACAAATAAAGCAGGTGATAATGGACAACCTTGCCTAGTTCTGCACCCTTTCTTGAATAAGAGAACAACATCTGCAGCCCTCCAAACCTCCAGAACCTCTCCCATCTCCATTGATGATGCAAAGATCATTGCCAAAGGCTGAGCAATCTCCTCCCTCACCTCTCACATACCGCCTGGGGTATATCTCGTCAGGTCCTAGAGACTTATCCAATGTGATGCTTTCAAAAAGCTTCAGTTCATCCTCCTTCTTATTGTCTGTTTTCTCAAGCTTTTCAGTCCACTGCAAGTCATCACTACAATCACCAAGGCTTTTTTCCGTAGTGAATACTGAAGCAAAGTATTCATTAAGTACCTCCACTTGTTCCTCCAGTTCCATACACACTTTTCCACTGCCACACTCGATGAGTCCTATTCTCTCACATCTTATCCTCTTGCTCTTCACATACTTGTAGAATGCCTTGGGGTTTTCCTTAAATTTGCTCACCAAGGCCTTCTCATGGCCCCTTCTGGCTCTCCTAATTTCATTCTTAAGCTCCTTCCTGCTAGCCTTATAATCTTCTAGATCTATATCATTACCTAGTTTTTTAAACTTTTTGTAAGCTTTTCTTTACTTCTTGACTACGTTTATTACAGCCTTTGTACACAACAGTTCCTTACCCTAATTTCCCTGTCTCATTGGAACATACCTATGCAGAACTCCACACAAATATTCCCTGAACATTTGCCACATTTCTGCCGTACATTGCTCTAAGAACATCTATTCCCAATTTCTGCTTCCAAATTTCTGACTGATAGCTTCATATTTCCCCTTACTCCAATTAAACACTTTCCTAACTTGTCTGTTCCTATCCCTCTCCAAAGCTAAGGTAAAGGAGATAGAATTGTGATTGCTTTCTCCAAAACGCTCTCCCACTGAGAGATCTGACACCTGACCAGATTCATTTCCCAATACCAGATCAAGTACAGCCTCCTCTCCTCTTGTAGGCTTATCTGCATATTGTGTCAGGAAACCTTCCTGAACAGACCTAACAAACTCCACTCCATCTAAACCCCTTGTTCTAGGGAGATGCCAATCAATATTTGGGAAATTAAAATCTCCCACCACGACAACCCTGTTATTATTGTGTCTTTCCAGAATCTGTCTCCCTATCTGCTCCTTGATGTCCCTGTTACTATTGGGTGGTCTTTTAAAAGCACCCAGTAGAGTTATTGACCCCTTCCTGTTCCTAACTTCCACCCACAGAGACTCCTTGCACATTTCCTCTATGACTTCTTCCTTTTCTGCAGCCGTGAAACTATCTCTGATCAGCAGTGCCACACACCCACCTCTTTTGCCTCCCTCCCTGTCCTGTCTGGAACATCTGAAGCCTGGCACTCATAAGTAACCATTCCTGCCCGTGAGTCACCCAAGTCTCTGTAAAGGCCACAACATTATAGCTCCAAGTACTGATCCACAATCAGTACTTACTTGCTTGCATTAACTAAGAGGTTGTTGTCGTGGCACCGCGTAGTCAAATTTTCAATCTCTCTCCTATTTGCTGATTCATCACCACAGTGGTGTCATCAGCAAATTTGAGTATGACATTGGAGCTGTGCTTAGCTACACAGTCATAAGTGTAAAGTAAGTAGAACAGGAGACTAAGCACACAATCTTGTGGTGGATCTGTGCTGATGGAGATTGTGGAGGATATTTGTTGGCAGTCAACTGACAGGGGTTTGCAAGTGTGGAAATCAAGGATCCAACTGCATAAGGAGGTATTGAGGCATAGGTCTTGAAGCTTATTGATTAGTTTTGAGGGGATGTTAGTACTGTATGCCAAGCTGAGGTCAATATGGAGCATCCTGATATATAATTTGACTAAGGCCAAGGGCTAAAGATGAAGATTGGAAATTTTAACTATATAAAGTTTTATTTATTTATATATAGTTTATATATAAATATACTATATATTATACAATAGTATATTAACAATATACTATATACAGTATAGAGCAAGAATAGAAATAAAAAAAGTAGTGAGGTAGTGTTCATAGTTTAATGTCCATTCAGAAATTGCATAGCAGAGGGGAAGAAGCTGTTGCTGAATCATTGAGTGTGTGCCTTCAGGCTGCTGTACCTCCTACCTAATGGTAGCAATGAAAACAAGGCATGACCTGTGTGATAGGGGTCCTTAATGATGGACGCCACCTTTTTGAGGCATTGCTTCTTGAAGTTGTCCTGGATACTACGGAGGCTATTGTCCTTGATGGAACTGACTGAGTTTACAATTCTCTGCAGCTTATATTGATCCTGTGCAGCAGCCCACCCAGCCCCATGCCAGACAGTGATGCAACCAGTTCAAAATCTCCCTAGCACGTCTGTAGAAATTTGCGAGTGTTTTTGGTGATCTACCAAATTCCTAATGAAATATAGCCGCTGTCGTGCCTTCTTTGTAGCTGCATCAAAATGTTGGTCGTAGAAAGATCCTCGGAAATATTAGCACCCAGGAACTTGAAATTATTTATCAATTTATTGAGGTCCAGTGCAGAATAGGCCCTTCTGGCCCTTCAATCCATGCCTGCCCAGCAATCCCCTAATTTAAACTTAGCCCAATCACAGAACAATTTACAATGCCTAATGAACCTACCAAAGGTACATTTTTGGACTGTGGGAGGAAATCAGAGCACCCGGAGGAAACCCATACAGTCACGGGGAGAATGTATAAAGTGCTTATAGTAGCAGCAAGAATTGAACCTGGGTCGCTGGTATTATAAAGTGTTCTGCTAACTACTATGCTACTGTGTCACCCAATTGCTCACTGCTTCCATTTTTGATCCCTCTATGAGGATCGGTGTGTGTCCCTTCATCTTATCCTTGCTGTAATCCACAACCAGCTCTTCGGTCTTACTGACGTTGAGTGCAAGGTTGTTGCTGCAACACAACTAAACGAGCTGATATATCTCACTCCTGTAGGCCCTCTCATCACCATCTGAAGTTCTGCCAACAATAGCTATATCGTCAGCAAATTTATAGATAGCATTTGAGCTGTGCCTGGCCACCTAGTCACGGGTGCAGAGAGAGCAGAACAGTGAACTATGCACACATCCCTAGGTGCTCCAGTCTTGATTGTCAGTGAGGTGGAAATGTTATTTTTGATCCACACAGAATATTGTCCTCTGATTAGGAAACTGAGGATCCAGTGCAGAGGCAGGCATAGGCTCTGGAGCTTCTTAATCAGATCTGTAGGAATGATTGTGTTAAACTCTGAGCTTCAGTCACTAAAAGAATCCTACATACGTATTTATATTGGCCAGGTGATCCAAGCCCTGTGAAGAGCCAATGAGATTACATCTGCTGTAGACACATTTTGACAATAGGCAAATTGCAGTGACAGGGGTTGCCAATTCATTTGCTGTAAAAAGCAAAGTCCCTGGGAATTTACTCCCAGTTTGTAGTTCTGAACCCACTGTGTCTTGATGCTGGTGGGTTCCACTCTGGCTCCAACATTTAATTCCCTAATGAAAGGAATTTCAGAGAAAACGTTCATATAAAGATGCAGCCATGCAGTACGTGCTGTATAACTAGCCAGGGTTGAGTTTCAACGCAAGGTTACCTGCAAATAGTCAACAGCATGAAGAGAGAGCACCACAATTCATCAGAAATGGAAATCCCATACCTGCTTTCATTCCTTATTTCAAACATTGACATCTTTGTAAGCATGTTCTTCAGCAGTTGTTTAAATTATGCAATGCTGTTTGGATTAAGTGCTGACTGTGATGGAGTGGACTGAACAAGTCAATTGTTGAAATTTATAGATTGGCACAAGGAATCAAATAAATCCTGACTCCTTGATTACCCCAATATTCTGATAAGCCTGCTAGTGTTTTTTTTAAGAAACAGCCATGAAGACCATAGGTTTAACCCAAACATTGACTTGCATAGTTGAATGAAGTTTAATTTTAGTACTTTTTATTTGACTTTGCAAAGTACTTATTTATTTAAACCAATCATCCCTAGTGAGCATAGGCCACCAACAGCAGCTCATCAGAGTCCTCTGTCCTGGGCCAGAATATTAAATAAACAGTGCAAAAGGAGAGCAAAAAAAATATTGAGGTAGTGTATGTGGGTTCATTCAGTAATCTGATGATGGTAGGAAGAAGATGTTCCTAAAAGATTAAGTGTGTGTCTTCAGGCTCCTATATCATCTCCTTCAGGGTAGAATTGAGAAGAGGGCATGTTCTGTGTGTTTTGTTGGGGGGCGGGGGAAGGATTCCTGAATGACTGATGCAGCCTTTTTAAGGCGTTGCCTTTTGAAGATGTCCTCTGCGTGCCCATGATGGAACTCCCTATGCTTGCAACTTTCTGCAGCCTTTTCCCAATGGCCCAAGCTTGTGCCGTAACCATTGAGTATGGTCTAGATATCAGCAATCCCGGCCTACTTCTCCTTAGCAACACCTCTGCACTTTTAAAAGAACGTAAGAAAATGGGACCAGGAACAAGCCACTCAATATTATCAAGGTTGATCTGTCCCTGGTTATTCTGGTCATGTTATTCTATTGGTTGGAGCTATAATTCCTAATAAACCCCCACATCAGTGGTGATCACTTCAGTAAAAAGGCAAAGTGTTTTGAAGTTGCACAACTCTTAAGAATTTTCATTTTGTCAATGGACATTGATATAGGCTAGACAATTAAAATATTATTGATGTGAAAAGCATGTATGGTAGTATTGGTTTGTTCTTGTCTATACCAAAATATAGTGAAAAATGTTTATGTGCCATCCAGACCAATCATAAGTGCTCTATGTCAAGATAGTACTCAGGAAAACAATGCAGAATAAAGTGATATATAGAGAGACATGAGAAAGTACAGTGTAAGTATATCATTCATTCACCTCAAGTTGAGATATAGTTCTGATTCATACCCAAACAAAAATGAGGGAAACATCTGACTAAAATAAATTGGGACCAAATTGTACACATCAGCAGAAACAAATCAATTTATTATTTAAATGGAACTCAGAGAAAGGCCCAACTTGATATTGGTTCTGCTATATGTATATAATTGCACTATTCCAATAAAATATTGCAAAGTGCACAGTATCTGAGATGCATATTAAATTACTTGGGAGCAAATCAGCTTTGTGGTCCTCTGATAATTTAATTTAATTCTGTGTGCAAGTTGAAAACTGTATTATTAAAATGCAAAAAATACAAAATGGATTTATTATCACAATGTTATATTCACAATACATTGTAGCTGAGGGATTAGCTTTTATTAAGTTTTACTGGCGAATACTTTATTGGCAAATACACAATAGTTGCAATATTACTTTAGAAATCTAATGTTCACCACGTGATTAAAATGTCTATGTGCCATAACTTCTTATACTTTGTCAGCCATGGGCTTTCTGCAATTTTATAGTTTTAACAAGGACAGCTTCACTATTTTGATAAGCTTTAATTACAGTTTTTTTTTTCAAAAGTTTTGTTTAAATTGACTCCAATGCAAACATTGTTTTGGCCAAAATTCACTTTTTCTTTCAGGATTCCTTGATAATTCAATTGTATATATCAAACCCAAAAAAAATATTTATTTTTCAAACATCATTCCCAAACTACTGGATTTCTTTTAAAACAATTAGCACAAGAAGTATCAGGTAGAGATGCCACAATATAAAATTAGAGCTTACTTGCAAAATCCCAGGAAGTCCATGTTATTTGTGCCATATAATGCCTTATTTTGCTACCAACATAAAACTAATCGGATTATCTGAATCTAAACATTCTGTGTGTATAAATATGAAAAGATAAAAAATTGCAGATATACTGAATGCTGAATGGGGGGGTAATAAAATCAAGGTTTGTTAATAAATATTAAAATGTTCAGCATGTTTGTATGGTGCAGAAATTGCACATTCTATTTTGGAATCTCTTAAGTACATGCATTCTGGTTTCACATTGATCATTTAGGTTTGAATCCACTGTAAGTAACATTCCTGGAACTGTGTGATAGAACTAGCATTTGATGTTGATTCAGTTTCCCACAAGTCTCTTTCTATTTTCTCCTCACAAGGAGAGTAAATTAAGATGTTTTTGACAATGCTGTTCCTCTTGTGAATCAGCATTGGTGGATTACTAAGTGATTAGGATATTCATAGCAAAGTTCAATCACTCACTTGGATAAAGCTCAAAGATGACCCTCTCGTCATTGATGATTGTCCTGTAGTCACCAACATATAGTCACCAATAAGTCTTGTAACTTATATTACAGTAATTTGTTCTGCCTGCACTGTACTGCTGCATGACCAATGTTCGTGACAATAAACCTGATTCTGGTTCTGAAATCTTAAGGCATTTTTCGTTCAAAGTCCATTGTCTAGTTGAGATGCCACTTCATTGGACTTCTTATCATATTCAAGATATGTAGATATGGAGCAAAATAATATTAGGTGCATAGTATTTGTACGTTTTCTAGCCCAGGTAGTAGGATTCTTGGTGGCAAAGTGTAGCTTGGGAATCCTACGGTTAATTATTCCTTTCATCCTCCTTTCTTCATTTCTTCTTCTCCTTTATCAAGGATAACGTATTTCCACTTCCATTCTGTGTGGGTTATAAGGTGTCCGTGTCTGACCCGCAGGCTCTGACAGGCTTGACATCAGGGCTGAGGAGTGTAGTTTGCAAGTGAGTAAACTCCTAGTGTCCTTTTTACTGGGCTTTCACGTGCTCTCCAAAGAAGACTTGCAAAGTACTCAGTGTTATTCTAGATTGTTCTTTTTTCATGAGCGAGAAGATGCCAGAATTTGCTGGTGATGTTCCATACTTTCAACAAGTAATTGCAAATATTCTTGAATTCTTTCTTCTGTCTTACTGGTAATACCAATTTTAGTGATTGAGCTTGGAAGTTTTGGGCTTCTGTTTGGATGCCCGATGCCCAGATCACTGCTCGGTGCAACTGACATTGTGTAATCTAAGTACTGATGCTGGCGGAGCCTATGAAAAGATGCAGATGTTGGACTTTTCCTTCAGATAGTGAACTGGGGAATTTTATGGACTAAGCATTACTGATATCCTTCCATACTTTGAGGACCTTGCTATAGTTATTATCTGTCTAATGGAATTTATGCTGGTCTTGAAGTCTTGATCTTCAAAAGCAGTTTGCAGAGAGACTAAAGTCTATGTTGGAAATGATAATGAATTTCACCTTTAATGTTTGTCTTTGCCGAGAGGCATGGAAAGCGGTCATGTTTTTATCAAAAGACGGGAGTTAAACAGTGGGAGGTGCCGTGGCAGAGTATTTTTTTCCTGTGGTTTTGGATGTAAGGCTCTTTATCTTGGATGTTTGAGTCAATATGTCATTGATAACCTGGGGCTTAGCCTCCCCATGTCCTTCATAGCAGCAACAGAATTTAAACAGTAGACAATAGACAGTAGGTGCAGGAGTAGGCCATTCGGCCCTTCTAGCCAGCACCGCCATTCACTGTGATCATGGCTGATCATACACAATCAGTACCCCGTTCCTGCCCTCTCCCCATATCCCTTGACCCTGCTATCTATAAGAGCTCTATCTAACTCTCTCTTGAATGCATCCAGAGACTTGGCCTCCACTGCCTTCTGGGGCAGAGCATTCCACATATCCACCATTCTCTGGGTGAAAAAGTTTTTCCGCATCTCTGTTCTAAATGGCCTACCTCTTATTCTTAAACTGTAGCCTCTAGTTCTGGACTCACCCATCAGCGGGAACATGCTTCCTGCCTCCAGTGTGTCCAATCCCTTAATAATCTTATATGTTTCAATCAGATCCCCTCTCATCCTTCTAAATTCCAGTGTATACAAGCCCAATCGCTCCAATCTTTCAACATGTGACAGTCCCACCATTCCAGGAATTAACCTTGTGAACCTACGTTGCACTCCCTCAATAGCAAGAATGTCCTTCCTCAAATTTGGAGACCAAAACTGCACACAATACTCCAGGTGTGGTCTCACCAGGGCCCTGTACAGCTGCAGAAGGACCTCTTTACTCCTATACTCAAATCTTTTTGTTATAAAAGCCAGCATGCCGTTAGCTTTCTTCACTTTCTGCTGTACCTGCATGCTTGCTTTCATTGACTGATGTACAAGAACACCTAGATCTCGTTGTACTTCCCCTTTTCCTAACTTGACTCCATTTAGATAGTAATCTGGGGTGACTTTGGTGCTGGCACTCAGATGATGTAGGGTGAACAGTTTCCAGCACGTTGCTTGTAACAGCTAAGGCAGGATCAGAAAAAGCTTCATGAAGCTACTTGATGTGGGTCTGCAGTAAGATTGGGTCCACTGTAAGTAAGGATTCAGGATTGTTTAATGTCATTTCCAATACACAAGTGTAAAGGAGATCAAATTAATTGTTTCTCCGAATCTGGTGCAGCACAAAAGACACAGTAAGGTAAACAACACAGTAATAAATAAACATAATAAAAATACATGCAATAACTTATATACATTGATTGTATGTCCATAAGGTGATGCTAAGGACAGGAGTACAGGTGACTCTGACAGGATATTTTAAAGTAGTGGTGGTGGATGGAGCTGGTGGGGTGGGTTACGGTGTCGAAGTGTTGATCAATCTTACTTCTTGGGGACAGTATCTGTTTTTGAGACTGGTGTTTCTGACGTGGATACTACATAACCTCCCCCCTGATGGTAGTGGGTCAAGCAATCCATGAGCAGGGTGGGCGGGATCCTTCATGATGTTCATCATTGACATCAGTCTCAGCATGCTAACGATTAGTATATTTAGGTTGATTGCCAATTGAACACTCAGTAATAAATTATAAGGTACAAAATGCTGGGCAGAGGCTGCAGGGTTTTGAGTTGTTGCGACTTGCGGAAACCGCGATGCTGAGATTCCACTGTTACTGTATTTCAATGGCTGCTATAAAATAAACTTTAATATATATAACTTACTATCTTTTACAAATGCAAAGTTTCATCAAGCAATTAGAGCTGTTTGCAGCACTGGAAGTTGCAACCTGTTGGTTTTTGCGTGTTTCTAATGGCTCATCATGGCATCTCCTTGGCACACTAGAAGCACCGCCTAAAAAACTAGTAAATAGGCAAGTGTATAGGCCAGGTGTGTGCTTTCTCCCCCTCTAACTCTTCACTGAATCTTTGTCAAAGATGGAAGGTAAAAGTAAATTAACCTTAGCAAACCTTAGCAAACCTTCTGCTTTAAAAAATATGATTTAATTTTACTGAGGGGCATGAGAGCCACAGGGGTGTTGCTAGCAATATATTTTACGGAGCTTACTTAATCTGCCAGCCTCAGCAGCAGTCCAGGACTAGTCCACAGGGAATATGAATGACAGATTAATTCATAGTTTGGAAATCTATAACAAGTCCTTTTTTTTGTTTACCATATATAATATTTAGCTATGCCAATACATACACAGATAACTCAGAACCTTAGTAGATATAAACATTCTCTCGTTTAACTTATCACACAATTCACAAAGATGTACATTATTCTATAATTCTTCTTCCATTACAGTTGCACTGACATTTTCTTAATTATAGTTTAGTTTGATAATGAATTATTCCTTTTAGTTGTAGTATTAATTGTTATGTACTAGGGTTCTGCAAAGTTGGTCTACAGTTTTAAAATCCAAAGCTGAAATCAAACTTTGAAATTTCCCCTTGGTTTCAGTTTTGAACCAGCAATCAGATAAAAGCTTGTGAACAGAAGTAATCATGACCAGTTTTGAATTCCTTATACACACTTGAGTTGAGTGGATTCAATATGATGCAGAGGGGAAAAGGTGACCTCCGAGCACATTCTGATGAATTGCCAGATGGAGTAATATTTTATAAAGAATGCACGAGGAAATTGAAAGAGATAGTTTTATCACCCAACTGTGACACGTTTACTGAAGTCTCTTTATACTTATTTCACTTATAAGATTTATTAAGTAACAGTGGTGTACTATGGAATCTAGACCATTTTATCAGTGTCATACATAAAGTCCAAGGACATGCACTGGTAAATCAGTTGTTTAGACTCCACCTCTACACCACAACTGTATCTTTTTCTGAATCATTGTCATTGAACTATTATTTGTACTCTTTGTGTGCCCTCGATGCTACAAATGTGACCAATTCTCTCCATGATAAATGCAACTTAAATCCTGTTGCGTTTAAGTTGGACTCGGTGTTGAAGCATACTGGTATAGGAATCCATTTGCACATTGAGTTGAGCATTTTGCCGGAAGTCTCAACCTCAGAGCAGTCTGTGTCAAAGAATTTGTGAGTTTTGCAAGACATCAGATTCACTAGTGTTTTGTGAGACAGCTGATTTCTAAACTCTGTCTTAAAGTGATGCACCATGCTGAATGCCCTTTCTACATCATAACTAGAACTTTTCAGCACCAAAAGCAGCTTCATCAACCGGCAGAGCTTTGTGAATCTCCACTGCCCTGTGCTCACAGATTTTACTTTGGACAGCTTCCCCCAGAACTCGTCAACTGATAAACTTCTGTAGTTTGGCACCAGTCCTTCAAGGTTAGTTGAGACATAATCCAGGACTTCCAAGTGGAGCTGTTCTCTTGCATCTGCCTTGACCAACATTTGGAAATCTCTCTGCCAAAGTCAAAATCTGCTCTGGATCCACCTCATCCCGGCTCTCTGTGTTGACCACTAACAGATTTTTCAAGATTTGGTCTCTCATTGGGAATTTCTCCAAGAGTTTTTGAAAGCTTCTGACATAGAATGTTCTGGCATCTTCGAAGAACTGCTTTGTAAGAGGGGGATCTCTTGTGCTTCCTCGCTTAGTAACTGCCTCCTTGCCAGGTACACAATAAAAAGCTCTTCATCTGGGCGGTGAATTTCAGGGTTGCTCACATCGATCTCCTGAATGTTCTGTTCTCTCAATACCTTTGGCTCAATAAATCTGCTTGCTATGTCATGCAGAAGCTCTTCCACACTCTGATCCAATTTGAAGAGGATAGGTGCCTTGTTTTGAAAATCAATTTGAATTTGTCAAAACATTGTGTGACATTATGGAGAAAGCATGTGTATATTTTCATCTGTGGGTCTTTCAGCTTCTGAATATGAGATGACTTCTGATTCTCACTTTTTGACTCAAAATATGAAATAAAGGCTGGCCATTGGTGGAGCAGAGAGTGCAAACCTTTTCCTAAAGAAAGCCAGCGTGTTGGACAATGCTTTTGTACTCTCTGCTGGGTAACATTGCAGAACTCTTGAAACTGTTTCAGGTCCTCTCTTTGTCTGGAACTTTTCTCAGAGTAGTAGTAGATGTCAATGAGCAGTTCTTCAGGTGACATTGAGAGTTCCTTAGGAGCAGTTTTGGCACAAATGTTGACCAGGTGACTTGGACAGCCAATGCTGTAAATATGAGGGGCTTGTGCTTTCACTCTTGATAAAACAGAGTTGTTTTTGCCAATCATCACATTGCAGTTGTCACTACTAAATCCTACACAATTAGACCATTCAAGGCCTTTGTCATGCATGGATGATGCAATGCAGTTGAGTATGTTTTCAGCTTTGACATCATTGCACACTGGCATGTCTACAAATCCAACTGTTACCTTATCCTGTGCTTCATTACAGTACCTGCCTAAAATGGCACATTCTTCCTCACACATGATATCGTTGCTTTCGTCAACCAAAATACTGTATATGGCCTTTTTTCTGTCCAGATGAGCTTGTACAAATCCTCTGAACATTCAGGTTCCAGTGCCATGTTCACAATAGCTGCTGTCTTGGTTGATGAGCAGGCATAGGTTTTTGACGTTTCTGAATCAGGGAACATTTTCCTGAACAGCTTGCCTGTGTGTTTACACACCTGGAACGGCAGGTTATGCTCAACGATGGAAGACGTAAAGTACACCTCAGCTCTAGTGACCTTCTCTGTCAGACTTCGGTTTTCTGCTGAAAACTGTGAAATACTTGAGCAGCCTTCCCTGTGCTTAGCCTCCCTAATATGTTGTGGTCCCTAAAAGAAATAAAAGCATAAGGTGTATCCTTATTATATTGCCTTATGTAATACTTTGTTTAGTGATTTTGCCTAATCTGTAAACCAAGTTTGGTATATGCAGAAAATGTGACATTAAAATATTTACTTAAATTATATTATCATGGAGTCATTTTTTAAATTCTATTGCAACTTTAAGCAAATCTACAGGGAGTTTGGCCTCATCACGTAGGACATTGGTAGAGTTGCTCATTAGCAGATAGCCAGCTAGTTTAAATAACACGAGTGAATCTGCAGATGCTGGAAATAAAATAAAAACACAAAATGCTGGCAGAACTCAGCAGGCCAGACAGCATCTATGGGGGGAGGTAGTGACGACGTTTCGGGCCGAAACCCTTCATCAGGAGTGGTCGGAGACAGGAGAACGGGTCACCAGTGGGGGTGGGAGAGTCCCTACCGAAGAAGTGGGCTCGAAGACAGAGCTGGCGGAAGAAGAGCTCCACGTCCTGGCGCACGTGGAACTCACTGAGGTGAGGGCGAAGGGGGACAAAGGTGAGGCCCTTACTAAGGACAGAGTGCTCAGCCTCAGAGAGAGGAAGGTCGGAGGGGATGGTTGAGAGCTCTGGTCCGAGGGGTGGTGGGATGCTGGTGGAGTCAGTGGGGAAGGGGTGGGGGTGAGAGGAAGCTGAAGCCCCCGAGGGCCCGGGAACCGGTGATTGAATCTCAGGCTCAGGAAGATTAGATGGCAGTGTGGTGGTGGGGGAAGGGGAGACGGCAGCACGTGGTGGTCCAGCTCGGTGGTCAAGGCTGGGATCCAGCGTGCTGGTCGGGGGAGGGGGGGAGATGGCAGCACGAGGAGATCCGACTGGAAGTTCAAGGCCAGAGTCTCTGAGGGGGTGTCCATGGCCGTAGGAACCCGTGTTGGTGGTACTAGAGTCAGGGTTCTGAGTCTGTCCAGTGCCGTGATTGGCAGCAGGGGTCGCGATCCGAGATCCATGCGTGTTGGCGTCGGAGCCGACGGGCTCTGGGGGCCGCAGATGGGCAATTTTGCGGTGTTTGACGGATGAAATAAAGTCAAAAAAACAACGATTGCATGCATGAATCCGTCGAAGGATGAAATAGCGGATGGGTCCACGACACACAGCGAAGAAGGTGTCCCGGAGTTGCTGGAGGTACGAGGAAAGGGAGGCCAGGTATGTCCTCATCGCAGAGGTGGTCCTTCTCACAGCCTGTCGGGAGAAGCAGCGGGAGGCAGAGTCAATTACATGTGAGTACCTGTGATCCTCCAAAGGTCCAAATCGGGAGGCTTGAAAACGAATCCTGAAGCCCGTTGGAGTTAGTTGGTTGCAGAGACATACACCAAGGAAGGATATGTGATTATAATACCGGGTCTGGGTTAGTGTGTGGTCCAAAAGGTTCAGGGCTGAAGAAATAGGAGGTTGGGAGCAGAGAGAGAGGCTCTCGCTGAACTCCCGTCGGAGAAAAGATCTGAACTTCTTCAGTGTAGGCATCACTGGAAGAGGCTTCGCAGTAGTGAATTCAATGGCAACACGAGTGAATCTGCAGATGCTGGAAATAAATAAAAACACAAAATGCTGGCAGAACTCAGCAGACCAGACAGCATCTATGGGAGGAGGTAGTGACGACGTTTCGGACCGAACCCTGATGACCCGAAACGTCGTCACTACCTCCTCCCATAGATGCTGTCTGGCCTGCTGAGTTCTGCCAGCATTTTCTGGTTTTTTTATATAATTTTTTATTGAATTTTCAAATACGTTACAGAAGGAAAAAAAAATTATCAACCTTTCCCCTCTCCCCTTAACCCCTCCCCCCAACATATCCTTATAGAAAAAAAAGAGAAGAAAAAAGAAAGAAAGAAGAAAAAGTAAGAAAGAATGCCTGGATATCGGAAGATCCCCACATGCTCCATGAAGTTTATAATAGCTTTAATATGTATATTTATTTCTTTCCCCAGATAACCAATAATTTTATCTTCAGAGCACCTATATATTTAATCCTATCTTTTGTAAATAAGGGCACCAAATTTTCAGAAATATTTCATATTTATCTCTTAAATTATAAGTAATTTTTTCAAGTGGAATGCAGCTAAAAATTTCATTCTTCCAACGATCTATACTTAAGTATGAATCTGATTTCCAAGTAACTGCAATAGTCTTTTTGGCTACTGCCAATACAATTTTTATGAATTCTTTCTGATATCTATTCAATTGGGATTTCGATTTTATCCCTTCAATATCGCCTAGTAAAAATAATGTTGGATTATGTGGAAGTTGTATTCCAATAATTTGTTCCAGTAAAACTCTTAAGTTTGTCCAAAAAGATTGAATTTTAAAACAAGACCAAGTAGAGTGTAAAAAAGTACCAATTTCTTGATTACATCGAAAACCTTAATCAGATAAATTTGAGTTTAATCTATCTATTTTTGTGGTGTAATATAAAATTGATGTAAAAAGTTATATTGTACTAATCTTAGTTGAACATTTATTGTGTTTGTCATACTGTCAAGACATAATCTTTATACCAACTTGTTTCATCAATTTTAATATTCAAATCAGTTTCCCATTTTTGTCTTGACTTATGAATTCCTTGTTTAATTGCCTGTTTTGAATCAAATTATACATACCAGAAATATTTTTTTTAAATTTTTCCTTTATGAATTAAAGTTTCTATTTCATTAGGTTTCAGCAATAACATTGTTTGACCCAGTTTATCTCTTAAATAAGCCCTTAATTGGAAATAACAGAAAAGAGTGTTATTCGATATTTTATATTTATTCTTTAATTGGTCAAATGACATTAATATACCTCCTTCAAAACAGTCTCCTATATATCTAATCCCTTTGTGAAACCAGTTATATAAAAGTTGATTATCCATTGTAAAAGGAGTAAGTTTATTTTGAATTAAGTCTCTTTGCTAATAAAGATTTCTTTATCTCATCATCAACATTTATCTTATTCCATAAATCAATCAAATGTTTTAGTATAGGAGATTCTTTCTTTTCCCTTATCCATTTAGATTCCCATTTATATATAAAATCTTCTGGTATATTTTCTCCTATTTTATCTAATTCTATTCTAATCCATGCCAGTTTATCTTCATCAAAAAAAGATGCGACAAATCTAATTTGCTTTGTAATAATTCTTAAAATTTGGTAATTGTAACCCTCCTAGGTCAAATTTCCAAGTCAATTTTTCCAACGATATTATTGACATCTTACCTTTTCAAAAGAACTTCCTCACACATTTATTTAACTCTTGAAAAACCTTCTGAGGTAATTGTATTGGTAGTGTTTGGAATAAATATTGTAATCTAGGGAATATATTCATTTTTACAGCATTGACTCTACCTACTAATGTTATTGGTAACATCATCCATTTGCCAAGATCCTCTTGAATTTTTTTCAATAATGGCAAATAATTTAGTTTATATAAATCCTTTATATCATTATCAACTCTTATACCTAAATACTTTATACCATTTATCAGCCATCTAAATTGAGTTATTAATTGACATTGACTATAATCTCCTTTAGCAAGGGGTAGAATTTCACTTTTATCCCAATTTATTTTGTACCCTGATATTTTCCCATTTTCTTCCAATCTAGAAGATAATTTACTCAATGAAAGCAATGGATAAATCAGAACATCATCAGCAAATAAGTTAATCTTATATTCCTCCTGATTGAAACCCATAATATCTGAGTCAGTTCTAACTAATTCAGCTAATGGTTTTATCGCCAACACAAATAAAGCAGGTGATAATGGACAACATTGTCTAGTTGACCTTGTTAACTAAAATGATGTTGAAATTTGGCAATTTGTCACCACTTTAGCTTTAGGGTTAGTATTTAAGGTTTTAATCCATTTTATTAAAGATACTCCTAATCCATATTTTTCCAATACCTTAAATAAAAAATCCCATTCCAATCTATCAAATGTTTTTTCTGCATCCAAAGCAACTGCCACACTCATTTCTTTCCTCTTTTGTGCTAAGTGAATTATGCTAAGTAACCGAGTTACATTATCTGCTGATAGTCTATTTTTAATAAATCCTGTTTGGTCCATGTGTATTAATTTTGGTAAGTATTTAGATAATCTATTAGATAAAATCTTTGCTATTATTTTATAGTCCATGTTCAACAAAGAAATAGGTCTATATGATGTTGGCTTTAAAAGATCTCTTGTCTTTTTTTGGCAATACTATTAAAATAGCCATCGAAAAAGATTCTGGAAGTTTATACGTTCTTTCTGCCTGGTGTATTAGCTCCATAAAAGGAGGAATTAATAAATCTTTAAACTTTTTGTAAAATTCAGGCAGAAAACCTTCTTCTCCTGGAGATTTATTACTCTGAAGTGATCCTAGAGCTTCTTCAACCTCTTTTAATGTAAAAGGCACATCTAATCCCATCTGTTCTTCTGAATTCAATTTTGGGAGAGTTATTTGTGATAAAAACCTTTCTATCTCAACAATATCATTTTGTGATTCTGATTGATACAGTTCAGAATTAAAAACATTTAAAAGTTTCATTGATTTCTAAAGGTTTATAAGTAATTTTATTTACATTTGTTCTAATTGTATTTATCGTTTTGGAAACCTGGTCTGTTTTTAACTGCCAAGCAAGAATCTTGTGTGATCTTTCACCTAGTTCATATTATCTCTGTTTAGTTCTCATAATTGCTTTTTCTGTTCGGTATGTCTGAAGTGTATTATATTGTAGCTTCCTATTAACAAGTTGTCTTTGTTTTTCTTCTGTCATATATCTTTGAGATTCTTTTTCTAATTTTGTAATCTCTTTTTCCAATTGATCTATTTCTACCATATATTCCTTCTTAATTTTAGAAGTATAACTTATTATCTGGCCTCTCAAATATACCTTCATCGCTTCCCATAATATAAATTTATCATCAACTGAATGTGAGTTTGTATCTAAAAAAAACTGAATCTGTTTTTTCATAAAATCACAAAAATCTTGACGTTTTAATAATATTGAATTAAATCTCCATATGTAAATCGATTCCTCCTTATCCATCATTATCATTATCAAGGGGGAATGATCTGACAATATTCTTGCTTTATATTCCATATTTTTCACTCTGTCTCGAATATTCACTGAGTAGGAAAAAATCTATCCTTGCATAAGTTTTATGTCTACTTGAATAAAATGAATAATCTCTTTCTCTTGGGTTAATTGTTCTCCATATATCAATCAAATTTAAATCTTTCATCAATGATAAAGTTAATTTTGCTACTTTTGGTTTTGTAACAACCTTTGTTGACCTATCTAAAACTGGGTCTAGACATAAGTTAAAGTCTCCACCTAATAATATTTTATCGTGTGCGTCAGCTAAATTCAAAAAAGCCTCTTGTATAAATTTTACATTGTTTTCATTTGGTGCATAAATATTCATGAGAGTCCATAGTTCTGAAAAGATTTGACAATGTATAATTGCATATCTTCCTGCAGAATCAATTAATACATTTTGTATTTTAATTGGTAAAGTTTTGTTAACTAAAATTGCAATTCCCCTCGCTTTTGAATTGAGTGAAGGAAGCTGCAATAACATTTCTGACGCAATCTCTCTTTAATTTCTGATGTTCTATCTCTGTTAAATGTGTTTCTTGTATAAAAGCTATATCTATTTTCATTTTCGTAATGTATGTTAAAATTCTTTTTCTTTTCACCTGTCCATTAAGCCCATTAACATCAAAACTTTAAAAATTCATTAAATTAGTCATTATTTTTAACAGGGTTACTCCAATCTATAATAATACATAATATTTCAACTCTCGTAGTACCTTGGGGAATTATTTTAAAATTCTCAATGTTGCTATGTGTCTCCCCTCCGATCATCCAGGCAAAGAAAGAAAGATAAAAGAAAAATAGATTATAAAGAAAAAAACAACAAAAAAAAACCCTGCTAATGTTGTGAATTTAAAAAAAGCACATTACCCCCCTCTGTTGTGCGGGTCATGGCAAACGCCATGATTACACACGCAAATCCCGTAGCGATCGATCCAAAGTTCCCCCAGCTCCCCCCATAGCATGAAAAAGGTATATGTAAGAGAAGAAAAAATAATATCTCTACTCTCAATTAATATTTCTCAAATTTTTACCTTTCTCCCCTGTATCATATAATTAAAAGTATATTTAAATATTCTTCTGTCCTTAATGTCCATCAACTCACTTCACTGTCCCCGTCTTCATCTTTAATCAGTTTCACTTTTAAATCTTTACTGTGTCTAGCGAATATTTGAGAGTTCTTGTGCAAACTCCTCTACATCCCGATGATCAGTAAAAAATCTTCTTTTTCCGTCATCCAAAAAAATTATCAGTGTTGCCGGGTGGCGTAATATAAATTTATAACCCTTTTCCCATAAAACTTTTTTCACTGGATTAAATTCCTTCTTTCTCTTCAAAAGGTCATAACTTATATCAGGATAGAAAAGAATTGCTTTCCCTTCTATCATCAATGGCTCATTTCTCTTTCTGGCACATTGGGCAGCCACCTTCAGGGTCTTTTTATCTTAAGCATTTTATCAAGATTGGTCGTGGGTTTTGACCAGGTTGAGGTTTTGGTCTTAAGGCTCTGTGGGTCCTTTCGATTTCAATCAACTGGGTTCCCTCTTCCATTTTCAGATTTCCAGTATCCATTTTTGAAATAATTTTGTTGGATCTTCTCCCTCTATCCCTTCTTTAAGAGAAACAATTTTAATATTATTTCGTCTACTAAAATTTTCAAGCACGTCTATTTTTTCCAACAGTCTTTTTCTTTCTGATGTCCAGGCAAGAATATTATCTTCCATTTTATTCACTCTATCAATAGTGTCTCCCATTATTTCTTACAGCTTTTTAACTTTCTTGTCCATTTTCTCCTTTGTTTTCACCATTTTTTCAAACATAGTCCTCATATTTTTAATATCATTTATTATTTTTAATGTTTTTAATTCTTTTAATTCATGCATTATTTGCACCAAAGCTTTTCTTATGTCTCCAGAAGATCTTCCACCTCCAACCTCTTCCTGTTGTTCTTCTTTTGCTTCCACATCTTCATCTGTATGTTCCAGAGAATCCGAATCCACCTCGGATTCATTTTCACTTCCACTTCCAATCGTAGCTGGGATTTATAGTTCCAATTGCTCGTGTTTGCGCATGCCCCTTCCTTTGCGCACGCGCAGTTCCTGTTGTTCCTTCTTGGAGACTGTTGATGTTGCCGCCAATTCCTGTTCTGTATCGCCGGAGGTGAGATGCACTTGAGTCCGAGGCTCCTTCATGGTGGCCGGCCCAGCTTGTACTGTCTTCAAAGTAGTAGTTTTCTTCTGCGGCTGTTCAGGAGGCATATCTAAGGAAAATCCTGAGTAGTTTAGACGTCGTTTTTAGAAAATATTTACTAACTTTTCTTCACTAAAAACATTAATTTATTAGTTTTTTACGGGAGAGCTGGATTTCTACGTCTCGATCCTACGTCATCACGTGACATCCCCCCATTTTGTGTTTTTAGTTTAAATAGCGTTAGCTATGCTAATGAACAAATGACACTTGTTAAACTCACTTCAATATGTCTTTTACATTTTAACCCACCATAGGCAATAGTAGTCACTGTTGCAAACAATGTAGCGAGCAACGCTATCATTATCTTTGACCCCTATTAGGCAGGAATACATTTTAGTGTAGTCTGGGGTGAAGTACATCTTATATTTTGTTTTGGAACACTCTGCCATAGCAGTGCAGGACACTAAACTGAACTGATAGACAATGAAAGAAAGACAGAGGTCTGCAGTGAAGCCCACCCACAGAGAAAACTGATAGGTCTACTTAGCACAAAGAGACAACAATCAGGATGCTCGATCTCGCTCTCACTGTCCTCTCAAAAAAAATCGATTTCAGGGATATTGTATATAATTTGCGAGCGTCGGGGAGCCACTATCAATATGCAAGAGACTCTCAGCACTTCTGGGAGAGGTGGGATGTCTGTTGTGTTCCCAATACATTGACTCAAAGGTCATAGTGCTGTCCTTCATTAGGCAGAGTTTTTCTTCAAGGAGAGTTTGGGCACTTGTCTGCCAGGCAATCTCTTCCTGTGGCAGTGCCTAGAATTGTGATTTTGTTTGTGGATCTGCTGTCAGATTTATGTATAAACTGACCCAGTCAGGGCAGATGACTGAATGGAGTTAGGGCCACAGTGCTGGGATTGGCAATTTGAGAGAGAATGCTTCTACATGTACGTGTACTGGAGTAAGCAATACACGATCTGAATATGTACACTAAAGGTTGCAGTTATGTTCAGTGACTCATTAATGTAGCATTTAAAATATATGATGCACAATTGAATTTATAGTTGGTTGACAACCAGTCAGAGTCTCCTAACAAGCAGTAAGTCCACAAAAGCCTTGAGATAGTAATTCATCCTGTAACATACCTTCAATGTATCGTGCTTTGCGTTCAATGTCTAGTTTTGTTGAACTCAAAGAAATAATATTCCAGGAATCAAGTGCAATGTGCATACGGACTCCAACATTCCACGCTGAATGCCTGCAAACATGGAATAATTTCTAACTCTGCATCTCAAACAATTACTTTAGAAGGGGGCTTTTGTTTTTACTAGTTAATCCATCCATTTTATTTTTGTCCAATAGCCAAAAAAGCCATAATCTTTTAATTTTGAAGTGACTGTGTTAATTGTCCATGTGTCCTTGTTGTTCCCCAGCCAAAATGATGGCTGGAGTGCAGAAAGGATTCATGAAGAAATACAGTATTATTTCTCTCCAACAGTCAAAAGCGCTGTTCCTAACACAGTATTAATTTCACCAGTAATTATGGACACATTTCTTGTTATAGTGAGTAGTCTTGTAATCCTGATTACATAATGAATATTTTAAATCTGTGCCAAGCTTTGCAGTTCATCACAGGAAATCTTTGGCCATTATGTACATTTTGGCCCAGTTCTATGCGCTTCTTGCCAACAAATCGGTGTAGCGCAATTGACAACATTTTTTTATTTGGTTCAAGTGGGCTTAAGTGGGGTGAGTAAAAAATATCAAATATAGCTATTTTATTAAAAGCATTTGATTATGTTAATTATGTTTAATATTTTATTAAATAGTAACAAATTACTTAAGTACATATTCTAATTTTAACCTCTATTTGAAGCTATCCCCAGTATCCAGAAGATTTTAACCAATGGACCAAATTTGAATGGCACAAAAAGTTTTTCAGATCAAAGGCTGGGTTCACACCAGCCGGCACCAGTCTAAAGTGGCCCTCAACTAAGTAAGCCCAGCAAGGTATGAAAATCACTGGAAGAGGGAGTAAGGCAAAGTTTCCATGGTCTTGGTCTTTCCTTGTGAGTCTGAGAAGGTTATACCTGGAATTCTCAGGAAGCTTACTTCTCCAACTTTAAGTAATCTTGCATATTTCCTCAAAGTTGCTTTAACTGCCATCCCATACAAGTTAGACACCTTAGCAAGAATGGGATCAAATACCATATGCATAATGATAGTCTGGTTTGTATTTATTAACTTGGTTTTTGCAGAACTGGATTAGGACTTTGCCCCAGTGACAATGGAACAGACCATGAAATCATTCCACTTTCAATAGCTTCTCTGCTCTTCCTGCATCAACTCAGGCAAGTTCAAATTCCCTTTTTATTTTTCACCTGTCCTCTCAGTCTTGTTCTCAAAATATGTAGAACGAAAGTAAGCAGCTTGTATTTGCATTTAGAGAATCAAAATCCCATTGGTCACCAGGTCATGGCTTTCTTTGCCACTGGGATGGTAGTTTTGCATGTTTATATTCTTCTCATTTAGTGAGAAAGAAGAATATACACAACTTATTATATTTAGCATTTATTTGCACTGGCTGCTATATCTGATGGAAATTACGGAGTATGATTGTAGACCAATTACCTTATTTAATGCTGTTGGGTTACACTGGCAGGGTGTTCAGTAACCAGATAACTGGCAAAATAAACCAGTGGGAAGATGAAGAAATTTTACTTTATGCACGCAACCTAGAAAGCACTGTACAATGGCAACAAATTCCATTATGCGTAACTTGCGAGAGTGAATTAGATATGTTCACAAAAGGCACAGAGTTGCAGGATTGAGAGGCAAGAGCAGGGAATCTGCAGTACAGGTGGTCCCCGTTTTTCAAATGTTCGCTTTACGACAACTCGCTGTTACGAAAGACCTACATTAGTACTTGTTTTCACTAACCAAAGAGGATTTTCGCATTTACAAAAAAAAGATGCCCGTTTTATACATGTGTTTACCCCGAGAAAGACTACCGTGAAGCCTTGTGTGGGCAGTTGTGTGCGCCTGCGTGTACGTGCGTATGTGTGTACGTGTGTACTCCTCTTGAACATTGCTTTTGTTGGGAGAGTGAAAGAACTGTTTCCTACTTCTCTTAGGCTTGGTACCTCAGGATCTAAGCTTCGATTACGGAAGTAGCAACACATTCAGGTAATTTTGAAAGAAAGGGCGGTGCTGCAGCTTGCAAGGACAGGCATTTGAGAATGTATTTTCAAATACATTGGTGGTGATCTTTGGGCAAGGGAACCATTTACAATGTCAGCAAGCTCTAGTGCCAAGAATGACATTGTTGTGAACTATTTCCTATTTTGTCTGCTTATGGAAATGACAGTAAAGACATGTCAGATCACAGACTTAATTTGGCACTTATCTGCCAACGGCTGAACATTGTTATGTGATTTTTGGTTTGTCTCTTTCCGCACTTGTTAAAGTCTCTGGTAGCCAAACTAATTCTGACATCTTGGAACAGCTATTTTTATTCACTGGACATAATTAATAATAGCAGTGCTTACAGGGTAAGTTTTACTGTGTATCAAAATGAAAACTGCAATTGTCATTCAACACATACGTAAAGACGCCCCAAAATCAGCAGTGGTGTTGCTGGCATCTCAATGCTTGACAAACAGTCTTGCACATAAGCAGACTAGACCTCTCCAGAGAAAGGGGGCTCTGGCTCTGTTGGTGGTCATCCTTTCTCCAGAGTTTGGTCATTCTGGGTTCATGTCCCACTCCAAAGCGGTTTAGGCACGGTGCACATTCTGGGGTAGGGCTGAGTGAAGTACTTCTTCTGCCCTCCCAGTACAACTTGGAAGCGGAGCACACAGGTCATTCCCCATGTTCTGGCAAACATTTGTACTTCACAGATCACTCTGTTACTTGTTATTATATTGCAATTTATGTGAGCATACAGTGCTGTTAGATTTACCATTTTACAAAGCTGATGATTTTCAAAGTGTATTTCATTGCCTGTAAAACAACTCGAGGTTCTTCAAGATGCTACTGGAAGAATATTTTTCCCAATGGCAAATTCTAGATATTCTTCCAGTAATCAGAATCAGTAATCATATGTCATGAAATGGGTTATCTTTGCAGCAGCAGTAGAATGCATTACATAATAATAGAGAAAAAACATGAATTACCATAGGTATATGTATTAAGTAAGTAGTGCCAGAACAAAAATTTTAAGAAGGTAGTGAGATAGGTTTCATGGGTTCAATGTCCATTCAGAAATCAGATTGCAGAGGGGAACAAGATGTTTCTGAATCGTTGAGTAGCATGTAATCTTACCATTTGTGATGTTCACGGCACGTTTTAAAATGAGATTTTCCTCTGGTGATTTGTTTTTTTTTATGAAAGTCTTTTTTACAATCTTTCCTCAGATTCATAGAAATTCCCCTTTTCTGCCCAAAGTTAATTTTATTCAATGACCTCACAATGCTGCTGTCAGTAAAGCACCATTAAATGAATTGGACATTATCAAGCCTTCAATTTTAATCTGTAACCTTTTTTAATAAAAAGTACACAACATAACCAACTTCCACTGATTATGGAAATATATTTCTAGTTACCTTGCTAACCATCTCATGTGATTTAGATTTTGAATTACAGCATCTCTAATTCTAGTTTAATTCTAATTTTGATTCCATGAGCACCAAAGGAAACATTATCTAATTGGAATAGTTAATGGCAATATAATGATAACAAATCTGTATGTGCTTTGATTGAGTACACAAATAGAATTATATCCTTCTGTTTTCCTGAGTAAGATATAATATACTGTAAATCTCACTGACTAGTAAGTAATAATACCATCTCTGAGCCATACAGATCCAGGATGTCTTGTGCTGTTGCTGAGTCAAATAGGTCAAGTATCTTGACCATTACTTTCTCCTCACTGCAAGAAGGAGAAATCCTCTTGTTATCATGGACAAATGTCAGATGTGGCTACAAGAAACCAGGGCAAGTTATGGGACCGTGATTAATAAATGAGTAATATTCTGTTTTGTCCAGTGATACAGCATGGTAAGAAGCCCTTCTAGGCCAGTGAGCCTGTGCCACCTAATTACACCGATGTGACCAATTAACCTACTAACCTGCGAGCCTTTGTAATGTGTGAAGGAAACTGGAGCTCCAGAGGAAATTCACACAGTCATGTGGAGAATATTCAAACTCCTTATGCACTACAGCGAAATTGAACCAGATCACTGATGCTGTAATAGCAATATGCTAACCTCTGCTAATAGTAGAGCACTATTAAATAACTTCAGAAAGGGAGTCAGTTGGGGGCGGGGGTGAAGGAGGGAGGAAAAATAATTCACAGGCAAAATTGCATTTGTGCTGAATGCATTTTGCACAGATATAATCAATTCCTCAGACACTGTCTGTTCTGTTGAATTCGCTCTACACATCTATAATCCTTAGTATTGTATCTCTGAGCTGGATTTAAATGCAGATCCTAGATGGAAATTGATTCTATAATAACTACTCGCGGTACTTAGGCTGCTGTAAAATAATTAATTTTAACGGTAAGTCGTGAAACTGTAGTGGGGGAATTATTAAATGTCTTTAAAATAATGGGAGGAGAATTTTGAAAGCCATGCTCAACTTGGCAACAGTCATTTTTCACTTTGTATGCCACAGGGGAATGTTTATTTCCGTGGACAGCTTAACCTTCCAAGATTTGCATCTTTTTATATTTTGACCCATCCTTGCAAAGCTATAAACTCATGCATGCATTCATGCTATTCAGTTCCTTGCAATTGTCCATCATTTACCCTGGAGCAATTACCTGATGTGTTTCAAATTTCAATACATTTTAATGATTCTTTTCAGTTTATTCATAGCACAGCTTCGTGTCAGCAATTGTTCAGCCTCTTGCAATTTGACCAAGTAGTCCCTTTGTGTTTATCAATTAGAGATTTATTTATCCTACTAACTTATTTGTACACACAAAGTGGTCTGAAATGTGCCCAATCTGGCTCATAATTTGTATTTGCCCTCCTGCACATTTACTTTGGCTTCATGAATGTTGTGGGCGCCCATGATTCAAATCAAGCTTCAGACTCACTGCTGCATCTGTTCCACGTCGACTAAGCCTCAGATGGTAGATCTGTGGCCCAGACCCAGACTACTCGAACCTTTTAGTTTCTAACACCTGGTTTAAGAAGGTTGCTGACTGCATGTCACGATGCACAGGTACAGAAGTTTGCAGTGCCCTGGTCTGCACAATTTCAGTAGCCTGCATTTTCCTTTCGTTCTGCCAGCAGCAGTGTCATTTGCAAAACATTAATGTAATAATTTCTTAAGAGTTGGTTGGCTTGTAAAGTTGAACCTGTGCAGTAAATTTGATTTATTGTACACATGAACAGTGTTTTTGGTTGTCCATCATTTCTGCTGATGACGTGCGGGAGGAGTTTAATAATGAAAATGCCAATGCACTGGGGCAGTTCCACTCTTTCAGCCACAAAAATCTTGGCACAAGTTGTCACAGTTGTCACAAAAAAGTTGTCACTGAAGAGTTGTCACAACTGGAGACTTCTTTGACTGCAGTGGATGGCCCTGACGCCTTCTGTGCCCTGTCATGCACTTTGCTCCCCATGAAGCGTTGCAGCACCACCTTCTTTGGCCGTTGGATCTTGCACTTGATCTTATCCGCTCCCAGTCTTCCAGAACTGGCTTTGCATGCTGTAGTAGGAATATCCCTGCCTCACTGGGCTTGGAGGTTCCTGGCTACCCTCACCTGGTTTATCCTGCCTGTCGAAGCAGTTCACGTCCAGACAGTTACTTGGAGCCACAGGAGAGAGCTGGGTGGCAGATGGGGACAAAAAGTGGGCAAGCTGTCCCTGGGTGGAGCACAGCAAGCCCACCACCAGAGGTCTACCCCTCCCTGGATGCCCCATACAGCCCACAAATGATCTACATACAATTTAACCAAATATTTATCAACAATTTTTCAAAGTTAGGCATAAGGAATCCAATTTTTGAAATCACTCAAACTTCAAATCACTTTAAATTGTGAATTTTTCTCATTATGTTGATTCAACCCGATCATAATGTCAAACAAGGATTCCATCTCTTTCGTTCTTAGTCCCCTGGGTAAATATGGATCCAGTGGACTGAGAACTAAAGAGATGGTATGTTGTTGCTACATTATATATAATCTTTCTAGCATTGATGACCAGTAGATAAAAAAATGTCTGCATGAGTGGATCACTAATCCTATTGTAAGTTTGTACTTTTAGAGGATTCTGCACCTCCAAGACTGGATCTGCTGGAGGCAGTTATGAAAGGGTTTAGAATATGTCACCATTTCTCAATATGTCTAATCCCACAGAGTGGATTGGCATCACACAGGAAAAATGATCCTGGGAGTGTATCCAAATTTACTGAAGTTTATGAATTCAAATAATGATAGATGGGAAAATGTCTTGTCTGCTATGTTTCCCTCTCATCCTCAACAGGGAACATGACAAGATCTATAACCAAGGATCTTAAAGCAGAAAATTGAAGAAAGAACAGTATTGAATTCTGTTGAGGAGAACAGAAATATCATTGATTTTTGAAGGGAAAATCAGGTTTTATTAATCAACTGGAGTTCTTTGAGGATTTAACTAACCAAGTAAATAAGAGTGTGAGTTGGAACTAATCCAAGTGATGTAAATATTTTAGAAGACATGCACAGAAGTTTTGTCAACAATGTTAGAACACATAGAATCGGGGTAATATATTGACATAAATTGAGTATTTGGTACCAGTCAGAGAGCAAAGAATGAGAGTAAACTGGTTTCCCTCAGTTTGGCAAGCTGTATCCAATGGTGTACCATAGGGATCGATTCTTTGGACCCCTGTTATTCAAAATCCATATTAATGATATATCTAAAATGATAAAATGTCATGTTTCCAGGTTTGTTAATGCTGCAATATTAGGTGAAATTTTGAGTAGAAGGGAGGACGTAAAGTTGTTTCAAAAAATGTGGGTAAGCCAAGTTAGTGAGGGGGAACATGGCAAATGTAGAAAAGTGTGAGGTTATACATTTTGTTCCAAAAAGTGGACAAGCTTTTTTTTAATGGTGAGAGATTAGATAACAATGATGATTAAAGGTCACTGAAGACTAACATGCTGGAAATTTGGGAGATAAATGGTATGTTAGCTTTCAATACCTGAAGATTTGAATTTGGGTCTAAAGACATTTTATTTCAATTTTCCAGCCCTCGGTGGGCAGCATCTGGGATATTGATTTCTGTTTTATCTCTCACTTAAAAAGGAATATTTTGGCCAGAGCTGCAACAAAGATGTATAGATTGGTTCTTGGGATGGCAGGGTTTTAGGAGATTGAGTAGAGAGAACCTATAGTCTCACTTTCAAGGACTCTTCTTCTCATATTCTCAATATTTATTGCTTATTTATTATTATTTCAGTTTGTATTCATACAATTTGTTGTCTTATGCAGTCTGGTTGAACACCCTATTAAGCCAGTCTTTCATTATTTTGTTATGGTTTTTATTCTATAGATTTTTTGAGTATGCCCACAAGGAAATAAGGTTGTATATGGTGACATGTATATACTTTGATAGTAAATTTGCTTTGAACTTTGATTGAGAGGTTATCTCATCAAAACTCAGAAAGGTGGTTTTGCAGGGTGTGTACTGATTCACTCAGTCTCACTCGCATCATACACGGGGATGCTCTCTTCAGTTAACTGATGAAGGAACCATAGCCTTTGGCCTGGGTCAGATGTCGTCAGGTGGTGCTCGGCCTTCAGAGTGTTTCAACTCTTAACCACTACACTCTCCAGCTGGGGGTCAGCAGTAATGGCCAAGTCACTGCCCATCTGCTCCTGACTTACAGCTCAACTCCTCTCGCCTGCTCCATATCCAGCAAGAGGCTCCTTCTGCTTCCTCCCCCTTCCTGCGAGCTGCTTGGTTCTTGCTCTTTTCATCAAGGCCCAGCACAGACAGCAACCTCCATGACCTTGCTGGGAACCCTCTACAGATGATCTCCATGGGAAATAGCCACATCTGCCATCCTTTGCCCTGCACTCCGGAACTAAGGACTGGTACTTCAGGGCCTTCATCTCATGACCCTCCTCGGATCCTTCCTCCCATGGTACTGTGAGCTCCACCAGGATGATTTTCTTGTCTTTGGTGGACCACAGTATGACATCTGATGGATGTGTAGTTTGTACCATCTCCGGGAACTCCAGCAGATGGGATTTAAGCCTCTTTGATATGACTGACGTAGCCCTCTCCTTGATGAAAATGACTGCCCTGTTTGACTCTCTGCCAGCTGATCTCTTTTTACACCTCTCCCACTCCAGTGTGCCAGCAAGAGACAGCAGGACCTTGTCGTGCCGCTGTCTATACCGTCCTGACATTATGTGTGCCAGTGAACCCAGCTGACCGCAAAGTTAGGGTCTTCACTCAGGCCCCATGTATGCAGCTGTGATGGTACAGGGAGAGTGTTGTACATGGACCGCAGAAGGAAAGAAATGCGGATGTGATCCAGTCACCAAAGCCATGCTCAAGTGATCCCAATTTGTCCGGGCACCCTGTGACCACGACACCACTGCCTTCGATAACCACTTTTCATCTTCGCAGTTCCGTACCTCTGCCTGGATCATGTCACACCTACCCCTTGCACTTGCACTCCCCCGTCGTTGGAAGTGTGCTGAGCTGAGGCCTTGCCGTCCCAGGCATGGATTACCAATGATGTCTCTCAATTGCAGTGAGCTCACTGCCTGATCTATGGCTGAGTTGGCAGCCTACTTTTGGCCCGACCTTGTTGTGACTCCTGCTTGGTTTATTAGCCTGTCATCAAAGCCCTCCAGTGTGAACACAACTCTACACTTTTCCACCTTGAACTCCTCCACTACCAATTTCAACAGAAGCTGTAGCTGGCCTGATCTTATGTAGAGCCCCACTGAAGAAACACTTGGGGGGAATAAGGAGTAGACTAGTCACAACATAAGTAAGGAGAGATACTTTTGTATATCTGGAACCTGGTGAATTTTTGGAATTGTGAAGGCTCAGTCTTTGAGTTCGTTGAAAACTGCCATTGGTAGATTTCTGAATATTGGTGGAATCGAGGGATATACTGTACGGAAAGAGCAGCAAAGTGGTAACGAGGTAGAAGGTCAGCTGTGATCTTGCTGAATGGCAGGGCAAGGGCAAATGACCTGACGGTCTACTACTACTCTTTATCTTTTGCTCATCCAAGCAAAAGCCTGTGATCTTTCATCCCCCGAGGGTTGCTCACCACCCTGGGAGTCTGTACTCACCATTGAGCTGGCTCTGCAACAGCAGCCTGCAGCCACGGGCTACTGGATGGGCTGTAGCGCCAAGCTGGCTGTGTGACTCTGCAGTTCGTGTTCTGTGGATTGTTTGTTTGCTTTTTGTTATTGTCTGCATGATTTAAACTTTTTTGCATATTGGATGTACAATTGTCTTTGTGGTTTGAATTTATTTTCATGAATTCTATTGTTTCCCTTTGTTTTGTGTCTACGTGCAAGCAGATGAATCTTAAGGTTGCATTTTGTGCGTGTGTGTATATATATATACACACACACACACATATATATTTGTATGTTTGTATATTTGTGTGTGTGTTAATAAATGTACTTTGAACTTGTAAGCCAAAAGACAACAGCAATCATCGTACAACCCAAATGACTATTTCAACCACTGTTAGTTAATCCACCTGCCAAATAAGCATGATGATATGGTTATAGCTCAGGAGTATTATCATGCTGCTAATCCTGTCTCACTTTGATTCCGTAAGTTCTATAAATTTATAAATTTCCATTGGTAATATCAAATTTACGTCCTTATTCAATACTAGAATTCAATAGTACTCCATTTCCTGAGAAGTAAACTAATTTATTAAGAGTACTCCTGAAGCATATTTTCTGGAAATGTTGATAACAAGTTGAGCTTCAGATACTTTACTTTGAAAAGGGCAATAGCAGTGATATTTCTGGTGAAGTATTATAAGCCACTATATTGTGGCACAAATTACAGGTTTTACAACATGATTGCTTAATGAGTTGATAAATGGAACAGATTTTATTTTTATCTTTTGTTCTTCTGGAGGGTGAAAGTACTAGAATTATTTTCTGGCAGTGGTGAGTAATTGGAGGCACTGCTTAATTTTCCGTAATTTTCCATTTGCTTGGACTTGGTTTCCAGAGGTGCTACTAATTCTAGCAAATAATGTGGTGAAGAGGTGGCAGGAGATGCTATGGTTTGCCTCCATTTCATGTGGTTAATGTACGCTTCAGACTAGGTATTAAAACCAACTTCCCTATTGCAAGTCAGTGTGTTTTTCTTTGTAAGTAGTTACACCAATAAGAGATAGAAATGTAGTGCAGGTCCACAATCCCTAATCTGAAATTCTGAAATCCAAAAAGCTCGGAAAACTGAAGTTTTTTTCACAGAGTGTGGAGCGTGTCATAACAAGGCTTCTTTAGCGTGCCAACAGCTGACACCACTCAGGTGTGACGTGGCAGCACTGGCAGAGGCCACCAGACGTCAGTTGTGGCTCAGTGCTTGTACTGGTTACATGTGCATTTGCTGTTCGCTGATATTTTGTGTTCACTGTTGACTTTGTGTTTAATTTCACTGTGAAAATGTCAAAAAGAGCTGCAGATACCCCTATGGGTAACAATGAGAAAAAGAGAAGGAAGCATCTATCATTATCAATAACGCAGAAAGTGGAGGTATTGCAGAAGCTTGATTGTGGTGTGTCTGTACAGCGTCTTACTGAAGAATATGGTGTTGGAACTACCACTGTATATGATTTAAAGAAACAAGAAAGAACTTACAGATCAAGACATTGAAGGATTTTGTGTCACTAATGAGAAGGTGTGATATCAAACCTCGTAACTTACGCTAAAATGTTATCGAATGAAAGAGTAAATAAGTTAGAGGAAGCTGACGTCAAAGAAATCCTGAACATTAACAATGATGCACCTGTTGTGCATTCCTTGAGTGATGGGGAAATTTCTGAAATGGTGTTAAATACAGATAAGCATGAAGATAATAGTGATGATGATGACATAGTGAACACCGGTGAAAAAATCCCCGATATGGTGAAAACGTGTGATCAGTTAATTGCTGACCTTGAACAACATGCATTTATCAGTGAGCAAGAGATTATGGCAGTTAATTAAAGAGAGATTCCTTAGACATAAACCTATGTTAATGAGACAGATGACACTTGAAGAAGTCTTTAAAAATGCCGTCTGTTGTAGTGTTGCTTTATAACTTGAGAATCCTGTTCTTGGCCCATCAGGTACCTGCAGAGTATTTAGCTTTGTTTGCCAGATGTAATGCAACTTAACTAGAGGTACCTGTACGTATTTAGCTTAGATTGAACCTGTATATGTCCCAGAGTATTTACATTCTACATTTATTCCAATAAGTCATTTACCATGTGTTTGTTTGAAGCTATATATTTATAAGCTATATATATTTGAAGCTATATATTTTTATGTTTTATTGAATGTTTTTGTTAGAAATAAAATGTACTAGTGCATTTATGGTCTATAATTATCCCACTATTTCATTTATCAGTATATTACTCTATAAATAAACTTTAATAGTATTTGTAAAAGAGCGTGGATCAGAAAACCTGGAAGTTCTCTCTCCAGCACTTGTTGTCTGAGCATGTACAGACTTTTTTTCTCATCATTATTCCCTAAACAATACAGTATAACAACTATTTACATAGCATTTACATTGTGTTAGTTATTATAAGTAAGCTAGAGATGATTTAAAGTATACGGAAGGATGTGCGTAGGTCTGAAGCTTCCCTGGGTCCTAAAGACTACCCGATCTGAGACAGGTTAATTATCAATATAATTATCAATTTTCTGAAATCCAAAAAAATTCTGAATTCTGAAATGCAACTGGCCTAAGGATTTCGGATAAGAGATTGTGGACCTGTATTAATTTTCTTTCGACCCAAAGTTGATCTTGCTGGGTTTCTTTTACTGAAATATTCTTTGAAGGAATCTAACATGGAAGTAGAGGGGCACCTTATAAATTGACTTGTATAACCAGTGTGATTATACAAAGATATATATTTGGTCTCCAAAAGTGAAGGGAGTTTGATTCGGTAAAGCTGTAATTGGCTCAACCCAAGTTACATATGAAATGAGCAAACACGAGGAAGGGTCTCGACCCGAAACGTTGACAGCGCTTCTCCCTATAGATGCTGCCTGGCCTGCTGTGTTCCACCAGCATTTTGTGTATGTTGTTGTTTACATATGAAATGTATAGAATCCTAAACAATAAATATGCTAACAAAATAGTTTTGATAGTGTCAGTAGGATCGATACTGTGCTGAAGCTGCAACATGAGAATCCCCTGTAGACAAAGGGATAATATGTGTCAGGATTCTGAGGAACTTTGACTCGGTCAGAGTTACAACATATCAGGGAAGGCAGAGCTTACTGGGTATTTTTGGTACAGGAGGTAGGCACATGCTTTTTGTTAGAATTTGTTGTATTTGATCTGAGACCAAAATTAATGATTACTTTTGAAATAGACAATGAGGTACAGGATGTTGAATTATAGTAACCTTGACATTTGACCTAGATGTGAATGAAAACTATGGAGTGGGGCTGGAAGTATGGGAGGAATTTAAAGAACTGTAACTACTAAGGGACTGTACTGTTTTGAAAATCAGTTATTGCTGTCCATAACAGGAGTCCTGAAGGCTCTGTTTGCTGCTGTTGAGATTAAGGATGTCTCATTAGACCAAGAGTTCCCAACCTAACGGTTCGTGGTAAGGCTCATTGGCATAAAAAAGGTTGGGAACTCCTGCTTTAGACAAAATAAGCACATGGGATAGAAGGAGGAGGTTTCAGTTCATATGGTCTGTGTGGGAACCAGTGAGGGGGGGTAGAAATAGTTCAGCTGAGAGAAGTTGAAGAGCAAGGTGCAGAACATTTGAGGGATCAGGTATGGCTTGACTTAAAAATTTAGAAATATTTCAAGGTTGCCATCTCAATTTACAAAGATTCCTTTCAGTATTATGAAAAGTATGTCCCATAAAGCATCTTGTGCAATACTTACTCCCACAGCATTTTGTTGTCATTGAGGTGTTCTATTTTAGTTGTTATTGTTACTGGGATTCGTAAGGATATTCTGTGTGCATCCTTAAAAGTAGTTGGTTGTTCTAAGTGTTGCACCTCCTTGAAGAACAAATGGCAAGCCAGAACTATTCATAATAGACTGTATTTAACTAATAAGTGAAAGGGAGATGTTTGGTGGACATTACCAACCTTTCAATATGTAATAGATAGTTAATGCCAGCAATGTCTAAGAATGTTTAATTTACGAATTAAAACAAAATTAGTGACCAAAGTGTTATCCCTGGAAGTACATCACATGATATGAAGGGCTGAGGTGTTGTATTGCAGTGAATGGAAAAATGCTTAAACATAATGTTAGAAAGTCAGTGTAATGTGTGGATCTATTTTATTTAGAGCAGTGACAACCACCCCCCCCCCACTTCACACCATATTGATCTGTTGTCTACGCATGCACATTATTTTCTCTCACTCATTGCAATGTGAATACGTCAGTGAAAGCTATCTCCTGTGTGTGTGCTTTTATTTAATTAAGATGTAGTTGTGCACAGACACAACAAATTGGCGATGAGTACCAACTTGAATGTCGGAGCATACCATCAACTGCACCAACAGTTTTGGGACGAGACACCGAGAGCTAAACAGCACGAGAAAGCTGAAGGATGTGAGTAATAGTGAAAAACGCACTGAATTTAAATTAAAAATAACGTGGTGGTGGCTTCAGTCAGGAAAGTTGATGAATTTGATAGTGCTAATGAAGGCTGGAAGTTGTATATTGAGAGGGTGGAACTGTATTGTAATGTGAACAGCGTGGAGGAGCAAAAGAAATCCCCTACACTGAGCTTAAGTACGTACAGTCTCTTACTCACTTTAGTAACCCCTGCAAAGCCAGCAAGCAAGACTTGCGAGGAAATTGAAATTGTTACAATTTTGCAAAATCTCCAGAGCCCTAAATCGCTGGCAGTAGCTGAGAAATTTAGATTCTACAGCAGGAACCATCACTGAAAGCATTACTGAACACACTGCAGAACTGCGCAATCTTTCCCAGTACTGTGACTTTAGAGATGGACTTTCTGATGCATTAACGGACAGGCTTGTATGTGGCATACATTGTCAAAGCACTTAAATGAGGTTACTGGCAGAAGGAGACCCAACATTAGAACAGGCATTGGCCGTTACAATATCGTTAGAGACTGCAGCAAAGGAAGTAGCAGAACTACAGAAAAGGTTAAAATGTGAAACGCACAAAATGTCCTTGAATGATGCAAAAATGTTACCGATGTGGCAAATCCTCCCATGATTCAAATGACTGTTGATTCAAAGAACAAGTTTGCAGAAAGTGCCACAGACAAGATCACATCGAGAGTGAAAAGCAGGAAAAAAGCACAACCGAGCGAAAAGTCTCAAACACAAAACGAAGCAAATGTATAAAGTTACTGAATATAAAACAGAATCAGATAACATAGAGTCTGGCAAAGGTGAATAGTCATGCTTAGAACAGCATAGTATAACTGAAGCAGATCACAAAATTATGTGGATTACTATAGATGTGTCTGATGTAAAACTGAAAATGGAGCTGGATACAGGGTCAGCTTTGTCCATAATTCCCGAGGCTGACTACAACCGACTATTCATGAAGAAAAATGGCATCAGACATTTCAAGTCAGCTCCTCACCACTCAGTAATGAATGGGTTAGCTGAAAGGTTTATCCAAACCCTCAAGAACAGACTTGATGGGCTGAATGGCTTACTTCTGCTCCTATGTCTTATGGTCTAAGTCCATCAAAGTTTTGGACAAGAAGGACATTTCTCTACAGCACAAGTAGAGAAGACTTCCTTTTGGAGTATCCTGCAACAACAAATCAAACATCTGCAATCCTGTTCATGAACATCTGGTTAATATCAAGAATGTGGCTGAAAGTATCCTCCAACAACACTTCATCATTGCACCCCATGGACCTTGGTATAAGTGTTTAGTTCCCAGTTTATTACCATGTGATTAGGCATGTCTTCTCAGGATTGAATAGCAATGACGGACTTATTCTTTAGGAAATTTGAAGGAGATACAATATCAAAATCAGCGCAGAATACATCAATGCCTCCAGCCATGTTGTAAGTGCATATAACAAATGGTCAAGCGAGAAAAAGGGACCAGAGTGTATTCACAGCTTTGAAATTTAGTTTGATAACATAGATCAAGATGATGTAGAAGAGTTACTAGAATTATAGTTGCTAGAGGTGATCTGGTAAAGTTTGGGCAACACTGTTCACAAAAGGCTATGGTGTGGAACATTTGATAAGAGCACATGATAGAAAATGTTGTGCATTCTAAAAGGATCATTACCAAATGAAGTAATGAAAAGTTCGGATTTCCATTGACTACTGAAAGCTGTGTCCATCAGCCATTTAAGAACAGTCCCGGGAAGGACCCACACAATCAATATCAAAAGCTCAATCAAACTCGGATTCACCACTACCACGACTATTATCTGAACATCAACAACAATTGTTTCTTCCTTCTCCTGGTATCATTTTGATGAACAAAACCTCCATTACTGCTTGTATACAAAAATATGAAAATAAAATTTAGGGCAAGAGTACACCACCCCTTGAGCCTGTTCTATCTTTTAATAAGATCACAACTCAGAGTGGAATTTCAATTCCACACTTCCACCAAATGCAATTACTTTTTCTCCCTATTAGGAAAATGCCTTAAGGAAGATTCTATATCTACCATCCTTTGTTCTAAAGGCTCTGAGAGAAATCATGACTCCTCTCTGACTTAGGTGGGTGAGTCTTTATTTTATGATTCCTCTTCTGCAAGGGAATATTCATTCTGTCAAAACCCATTGGGACTTTGCATGAACCACTAATTGTGTACCATGAAAGGTGCATTGTGTGTGTTTTAGTATCTTGAAGATTTAATTTTAGAGATAATATTTAATTATATCAACATAATTATCTAAAATTCTTTTAAGTCTTTAGCTTATTTTGGCTGAGATTCTTCAGTTCTGGAGTTTTACCAGAATCTTTGAATTAAAGGGAAGTGCCTTTCTATTCGGTGGAATGTTTTCTTTGTCTGTCTCTCAGGAAAGCAGCACTATATATCAAGAAATAATCTGCATTTTTTTCATGAGCCACACATGTTTTACATGAGATTTTACATGTTCTGTTCCTACACTCAACAATATTCCGGGGACATCGCACCACTTTAACTTGAAAGGATGCAGTAGTTTCTGTTCTTCCACTGTCAAGTAGACTGCTTTCTGAGTAGAAGTATGTTGTTTGCTTCCCCACAGAATGTAAAGTGGTGGTACCGATGCAACTCGATGGCTGAAGTAGTGGTATCAGTCAATACTCTATTTAAATGGTGGACCAATATTTGTTGGAGTGAAAGAAGCATTGCATGGAAGGCCTTGAGCTGAATTGTTTAGCCTTGAATTCGAAGATTGTTTGGAAAAAATCGCTGAATGCGGAAGCTGATAAAAGTACAATAAGCAAAGGTACATTTGGGGTTTTGGTGTATGTTACCCTCTGCTCTTAATTGTGTAATCCTCAGGTCAAGATCAGTGGTTGATATCATGCATACTAATTATGGTTGTTTCGCTTCTTCAATGATGTAGTACCGATTAATCAAACTGTTAATATTCACTCAGCTGGGGCAGAAGTAGTTGGTATCATGTTTGAATATTGATTTTATTAGGTTTATTACCCCAGACTTAAGTGATGTGAAATTTATTGCTTTATTGCAGCAGTATAGTGCAAAGGAATACAGTGAAATTATTGTAAATTACAGAAAACATAGAACAGTACAGCTCACTAGAGGCCCATTAGCCTATGATGTGGTGCTGACCCAAAAGTGGCAAATAAAATTCAATGTTGTAAAATGCATGGTCATGCACTTTGGTAGTAGAAATAAATGTGTGGACTATTTACTAAACAGGGAGAAAACCCAAAAATCTGAGATGCCAAGGGTCTTGAGAGTCCTTCTGCAGAACACTTTAAAGGTCAACTTGCAGGTCGAGTCGGTTTTGAGGAAGGCAAATGCCATGTTAGCATTCATTTCAAGAGGTCTAGAATACAAGAGAAAGGATTTAATTGTGAAGCTTTAAGACACTGGTGGGGCCTCACCTTGAGTATTGTGAGCAGTTTTGGGCCCTTCATCTTAGAAAAGATGTGCTGGCATTGGTGAGGGTCCGGAGCTCTAGATATGACCAATCTAGATCTATGACCCTTCCCTTCTATAGAGCCCGTAAGTGCCTATCTACCAGTTTCTTAAAAGGCCCTTTTATATCTACCGCCAGCCCTGACAGTGCATTCCTGGCACGTACCACACTCTGCTCAGTTTTTTTTAATATATCGTGTGAAAAAAAAGAATAACATGGTGTTCTTGAGTTCATTGTCTGTTCAGAAGTCTGATGGCAAGGAGGAAGAAACTGTCCCTAAAATATTTGAGTGTGAGTCTTAAGGCTTCTGTACTTCCAACCTGATGGTAGACATAAGAAGAGGGCATATCCTGGAAGGTGAGGGTCCCTAATGACGGATACCACCTTCTTTAGTCACTGTCTCTTAAAAGGTGTTGTGGACAATTGGGAAGGTTGTGCTGGTGATGGAGCTGGCTAAGTCTACAACCCTCTGCAGCCTCTTATAATCCTTTTTATTGGAGCCTCAATTCCGGTCTGTGATGCAAATCATCAAAATGCTGTCCATTGTACAACTAAGGAAATTTGCAAGAGTCTTTGTTGACATACTAAATCTGCTCAAATGCCTCATGTAGTGGAGCTGCTTGTGTGCTTTTTCCATGATTGCTTGGGTTCGTGATCGATCCTCAGATGTAATACTCAGGAACGCAAAGTTGCTCACCCTTTCCACCATTGACCTCTCAATGAAGACCGCTGCACATTCTCCTGACTTCCCAGTCCTGAAGTACACTATCAACTCCTTTGTCTTTCCGACATTAAGTGAGAAGCTCTTGTTGTTGGGAAACCACTCACCCAGCTAATCGTTCTCACTGATTTTCACCTCCTTGTTGCCATCTGAGATTTTACCAACAACAGTGGTGACATCAGTGAGTTTGTGAATAGTATTTTGACTGTGCTTAGCCACACAGTCAAGCATGTGGGGAGAGTAGTGCAGTGGGCTAAGCACACATCCTTGACACATAACTGTGTTGATTCTTAGCAAGGAGTACACATTCTACTGATCTGTACTGACTGTAATTAACTGCATGGTTTGAGTTCTCTACAGAGCTGATAACTTGTTTACTTCAGAAGTATTGCCTATACAGATCAGTTTGGTAAATAAATTAACCTTTATTTTCCTGAATTCTGCATTATATTGATCAGGATTAATAAAGTACAAACATTCTATAAATGTAACAGAAATACAACAAAGGCTGTAAAATGATTGTAGTGCTTGAAGAAGAGGTTTTTTCTCCTGTAAGTGATCAAGTACTTATGGGTACAATAGTACCATTGAGTAACAAAGCTGCGTTTTAAGTGTGTATATGTGTGTGTGTGGTCCTTTCTATCACAAGTGGAGGTGGTTCCCCCAATGATATTTTCTTTTCAAAGCCTCTTTGATTGAATTTCCGTACATTTAGCAAATGGCCTTTGCCACATCAACCTGGGCTTTTCGATGAGAGAAATATTTTTCATTCATGGTGCATTACAAACAATACTCAACAGTCAATAAGCAAGTCAGCTCCATCGGCTCCCATACGATTTATCAGCTCTTTGCTAAGGGTAGCCAAACAATTGGGTTTCAAAGATCAGCCACTGGGATTGCTCCAGTTATCCGATTTCTGTGTCTGTCATTGGGTTTCTGAATTTATTTATTCATTAAAGTGCTAATCTGTTGCATGAAACAGCGGTAAGCTGGAAAATGCTGGGTCTATGGTTTGTGATCTAACCTGCACCCATTTGATCTGGTGACAGCCCCACACAAGATTCATACAGCTACCCTGCTGAAGTGATTCCAAGCAGCAACAGCCACACTACCTAAGCATGTCAGCACGGATCTTCATGAGTGGCTATCACCAACTGAAGCACGTAATTGACATTCTGATTAAGTCTAGCTGGTGCCACGTAAAAGGAGGTGGTGGAAATAGTTCCACAGGTCCTCAAGTCTGCAGGAAAACATGGCTGAAGACATGAGGAGAAAGTTAGGCATATTGCTCTTCCAGCATCTTCCAGTTGATGAGTTAGAGAGAGGTCATCGTCCTGTGAAGAACCTTGGAAAAGCCAAAACACAGTAGGATTAGTGGGAATCAAATCCATTACTTCAAGGTCCAAAGACATGAACAAACTACCACAGGAAAAGTCCACAATTACATAATCAAATCCTGAAGGCACCAATGACCTTATCTATTACACTGCATACCCGTTCTCTGATATCATGCAACTACCAGTAATCTCAGTCCTTCAGGACTGAGATCTAATATTAAATAATGTAAAATACAATCATATTAAGTTCTCCTGGAACTAATTATTTAAAGCCTAGATGGTATATTTTGCAACTTCCACGCATTGCCATTTAATAATCCATGACAGAACAAACATTGCGTGCATTTTCTAACACCTCTCTCCCTCCCCCTCACCTTCTGTTGTGTATTTAATATTTCAGTAATACTGCAAATAAATTGGTTGATTAAGTGTTCCTGTTTGTTTAAATATTTCAATATGGGTTATATATAAAAGCAAGTGAATGGCATACAGTACATTGTTAAGCCACCGTGCCACATGTGAGCACCTCACTTCAAGTGAAACTAAGCATACACAATTATGCCCAGGCTCCTGTGTTTTTCTTTTGATTCGTTATTTGTTGTAAAGTGGAACACCCTCCTGCTCCCTCTAAACCTCCCTGCCACCACCCTCAGTTGCCCTGGTCTGTGGTCAGTAAAGGGCTCCTGAAATCACCACTACCCACCTCCTCTTCAATCTTGTACTTGCCTTCCCCCTGCTCCTCCGTCACTGGCTAAAATACTTAATTCCAGCCATTGGAAAATATAAAGGGCAACAAACAATTGGGAAATTGTCCTGTGTTGGAATAATCTAACCAGCGATAATCTTGTGGGCAACTCTCTGCCCCAGAATATTGGCAAGTTACAATCTGGATGTGGCCGTATTGTAATTATTCTTGTTCAATGGAAGGAGTGCAGAGTCTAGAGTTGAGCAGATATTCCATCTGCAAGTAGCCGTTCAATGGGTCTGACATTGTGGTTGAAAAACGCACAGCTGATTAGTGCATAATATAGAATTCATACCTATTCTGCCCCTATTGGAGGTTCAGCATCATTTTATCCTGGGCATTGTTGCAGGTGATTTAGACACCCTGTTGGAAGGATCTGCAGGTATATCAATTCAGTTGGACCTTAATTTTTATTGTCCTGGCAATATGCCTGTTCTGTATATTCTCTCTGTGTTTGTGGTCGATAGGACTTTTCATCCTTATCCTGTCTCCTCTCCCCCTTTCTGTCAGATATTCCTGCACTGTGGTCGTTCATAGCCTCGTGTAGTACAGTCACCAAATCATCTATCCCTGACATCAACTAATTTAATTCAATTGGAGTTTAACCATAAGCTACAGTGCTCCCCTACATGCTCTAACCTCTCAATGTATCTGAATAAATAAACTCTAAGAAATCTGCACAGCTATCTCATCCAAATTAATTGCCGCCATGCCATATATTATGGAGAATTATCTTTGTTGGTGGTGTGATAGGAATGTGCGGAATGAGGAAAACATTCTTTATTTTGATGCAACTCAGCTTTTCCCCCAGGACTTTCTCTGCTATGCTGTTGACTATTTTGTTATTGCTTCCTGCGCTTGCCTTAAACTACAAAATGTCATCACCACTTGCTGCCAATTTCTACCTTGCTCTTATCTTCCCATGGTATGTTTCTTTCTCGTTCCTCGGGTAAGTTAGAAATTGTGTACATTTCAAGCTTACTCTCACACATAACAATGTAAACCACATTGCTTTCTATAAGGAATTCATTCCATTCTCTCAGGTTCTCTCTATTCACAGTATCTATTCTAACCTTCCATATAACAAAGCTTCCAAGAACTGCTGACTGAAACTAAATATAATCTGACCCATTTAAAATATGGCACAGTGCTGAAATAGATATACAAAGTGATGATAACTTACAGCACAAAGGAGGAAAGGTTGGTACATTACATATATGCTGGTTGCTTAAAAGAATAAAATGCTCAGTCTCAAAAGCTTTGACAGTGATTTCCATATTTTTGGGTTACTGTCCAACCCATTCTTAAAATAGTTTCTCCATCACTTCAGATTCCATTTGTTACTTGAGTGGAAAAAACAAACAAAATCATGTCATCTCCTTCTGCCAGTGGGTTTAAACCTATGAACCTTGGTGAATAAATTTTCATTTGAAGCAGTTTTTCTCTATCTTCTATATGGAAAATCTTCCATAAAACCAAAGGAGCAGAATTAGGCTATTTAACCCTTCGAGTCTGCTCCACCATTTCACCTTGGCTGATTCATTTCCCTCTCAACCCCATTTTCCTGCTTTAATCCCATAGCCTTTCACAGCCTGACTAATCATGAACCTATCAACCTCCTCCTTAAGTACATCCAATGACCTGGCCTTCACAGCTGCCTATGGCAATGAATTCCACAGACACACTACTCTCTAGCTACAGAAATTCCACTTCATCTCCGTTATAAATGGACATGCCTCTGTTCTCAGGCTGTGCTCTCTGGTCCTAGACTCTCCTGCCATCAAAAGACCCTCTCCACATCCACTTTATCTAGGCCTTCCACCATTTGATAGATGTCAATGAGACCTACCCCGCCCCGCATTCTTCTAAATTCCAGTGAGTACAGGCTCCTCATACGATAAGCCTTTCATTCCCAGAATCATTCTTGTGAACCTCCTTTGGACCCTTTCCGATGTCAAAATCTTAGATAAAGGTTTCTGTAGTGTTCTTGCACAGGTGTAAACTCTGAACTAAACACCAAGTATAAACTGGTCAATGAGGCGCGATCCCACTAAGATTAACCGTTTACTGTTCACTCTTCCACATTAACGTATGGTGAAAACTGCTGATAGAACAATACAAAATATATACAGTATTTGTTTCCTTCTTGGCATCACATTTATATCATAAATACTTGCAAAAGTAAAACTACAACAACTATATTACATTAAAGTGCAACATACAGTCAGAATCTACCTACGCCATCGACTGGCTTTAAATACACTTCAACACAAACTATCCGCAACTCTTTAAATAACAAAGAATATAAACTATCAACCGTCATTACTTTTAACAGAATCAGCATTAACATTTTTACTTCAACGTATCAATTATCTTATGAACTTACGGCATTGCTTCACTGATGTTTCTAGTGCGTAGAAAGAAAACTTTTCTCGCGCTGATCCTGCACACACAACCCCCTCCTTCCCGTTTCTCCAAACTGGTATTTTCCCACAGGACGCAACGAAACCGGGTGTGATGTCATCGCATGCCGCGATATACCACAGACAACGAATTTTCTTTAAACAACCTTAACTTTAACTAAAAAACGATTACAAATGAACTACTAAAGCGAAAATATAACAAACTAAATGAATGCCTTAAGGGCAACAAAGTTTCAAAACTGATCACAGTACACCACATGAGGCTTCACCAGTGCCTTATAAAAACTCAGAAATAATGCTTGCTTTTATACACTAGTCCTCTCAAAATTAATGCTAACATTACATTTGCCTTCCACAATACCAATTCAACCTGAAAATTAACCTGTAGAGAATCCTGTATGAGGACTCCCAGATCCCTTTGCACATCAGGGTCTTTTTGCCCCTTGCAGTTTCTTAACTCTACCCTCAAGGATTCCACATTTCCAATCCTATGTCACCACTTTCTAATGATTGATTTCATTTTTTTTTTACCAACGTCACCCCCTCTGCCTACCCACCTGTCCTTTCGATACCCTGTGAAACCTTGGATGTTAAGCTCCCAACTATGATCTTTTTGCAGCAACAACTCAGATCCCCACAACATCATACCTGCCAATCTTTAATTGTACCACAAGATCATCTACCTTTATTATGCCATGGACCCCTACCATTAACCGAAGGGTCCGTGGACCCCAAGTTGAGAACCCCTGACCTATCTTATTCATTATACTCTGTGCATTCAAATATAATTCCTTCAGTCCTGTATCCATGATCCTTTTCGATGTTGTCCCTCATTTACCCTGCAATCATCCCACTGACTGCAATTTTGCCCAATCACCCTCCTGTCCTTCCTGACAGTCTCACTACGCTTTGTCTCTGCTTGGAAACCAACAGCCCTACTACTCCAGTTCTCATCCCCTTACCAAATTAGTTTAAACCCTTCTAAACTGCTCTAGCAAATGTGTGTGAAGTATATTGGTCTTCCTCAAGTTCAAGTGTAACCTGTCCTTTTTGTGTAAGTCATACCTTCTGCAGGCAGTATCCCAATGATCCAGAAATCTGAAACCCTGCCCCTCTATCAGTTTCTCTGCCACACATTCTCTTGCCAGATCATCCTATTCTTTAGCTTCACTGGTACGTGGTACAGACAGCAATCCGGAGATTGCTACCCCAGAGGTCCTGCTTTTCAGCTTTCTACCAAGCTCCCTAAAATCTCTCTTCAGGCCCTCCTCGCTGTATAGTCATTGCATCAAAATTAAAAATCTAAATTTCAGTTGCTCCTACAAAGAAAAAAAATTTAACTTATTTTAGCCGCCTGCATTGACTGAAGCCTCTCAACCCTGGTAACATATTTTGAAATTTGCTCTGATCCTATCTTAGATACTAGCATCTTTCAAGAAGCCCGGTGATGAGAATTGTTTACATTACTCCCACTGTCTAGTGAATACAACTTCCTACATACTCATTGTTTTTTGATTCACTGGTTTCATTTGTGCACTTCCAAATCCTCCATATATTACCATTCAGGAGTACATGGACAGGCAACACTTTGAAACATCCTGACTTTGCAATCTGCCTCCATTTCTTCCATTGCCGGGTCACACACTTTGGCAACTGATCATCTATAGTGTGATGACACCTTCAACACTGAGACCCCTGTGATTGCAAGTAGACAGCATATCAAGGCTATGAGAGTTGGCCTATGATTGCTGTGTGATTTACTTCTGAAGGAATTATCTGTGCTGATTAGTCAACCACTGGCGTGTTAAATTATAACACCCTCTTTCTGGAAGCTAATATCTTTTTACTGAAAAAAAAGCATGAAACCATATTTCATTTCTTCATCTCAACTTTGTGCCACATAAATATTTTGTGTATGGACATCGAGATCTTTTCATGCCATTTTTTGAAATCATACCATACAGTATATTTCCTTTATGTAAAGCCCCTCCCAAGTGTATTGTTGCATTCCTCACAGTCCATATTGATGTTCTATTTGTCACCCTGAAATTGCTCTTTGTAACCTACAGCTTTACCAAGTGTTAGTCATCTGCAAGCTTTAAAATGCTGCTCTCTCCACTGAGGTTTACAAAAATGCAAGGAGTACTGGATCCCGACCTTGCAAAATATCTTCCAACTAACTAAAAGATATCAACCACTGCTATTTGCTCTCTGACACTGCCAGCTTCATCTTAGCTCTGTGATCTCCCTTTAATTCTGCAGATTTTCTTCTTAAGAAGCCCCTGCGTGGCATTCCGTTGTTCACCTACTGCATTACTTCCTCCATTGATCCTATCAAAGAACTCAACCATCAGATGAGATTTGTAATATTAGCTTTGGAGAAAACAAGATGCAGGCTGAATTACAGAAAATAGATAAATGCTCTGAATGTTGGCAATATTTCTAAAGATTTTGTTGTTTGATATTTAGTATTTGATCTATCATCCACAAGAAGGTAGCTTAGCGGAAGGAATATGAGCAGCGAATTTTTAACACTTGTACTGTGATAACATGCTCCAAAACGATAGGATAACTCATTACTAAGCTAGTTTAGTGTATATGGAACATATTTGGTATCTGTTAAGAGTATAGGCTTTTGGATAATGTTCTCTTAAATGATATATCTATTTATTTCTGCAAAACAGTACAGAGTGTATAGCTTATGAGCTGACAGTTTGATTCCTCAATCCCATCTTTTTTATTAACTGCCACATTCCATAAAATAGAAAAAAAACCTCAATATATTGTTATTTAGTCATTTTGACTAAAAAAAAATGAGTTGACAATCCTCGCCTTCTGAAGTAGCCTTTCTAAGTGTCTCAGCTATATTTTCCTTTCCTGCAAGAGAAAGATTGCATACTATCTTCCCACATTATTGGTTGTAGATCATGGCTGTTCCATTACACAATCAATCACAAAATAAAGACTCATCCTTGGCCTGGCTTCAGTCCCTCTGGACCAGTGTAATAGGCTGGATAATCAAACTGGTTAGTGGAGCAGGTGAGCTGGGTTAATTGCACCGACAATAATGCTCTGCCATGCAAAACTGTGATGAGCACTAACACCATCTGACTATGGACTCTGAGAAAAGTGATATAAACATAACAAATAGATTTTAATCCAGCATTGGTTTGATCAGCACAGGTACAGAGATTCATTTAGAAGTAAAACAGAAGTTGGCCATGAAAAAAAATGTAACAAAGAGTCTTGAAGTCACTACTATAGTGTTGTTTATTTTAAACAGTTTCAAAAACACAGTCATTACAGTATAACTATTGCTTTTCTGGAGATTCAATGTTGCACAAATTCAATTTATAGATTAAAAATTTTAATAACAGCTCAGAGAGCAAGATAACAAAGTAAAATTTTTAAAGAAGCTAAGGGTGCGTGGATTTTTTTTCAGGATGCAGTGCATAACCAAATGAATAATCCAGTGTGAATCTGGTGGTCAACAGATGGCATCTAACTCTCTCAGAATCATTCTCTCTTGTTTCCTCATTCCACATTCATATCTTCTATTATCTGATTGTGCTATTGCTACCTCTTTGAGATACATTTGTTTTGGAGACAACTTGAATAAGGTGCAGTAGTTTGGGATTAAAGAATTCCTTTGAGAAATGGCTGAGCAAGTTGGACTGGCACTGTCTAGAGTTTAGGAAATCGAGAGGGGATCTTATTGAAATTCAGGATTCTGAATAGTCTGGACAAGCTTTTATGGGTAAATCCAGCTGAAGGGAATTAGTTCCAGATTAAGGTGTGGCCCATTTAAAATTAAGAAGAAATTTCTTGTTGATTTTAAATATAAGAATTGCAAATCGTCAGCATTCTCTAACTTAGCGAGCCCTGGTGCTTGTGTCCCTGAACGTGTTCAAAACTGGAACAGACAAATTTTGGTCTCTTGAACCATTCAGTGATTTGGAGAACCCAACAGAAAGTGGAGTCATAAACCATACCAGATCTGCCATGATCTGACTGACCAGTGAGTCAAGTTCACAATCCAGTTTAATATCAGCAGCATATGTTGGGAAATTTGTTAACTTTATGACACCAGTACAATGAAATGCATGGTAAAAAAAAATAGAGAAAATATACTGAATTTTTCTGGCTGTTGGTGCAGTGGCATCATCATCGAACTTCAGGGCAGATGGTCTTGAGTTCAAACCCAGCTGGGTCCTAACCTGTGCGGAAGAAAGGTCTGGCGATCTACTTCTGTATCTTGCCAGGAAAACCCTTTGGATCCTATGGTCCATGAGGTCACAAAGTGTCGGACTCAACCTTACGACTGAACAACAACAACAAATATATGTCTATTAAATAGTTAAGCTAAAAATAAGTACAGTAGTTAAAAAAAAGAAAGAAAAAGTAGCATGGTAGTGTTCATGGGTTCAATTTCCATTTAGAAATTAGATGGCAGAGAGGAAGAAGCTGTTCCTGAATCGCTGAGTGTGTCCCTTTAGATTTCTGTACCTCCTTCCTGATGGTGACAATGAGAAGAGTGTATGTCCTAGGAGGTGGGGGTCCTTAATAATGGGAATTGCCTTCCTAAGGCACCATATGACTTCCTCTAATTGGTTAAGGTCTTTGTATCCTTTCCCAGTATGTTTTGTACTTTACATTGAACACACTCTTCAGATGTTTCGATAACTCAGTTTTCCAAGTGCAATAAATATGTTCTTGATCAAGCTACATTTGCCCCGATACACTAAATGCATTTCTACGAAACAAAATTTTGAAGATACCTCGTGTGAAATGATCCATTCCTGAGCAAATTGGAGGTATGGCATTTCCAAGGATCAGCACAGACTGTGGAGTTCCAATTTAGTCTAACAACTGTGCAGAGAAGTGAGTCAGATTTTGACTGAAACAGAGAATAGAAAATATCGTACAATAATGTAGGTACAAACACAAGTGATAGGCCCACCGCACGAATAAACATAGGAGTAATGCATGATTATTGAGTAGGAATAATAAAGGGCAGATAATGTGGGAATAGAAGATGAGCTTGATAGAGTAAGCGACAAGAGGATTGTTAAAACTGGAAGTTGAATATGGGTTTGGAATATTGAGGCTACGATTCAACATAAATTAAAGGTGGAATCAATGTAAATGGATTTTTGGGTAAGGAGAAGGTAAGGGTTGTCGAGTAATGGGGGTGAAGTTGGTATGTAATTTTACAGAAAAGATAATATTGTCTTTGAGGCTAGCTAGGATCATACAAACTGCGTCATGTCATTAACTACCATGTTACTGTTCCCGTTGCTGATTCTAAGAACTTTACAAGCTGATGCTGGATTAAGAAAATCCTCTGTAGCTGAGATTTTCATCCCTCTGTTTCTGCCTTATTTCTGTGTCAGAGCATCAGGAGTAAGTCAGAAGCAGAATGTAGAATTTGAGAACAGATGGTCTGTGCTGTGGAGGAGCGTCGTCCCTTTATTTTGTGAATAAAGTGTGTGAATTGATGTTTAGAAGTACTATGGCAACTGAAGCCAATTCAATTAGCTTTCTGAATGACCTAGTGTGGTCAAGTGTAAAATGATTATTGTGAAAGACATAAAGTTGTAACCTATTAGTTCACATGACATCAGTTCCCCACTTACACTTTATTTTCAGTTTATGATATGATGATAACCTCCGTGATACATGTTGCTCTGTTATTTATTTTGAAACATGATTTATAATACCACTCATATTCCATAGGTCTCTTCTGACCTATGACTGTGGAGTTAGTTTATTTCTTGACTGATATTGAACTGCCTTGCATATATTTTATACTACTACTTTACCGCATTCTCTGACTGAATGCAGTTTAGCCTGTTTGACTTGACTGAATTTTGTTCCCATTTCTATGAAATGGAGCTAAATTCTATTTTAAGGTTAAATTAGTCACTGACGTTCACTTGTGCATTTCTTGGGATAATCTGATACCGTTGTATTTTTTCCTATCACTCTCAATTAACTTTTTCTTGTCTTTGCATGCTTTGCTCAGGTTGTGTTCAAAATTAACACACCCATAGACAATCCAGCTCCGTCTCAAGCCTGACGTGATCCAGATCTGAGTGCGTCAGCTTACTGGGCATGGTAAAGTCATATAACGAGAAAAAGTAAACACATCCTGTATTAACTGCTCCTCACTGGTTATTTCCAGAGCAGTCACCCTATCATACCTCACAGTAAAGAAACCTGGTGCAATTTTTGTTGTGAAAGGTTAGCTTTTCTCTATCCAACCCGGACTGAGGATACACTGTAGTATTTTTTAATCTAAACTAACCTGAACCTGTCACGTGTTGGAACAGTGCATGGAACACGGAATAAGTAACAGACTCATGTTCGCACTCTATATAATCTAGTTGTACCGTCGGTTAATTTGGTTACAGCTATGGATTTTATTCACAGTGTATTAAGTTATTATATCGGATGCCTTGTTGCACTCACCTCACAAGCTCATGCCGGCAATATTTTACTGTAGAAATCGCTGCCTAGAATTTCACTCAGTAGCTCTAACCATAAATTCTCGGAATGAGAAGGCTGCAATGTTTGACTCCATTTTGCTGATTAAAGCGACGAAGGAGATTGAAACATGGAGGCAAATGTGGAAGGTGAGCACCGGCTGCCTGCCTTTTGATCATTAGTCAGACTGCCCTGCAACTGGAGAGGAGAGACTACCTTTTGATTGCTGACAGGAATGCTCTGCAACTGGAGAGGAGAGACTACCTTTTGATTGCTGACAGGAATGCTCTGCTACAGAGAGGAGAGTCTGCATTTTGATCGCAGGCAGGAATGCTCTGCTACAGAGAGGGGAGTCTGCATTTTGATCGCAGGCAGGAATGCTCTGCTACAGAGAGGGGAGTCTGCATTTTGATCGCAGGCAGGAATGCTCTGCTACAGAGAGGAGAGTCTGCATTTTGATCGCAGGCAGGAATGCTCTGCTACAGAGAGGGGAGACTGCATTTTGATCGCAGGCAGGAATGCTCTGCTACAGAGAGGGGAGTCTGCATTTTGATCGCAGGCAGGAATGCTCTGCTACAGAGAGGGGAGACTGCATTTTGATGGCTGACAGGAATGCTCTGCTACAGAGAGGAGAGTCCGCAGGCAGGAATGCTCTGCTACAGAGAGGGGAGTCTGCATTTTGATCGCAGGCAGGAATGCTCTGCTACAGAGAGGAGAGTCTGCATTTTGATCGCAGGCAGGAATGCTCTGCTACAGAGAGGGGAGACTGCATTTTGATCGCTGGTGACATCACTCTGCTGCCAGAGAGGGAAAGCCTGTCGCTGGACCTGGAGAATGTTACCTAGGTTTTCTGCCTTTTGGATGTGGACTTGGACTGTAGATTTTTTTTCAGTCTTATATTCTTTGTTTCTCACCTGATTTTTCTCGGGGGGTTTTTTTCTGATGACTCTGCCATAGTTGGATGCATCAGCAAGGGAGATGAGGTGGAGTACAGGGCTACGGTGGGAAACTTTGTCACATGGTGTGAGCAGAAGCATCTGCAGCTTAATGTGAAAAAGACTAAGGAGCTGGTGGTGGACCTGAGGAGGGCTAAGGCACCGGTGACCCCTGTTTCCATCCGAGGGGTCAGTGTGGACATGGTGGAGGATTACAAATACCTGGGAATACGAATTGACAATAAACTGGACTGGTCAAAGAACACTGAGGCTGTCTACAAGAAGGGTCAGAGCCGTCTCTATTTCCTGAGGAGACTGAGGTCCTTTGGCATCTGCCGGATGATGCTGAGGATGTTCTATGAGTCTGTGGTGGCCAGTGCTAACATGTTTGCTGTTGTGTGCTGAGGCAGCAGGCTGAGGGTAGCAGAATCAACAAACTCATTCGTAAGGCCAGTGATGTTATGGGGGTGGAACTGGACTCTCTGACGGTGTTGTCTGAAAAGAGGATGCTGTCCAAGTTGCATGCCATCTTGGACAGTGTCTCCCATCCACTCCGTAATGTACTGGTTAGGCACAGGAGTACATTCAGCCAGAGACTCATTCCACCGAGATGCAACACTGAGTGTCATAGGAAGTCATTCCTGTCTGTGGCCATCAAACTTTACAACTCCTCCCTCGGAGTGTCAGACACCCTGAGCCAATAGGCTGGTCCTGAACTTATTTCCACCTGGCATAACTTACTTATTATTATTTAATTATTTATGGTTTTAGTTTGCTATATTTCTACACTATTCTTGGTTGGTGCAACTGTAACACAATCCAGTTTCCCTCGGGATCAATAAAGTATTTCTGTCTGTCTAGTTTTTTTGCTTGCAGGGGAGGTGCATTTGGGGGTAGATGTTCCTGTTCTGTTTTTGTTAATTCTTTTGTGGGGATGGATTTGGGAGTTGGTGATTTTGCTGCCATTCTTTACTTTCTTGGTTTCATGGCTATTTGGAGAAGAAGAGTATGGGAGTTGTATACTTTGATAATAAATGAACCTTTGAAATTTTGCAACAGTTTCCATTCTATTCTGTTTCCATAATCTGAATCCAGTGGAACCAAAAGTGGAGTGGAATGGAAAGCCATTACAATCTACAATCTACATTTAGTGTTACCAAAGTGGGATGAAATTTCACGTGTTTGCTCAAGTTAGTAAATCACTGAGAAGCAAACCATTACATTTCCATTTTTCTACACATCAGTTTATTAAAAGTCAGGAGTTACTTTATTTATAATGAGGGGTGAAACAGTACTGATGCACTCCCAAAAGCCACTCAGGAGAAAAAGCACTAGCAGCTCTCTTTCCTTCCAGATTAGTATAGGTTACAGTCCGACCTTTCTCCGTGTACTTCTGCCCGTGTTAGTGAACCACATTTCTAATATTGAGGATTTTGCAGCAATCTACCCTTCCCTTCACATGTTCCAACAAGTGTAGACACACCAGGTACTGCCAGTCACTTGAAATCAGTGAACGTAAATCTCTCTGCGTCTCTCTGTGCCTCTCTCCCCTACACTGCCTTCCCCTTCTCCTTCCTCCCCTCTCCCCTCACTCTATCACAAGATAGAAGTGGCAGTAGTCTTTGGTGCTGAACTAGAGATGGGAATTGATGTTCTAAGACTCTCCATTCCTTGAACCCCCTCAAGCCATCCTTCCTTTAATTTCACTCTCTCCAGTCCCATTCCCAACTTCTCCAGAATTTGTGTTTTGTGGAATGATGTGCACATCATTACAAGACCAAAACCAGTCTTTTGCCATTCTGCTTAATTTCAATGTACTAAATATATATATGAAAATATTAGAAGGAAGCTTTGCTAAGTATTCTTAGCTCACTGGGGTTATTGACCAGAAATCTACTGACTGATATTTGTAATTCTTTAAAGATATTAAATCCATCTTTCACTGTCACAAAATAAACAGGGCTCAATTTTAAAGCAAAACCACTTCAATGTGAACATGAGTGAAGATGCAGAGATTATAGGTTTACAGGATAAAAATTGCTTTCAATTTATGGTTACTGAATGGAAGATACCATACTCTCTTTGTTAATAACTCCTGTAAGATCCTGGAAAAGATATTTTGCTTTCCATTTCCAGGAGATTACCATTGATGATGAAATTTACCACTTCCTTTCGTACACCAGGGGAGCTCTCAGCTGACTGAGAAGGTGTATTCAATGACTGAAACTTCAAACCTGATACAAAGCTCATGATTGACTAATGAGCACTAATCTGTATACTTTAGAGTAACAAACAATGCAGGATAAACAGTTCAATGAATTTGAGAGGTACCATCAACTCTGTTTGTGTAAAATCGTCCAAATCCATTGACAAGATTGGTGCCCCAGTGTCAGCATCCTCCCCTTGTGTAAATTCTCCACACCTGGGTCCTGATCAGGCTCAACTAATTCCGGTGAACGAACTACATCTCCCATGTACCTAACACCAAATATGCATGCTACTGTACTCTAAGCTCTACAACTGCAAGAGATTTCCAGGACAGGAAGCACTTGAAGGATGCTCTTGAAATCCTCTTGACGAAATGTAACATCCTCACTAACCCAGAGGAGTAACTGCCCGGTAAAAAACATAGAACAAGCACATTGAAGTTCGCGCAGTTTCACAAATTTGGGAATACAAGGAGGCAATCTCTGCGCCATCTATGACAGTCTATGAATCTCAAATAGGTTCCTTCAGCCATCTCATTTCCGAGGTTTAAACACAAATCATCATCAATACAACTTAGAAAGGATAAAGTTTATGGGCTTTAACAGGTTTTCTACAACACCCAAGTGGAAACACATTGGTCAGTGATAGCCATCAACATTCAATACATTATTTTGTTAGTTAAAACTAAGTATCTTTTGTACTGATAGCATTCTTTATCCTGAACAGACCTTTTCCAATTAGTGATTTTGCTGTAGGTGGAGTGGCTTTCACTGTGAGTTGTCAGCATGTGGTATCAATGGATGGGTCTGCTCACATCAAGCATGAATTACTGTACTCGAGCAAAGTAGATTTAATCCCTCTTAATTGTCAAACTTAATGCACTCTGCTGGCAGCATTACTTCACACAGGTAAAACATTAGCTACAGCATTTTCCACTGTGCAACAATTTACTTAGCAGATTGAATCAGGCATGGAACATGCAAAAGCCCCATGCTCTAACAGAGCGTGAGCATCTGCCAAGACTTCTGTTTAGAGATGCAAATAAATTGAGGTTCTCCTCAATCCTCTGAGGGCAGCTCACAAATACAATCATCTGAATAAGAGTCTTACCAACTTGATTGAGTTTTTTGACAAGGTGACAAGAGAGATTGATGAAGGTAGGGCAGTGGGTCTTGTCTACATGGAGCTTAGTAAAATGTTTGATGAAGCCCCTCATGGGAGGCTAAACCAGAAGGTTAAGGTGCAGGTGGTCTGTGGTGAATGCCTTTTTGGGTTCAGAATTGGCTTGTGCATAGAAGAAAGAGTAGTGGTTGAAAGGACATATTCGAGCTGGAGGTCTGTAATTAGTGGTGTTCCACAGGGATCTGTGGTGGGACCTCTGCTGTTTGTGATATATATAAATGACCTGAATGAAAATATAGATGGGTAGGTTTGTACATTTACAGATGATACCAAGATTGGTGGAGTTGTGGATAGTGGAGAAGACTGGTAAAGAATACAGCTCGATATAGATCAGTTGCAGATAAGGGCAGAAGAATGGCAGATTGAGTTTAACCCTGATAGATGTGAGGTGGTGCGCCTTGGTAGGGCAAATGCAAGGAGACAGAACACTCTTAAGGGCAAGACCCTTAGCAGTATTGCTGAGCAGCGAGATTTTCGGGTCCATGTTCATAGCTCCATGAAAGTGGCTGCACACGTCGATAGAGTGGTTCAGAAGGCTTATGGAACGCTTGTTTTTTATTAGATGAGCCATTGACTACAATAGTCAGGGGTTATAGTGCAACTTTATAAAAGGTCAGGTTAGACTGCATCTGGAGTATTGCATGCAGTTCTGGTTTCCCATTATGGGAAGGAAGTTGAAGCTTTGGAGAGGGGGCAGAGAAAGCTTAGCAGAATGCTGCCTGGTTTAGAGGGCATGTGCTATCATGAGAGGCTGGACAAATTTGGGTTGCTTTCTTTGGAATGGCAGAGGTTGAAGGGAGATCTAATGGAGGTTTATAAGATTATGAGAGGCATAGATAGAGTAGGCAGGGAGTTTCTGTTTCCCAGTGTTGAAATGTCCAATGCCAGGAAGACACGCATTGAAGATAAGAGGGGGTAGGTTCAAAGGGAATGTGAGGGCTAAGTTTTTTACTCAGAGAGTGGTTGATGCTTGGAATATGCTGGTAGAGGCAAATACATTAGAGGCTTTAAGAGATGTTTAGATAGGTACATGAACATGAGGAAGATGGAGGGATGTGAACATTGTAGGCGGGAGCGATTAGTTTTTGGGGGGTTTTGATTTATTTTTTAGCTGGTTCAGCACAACATTGTGGGCCGAATGGCCTGTTCCTGTAGCGTATTCTGTAAGTGCAAGAATCAAGCAGCATCCATTGAGGAAAAATTGGCAGCTGATGTTTCAATTGGAAACCCTTTGTCTGGCCGTTTCCTTTGCAGTTGTTGTCTGGCCCAGTCAGTTCCCACACATTCCAGCATCCACAGTGTTTTGTATTTCCACTCATCACTTTCCAGTGCCTGCCCCTATCTTTCCCCTCCACACTTCATACCTGGCACCATCTGTAGGGTTTATATTCTGTACGTGGAGATTCTGAGAAAGATGCATGTACAGTAAATATTACCAACTCCACTGTGGATGGAGGTTGGAAGTAGTGCATTAGGTGAAGGGGGTCAGGGATTTGTATAAGCAAAAGGTATTGATGATGGCACATTTGAATGGAGCAGTACATGAGAGGAAAGTAAAAGGGATATCACCTAACATTAGAGACAGAAAACAGAATCAGAGTCACGTTTATTATCACCAGCATGTGTTGTGAAATTTGTCAACTTAACAGCAGCCACAATGTAATGCATGATAATATAGAAAAAAAAGAAAATCAATTACATTAAGTATATATATGTATATTAAATTGTTAAATTAAAAATAGTGCAAAAACAGAAATAACGTTAAATATTTAGGTAGATTTCATGGGCTCAATGTTGATTTAGGAATTGTATGGCAGAAGGGAAGAAGCTGTTCCCGAATCACCAAATGTGTGCCTTCAGGCTCCTGCGCCTCTTTCTTGACGGTAACCATGAGAAGAAGGCATGCCTGGGTGATGGGGTTCCTTAGTAATGGACATTGCCTTTCTGAGGTACCATTCCTTGAAGAAGTCTTGGATACTATGGAGTCTAATACACAAGATGGAGATGATTAACTTTACAATTTTCTAGAGCTTCTTTCGGTTCTGTGCAGTAGACCCCCGATACCAGACAGTGATGCAGCCTGTCAAAATGCTCTGCAAGGTGCATCTTTAGAAGTTTTCGAGTGTCTTAGGTGACAAACCCACTCTCTTCAAATTCTTAATGAAATCTAGCCACTGTCTTGCCTTCTTTATAGCTGTGTCAATATGTTGATAAAGGGTGCTCAACACATTAATTAAGAGCAGTGTCAAGGGACAAGGAAGTTGGCTTCATGGACAAGATAAGTAGAGGAAGAGAGTTCAGAATGAGGGTGTTATGGGGAGAACAGACTGGTAATTTTCGACATTTATCCTGGAGCACAGGAAAAAAGTGATGGGTAACAAATGAGGTATTGATAGGTTGCCCACCTCCCAAACGCAAACAAAATACTTTGGATTTCTCTTTTGCATTACGTGGACCAGCCCTCATGAATGTGATGATGAGCGGACTGCAATTACAGAATTCTGAGGGAAGCTTTTGAATTTAAATTTGGATTTATAATTATAAAAATAGGAAGAAATCGTATTTTGTTTTTGTCAGAAATCAGAGATCCGACCATTAATCTATAACTCTGATTTCAGACACTGGTAATTTTACAGAAGAACAGAAGGATGTAAGAACAAGAATCAGGAAATAGAAGCCATTCAGCCCCTCGTGCATTCTTCACTCTTCAATAAAATCATGGCATCTGCTTTACTCCAATGGTACTTCCCTCCCCTAACCCCATATACTGAAGGCAAGGAAAATGGCAATTCCTTGGCTTTGGCAGTGTCCACTCCTCCCCCTTTCCATTCTCTCCCTGGCCTGGTGATGGGGTAAAAGCTATTTTCAATCTGCTACAGTGACTGTCAGTGGGCAATTCCATTTTGGTCTCTGGTACCAAATTTGTATGTACTGGCCTCTGCGATGTTGAGGAATATCCATTAACTGTTGGCTGAGCCAAGCAAGCAGAGTGCTGTGTCGATCTAGGTGTGAAGAACAGCCACTGGTAGACTTTGCTGTGAAAAAGTGTGATGTGATCAAGTGAGTTCCATGCAACTTAACATTTCCACCAGGCAACCAAATCAAATTGCTAATTTAGGATATTGTCACTTTAGGAAATCACTGTTGTATTTCTCACCTTTCAAAGCGTTGGAAGCTGACTTGGACACTTAAACGTGGCAACTGCTGCTTCATGTGTGTCCTGCTATTGGGAAGCAAGTCATTGCTATAAAAGTGCTATCCATGGAGAGGAGGGGCAGTGTGGAGACATTGTGGAAGCAAATAGAGGGGAAGGCGGTGAAGGTTAAATAGCAGTTTTGGTAAATGGGATACTCTTTCATACGGAGTGGTCCCGCTGGGTTGTATAATGCAGTGCAACAGGACTAGGAAAGGGTTACTGCCACAGTGACATTTGGGGTACAGTTTGAACCGAGTGCATTGAGACTTTCCCGTTATTTTCCACGCTAGCTTTCCGCTACAAGGGCAGCACTTACAAATCAGTGAAAATAAAATTAATGCCTAGCGGAGACCTTCAATCATGTACGGATCTTGACTTTCTGCCTAATGTACTGCTTTTACAGTGAGTGAGGTTTAAAGGTCGTTTGTCTCATCAGTTTTATCTACTTTCTGTCTATAAGTTGGAAATATGTACTGCACATGTCAATGATATCATTATGTACTAGAAATAACCCCAGCATGGAAGTGAATGATAACAAGAAGCACTTAGTCCACTTTCCCAAAGAGTAAGACTTCTGATAGCTACATGCACAGAAACATTCACAAGAATGTTCTATGCATGTATTTTACAGACAAAAGAATAGGTGCAATTATGTTTTGATAATTTCACAGACTGTATGTTTGATAGTAAATCAATGTCATTCAAGTAGGTTAAGATCCCTGCAATCTAAGGGCAGGGAATTTTAAAAAGTTTCGAAGTGTCTCTCTGCTTTCACCCATTTTCCTGGTGTATTGAAAAGATTCCATTTTATCAATTAGCAAACATGTGCCAGGTAAGGCCTTAGTTTTGCAGACCAAGAAAAAAATCTTGGAAAACATAGGGCACCACAGTAGTGACATCAGTAGAGTTCAGGGCGTTTTGGAGTTCAACTCTGGCTACGTCTGTAAGGATTCTCCCTGTGCCCTCATGGGTTTTCTCCATCACACCCAAAATATTATAGGTTAATCAGTCATTGTAAATCTGTGGTTCCCGAATATTTCTGGGTTTCTGCCCCCTTGATTCCCAGACCATATCCCTTGCATAAAATCTATAAAGGAGTTTGATTTACAATGCACATTGAAAGAAACTACAAATTATGAATTCAAAGCAGTGGCAAGTAATTCAAAAAATATTTAAATCTATCTAAAACTACAAATATGTTTGTTGCTCTAATTATAGTAAAAACAATTTTCATCAACAGTTTTAGAGCTTACATAAATAGTCAAACTATTCACTGCTTCATTGCTTTTTCACCTTTCAGTGAGATGAATGGGCTTGGTGCAGATCAACTTCTCGACATCGGGCTGAATGTTACTCATAAGGAATTTTAGATTCCCATACTCAGTAACCAGCAGACTGTTTCATTGCTTTGAAGGAAGTTGGGCGACTACACTGAAACTGCACTCCACTAAGTATGGTGTTGTAAAGGCAATAAAGAACATCATGACATTTTTCCACAAAGTAAGATGGGTTTTGTTCTGCAACCAAAAGTCCAGATATGATTTTTTGAAATGTGGCTTCAACTTCATCATTTTGTAGCAAGATCAGTTCTTCCTCCATCCTTGCTCTTCATTCCGCACTAAAAGTGTTGGAATGGATTTCTTACCCTATCTGGAATTTGGATTAAGAGCAGATCATGAAATCTCTCTGACGTGTCTTTATGCAACTCATCCAGTATACAGTCAGCCCCCCTTATCTGTGGGGGATTGGTTCTGGGACCCCCTGCAGATGCTCAGGTCGGTGGACTTTAGGATCCAGCGGAGCACTGGAGCTTACTTAACCTATCTCAGTGCAGTGGACTTTTGGACCCGGCGGAGGTTGGGACCTGCTGCCCGCAGTGTTTCTGTTCTGTTGACAGAAAATGATTGAAAATAAAGTGGAAATAATAAAGCGATCGGAAAGAGGTGAAATGCAATCAGTCATTGGAAAAGCGTTAGGCAACAGTCGGTCAACGATCGGAACAATTTTAAAGGATAAAGTGAGAATAATGGAGCATGTGAAAGGCCCTGCCCCGATGGAAGCTACAATTATTACTAAGCAACGCAGTGGTTTAATTATTGAAATACATACGTTTCTTAAGTGTTTTATATGCATAGAAAGGTATATACTATATACTAAGACAAACTTTTGACTAATTGATGCTAAGTAATACCAGATGTACCTGTTTCGACTTAGAGAACTTCCGATTTTTTTCAATTCCCGATCCGCGATAACCTATGCACGTACTCCCGCATACTTTAAATCATCTCTAGATTACTTACAATACATAATACAATGTAAATGCTATGTCAATAGTTGTTATACTGTATTGTTTAGGGAACAGTGACAAGAAAAAAAAGTCTGCACATGCTGAAACAATAAGTGCTGGAGAAAGAACTTCCTGGTTTTCTCAGTCCGCGGTTAGTTGAATTCGCACATGCGGAACCCACAGATGAGGTGGGCTGACTGTACTTGAAGATCATTACTGGTATTCATTCTTTCTCTTCCAACTCACAAATGCTCAGAAATTGGAAAATTTTGCAGCAGCCATGTGTGTAAAATAGAGATGACTTGGACAGAAGTGTGGAGACAACTGATGTGACTGATAAGATTCACGTAATTTCTTTGCAGTTGATGATTGATTTCATTAATCTTTGTGAAAAATACTGACAAATCAACACTGAATGAATAGTTTGAGACTTAAAAGAATTGTATGACAATTTCAAAAAGTGCATGGAAGCATCTGAGTCGATTTCGTTTTGGTGGCCATCTGAGTTCTCTCTGCACCAACAACCGTTCAAACTTTTCATCATTCTCATACAGAGCTCTCGAAATAGTCAAGAACATGGGACCTGCTGGAAGAATGTTACTTAATGATTTGTGCAGCTGGTCAATTAGGTATTTGGTAACAAGTTATTGTCTGTGAATTACGCAGTGAATGGAAAACATGTTATGTACAGCTTTTTTTTCAAGGAAGTAATAACCTTACAGTGGTATTCCTGTCATTGCTGGCATCCCATCTCTTGCACAAGTATGATTATTGTGAGCAGCATGTCCTTCTCTTTGAAAAATTGCTCAACAATGAAAAATAGTGACTTCCCCTTCATATCTCTTTTTAAACCCCTTGCAAATAACAACTCTTGAACTATCTTTTATGAAGTGAACATAAACAAGAAGCAAAGATTCATTGCCCAGCAAAGTCCAACTGCAGAGCAATTCTGTTGTCCTAAGAATGTTGCTCAATGTGTCTTCCTGTTTTCAGATATTTCATCTATTCATCATTGAACAGAGTAGTTGCTGAGTGGAATCGCTTTATTTATTTGGTCTGGTGACATATGCAAAACCATGCCAGAATGTCCCTTCCTGTTGGCAGAATCAGGTCTTCTCTAATTGTATGGGGCTTCCCAGATTTAGTAATGAGCAATGAAATATTGTATGAAGCACACAAACCATCAATGTTTTGTTGTGAAATGCTGGCAAACATGTTTCAAAATGTTTTCCATGTGGGAAAGGTTTCACTGCTAATGTAATGGTCATTCTGTAGAAGCCATGTTTGGGTCATGGTTAGAGATAACGGGTGCTTCGGAATGTGAGCTGCCCAATGAAGGGAGTGCGTTTTTGTGCTGTGTACCTAACACTGAGGTGTTCTGGGTCTTTTGTTTGGCGGGAGATGGAGAGATCATAGGAGTAGGCTTGGAGGGGGGCCGGGAGTCGACGAGCCCGGGGAATTCGATGGAGGATTGCCGAAGGGGAAACCGTGAGCTCCAACTTGTGCATATTAGAGTGCTTCATTAAAGTGGGCCCTTTTCTTTTTACTTTTTCTTTACTAACCCTTTAATCAAATTAAGAATTATAAAGCTGAATCGTTTAATAGTATATGGTGTACTGTCTGTTATTTTGTGCTACTGATTTGTAACAGTGTAATGAATCCCGCAGCATTCACCCAAACAGGGAGTCTCAGGTGAGTTTACACCTCAATCTTGCAGGTTTGGTGGGGTGAGAGATCGTCTTCCCTAGACTTACGCAGCCGACAGGACCTGATGGTTACATCTGTTTCTGAAAGCTCACGAAGTTACTAACAATAAGCCAAGTTTCTGTTTGTGTTATCAGAGTGTACACTCTTCAAATGATGTCTGGATGGTTTCATTGCCTCCTGTGAGAAAACTCTTTCATATAACAGGCATATTGGCTGCCTTTGGTTGCTTGGTGCTAGTATAAATCCATATTCCAGATACTCCTCATTATACTGTCTGCTCTTCTTCTTTTGTTTTGTCTTTCTGCACTTTTGTTATGGATTAACAACCATGCCCAGTTGCCTATTGTTTAGTCCAGCCTCAAGGATGCTAAGAGGATGCAGGGTGACTTGGATAGGTTAGGTGAGTGGTCAAATTCATGGCAGATGCAATTTAATATGGATAAATGTGAGGTTATCCACTTTGGTGGCAAGAACAGGAAAACAGATTATTATCTGAATGGTGGTCGATTAGGAAAAGGGGAAGTGCAACGAGACCTGGGTGTCATTGTACGCCAGTCATTGGAAGTGGGCATGCAGGTACAGCAGGCGGTGAAAAAGGCGAATGGTAGGTTGGCATTCATAGCAAGAGGATTCGAGTACAGGAGCAGGGAGGTTCTACTGCGGTTATACTCCTGCACCTATTTTCTATGTTTCTATGTTTCTAAGTGCTGCGATCAATACAGGGGAAAGTTATGATGTCATAATAACTCAGGCAAACCTGACTCTCTGCATAAAGGTACATAAAGTGGGGCTGCGATATCTTAGTTGGGCCATGGGCTAGAGAAGTGCAGTTGAGGCCATTTGAAAGGGCGGATTATGAACATTACCCCATTGAACACCATACCCTAATTCACTGAAATTGTGTGACTCCAGACTCTCTACTATGGGCAACATCCTCTCCGTGTCTATTTTATCTAGGCTTTTCAATATTTGATAAGTTATAATGAGATTCCCTGCTCAACCTTCTGAACTCCAGGGAAGTACTTGCCCAGCGCCATCAAATGGGCACCACGGTGTCATAGCGATTAGCGCGACACTATCACAGCGTGGGGTGTCGGAGTTCAGAATTCAATTCCGGTATCCGATTTAAGCAAGTTTGTATGTTCCTTCCCATGTATGGGCGTGTTTCCTCCAGGTACTTCAATTCCCTACCATGGTCCAAAGATGTAGGTTAATTGGTCTTTCTAAATTGTGATTTGACTTGGGTTAAATCTGTGGGTTACTGTATGACTGGCTTGGTGGCGACCAGAAGGACCGGTTCTGTGCTTATCCATCATTCCTGGGATCATTCTCATGAACCTCCTCTTGACTCTCTCCCATGCCAGCACCTTCTTAAGTATGGAGCCTCAAATTGCTCACACATCCCCAAGTGTGGTCTGACCAATTGCCTTGTAAAGGCTCAGCATTTATGACAATAGTTAGTAGCTATATGGCAAATTTAATGTCCAAAGGCAGTCCACAGGAGTATTATCAGACAAAGTTTGACACCAAGACCTATAAGGAAATGGTAGAGCGGAAGGCAAAAAGCTTAAACTTGGGGTAGTTTCCAATGACTGCTTTCAATGTAGAACTTAGAGAGCCAGGAGATTTGGGAATATTTGGAAGCATTGATAACTCAAAATCTTATTGCCCTGGTAGTTAAAAAAAAAGGTCACAGAAAGAACTTCTTTTAAAAAATTGAAATTCTATTTAACCTATCAAGGTGATGAGTGGGTGGACAGTGCAGGGGTCTGGAAGAATAGAAAGAACATTAATTATATAAAAGAAAAGCTGCATTCCCTCGCCATAAATACTTAAGCTGGTAATTGTAATGTGGGAAACAGAGAGGAGTCAATTAGCCCAGAGTATGGTCAGCAATGATAATAGTGAGGTGACAAAGAAGACCATCATTGTACTTCTCCAAGTATGCCATGGGATATTTTGTCAAAACCCGATGGGTGTTGTTTTAACTATGAATATATCAGAATGAGACCAAATCTGCATTACATGACTATCCAATTGATTCAAGAAAATATCAGAGGCATATCATAAAAATGATTGGTCTTTTATAAAAAGACAATTAATCCGTTGTATCTACCATTGTTTCTTGTTTTAACTTTGTAGATTTTATCAAAAAACAGCATATGATGAATAAGAGATTTTGTTCATAAAGTCTCATTTCATTTTACTCACAAAATCCCAATTAATTCCCCTAAAACCTTGTTGATCTTCAACAATTGCCATACATAATTGTGTTAAAATTAGTCATCAGAACTTTTGAATGTTGTTCATGCAAATACAATAAGAAACATAAAAATCCAGTGAGATTGATCTAGGAAGTTCAGCAGCATCTAACAGCTCATCCGCCCAGCTTTTTAAAGTCTTTAAGGATGAAGTACTGTTCTTTTGTATTTCTTGCAGCAGTGAGATTTATATACCTGTATCCACTGCTGCTTTTTCACATCTCCCTTTTGACTTCTTCAAAACCTTTTTTCCCACCATTCTTTTGATCTTCAGTAATGCATTTTGACCGGGATTTAAAATCATTTCCCCAGAAGTTCTTGGCACGGTATGTGATCATTGTAATCAATTATGCAGCATTAAAAATCAAATGCTTATAATAAGTAATTAATTTCTTAAATTAAACCTGTAATTCTATTTACCCTCCTTCCACACTGTCCCATTTATCTTTATTGCACCCTTAGAAACTTCCACTGCCCACAAAGCAGGAGATATCACCCACTTTGGAAATGACTATTGTAAATTGTCCTGTGATTAGGCTGATGTTAAATAAGTGGATTGCTGAGCGGTGACAGGTCAGGCCACAAGAGGCAGTTCCAGACTTTATCTGTTAATTAAAAAAATAGTTATTTCTTATTAACAATATGATTTCAATATCCATACACAGTGCACAACACAACAGTATTTTGCTCCCCTCTCTCCCTCTCATTTTACCTTATAGTTGTTTCCCCATGGAAAGCACATCAATGGAATGGTAGTATTTGAAATTCAGATGACCAAGGGATTTCCAATCATATCCTTCTGCCTAAATTTGGCATTTTCTACTCACAAACATTCTCATTTATTTAGTTGCCCTTGTTGCTTCTTTGAGCTTTGGAAATCAAATGTTTCACTGACATTCAAAGCTTTAACTTAGTAAAGGCAATTTACACATTGCTTTTACATTTTAGAATTGGTGCCTCCTGACTTTTTTTGTATTTGTGGGAAAGAGACAAAGTAAACATTCAAAATGGTCCCCTAGAATCATAGTATATTCATTTTCTCTAGAAGAAGTTGGAACCAGTGATCCAAGTATATTCCTGATCTCTGGTGCTGCCTTATGTGGAGTTTGTATGTCCTGCCTGTGTCTATGTGGATTTACCTGCATCTTGAAGGTGTATAGGTTGTAAGCTTGTTTGGAAACTGTAAATTTCCCCGAGTGTATAGGGAGCTGCTAGAATCTGAGGGAGCTGTTGGAAACATAAGGAGAATAAATAGGATTTTGTAAATTAGTGTTTGATGGTCAGTGTAGAGTCAATAGTCCATGGGGCCTATTTTATGTTATATAAATATACCAGTTTATGGCTCTAATATGACAAGTGATTCTTCTCTAGGGCAAGGTAAAATAAAGAAATAAAATCTTCTGAAAATTTGGCGATCCTTCGGGAATCATTTCATTGTATCGTTACTATTTGGTGCTGTTCAAGCTTCCTTGGGGTTATTAGTTGAGCTTCAGATTCTGAGTTCAAGTCTTTAATCAAAGTCCGACAGTTGAAATATCATAAATCTGAATTGATTCTATAACCTACAGACTCACTATCAAGGACTCTACAACTCATTCTCAGTATTATTTCTTTATTTTCACAATTCGTCTTATTTTACACATGAGTTGTTTTATGTATAGCTTTTCATAAATGCTATTTTATTTCTTTATTTTCCTGAAAATACATGCATAAAATTGAATCTTAAGGTAGTAAAGGGTGATATATACAGTACATACTTCGACAGTACATTTACTTCGACTCTGACTAAATGCGTCTGTCCTTTGGATGAGATGTTGTGAGAAAATTTATAATGGAAAGAAGAGCAGAGAGCTAAGTTGTTCTATCTAGTGGTAAATGAAGCTAATAATCTCATTGTTATCACTTTGCTGTTTATGGGATCCGTTCATCCTGTTGCCAATATTAGAGTTTAATGAAATGAAATTGTTTAGATTATGCTTAGGCTGTGCAAGGTGTTGTCAAATGCAACTTTTTCATTCAGTTATACTAGTCACAATGAGCAGGGGAGAACTCTACTAAATGTGTAAAAGCAAAATGTTTACTAGGAATTCAAAAACTCTTTCCAATCCTGATTCTGGAACCTCTGATAGGATATGGACACACAATGCAAGCATTTAATGTGACACTGAATTGTCTGAAACTTCTGGGGTGGAGGGGAAGGAAGTAATTGCAGAATCATCATTAGAGGTAGCATACCACACCAAAATTTTTACCCCTAAATTTCAATGATCAAATTTCGTTGACCTAGTAATCATTTTGTGCTTCAAAATCATATCATTTGTCCTGTAGTCCTCAGAATTGTCTTCATTTCAACAATGGAAAAGTCCTTTTGCACCATATGCATTTTTTTTTAATTAGGAAACTAGTGACAATAAGTTGCTGCTGAAATTCCCACAACAGGAGCAGAATTGTTTCAAGCCTGAATGCACCAGGAATGTTTAACAATTATGATATTCCTTATGTACCTAGTAAAGTGGCCACCGAGTGAGTGTATGTCTATTGTCTTCTGCTGCAGTCGTCCATCCACTTCAAGGCTTGACGTGCTGTGCATTCAGAAATATTCTTCTGCACAACGTGAGGCTATTTGAGTTACTGTCGCCTTCCTGTCAACTTGAACCACTCTGGCCATTCTCTTCTGATCTCATTAACAAGGCATTTTTGACCACAGAAATGTCATTTGCAGGATGTTTTTCACACCATTCTCTGTAAACTCCAGAGACTTGTGCTTGAACATCCCAGGAAATCAAGAGTTTCTGAGATACTCTAAACACCCCGTCTGGTACCAACAATCATTCCACAGTCAAAGGCAATTAGATCACATTTCTTCCCCATTCTGCTATTTAAACAATAACTGAACCTCTTGACCATGTCTGCATGCTTTTATGCATTGATTTCTGCCACATGATTGGCTGATTAGTTATTTGCATCAACAAGATGGTGTACCCAATAAAGGAGCCACTGACTGTATACCCAGGTTATAAATGCTGTGAAAATTATCTTTTGTAACAGCAGTATATCACATTACAAGCATAATAAGCATAAATGTAATATAAAGTTAAATTAATGGCTGCCAAAAATTTCTTGTCTGGTTGATTAAACAAATCAGTAAAGTCGCATGCTGATCTGTGAGTTGGTCATATTGACATCACTGCAATTGGTCCCAAAAATCCCAGATTGGGGAGAGTTAATCCAAGCATTGTTTCAGACTTTTGTTTGTTATTCTGGAATCTTTTGTGAAGTGCATGTGTGCAAGCACCAGCTGAGAATGGGACAGCCATGGCGGTGTCACTGGCAGTGCTTGATTAGTCTGCCATCAAAACAGAATCATTATGGTGCTAGAGGTCTGACAGTATGCTGAGAACCAAATCAATTCCTTCACTAAAGGAAATCAAGATCCACTGAGATTCCCTGCCATTTCAGCTTCTGCCAGTAATGTTTCTGACAATCTGCCACCTAGGTTACGATGGAACATTGGGGAGAATCCCTGTAGACATTACTGACAATTACTCAGTTTTCATAAAGAGAATTATTCTGTGAAGTAAATCCATTTTGCTTTGCAGACCAGGGAAAATGATTCTATAAATGAAATTGCTTAGAAATCTAGGTGTGCATCTGCCCACCCAGGGACACTGCCAATCTGAAAGCTTGAGGGCGGGAATGGTAGCATAGCACCAGCGATCACTGGCCAGCGTTCGATTCCCATTGCTGTCTGTAAGCTCTCCCCATGATGGCATAACATTCCTCTGGGTTCTCTGGTTTCTTCCCACATCCCAAGTACGTACAGGTGAGGGATAGCAAATTGTGGGCATGCTCCGTTGGTGTTAGACGCATGGTGACATTTGCTGGATGCTCCTCACAGATTGGACTTATTGATTTATTGGACTGTGCTAGTATTTGAGGCAAAACAATTTATTTCACTCTATGTTTTGGTGTACATATGACAAATAAACCTGAAAACCTTATCTTAATCTTAAAAGCCTGTTTCCTACAATAAAAGACCCATATTCTCTTCTTTGGAAGATATTCCCAGTCCAAAGAAGTATAAAAGCAAGATAAAAGCAGGCTAAGGGTAGTTCAGAATCTACCTCGCAGTGGTAAAGGAACTTAAGCTGCAGTCACATCTTTCTACAAGAAACTTCCGCGATGCTGTATGTCATTTATCCGATCAGGACCATTCTGACAGTTTGAAAGCTTGGGCAACTGCAGACAGAATAACCTATGATCTTTTGGAAGAAACCCCTGCTCTTAGTCTGAGGCCAAAAATTACACAAAACGAGCACAAGGATGACATTTCAAATGTTAAGCAAAAGGATAATATATTATTGTTTGTAAAAGGCTCATCAAATAAAAGATCAACTAAACCTGCCCCCCCCCCCCATATCAATTTAGGATTGTGCTCATTTTTTTAGATATTGTATACATCTAGCTTCTGGGTGTTAATTATTCATTCAATTCACATAATATGTTTTGAAACTGTATAATATGTTACAGGTAAAATAAAAAGCACAAAATGCTGGCAGAACTCAGCAGGCCAGACAGCATCTATGGGAGGAGGTAATAACGACGTTTTGGGCCGAAACCCTTCATCAGGAGTGAAGTAACATGGGATGGTCGAGGGGGGATAAGAAGTAGGGGGAGGGATAAAGTAGAGAGCTGGGAAGTGATAGGCTGGAAGGAATTGTTATGTTACAGGTGGCCAGTTTCACATCCCGTTTAACTAATGGCACTAGAGAAGTCAGCAAGGTTGGGAAAAGAGATGAAGAAAATCTGTAAATGCCATTCCTATTGGCCTTCCAATGACTAATTTCGGAATTACACTGATGTTGCCAAGGGATAAGTTATTCGCCTGCCTTCTCAGTCACACTGGTAAATTTAGTCAATCTAATCCTTTTATCAGAAGGAAATAAACATGATAATGGAAAAATAGATTAGATTATTTTTATCTTCTACTAGTATCTGAACACACACAAAAGCCATCAATTTTAAAACATTACTGATAACAGTTTTATGAACAGGCTATACCTACACAAATGATTCACTTTGATTGAAATTAATTCATTTTAATCTAATTCTTTTCAAAATCAGATTTTATTTTGAATTATAAGATGCTGGTGTCTGATTCATCTTACAATCTGAATGTTGAGCTATTCACTGTCAGAACAAGTACAAGTTGTTCAGAATAAACAGGAAACAATTGGATTTGTATACTGCTTTTTAAAATTTCGGTCAGAACCAAACTGAATAAACAGTTGACTTTTTGCGCTGAGATCCTTCATCAGGGCTTATTTAGTCCTGATAAAGGGTCTCAACCTGAATCAATTAAAAAGTTGATTGAGCCTGAAAGTTCATTTTTTTCCCATAGATATCCCTGACCTTCTGAGTTCCTCCAGCATCTTGTGTGTGTATTGCTCCAGATTTCCAGCATTTGCAGAATCCCTTGAGTTTCTGATTTGCTGCAGGTCACTTGTGTCTTATGACTTCACTTCTCAAATTCCCTCGACTGAAATCAAAGGAAATGGAGTTCCAAAATTGACTGTAATCCAAGTTTGTTTCTGCGCAGAAGTCACTTTATTAGGTATAGGAGTAAAACCTGGTGTGGTCTTCTGCTGCTGTAGCCCATCCACTTCAAGGTTCAACGTGTTGTGCATTCAGAGATGCTCTTCTGCACACCTCTGTTGTAACGTACAGTTATTTGAGTTACAGTCACTTTCCTGTCAGCTTGAACCTGTCTGGCCATTCCCTTCTGACCTCTCTCATTGACAAGGCATTTTTGTCCATAAAACTGCCACTTACTAGTTTTTTGTTTGTTTTTCGCACCATTCTCTGTAAACTACAGATACTGTTGTGCATGGAAATCTCACATGATCAGTATTCCCTGAGATACTCAAACCACCCTGTCTGGCACTAACAATCATGCCATGGTCAAGGTCACTTAGATCACATTCCTTCCCCATTCTGATGTTTGATCTGAACAACTGAACCTCTTGGCTATGGTCTGCATGATTTTATGCATTGAGTTGCTGACACATTTTTGGCTATTGGTATTTCTCACAGCCTTGGTTAAAATTTTCTAATCTACGGGTTATCTCTGTGTGATCAGCATGCACGGACAACTAGATAAAAACTCCTCTCTCTAGTAAATCTACTGATTTGAAATCTGAAATTTTAATCTTGTGGTTAATATCCCCAGCATTTGACAAATATTAGATGCACCAGAGTGCTCTCAGCATGGCAGAATTGAGAATGTAGAGTTCAAGCCCCTACCATACCAACCACACCACCACCAGCTCGGCAACATTTATAAAAACGGTATCTACCTGTCCTTAAGTGTGTAGATTTTACTTTCACGGAAGAGAGTTTCAAAGACTCACAGCCAATGAGAGAGAGAATTTTGCCTTGTTTTTGTTTTGAATGCCCAATCTCAACAATCATTTCAACCCTCCAAAGTTTAGTTGCAATGATTTCATCATAAATCCAATCTCCATCTCTTGAAACTGTGTAAAGGCTTGATTAAGCCAGATGAATCTTTCTCTGTGGCCACTAAAAGCATTCTTTTTTCCATTTTGTGCTTGCTCTGCCAAAAATCAGCACTGTTAAGGAGGAGAAGAGGAATCTGAAGAGACACTTTAGCTCTGAATAAATTTATGTACCAGGTGTAACCAAGCCACAGAATGTTTAGAGTTACAAAAAAAACTACCTTCAGTATTATGCCTATTTTGTATTCTGTCACAAATCCAAGCACGTCACTAACCAGGATCCTACACATTATGATGCGTTACTGTAGCAGTGTGCTACACGCAGCGCTAAAATAATGACACGGAGTCAGTAAACTGCAGTTAAAGAAGATTTTATTTGAACTTCGCGGCCTCGCTTTAAAGCCTCCCTGATCCCGCCCTCCCTGGGCGCGGATGCTGTAGGGGGCACGTGTTCACAGTCCCGTGCGAGCTTTTCCCTTTGTTGGTGAAGCAGACCTGGCGCCCTTTTGGGACTGGCCTTTATGCCGGCACACTGGCTATTTGTGAGCCGGTTCGAGTGCGCTAGGAAGTGGGTCGCCACATTACCTTTATTAGTGAATTCACAAAATCCACTGTCAAATTTTAACACATAGATTTTTAGCTGACTTTTCTCCTTCTACTCCATACCCACAGTAAAATGTCCTTTTGGCTTTCATGAATGTACTGTTTTGGTCAGAGGCCCTCGGAGAATTTTCCCACTGCACATTAATCCTCACGTTGTCCGATTCAATTTTCCTGATGGAAATTCACCTGCCAGTCCCAATTGTGTGAAATGGTTTCATCTCCAATCAAAATATGTTCTTAAAAACACAAGGGCACGTTCTGCTATTAATTCTGTCTCCTTCTGGATCAAATGTTACATTTTATTTTCACACTCGCAGAGAAATTGTGTCCTAAACACTGTATTTGATTTTTTTTTAAAGTGGCCTTCAAACATCTGGATGATTTAGACTTAGTGCTGGATCAATTTAGTAAAGTTGAAGATATTGACATTGTAAAATGGATAATGTGACATTTCTAGCTTTTTTAATGAAATGCCCCTTTATTCTTCATTATAAACTGTTTTGTGATGTACAATATGTGACATATTTTAATAAAGGTGAAGTCTAGTGGGCAAATTCTTTATAACAAAATATTATCACATGACTATAACTAGAGTGCAGATACACTATGGAGTTCCTACCCTTCAACCAGAGCCTAACTACCCAATCCAAACATGGCTGTATGCAATGATGTTGCTTAGATGTGTATATTCTCCTGAAACACTTGGGTTTGTGTCACATTGTGTACTTCAGCTAGTTCAGCTGGACTGGTGGTCATGCCCGGTAGCTCGTTTACACAGACACTTCACCGGGGACTGGATGAGAGTTTTGACCTGGGATGAAGGCAGATCCTTTGGAGTTGATTTGGAGTTTGAATCATTGTCAGTGACAAGGGACTGAATGTGGATTGATGCCCGGGTTCAGTGTGTGTTGTTTCAGGATTGCCTTAGTGTCGCAGTCAGCTTACGTTTGCCTCATGAGTGAAAATTACTCCCAAGATGGCCGGATGGTGGCGCGACAGCATCAGCGCTGGACTCCAAAGCGAAGGCTCTCGGGTTCGAATCCAAGTCGGGCCACACCCGAGCACGCTTTCCATCTGAGCCGGGTTGAGTGTCGGGCTAGCCACTCAGCCTCGTTTAAAAAACAGGGTCGAGTCAGGAACGTTCATGTCGTGACATGGTTAATCAGAAAGGAGGCCAATCCTGACACCATGTGCCAGACAAGAATGGCTGACTGTCTGGTGCAACACGCTAAAAGAAACTCCCAAGATCGGCTGAATACCCACAGCTGGCAGTTAGATAGTGAATGGCTTTTAAACACCAGGAGAAATGTGTGAAATTTAAAGGATGAGTGGGTACAGAAGTGAGAAACAAAAAGACGATGAGCAAGTTGAGAGATGCAGCAGAATCAGGAGTGATTGCTTGGCAAATACAGATGAACATAGCAGCATGTATGGTATGTGGCCTTTACAAATAGTCTGTCAAGATGCAGACTTTATTCACGATGGAACAGTAACAAGATATTTACAGAAGAGATGAATCAGGATAGAGTTTTTAAAAATTTATGAGGTATAATTACATAAAACCATATGCCTCCTTTATTTCTGCATTAAAAATGTAGAGAAACTTGGCATTAAACATTCCATTAGCCTGAGTGTTTCCAGGCAGCAAATTTTTATAACTATTCTATCAGTAGGAAGAAAAGTATATTCTCAAAATATTTTGTATTCCTAATGATGCCATAAAATCTACCAATACACCATAAGATATAAGAGCTGTTTTCTGTTTATTATTACAAGGTATGTCATCTGAAACATCCTGTGAGCTCAATGCTATTGCAAACAAACCTCATACAAGCAGCCTACATGTGAATTGTGCATTTTGAGAGAATGCTGAGTAAGAACAGCTGGCCTGTCTTGTCATCAGAATATCAGCTTGCACCAAAAGCACTCATTTCATACAGCAGGCTGAACTTGGCAACTCCCATTCACCTTTTCTGCCCCCCTCACCCACCTCTGCCCCACTCCACCAACAATGTAGCCAGGTTTTGCTCCTTTTTATCTCCTTTACAATGTCGATGCCAGGCAATGGATCTCAGACACTTGGACCATGAGCTTACCAGTGAACATCAGACCCCTGCTCAGTCACAGATCTCATCACATCAGGAGATCTCCCCTCCGCACAATCTTAATCATGATTGTGTTCCAACCTTAACTTCCTGCTTCTAACTCTAATCCACGACCCTCTAACAGAATTGGTAGCCCAATCACAAACAAGAGAAAATCTGCAGATGCTGGAAGTCCAAGCAACACACACAGAATGCTGGGGGGGTCTCGGGCGGCCAGGCTGTGTCTATTGAAAAGAGTACAGTCAACATTTTGGGCCAAGACCCTTCATCAGGACTGGGGAAAAAAAAATGAGGAGCCAGAGTAAGAAAGTGGGAAGAAGGGAGGAAGATAGGTGAAACCGAGGGTAGTTGGTGGGGGATGAAGTAAAGATCTGGGAAGTTGATTGGTGAAAGAGATAAAGGGCTGGAGAAGGGGGAATCTGATAGCAGAGGACAGAAAGCCATGGAAGAAAGAAAAGTGTGAGGAGCACCAGAGGCCAATGATGGGTAGGTGAGGAGATAAGCTGAGAGTGGGGAATGGTGAAGGGGAGGGGGAGGGGAGCATTACTTGAAGTTCAGGAGATCAATGTTCATGCCATCAGGTTGGAGGCTACCTAGAAGAATATAAGCTGTTGCTCCTCCATCCTGACTGTGGCCTCAACATGACAGAAGAGGACACCATGGACTGACATGTCAGAATGGGAATAGGAAGTGGAATTGAAATTGGTGGCCACTGGAGATCCCGTTTTTTTTTCTGGCAGATGGAGTGTAGGTGTTCGGCGAAGGGGTCTCCCAATCTACGTCATGTATCACTGATATAAAGGAGGCCACAGTGGCAGCACTGGACACAGTATGTGACCCCAACAGGCTCGCAGGTGAAGTGCCACCTCACCTGGAAGGACTGTTTGGAGCCCTGAGTGGTAGTGAGGGAGGCGGTGTAGAGGCAGGTGTAGCACTTGTTCTGCTTGCAAGGATAAGTGCCAGGAGGGAGATCAGTGGGGAGGGATGAATGCACAAGGGAACGATCCTTGCAGAAAGTGGGGCGGGGGGAGGGAAAGATGTGCTTGGTGGTGGGATCCCATTGCAGATGGCGGAAGTGATGGAGAATTCTGTGCTGGGTGCAGAGGCTGGTGGGTGGTAGGTGAGGACAAGAGGAACTTTATCCCTTGATGGGATGGTGGGAGGATGGCGTGAGGGCAGATGTGCACAAAATGGAAGAGATGCTGTTGAGGGCAGCTTTGATGGTGGAGGAAGGAAAGGGCCCCCTTTCTTTATAGAAGGAGGACATCTCCTTAGCTCTGGAATGAAAAGCCTCATCCTGAGAGCAGATACAACGGAGATGGAGGAATTGAGAGAAGGGGATGGAATTTTTACAAATAGTATGGGAAGAGGTATAGTTCAAGTAGCAGTGAGAGTCAGTGGGTATGTAAGCTATCTCCAGAGATAGAGACAGGGAGATTGAGACAGGGGAGAGGGACGTGTCAGAAATAGACCAGGTAAATTTGAGGGCAGCGTGGAAGTTGGAGGCAAAGTTGATAAAGTCAACGAGCTCTGCATGGGTGCAGGAAGCAGCACCAATTCAGTCGTCAGTGTCGTGTAGGAAAAGTTGGGGAGTGGTCCCAGTGTAGGCTTAGAAAATGTTCCACGTAGCCAACAAACAGGCAGGCATTGCTGGGACCCATGTGAGTGCCCATGGCTACACCTTTTGTTTGAAGTAAGTGGGAGGAGCCGATGGAGAAATTATTAAGAGTGAGAGCAAGTTCCACCAGATGGAGGAGACAGGTGGTGGAGGGGAACTGATTGGGTCTGTTCTCCAAAAATAAAAGGTGAGCTTTGAGGCCTTCTTGGTGGGGATGGTAGTGTATATGGACTGGACATCCATAGTGAAAATAAGATTGTCAGGACCAAGGAATTTGAAACCACTGAAAAGTTCAAGTGTAGGTAGGAAGGGATGGAACTAGGGGGGATAAAACTGACTCAAGGTGTGCAGATATAAGTTCAGTGGGGCAGAAACAACCAGAAACAATGGGCCTCTCTGGACAGGCAGGTTTGTAGATCTTGGGTAGGAGGTAGAAATGGGAGGTGCAGGGTGAGAGAACTGTGAGGTTGGTGGCAGTGGATGGGAGATCCCCAGAGTTAATAAGGTTGGTGATGGTGTGGGAGAAAATGGCCTGGTAGCCCATTGTTCCTACCTGCTCTTGGCCCACTGAACTATTTCCTCATATCTTTGTTTTGTATCTTCTTTTCTCTTGTAGAACCCCTTCCACCTCTATCTGACATCTTGAATTGACTTTATTTCTTACATCCTTCACATACATGAGGAGGAAAAACCTTTATGTTACATTTCCATCTAGCATGTCTAGCAGGAAATAACTTATTTCCTGGCCCCACTGCTTCATCTATGCTATGGATATCCAGTGTTTATATACGTTCAACTCCATTATGAAGGCCATCAGCCATCCCCTTCGTTCTGCAACAAAGATCCAAACTGTTTTCCTCAACACTCATCTGCCTGGCAGAACTTGTAATTCCCTGAATAATTTCTCTTTTAACTCCTCTCACTTCCTACAAGTCATTAGCTACATAGAAAGGTTTTGCACCAAACATTGGCTGGCACTCATTTGTATTCTTTCAGTATTGTTGATGAATGCATTGGTACGTCCTCCTGCACTCATGCAGAACTAATCATTTTTTTCACCTTTGCTATGAACTTCCATCCTTTCCTCAAATTCACTTGAACCATTTTTGACACCACTGTTTCTTTTTTGGATCTCTCTGCCTCCATCTCGGTAATCAAGCTATCCATTGATATTTACTATAAACCACCAACTCCCACAACTGCCTTGTCTGCATCTCTTTCCACACTGCTTCTCATAAGAATGCTATTCATTTTCCCAGTTTCTGTTTCCACCACTTCTGCTGTCCAGATTAGCCTGTCTGTTCCAGGAGATCCGAGAAACGTGACTTCCTTTCTACATTGGTTGATGGAGCCATCACTGAGATCTCCAGCATTTCCCAAATTTCTGCTCTTGCCCCCTTTACTTTGAACAGGACAGAGACAGAGTTCTCTTACTCTTCACCTTTCAGATGACTAGCCTCTAGATTCTGCGCATCATCCTCTGTTATTTCCACCAATTGTCACACCTTGTTCTCCCCACTCCTTTACACGTTCTGCAGGAGGCCATACGCCATAAATCCATGGTTTGGTTGTCCATGACACCCACCCCTCCTTGACCTCGGTACTTTCTCCTCAACCATAGGAGACACTTTTCCTAATCTCCTCCCTCGCCACCATCCATGGACCTAAACAGTCTTTCCATGTGAGGCAAAGTTCACATGCAACCTTGTCTACAGTATTTAGTACTCCCAATGTGGCCTCCTCTACAGAAGCATGACCAAGCAAAAACTAGGCAACCATATTGCAGGGAACCTGTGCTCTATCGACAATGGCCATCTCAAGCTCCCAGTGGCATTCTATTTCAACTCATCTTCCCATCCTCACGTAGAGCAGTCTGCCCTCAGCCTTCTCCACTGCCAGGCTGAGGCCAAATTCAAACTAGAAGAATAGCACCTTTATGGTCACAAGAAGAACATTCTGATGCATTAAATAAAATAATCAGAAAGCTGCCGCATGTGTAGTAAGTGGTGTCGCAGTTCTGAGCAACAATGTCTACACAGTGTCATTATTCCCTTTAGAATAAATTCTAAGCTGGAAATTATTATTAAAAATAGAAAAATATATGCATTTAATTTACACCATCTATATTTGAGGTTTATAAGCATCAATTGAAGATTAAAATGGCCCAGAAAGTGCACACATTTTTTCTCGCAGAATACTTGAATGTCTATTTGTGAGATTTACATTATTCTTTTATGATGCTTTTATAATGCCAAATTTGATAACCTCAATTTCAGTGTAGAGGCAAGTCAGCCAGAATGACCTAGTAAGTACTGGAAGTATTAGAATGATTTTTTAATGAAACTCCAGTCATTCATCGCCCCCTTTAATAATGGATTAAATTCCAGTATGGATTGTACTGTAAACCTTTAGTAAATGCTGAAATGTTCTAATTAGAACTAAAATTTTCATCTACATTGAAATAATTTGGCACAGAAGATAACAGTTTATCACAAACCTTGATTGAAATCGATTATCTCTGTAATAATAGAACGTTGAAAATTTGGCATTACAGCAGAGAGCAGTTGGAGAAAATTAAATACCAAGGATTCCTGTTGCATCTCAGCTCTGCTCTCCCTAATTGTTTTGTCCTCCTCAACCGTGTCCTTCTGCTGTCCCTAAGAGGGTGAGGGCACAGGTGCAGCGACTTCTTAAATTCCTTACTCTCCAAAATTTGTTTTGAAGTAGAAATTTTCCTTGAGTAGCATAACAATATTTACATTCTTCAGGAGTTAATTTAGTTTGAAAGAAGTGAACACGATCACTCTATTTGAAACACATGCTGGGAACAGAGAGCATGTGTGCCTCTCATGACTGCTCGACTGCACTTGTGACACTGTCAGAACAGTACAGCTCTGTGCAGGCCCTTCGGCTCATAATGTTGCACAGACCTTTATAAAGCTGCTCCACGATTAATCTAACCCTTCCCTCCCCCGTAGCCCAAATCCTTCCCGTTTTCTTCTATCTATGTGTCTGTCTAAGTGTCTCTTAAATAACCCTATTGTTTTGGCCCCTCCACCACTGTGATGCAATCCGGAGACCTAGCACACACTGTAAGAAATAGTCAACCTCCGGTGTCTCCTTCAAAATTTCCACTCACCTTGTCTGGATGTCTTCTAAACTTAAAATTTTTTAAAAAAGCAGTCGACACTGGGAATCTAACACAAAAGCAGAAAATGCTGAAAACATGCAACAGGTAAAAAGAAAGTAAATGTTTCTGTACTGAGTCCGTTTGTCAGAAGTGGGAAAGAAAGACATGAGAGTTACCTTTAAATTGCAGAGCTGATGGTGGGAGAGGGGATGGGACAAAGAGAATATCTATGATAGCATGAGGCCATGGTTGCCATGGGGATGAGTTGACAGGTCATATGGGTTAATGGGGCAGCTAAGGGCATCTACACTTTGTGTTGTATGTTATTTATGACTGGCCATATGCAGGAGTACAGATGGGAATAATGGAGAGAGAAGAACGGAACAAATTTCACAACAGGATTGTTTCCAGCCAAAAAGGCCAGTTCTGCTGTAGACAAATTTAGCGAGTTGCATATTACTGGAGAATTTGATGCTGGACACTAGAAGCCTTCCATTGCCTCTCCCTACCTGGTTCATTGCTGATTAGTTCAGCATTGAAATTCTTTGAGGAAAAATTCAGTTTTTCCTTGCCAATCCTCTTTCTACCCCCTCCCCACCACTTGACTGATGCCTTCCTGGTATAGTATTAAAGCCGTGGGGAATTGCACTAGTATGGCATGAGTCCTGCATGATGGTCCAGGACCCATACAGAGTTTCATCCCGAAATGTTGACAGTTCCTTTCCCTTGCCCCCAATGATCCTGCTTGATTTCCTGAGACACTTTGAAGTCTTAAAGAGTTAATATTTCAAATCAGTGTCCTTTCGTCAGAGCAGTACCAATCTGAAACAGCAGCATAATTTCTATTTCTACAAATGCTAGCTGACTGTTACAACAAATGAGACGAACCCTAGCGCAGGACACTGGCACGGAGATCTAGTTAGGATGCAGACGTGGGCGTGAGCTTTAAACGGCAAACAGGAAGATGAGCAGGAAGGAAGGAGACAAGCAGAATTTATCTTGACACGGAGAGACTGGGTTTCACAGGCAAACCTCAGAACTGGAGTAGAACTTAGAAAGCTGATCTTGACACAGAGAGACTGAGCTTCACAGATAAATCTTGGTACTGAAGCAAAACTTAGGACACGCAATCCTAAGCGACTGGGAGACGTTAATTACCACACTGGCAAAACCAATGATCTGGCAACTAGTGTGTGCAAAGCCGGGGTTCTTATGCTGCAGGTCTTGTTGAAAACCAGGTATGCCGTCATCAAAAGGAATTAGGAGAAAATGGGGAATTAATGGTCAGAACTGTGGTACAATCAAAGGGAATTAGGAGAAAATTGGGAATTCGTGGTCAGGACTGTGACATTGACTTAATGAATATTTCCAGCATTTTCTTTTTATTATAAAATAAAGAAGCTTTCAATAACTTTTTAATGAAGCACTACTCATTCATCACCCTGTTAATTGTGTATTCAGTTCCATCCAGGAGTAATCTGTGAACCAGCTTGCTATACCAGATTGTTTTTCATTGTGTTTGTTCAAACCTTCAGTAAATACTGAAACGTTCCACAATGAACTAAAATTTTAATCCGCATTGAAGTAACTCGAAGTATTTTTTACAAAGCCTAATTTGAATTCCAGTGTTCGTTTTGAAAGAATGTTGAAATATTTTATTAGCTTTACCTTTTGGACATCTATCAATATAACTGAGTGTAGTCAGATTAAAGCAAATGGCAAGGACCTCTGTCACCTGTCAATTTCAAAACGGATTTTCATTGTTTCCCTCAAAAGTGAGATTAGCAGGATATCTGTGACCTTTTCATGTGAATACTAGAAATTATTTAAAAATATTCATAAATTAAAACGCCCACAAATGTGCACAACCATTTCAACTGGAAGTCATCAATCTCATACAGTCTGACACCACATATGGCAGTCATCCTGGCATAAAGATTCAGAATGTAACCTTACCTTTGGTGTCTTGATTACAATTATGTATACAAATTGCAGAAGGTTCAGGATAACACCTTTCCCTGTGGCACAACACCTATTGCCACATGAACCAGCAAGACAACCATTATGCCTCAACTGTTGTCTGTTAGAGCGCCAATCTTCTATTCGATTCCAGTACCTTCCTTTCCACACCATGAGGTTTTATATTGTTACTTTCCACAATAATCTTATCAAACCCCTCAGGTGAGACCAGTGTAAATGGAGATTCAGAAGCATAGTTATGGTCTCCTTTTTTTAAAAAAAAAAGATATAGCACTATTGCAGTTAATTCAAAGGAGATTCACCAGTTAATTCTGATGAGGAGTGAGTTTCTCTGTCACGTAAAGGTGGACAGTTTGGGTGGATCCTAAAGAATTTTGAATAGGTTCAATGTTGAGATGTTTTCACAAGATGGAGAGTTCCAAGTAAGGTGACATGGTAACAAAGAAGGGCCTTGTCTCTTAAAACAAGTATACAGAAATTTCTTGAAAGGGACATAACCTTCTAAGTTCTCTAAGCATGACCGTAGTGGAGGTGTATTTAAGATTAACATATATAAATATTTTTGAAGATTGAGGTATTTAGATTATGGGGATCCAGCACACTAGAGGAGTTGAAGCTTGCATAAATCAGCCATGATCCTCTGTAGTGGCAGGGTAGGCTTAAGGGGGATATTGAATCACCCCCTCTGCTTTCTTTGTGTTCTTGTCTTATTCCTAATCTCCACGTTGCAATTCTCAGGCATGGAGCTTATAGCCAAGCTAACACACAATGCTGCTGTTAGCCGGGGGTTCAATAATTTATAGATTTTCAACTACATTTGCCCTTTTGAAGTGGGATTTTCTTCTCTGATGAAACAGCAGCACTTAACCTTTACACATGATCTGGTAAGCTGTTTATTTTTAAGAAAGTAGTATTGTGGAATGTATTATTCCTTGAAAATATTCACTGCATATGGTTTATTGTCAAGGGGTGAGACTTTATTATTGTCACCATAAGGTTGATAACACCTCATCATATCTTCCTGATTTATGCAGCACACACTCCTGCTCTGTTCACACTTACTGTTGAACTGCATTACCCATCTTGGCCTTTTTAGCTGGCCTCTACGATTTCAATAGCAGGTAAATCCTTTGCTTGAACCTATGTGTCATCTATGAGTGCTTAACGTCACTATGTCTGTGGAACATAAAGACTGATGTACTTGTAAAACTATAAGTGGAGTTATTTCAAAAATTTAAAGTTAAAACAATGTCAGCATTTCAAAATCCAATGGACAAAGCCTGAAAGTTAATGATAATAGCAATTCTATTTAAGATTTAATGAAGATCTTGTATTTACATCATGTAACAGCTGTTTTTCTATGGCAATGGTCCACAAATGGCAGAGAAGTAATCTGCTTCCTGGTGAGATGTTTAAGGATAATATTTTGGCCAGGACAATGGGGTCCTTCTCAGCATTTCTTCAAAAGAGCATCATCTAATCTCTTGCAGCTGTGTTGTATGGGGCATCAGTTTCACACTCCAAAGGACTGGGTGCCCAGTAGTGAACTGCAGATTCAAAGCAGATTGAATTCCGGTCTTGAAGTAGAAGTCAAACCAACAGTCTTCTGACTCAGTGAGAGAGATCCAAGTGATGTGTGTTTGTACTTTAACAATTCTGTCTGAAAACTTCAGAACCAAATAGGTAAACCTGCAGGAGGAAGGTTCCATTTCACATCAAAAGGATTAATCAAATATGACAAGATACTTTTATTTCTATTATAAATGAAGAGATGAATGAACACACTTGGAATAAGAGAAAATATACATTTAACTGGATACTGATTAAATATGAACTATAAGTAAACAATGGTATTAGTTTAATATGGGGATCTGTCATAAAGATAGTCATGTTAACCATGGTGAAGTATGTCAACAGGAGAGGAGTGAGGGGCAGACTTTCAATCAAGAAATAACTCAACTGTTTTTGTCTGCCATCACAGTTCATAGTTCACAGGTCAGCATGAGCATCACACTTAGCTTCCAATTGGGTGCTGGTGGCTCTGGCGACCAAAACTGAAGAATTGGAAAATTTGTGGTTGGAGGTGGTGGGAGGAGGGTGTGGCTCAGTAGGGGAATGTTGGGGCTGTATTTTGAGTCATGCCTAGGTCCTGCCTCCAGTCATCTTCGTGGTTTGCAGGGAGTTAAACTTGGCTGGTCAACATGAGGCACCTCTGGTCTACCATCTGGTTAGTGAGGAGCATTTTCCCTAAAGTATTCTTCTGATAGCCTTATTTTAATATTTAACAATGGCATGCGAATGGGCACTTCTCTTCCCTCCACTAAATACAGAGAAGGTTAAATTAGTGCCAAATGCTGACATTTCCTTCACCCTAAAGGGAACTCTATGGGGAAAATTAAAGGTTACTATTTTGTTGCCTTGCAGTCACACCGAAGGATCATAACCCGCAGTGTATTAACATCCTAATCCAAAATAATGTCTTATTTAGCATGGTACATACTTCTCAAAGTCAGGCAATCTTTGCATCGCAAACTCCACTTGGACTTCCTGTAGTTCATCAGTTCTCTCATTCCCACACCTCAGATCTGAACCCAATCCCATTCCTTCTTGTATCTCACTCAGCCAGAAGTCTCTCACCATTCCTTTTCCCTGGTGTACTAGGAGGTGAACATGTAGGAGTGCAATCTAACAATTAGAGTGAAACTGTGAGAGGTAGTTACGAAGTAGTTGTGCTTGTAAAACGTGGTGACATTTTGGAACTTTCACCCACAGACAAGAGCAGATAATCAGACTGATCATTCAGCCTGATTGATCCATTCATTCAGTTCAGGGCTGATTGATAGTGTGTGATTGATAAAAATATCAAGTGATACTGGAAAAAGCAAAGATATGATGTTAGGTCACTGATTTGCAATATCTAGTTCAACAATAGAATATGTTTAGAGGGCTATTTGGCCTACTCCTTTTCATAGGTTTTTAGCTAGTGAATTCCACCCAAAAATAGACAGCATGAATTGGCAAATCACAAACCCCCATTGCAATATTTGACCATTTAAATGTTATAGCAGCACTGTCTTCTGTTGCCCCTTCCTAATTGCCGATCTGAAGTTGATGAAGAGCTTTTTTTGTCTTTATTGTGAATGCACTTTTGGAGCTCAGCTGTGTCACCTGCTTTTTGAATTTCTGCCATAAAAAATTTATTTACAATATCCACTTCAGGGTCATTTTTCACTTGACGGCTTCTATTTCTTGTGTGTTAGAATGATAGAAAAATAGATTCATTTGTTTTGAGACTTGCTCAAGCTTCGTTTTGTTTACAACTGCTGAAGTACTTTTTGAAAAGTAGTTACTGTTCTATTGTTGGAGATATGGCTGGAATTTCACCAATACGGTAATTACTAGACAAGGTGGTGTTTTGTCACCATAAGCAGGGGGCTTTTGACCAGGACAGCAGCAGAAATTCCTCTTTTGAAATACTGCTGTGCTTTCTCTTGCATTAATCATAGAGAGCAAAGGAGGAGTGTCATTTAAAAGGAAAGAAACGGAATAATCCCTTCAAAGAAGAAAAATAATTAAGGGCATAATGAAAGAGCAAAGAAATAAGGTTGGAGTAGCTTCAATGCATCACTATTTATTCTGATAATGTGTACATTTTCATCAGGTGGGATGGGGTCACTTCACATTTTATTGTCCAACTGATTTTATGTTTCAAAGAAGTCTATAGACTTGATGCTATTGTTTCTTGTGTAATATAGGTTAAAATTAACTACTATACTTCTAAATATAAATTCATGTCAGTGGAACTGTATTTCAGGCATGGAGTACAATTTACAGCTGCTTCTTCATGGATGCCTTAACCACAGGCTGCAAACTGCTGAATATCGACCCGATAATATTTTGGAAAAGAAACTACAGAAGACAGTCTATCTTGCAATTCCATCAGAACATCCATATTCCTTCACAACGACTTTAGAGTTTTACTTTTGCAGCCATTCAAGTGGTTGACGGAATTGTAATTCACATTAACGTATCTACTGTTCTGGTCATTAGCCAGGTCTAATTAGCCTGCCGACAGTTCAAGCCATAACTGTTTTATAATTACTCTGCTACTGCAAAATCTGTGAAGTATATGCAAATATGAAATTATTTCTTTTTTATGCAGATTGCTTCAAATGGTCAAACAGTATTGAGGTTCTCAGTGGTGAAAGTTTTTTTTGATTAGAAATTGCTATGAGGGAGAAATAGAACATTACAGCACAGAAACAGGACTTTTGGCCCTTCTTGGCTGTGCCGAACCATTTTTCTGCCTAGTCCCACTGACCTGCAGCTGGACCATATCCCTCCATACACCTCTCATCCATGTACCTGTCCAAGTTTTTCTTAAATGTTAAAAGTGAGCCTGCATTTACCACTTCATCTGGCAGCTCATTCCACACTCCCATCACACTCTGTGTGTGAAGAAGCCCCCCCCCCCCAATGTTCCCTTTAAATTTTTCCCCCTTCACCCTTAACCCATGTCCTCTGGTCTTTTTCTCCCCTGACCTCAGTGGAAAATGCCTGCTTGCATTCACTCTATCTATACCCATATAATTTTATATACCTCTATCAAATCTCCCCTCATTCTTCTACGAATAAAGTCCTAACCTATTCAACCTTTCTCTGTAACTCAGTTTCTCAAGTCCCAGCAACATCCTTGTAAACCTTCTCTGCACTCTTTCAACCTTATTCGTATCCTTCCTGTAATTTGGTGACCAAAACTGCGCACAATATACTAGTTTTGTTTTTGCCTGAAGATGTTCAGGTCGGCTTTCAGACACAATATTGGCAAAGGTCAATATTTCTGTGTTAGTCTGAGTTCAGGAAATGATAAACTCCAATGTTTCATTTGTACTTTGCAATAGGTCTGTTTGCTTTAGGTTATAGCTTAGATCACATATTGATGATTACAATAGTCAGTTGATTTGTTTTGGATAATTAAGCCAATTCCTGGTTGAAATATGAATGCTAAATAGGGTTGATAGATGTTTCAAAGCTGATATGGCAGGAGCAGCCAACCATGACACAAAATTAAATTGGTAGCTCAAAATTAATGGTGATGTGTTAGTTGAATTTACTGAAGAGCTTATTCAAGCAATTAAATAATTATAGTTTCATCAACTGTGAATGAAAGACTGGTTTGAGGAGAACAGTGAAATCTTATGATATTGCATATGAAAACACTTGGTATATAACATATAACTTTTGCAGAAATCAGGATTTTGCAGAAGAAAGCTTGTTTACAAATAGGTTATTGTGAAAAGATCAGGTAATCATCAGTTCTTGAATGTACCATATTTCAGGTTTTTTATCAACATTGTGGACGTCAAATGATATTTTACAAACATATGGTGGGGCTTAAATCAACATTCTGAAAGTTGAATGTTCATCCTGGAACAGTTCATAATTACTGCTTTCAGGGTTGCCCTGAGGAAGGTTTGTGTAGGGATATGTAAATCAGATGTTCCCTGTCACGACCCCACTGAGCTCTGTACCCTTGAGCTTTCTGGGTAATTTTGTTTTCATCCATTCATGTGCAACAAACTCTCCCTTTTCAAATTTCTATGTATCCTAGCTACTGACTTCCATTCATTGGCCCCTTTGTATGTATTCAAACTGTTGCAGTCCTTGAACTTCATCTGTCATTTGTTTCAGTGTTCAGCTCTTCAGAGATCTTCACTCAGTCATAAATACTAAAATTCAACAGGTCTCCTTCCCCCAGTGGGAATCGCAGTGGGAGAGGAGGGAGTGGGTTATCTGTTTATAACCAAAAATAATAGAGACATGTTAAAAACTTCATTAAAGTTCTAGTAGAGGAAATTATGAAAACTTCATCACTTGCATGCCCTGATTAAAAAAAAATACCCATACAAATTCGAAGTGAGAGTTCTGTTGAACCATTTTCACATACCAATTCACAATATCGTGTTTTGTTCTCTCACTTGGATAATTCCTTTGCTATTAAGATACCTGAATTTTACTTAACCCACTGGTCGGCAATTATGAAGTAAAAGTAAATGAATTTATGCTTTTCTAACTTTAAAATATAGGCTGAAAATGGTCAAAATCTGTATCTCCATTGAGAAGGATCCCATTGAATTTATTCATGATCCTAGCTGTATATTAACATAATCATGCAATTTGACTCCCAAATAAATATCTTAAAAAATCTATGTAAGAGAAGCATAAATCAGGAGCTTTTTTTTATAGCTCATTTATGCTGTGGCTGTTCATTTAATAAGGGAAAGCCTGCATCTTGTCCAACATGATTGCTGAAATATAAAGTGGCTAGTGAAGTTGTAATTCCAAAGTGGTTCTAATTCAAGAAACTGCGAGATTACCAGCTAAAGGTTCCAATTGTTCAAAATGAACTGCGAACTTTTCTTGTGAGCCTTGATGACTGCCTGTAATCAGACTGTCTAGTGGCCATGTGCGTTCCACCAACTTTGAACAAGCAACCAGCTGGCAGTTAAAAGGGCTTGTGCTTCATATTGAGAAATCATCCAGTCACTGCATTAACTGAATACTGACTGCTAAAATTAACTCTTGCATAAATTAGCCCTTAAGTGGCTGAACTTGTTCATGGACAAACTTCAAATGTTCAGACGGGAGAAAATACAGTACATTTTTTAAGCTTCCAGGCTCTGGAATTCAATCTTTCTCTCTGTGAGTCACTTTCTGAGTAAGTCATTCTTTGATTAAAACTTCAACCACATATTCTAACAGTTCAATGCATTTGTGATCTGACATTGAATTCTGCACGTGGTCCACTGGTAGAGCAGGAATTTCTGAAGCTTTCCCGGGACTGAGAAATCTGTTCCATGGTGTAAGTTTATCTGACTGAGGATTCTGCAGCTGCATGGAAAAAGAAGGCTAGAATAAGGTAGACTGTATTTTAATTATTCAAAATTAATTTAATGATGCAAAGTTTTCCAAATGTGTTCTGTTGATGTTATTTCATTTTAATATTTTTAAAAGTTTATGGCATATCCTGAGTACTGTAAACATTGGCAATTTTAACGTCTGGGAAAGGTAGAGGCAAATAAAGTTGGGTCAGCTGGTGTAGAGATCTTTTTTGTGTATAAGGCTTGTTCTGGCCCACCCATGTCACCAGATTATCTTTCTCAGGCCTTTGTTACCGCAGTTCTATATCATGCCACTTATCAATAGGACTGATAGCGCTAGGAAAATCCACCCTCTGGATCCAGGGTAGGTTAGTTGTGGAGAACTTTGGATGCAGTTCCTGGATCCACTCAGAAACTGCTCAGCCAAGAAATAACTCAGGAGGCAGTTATGTACACCTTCATTTGGTTGGATGCACTAAAACAGAAGTCTACACTAACAGCTGTCCATTCTACTCTGCTTCCAAACAGAGCTGAATGACACTTCCATCTCTACCTTGTATGTTTAACACTTTGTAGACCAAAGGCAATTTTCATGTCACAAAAAAATAGAAGTGCTGAAGTACCCAACAGTCAGGCAGCATCTGTGGAGAAACAACTATTTTGTGGAAGATCATCACATTGAAATATTGTTTGCTTCTTTCTCCAAAGACGCTGCATGGCCAATATATCCTATACTCTGTGTTTTTATCTCAGATTTCCAGAATTTCAAGCACTTCTCTTTTGTATCATTTTTGTCTTTGATGTGCTTCGTTTTCAAAAGTTACTCTAGATTTTGACAGAACTATATGTGGTCTAACCAGGATTGCTTTTGCAGGAATGAATTTATAAAGATGCTGCAGCAAAATGTGAATCTCTTGCTGCAGTGATCTTAACAGGCACTGCACGCTCCCGACAAATTATAATTTTCAGATTTGTGTTTCTGTTCATTACATGAAGTGAATGAGCTGAGACTGATTCTTAGAATAAGTGAAAGTTGATACAAAGTAAACCACCCTTACAATATTAAAGCTACTATGAAAATGGAGTAAGAACCATGTACTTTTAAAAAATATATATACTTATAATGAGTCCTTAAGAGTCTCACATTTTATATTAGCTAATTCAACTGTGGGCTACTGTGTATCCACTGTCAGATAAAAAATCATCAACAGCTGCTACCCTGCAATTAATTTAGCAGGAGGTGGAAAAATCTCAGTTTTAATCCTTAAGGGAGCAAATAAATGGTGACTCGAACTTCTAACAGCTGTAATGGTTGCTAGTAATGTCTCTTCCAAAAGCCAACTAATTTATTTTGAACTTTGCGGAAAATCATGAGCAATATTAATCAAAATACTTTGTTTGCAGCTATCAGTAAGCTTTGAAGCTTTTGATTGTTCAGTGTTTTTCAATGTAAAATTGCCAGAGCTAATTTGGTAAATCATTTTGAACTGGTAGTTTTGTGTACATTTGGCAACACATATATCGCAGCGTCCTTTATAACTACTTTGTAATAAGGCAAGGTACTAGCTGTGAGAGGAACATTGATTATATCTTTATCCTTTCCTTACTTTAATCCACTAATTGCACTTCTGTGCCATAAGCACTGTGTCAACAAGTCTTTAGTTTTCTTGCTTGTTCCCTAAATAAGCGCTATAATTTACTTATTTGTGGTTAGTTACTGTGAGCATGCCTTCTGATATATAAAAAAACTTCTTGCTGTCACTAGATACACTGCAAAATGCAGATTAGGAACCTCCAAAGTGACTACATGGCAATGGATCATAAAGCCCAAGGGACACTTGGGTTACCTTGTTCTGCTTCCTTTAGCATTAACACTGCAGATTAGTAGCCAGTCAGTCAGCTAATTCATCTGAGCCACACACTGTGCTGGGATCAAAGAATGTTGTAGAGAAGGCAGATAGTGAATGTTGATAACTCAATGTACTTTGACAACCTCAGTAATATCTTATCATCATGCTATGTTGGTGCAAGAACAGAATACACACTCTAATTTAAAGGTAGCTAGAATACTGTTTATGTAGCACTGGATTTCTATGACTACGATATAAAATACAGTTTGTGGATTTTATGGTTGATTTAACACATTTCATCATTTCAATAATCTGCACAGCTGAAAAACTAGAGCAGCAGAGTTGCATCAAGGCACGTTAATGTGCTTGAAACACTGCTGCCCTTTCTGAAATGCCGTGGCAAGCCATTTGGTTCAGCTTGAATGCCTTAGAACGCTCTAGGAGCAGCAAAGCCGCCAACACTATGTCTGAATTTAATCAGGAGCAGGTCTTCAAGATGGAAGTTGCCTGCTCCAATATGTTTTGGTGAGACCCTTTACCACATCAGATCTTCCAAATGTAATCAGGCAGAAGAGCTTTGAATGTCAATTAAATTTCACATCTTAGGGCAAAGTTGTCAAATGTATTTAAACATCCTTTGATAAATGTTCTGCTAAAATTTTTGAATAGTTGTTAACTATTAAAATAATTTAATTATTGAATACCAGAATAATTTGGATTTAAATTACCTGAAAAGATCCTTTATCAGCTGCAACCATTCCCTTCCTTTGGGATGAGCAGGGTGGCTGAAACGGTGCCAATTCAGTGAGGAGTCCAGGGGTTGAGCACAACTGGAAAATTGCCAGTAAGAACCTTTCAGGAAATGTTGGACTTTTAACAACTGTGCAGAATTCCTGACCATTCTGACAGATTTTAGGAAAACGTCAGTCATCATGCACTGAATTAACAGCTTTAGCATTATCAATGTCTGTACAGGCCTGTTCCTGTGGCACTTTCACTTTTCAACTTGAAGAAAGATTAGGATATTCTGTCTGTGGGAGTATCAGGAACGAACGATAAAGTGTAAACCGAGAATGAAGAATTAAAATTTGAATTGAATATTAAGAATTGAGAAAGAAACACAAAAGTTGTGGTTGAATGTTTCGCTTAGACCAATTAGCTTTTGTTTGTGCAAACAGTTCACTGCTGTTTTTATTGGGAAACGCTGCCTGAATATTCTTTCTTTTTGAAACCTTTCAGTTGAGTGCGAAGTTGGCCGCTCTGTTTTTGCTCCTGCATGTAATGTATAGTTTGTAGACAGCCATTGAAGATAGCATCTGGCTGCAGTGAATTTTATTTAACTTCGTGTCAGGATGAAATATTCTACCATGCATTAAAAATTTATATTTTTAAAAGCTACATTTCTCTGACAGGGCAAGACTTGAATTATTCTGCATAGGTGAGCATAAGTAAACAGTTACAAATTGCTGTTTCTAAATGCAAAAAAAAGTTCTTAAAGCATAATGCATTATATATAATTATGCCCTAATGCTATTTTGTAAAGTGGCCTTTGTAAAGCAGGTTGTTAAAATGCCATTCTGGGTCCCCAGTTCCACACAAGAACTATGCATCTTAGAGAGAGTGAAGCGATCTGCAGGAGGTAATCCCATGGAAGCTTACTGCTGTATTGGCTGAAGTCCAAATACTTGATGCTAGGTAAGTAGTTTGGGAATAACTGCAGTAAATTCTTCTACATCTCCTTCTCCTCCTCCTCCTCCTTATTAAGTCCCCTGAATCAAGGATGACTTGCTTTCACTCTGATCTTGCGGGTTCTGAAGTGACTGATAAAGAATTAACCGACTCTTCTATGGGGCAAAAGTATCTGTGAGGATGGGAAGGTAGATAGTTAGGAGAAAGTGGAGTACTCCATCATTTACCCTGGGGCTTTTGTCTGCCCCCTGTGCATGAATATGTGGTTCTTGGTGCCATTTCAGATGCTCTTTGGGCATTCAGGGGCAGGAATTCTCAAGAGTTGGTGTATTTTGTTTCAAGGAAGCATTGGCAGGGAATATTAGGGAATGGGGTGATGAAGTGGAATGATGGGAACGTGAGAGGGAAAATAAGATTAGTTAAGATGGGTCTTAGAAATATGAAGACAAAGTCACCTGCCATATGAAACAACAACCTGACAGGGTAGACCTCCAGTATTTTAAGTTCTTGATGTCCAGCAAGACCTTACGATCTTAAAAAATACATTTAAAAAGGACAGTAAAACCTCTGTTGACCCTGTTGAAGCCACTGCAATTGAACGCACCGCCATTTTACCACCATCTACTCTTATGACCACTCAGAGTGGGGAAGGAGTGATAATTCTGAGAGCTTTGAGTCTGCGGATTGGAAACTCTCCACAGCTCTGCCAAAGTGGCAGAAAGAGTGAATCACCTCACAAACTGCTCACCAGCTTGACCAATCATATCATGTGCAGTAATTCTCATGCCCAAAGTAATCAGACACCTCCTGTTTCAAAAGCCTGAATTTCCTACATTGGAATCACCACCCACCTTAGATCCCACCGAACTGCAAGGGAACTAAATTCTGTTTGACCCGCCCCCCCCCCCCCCCCCAAAAAAAAAAGACTGGTTGAAAAGAAGAAGAACTGCAACTCAATTTCTATGATTGTTTCCTTGGTACAGTGCAGGGACTGTGAGTCGAACAAAGGAATAAATATATCAAGCCAAAGTCAAGTTTATTGTTATCTGCATGGTACATGGGTGTAGTTGTCCTGTGAAAAACTCCTGGCACTTTGCATCATTTCAGTAACATTCACAAGAAAAGCATAAATTATTCTCAAAATTTAAAAGGAAGAGCACAAATATAACAAAATTAAAAACCTCAATGACTTTGGTGATTGTAGCTCCTGCGATGACTGGCCATTAGGACATGCACTTAGATGACGTTGTGCCACTTGCAAAGAAGATTCAATGTAACATGCAGGCAAACTGCAGTTTGATATGTTTAAAACTGCTGTTGGCAAAATAATTAAAGCCTGGCCTTTAGCAGAAGCCTTTGTTCTTCTGTCTGACATTCAGCGCAAACTCAGATAGAATTGTATCATATTGGATCATGTTAGTCATAATTTGTTTTAATATTTTCAGAAGGAGAGCATACAGTTCAATTAGCTTTGCTTAAATAAGTTCTGTCTGATATTGCCACCATAGGATAGCAGCAGATGTATTTAACTCAAAATTATTCTGGAGTATTATCGTAGGTAGTTACTGCCATGCCTCAATGGCTTAGGTCTCCAGAGCCTGATTGTAATTATGAAATGCATTTGGATAAATCAGGTGTGCTTCATCAAGTCTAGTACAGCATAATTTGCTAAATCTGAGTGGGAATTCTGTTGACTGTACAACTTAATGTAAAATTCATGCAGCTACACTGAACATTTATTGGTGTGTGTAACTGGCAGGGTTGCTGTGCGTTGAACTGAATTAGGCCCCAGTGTAACAGGCCGCCAGCGTGTCCTGATCTTTGCCTACAGGGATTTATTTATCATGGTCTTGCAGGAGTCAGGCTCAGCATTCCTGACAGATGTTTTATCAATGCATGAGGAGGAATAACCAGGCAGCACCAAAGGGCTGGACGAGCAGAAAATACTTTCATATACAATTGTGTATAACCCATGACTTTGAGGTGTATCACACGGCTTTTACAAAATGATACTTCCCCATTCTTTTTTGTCATCCTGTTCCCACCCACATATCAGGAGAAACACAAATCCGGCATTGCAAATCTAAACGCAAAAATCTAGTGGAATATCCTCAACCTGAAATGGTATCAGATCAATCATTCTCTCTACGTCCAGCAGAGTGTTTATAGTACTTCCTGGTCTTTTTAAAAGTACACAGTGAATTCTGATTAATTGGTCTAATCAGGGCAGCCACTTACTTGGGACAACTCTTAAAGAACAAAAAGTAGTAAAGAAAATAGCCAGGATTCTCTTCATTTATTTGGGACACTCTGCCACTTAATCGGGACAGGAGATGGCTGCCAAGCAGTTTCTAACTAGCATCTGTCGCGTGAACTTGCATGGCCATTAGAAAATATGCTGTGCTTAGGGTGAATAATTTTTAAAAAGTGTCCGTTAAGTGTACTTCTGTTCAAAAAGTAGTGATTTTTGTCACATAGTGGGCAAGAAATAAGCAGTAAGGCAATTCAGAACTGTTTTGTTCTCTGCAGTTGCAAGCATTCAGGCTTGGAGATGCCAGAAAAATGGCCAGGAGTAAAATTAAACTATTTCATGACTTCAACTATGAAAAATTTGAATATGTTGACAATCATCTTGAATGTTACAATTGAAATGAAGATTTGGAGGATGGAGTCAATTACCTGCACTAATTTTGTTTATTTACAATCAGTCAGAAGTACACAGCAGTGTGTTAATTGTCCATCAATCCAACAATCACTGTGAAACCTGTGCACTGGAGTGGAAAAGCTGTTGCACTGTGGTAGTTCCACTCTGTCAACCTTGGAAGTCTGATTCCAGTGGTACAAGTAGTCATCAAAAACTAGCTTCTTCCTCGGTTGCAGTGGACAATCATGAGATCTTCTGAGCCTTATACTGCCCTTCGTTCTCCATGAAGCATTGCAGAACTGTTTCCTTGGCTGTTGGATCTCACTTTGATATCATCCACCCAGACCGCCAGGGCTAACTTCATCTACTAGGTCAGGCATGTCCCTATTTCACCAGGCGTGAGGCCCACCAGCTACCCTCACCTGGTTAGCTCATCTATCGAAGCTGTGTACTCGGGTGAGGCTGATGCCTCATGCAGTTACTTGGAGCTACAGGTGAGAGCTGAGTGTCAGGTGGAGACCAAAGGAACGAACTGACCCAAAATGGACACGACAAGCCCCTTCATTAAAGGTGCTGCCCCTCCTTGAACGCCCCATTCAGAGCACTCTACGCTGGATGAATTCATCCATCAACAACTATTAGGAATTAATACACATTTTTCTGGTACTATAGTAGCATCCTAATTTGTTCTGTATTTCATTTTAATACATAATTTGATGCTGAGTTAAATGGTAGTTAGTCTTCTTAACAATTTCCATGAAACCTTGGCTAATTAGGACAGCCACTTAATTGGGCCAAGGTCCTGATGGGTCCCAATTAAACACAATCCTTTGCATTTTGTGTCTTCAATATCTGATTTCTTTTTCTTTTAAATACCGCATGAGTATAATATTTTAAAGTTCAGATCTGACTGATATGTCCATTTGTGAGCCCCTGAGATTATCAAAACCTACCATATTTTATTTGAAACCTGTCATAGAGTAATAAAACCTTTTTGAATGTTGTTTTACTCTCTGGCTTTGCAAAAAGCAAGGAGCAATGAGAAACTTGCTTTTAGATTGTATGTATTGAATTGAGTGCCTTAATAGCTTTTGAGCATCTATAGATATTTACAGTACCTCAGATTGTCTCCAAGGCAAAGGGAAACTTCCCCACCATTTGCTCAAGTTTTCTACTATTTATCTAATGGAATTTTAGGTTTACCTGTAATCTGAATTGTGACATCCCCATGACTCAATAAATTTTAAATTCACTTCTTGTCAGGCACAGATCTCTGTCCTGAGTCTTTCTAGATTGTATCTCCTGTTGTTGCAGCTTTTAGGTTACAGGTTAATATCCTCTTTTTATATAATAATAATTTATTTATAGAGCACTTTTCATTCTGATGGTGTAGTTCTAAGTGCTTCACAAAAGTATAAACATCAAAATAAAATAAAAATAAACATGAAAGTAAAAGACAAAAAGATGTTAAAAACAAGGTTAAGTAACTAGGTTTCGAGCAGGCATTTAAAAGTGTTAACTGAGTCTGCATCCCTTATAGTTTTAGGTATTAAATTCCATAATTTAGGAGTGTAGTTCTAAAAAGCTGACCTACCAATTATGGAGATGGTTTAAATTTCAGAGACCAGCAGAAGAAGACTTGAGAGCTCGAGAAGGATTATAAAACAAAAATGAGTGATCTCCTTCAAATTCCTGGGTGTCAAGATCTCTGAGGATCTAACCTGGTACCAACATATTGATGAGGTTATAAAGAAGGCAAGACAGATTTGGCATGTCAACAAATACACTCAGAAACTTCTATAGTTGTACTGTGGAGAGCATTCTGACAGACTGCATCACTGTCTGGTATGGGGGGAGGGGCTACTGCACAGGACTGAAAGAAGCTGCAGAAAGTTGTAAATCTAGTCAGCTCCATCTTGGGCACTAGCCTACAAAGTACCCAGGACATTGTTAAGGAGCGGTGTCTCAGGAAGGCAGTGTCCATTATTAAGGACCTCCAGCACCCAGGGCATGCCCTTTTCTCACTGTTACCATCAGGTAGGAGATACAGAAGCCTGAAGGCACACACTGAGCAATTCAGGAACAGCTTCTTCCCCTCTGCCATCGGATTCCCAAATGGACATTGAAGCTTTGGACACTACCTCACTTTTTTAAAATACAGTATTTCTGTTTTTGCACATATTTTTAAAATCTATTCAATATATGTAATTGTGTATTTATTATTATGTTTTATTTTATTTATTATTATTGTTTTTCTCTCTGCTAGATTATGTATTGCATTGAACTGCTGCTGCAAAGTTAACAAATTTCACGTCACATGCCAGTGATAATAAACCTGATTCTGATTCTGTGGTGTACTCAGCTCCGCTTGCCTTTTCAAGTTGGCTGAATACACTGCAGTCGTGAGCTGAATTAAGGTTGTGATGAAGCAGCATGAGGGAGGGAGATTGAGAATCTGGCTGAGTGGTGCCACGACAACAACCTCTCACTCAACCTCAACAAGATGAAGGAGCTGATTATTAACTTCTGGAGAAGGAATCTGAAGGTCCTGAAGCCAGTCCTCATCAGGGGATCCACGGTGGAGAGGGTCTGCAACTTGAAATTCCTCTGTGTTATCATTTCAGAGGACTTGTCCTGGGCGCAGTATGTATGTGCAATTATGCTGAAACCATATCAGCACCTCTACTTCCTTAGGAGCTTGCTAAGATTTGCCATAACTTCTATAACTCTGATTTGCTTCTATCGATGTGTGGTGGAGGGTATATTGACTGGCTGCATCACAGCCTGGTATGGAAACATCAATGCCCCTGAACAGAAAATCCTACAGAAAAGTAGTGGATACGGCCCAGTCCATCATGGACAAAGTCGTCCCTACCACTGAGTACATGTATATGGAGTGTGCTCCCAGGAACGGAGCATCCTTCATCAGGGTCATGCTCTCTTCTCACTACCGCCTTTAAGAAGAATGTACAGCAGGGGTGTCAAACTCATTTTAGGTCACGGGCCGGATTGGGCAAAATGCAGCTTCATGCGGGCCGGATCAGTCGGGCACGTGCGAACGCAGCTTTCATTGCCTCCGTTTTTTCAGCCTGTTCTCATGTGTCGCAGTCTCTGCTATAACTACAAACTGTTTCACTTCACAGATTCCATTTCTTATGAAGAAGACTGCTGAGCAAGCATTATTTTTATGATTGGTATTAACTTACAATCATAGGCTTCATATCGCCGGGCCATTAATAATTAAAATAATAGATCTATCTAAAATGATCTCGTGGGCCGGATATGGCCCGCGGACCTTGAGTTTGACACTTATGATGTATAGGAACCTTAGGCCTCACACCTGCAGGTTCAGGAACAGTTATTACCTCTCAACCATTAGGTTCTTGAACCAGAGGGGATATCTTCATTCATCTTTACTTACCCCATCACTGAACTGTTCCCACAAACTATGGACTCACCTTTAAGGACTCTTCATCTCATGTTCTCGATATTTATTGCTTGTCTGTCTGTCTACCTGTCTTTTTTGGATTTGCAGAGTTTTTTTGGTTTTTACACACTGGTTTGGTGTATTATTTCATGGGATCTATCATGGTTACAATACTTGCAAAGGTGCATTGTATCTCTTAGAAAATGGATAGACAAAAGAAAATTCTCTGTAAGATATATGAATGAAACCAGTTATGGGCACCACCTGAGAGGACAACCCATTGCTCAAGGCAATCCAGGAGAATGTTATGTTCAATTATATCAAAGGCATCACTTCTAGATTCTTGAAGAGTTAGAACTGAGAATCTGTTAGCATTAATGCTGAGCCAATGTTCCCCGTGGATTGCCCTAAAACCTGACTGAAACTCTACTAGAATATTGTTTTCCATCAGAAAGGTGTTGAATAGGTTGAAATAGGTGACTAATCGGGGCCTTAGTGAGTAATTGTGTTTGTTTTTGTATGGTGGGAGCTCTGGATTAGATGGAGGGTTTAATTAAACTATAGCTTTCTATAGAAAACATTGTTAAATTTTGATCTTCCATATTTAATTTTGTAATATAGTGAGTCTGATTGGTCAAGATCATCTGATCCTTGTCAGATGTACTCTTGGAACAACTGCTACTAAATTTGAATATGTTAAGGGTGTATGATTAGTCTTTGTCCTTTTCTTCTCATGTATATACAGTTTAGATTGGATTTCTGTCATGTACATGCAAGATTAATGGGTTAGTAAAGCTGCTCATCTCAGAAGAGTAATTTGATAGTTATGTCACAGGTCAGCTAACATATAACTGAAGTACAAGAGCACCATTTGTTAATTTCCTTCACATAAATGTCAGCAGTATTGGTCTCTATAACCATGATAGCTTTGTGCACATTTATACGAACTGATCAAAATTTTTGAAAGATAAAGTGCTGATATGAGTACAGATAGTTAGTCAGATCATCATTCACAGCAAGATTTGTCAATGGTTAGAATTTTCAAATGACGGAAATTCTAAGGAATTATTTTGGATCAGTAGTCACAAAAGAAGACATTAAATACACCCCAATAATAGTGGAAATCCATAGACTTTCGGGAGACAGAGGAACCTAAAGCAACCCCTATCACTGGAAAACAAAGTACTAATTAAACATAGAGGTCAAGGCAAGTAAATGCCCCAGACAAAATGGGGGCAGCCCAGCACCTTAAAGAAAATGGCTGGAGAGATACTGAATATAATGGTTATGGAGAAGCCCTAATGAACTTGAAAACCACTAATATACTGCCACTATTCAGTTGGCAAAATGCTGGAATTCATGATTAAAGAGGCAATTGAAAGATACTTAGGAAATCACAAGCAAAGTCAATATAGTTTTGTGAATGAAAAATCATGTTTGGCAAGTTTGTTAGTTTTTTGAGGATTAACAAACAGAATGGGTAGAAGGGAATAGAGACTGTAGATCTAACACATTTGGATTTGATTAAAGCATTTATAACAGTGCCACCAAGAGGGTTACTGAACAAGATAAGGACACATGGAGTTACATCAGAAGACCATAAGGTATAGGAGCAGAATAAGGCCATTCAGCCCATTGGTTTTGCTCCACCATTCCATCATGGCTGACTAATTATTCCTCTCAACCCTATTGCCCTGTAATCTTTTCTTTCTTTTCTTTTTCAATCTTTTTATTGAGTTTCATATATAAAAAAAACATAACATAATAATGAATAGGTTATGAATACAATAGACTTGAAATTGCATTAATAATTGGATAATAATATCCTATTAAACATCAACAAAAAAAGGTACATTAATCAATCAAGTCTATATAATTATATATGAAAAAAAACCAAAAATAATCGTCAAAAGAAAAGGAAAAAAAATTTTGAAAATATATAAAAAAGAATATATATTGAAAAAAAACACTAAACTAAACTAACATGGGCAATAATAACATTTTAAATGATAGTGTCAAAAAACTCCGGAACTCCATACCTGAACAAGAATAAGCAGAGAGAAGGTCTGGAAAAGGCCAAATTAATTCATATGAAAGTGTCGAATGAACGGTCCCCAAGTTTCTTCAAATTTAATTGATGAGTCAAAAATAGTGCTTCTAATTTTTTCCAAGCTCAGATAAGAAATAGTTTGAGAAAACCACTGAAACGTGGTAGGAGGATTTACTTCTTTCCAGTTTTGTAATATAGACCTTCTGGCCATTAATGTTACAAAAGCAATCATTCGTCTGATTGAAGGGGAAAACTGATTACCATCCTCATTTGGTATACCAAAAATTGCAGTAATAAAATGAGGTTGTAAATCGATATTCCAAATTGAGGAAATGGTAACAAATATGTCCTTCCAATAGTTATGTAAAGTGGGACATGGCCAAAGCATGTGGGTCAATGAAGCCACTTCTGAATGACATCTGTCACATTGAGGGTTAATATGAGAATAGAATCGAGCAAGCTTATCTTTAGACATATAAGCTCTATGTACAATTTTAAATTGTATTAAAGCATGTTTAGCACATATAGAAGAGGAATTAACCATTTGTAAAATTTTTTCCCATTTATCTGTTGATATATTGTATTGAAGTTCTTTTTCCCATTCTTGTTTAATTCTATGATATTTCTGGTTGTTTCTTCATAATCATATTATAAATAAAAGCTACTAATCCCTTCTGACAAGGATTTAAGGTAAAAAACAAATCTGAGAAATCCATTGAAGTTGAATTGGGAAAAGATGGTAGAACTTTATGTAAGAAATTTCTGATTTGTAAATATCTGAAAAAATTAGATTTAGGTAATTTAAATTTGTTGGAAAGTTGGTCAAAAGACATCAAAGTACCTTCAAAAAAAAAGATCACGAAAACATTTTATACCTTTCCTTTTCCATATGCTAAAAGCTTGATCTGTCAATGAAGGTTTGAAAAAAAATTAAGTAAAATAGGGCTATCAAGAACAAAGTTTAATCTTTGACATGCTAAGAAAGAATCTATCATTCTCCACTTTAAATATACCCAATTATTTGACCTCCACTCCTGTCTGTGGGAATGAATTCCACATTCACTACTCACTGGCTAAGGAAATCCCTCCTCATCTGTTCTAATTGAACATCTGTTCTAGTCTGAGGTTGTGCCCTCTGGTCCTAGCCTCACTCACTATAGGAAACATCCTCTCCACATCCACTCTAAAAAGGCATTTCAATGCTCAATAGACTTCAATGAGATCCCCCCACCCCATTCTTCTGAACTCCTGCAAGTGCAGCCACAGAGCCATCAAATGCTCTTTGTGCATTAAACCTTTCGTTACCAGGATCATTTTTATCCTTTTTTAGGTAAGGTACCCAAAACTGCTCCAAATACTCGTGACAAATGCTTCAATGTAATGTACTTGCTTTTATATCCTAGTCCTCTCAAAGTGAATGCTAACATTACAATTGCCTTCCTTACCAACAGCTCAACCTTCAAGTGAACCTATAGGGTATCCTCAATAAGGACTCCCAAGTCCCTTTGCACCACTGATCTTTGAAATTTCTTCTTGTTTAGAAAATAGTCTGCAACCTTCGTTCCTTTTATTAAAGTGCATGATCATACACCTCCCGACACAATATTCCATCTGCCCCTTCTTTAACCATTCTGTTTAAGTCCTTCTACAGACTCCCTGCTTACTCAACTCTGCCTATTCCTCCACCTATTTGCATCATCTGCAAACTTGGCCACAAGCCATCAATTCCATCATCCAAAATCACTGGTATATAACATGAAAAGAGGCGATCCCAGCACTGACCACTGCACAACTTGACCAGTCACCGGCAGCCAATCAGCAATTTTTATTCCCACTTTGCTTCCTACCAGTCAGCCAATCCTCAACTACCTTGTTATGCAGCCCTTCTGAAAATCCATGTAAACAACATCTACTGACTCTGCTTTGTCTATCCTGCTTGTTAACTCCTCAGAGTTCTAAAAGATTTGTCAGGGAATATTTCTCCTTGGAGGCACATGATAAAATAGGCCAAAGTCAGCATGGCTTCTCCTAATGGAAACCATGCTGACTTTGGCCTATTTTATCATGTGCCTCCAAGTACCCTGAAACCCCAGTCGGCCCTCCTTATCTGCAGGTTCCGCATGTGCGGATTCAACCAACCGCAGATCGGGAAAACCCGGAAGTTCTCTCTCCAGCACTGGTTGTTTGAACATGTTCAGATTATTTTTTTCTTGTCATTATTCCCTAAACAATACAGTATAACAACTATTTACATAGCATTTACATTGTATTAGGTATTATAAGTAATCTGGAGATGATTTAAAAGTACAGGCAATCCCTGGGTTATGAAGGAGTTCCATTTCTGAGTCAGTCTTTATGTCAGATTTGAATTTGGAACAGGTACATCCAGTATTATTTAGCATCAGTCAAACGTTTGTCTTAGTATATAGTATATATTTTACCTTTCTATGCATATAACACACTTAAGAAACGTATGTTTTTCAATAATTAAACCACTGCATTGTTTAGTAATAATTGTAGCTTTCATCGGGGCAGGGCCTTTCACATGCTCCATTAAAATTGTTCCGATCGTTGACCGACTGTAGCCTAATGCATTTACAATGACCGGTGGTGTTTCACCTCTTTCCAATTGCTTTATTACTTCCACCTTATTTTCAATCGTGATCATGATTATTTTCCTGAACAGAATCACTGCGGATTCAGAGCTGCGCCGGGTCCTAAAGTCCGCCGCACTGAGACAGGTTAGATAAAGGACTTGAGCATCTGTGTTTTTTTGTATCTGTGGGGGGACCCAGAACCAATCCCCCACGGATAAGGAGGGCCGACTATATTTATTGTTGGAACCTTATCAACCAATGAGGTCATGCTAATTGGCCTATAACTTCCTTTCTTCTGCCTCCTTCCCTTTATAAAGAGTGGAGTGACATTTGTAATTTTCTAGTCTCTAGGGATTCTTGTGAACCTTTCCAGAATCTAGTGATTCTTGAAAGATTACTAATGCCTCCATAATCTGTCAGCTGTATCTTTCAGAAACCTGGGGTGTAGTTCACCTAGTCCAGGTGATGCATCTTCACACCCTTCACCTTCCCAAGTACCTTCTCCCCGTCCAGGTTGCGTACCTTATCCGAAATGCTATAGACCAGAAGGGTTTGGGATTTTTTTGGAGTTTGGTATTTATAATGAGATAGCTTGGGATCACCATCATTTCCAACTCTGAATTGATGAGCCACCAGTAAACAGGTTTTGTCTTATACTTGTTCATTACACACATGTACTTAGCAGTAAAAATGATTACATGCCATTAATATAATGAGTAGATAATGTGTGCAGGGCAACAAAAGCAGCTTCGGGAGAATACCTGAATCAGCCGTTGATCAGCAACAAACAATGGCAGGCTTTTGCTCTCCACCTATGATACTGTGGTTTGATTAAAAGGTTACACAGTACATTGTATTTCTATTTTACTTTTTTTTTAGGTTTTATATGTATAAAAGCAATCAGCATTGTGGACTTGTTCTGGTGTTAAGACTTTCATCAACAATGATCTCGACAAAGTCAATAAGTTACTCTGCTGCTTTGTGATCAGCAGATGCTTCAAAATTTTAATGTCATTCCTTTTCTTAAATTTCAGCAACCAGTCTGCTGAATATTTACAATTACTTTCAATTTTCAGTTCATCATGATAGATCTTTGCTTGTTTCACGATTGGCATACTGTTAAGCGGCATGTGTTCACTTCAGCGCGGATGAATTGACACTTTCAGTATAGACGATTGAGATTTCTTTTGCTTTATGCAGTGTTTTTCTATTTTTCATTAACTACTGATCATTACATATGTGAGATCACTTCTCAGGACTGTGTTGCACAGAGACCTGCAACTTGTGGAATTTTCCATTTGTGATGTGTCAGTTTTCAAAAAGAATTTCAGATTTTGGAATTTCAGATAAGGGATATTCAACCTGTAATAGCAACTACACTCACTTCTGTCCCCTGATTCTCTCAAATTTCTAGCATACTGCAGGTGTCTTCCAGAGTGAAGAATGACTCAAAATAGTGATTAAGTTCATCTGCCATTTCTTTGTTCCTCATTACTATCTCTCCAGCAGCATCTTCCAGAGATGCGATATCCGTTGAACCAATGTGCGAAAGAAGACAAACTATGCAAGTACACACTAAACAAATAAGTAAATACTACTGGGAGCATGGTTTGTTGCATCCTTGAAACTGAGGGCCTGGTGGTTGAAGGGTAATAACTGTTCCTGAACCTTTGGCTCTTTTATTTCCTTCACACTATAGTTGTAGTCCCTATCTGCATTACATTTGCAGCATTTTTTTATTGTTTGAGTTGGCAGTTATTGTGCTTGAGCTATAGTCCATGTAAAGTAACAATATTCATTAGAATATGATTCACAACTTGTTTACCATCCACACCAGAAAATATTCCCAGGCCTTTTATAACCACCCTTATTCTCTTGATTTCATCCAACATTAACCATGAAATGTGAATTCCATGACTTTGGTACTTGCAGCCTTTAATGATGAATGTGATACTGTTTTAATTCCAAAAGAGAATGTAAATCTTCGCAGAGTCAAATCTTTGCTACATCCTATTTTTTGATGCTTGTGGTTAATATTTAGCCAGAAGTACAGATTTTGAAGCAACTATGTAATTGTTACTTTTCATCTTTTTTATGTCAGATCAGTGTTGTGGTCCTGTAGTATGACTCCCAGTTCAAAGTGGTGTTTTCTGTCATATGCACTCGTACATTAGTATATAGTGCCATGAAAATCATAACTACTACAGCAGCACAGGAACATAGCAGAATATAAGCAGCATTTACAAGAAAAACATAAATTATTGGAATTGGCTTATTATTATCAAATGTACCAAGGTATGTAAAGTTTGTCTTCATACTTTTCACACAGATCAATACATTACTTAGTGCATTGAGGTAGCACAGGGTACAACAACAACAGAAAGTAGAATAATCTACATCTGCAAAGAAGGAAAGCTAGACAGTAAGGGCTAAGGTCATAATGAAGTATATTGTGAGGTCAAGAGTAGAAATTAAACTCAATCTAAGCATAAAATATACAAAAACAAGAGAAAATATGCAGATGCTGGAAATCCAAGCAACACACACAATTTTTTTTGTGTAGATATACACGGTTGTTACTGGAAGAACACAATTAGATCCAAAAAAAAGTCCCCTTTAATGCAAAGTGATCAAAGTACTCGTAGTATTCTTGAACTCTAGGGTTTAAGGTTGTACCGATTGGTTCAAGAACAAAACAATCTTCCAGTGAATTCACTTCGTACCGAAATTTAATCACCATATGTTTCTGGCTCAGCTAAATAGCAGTGTATTTTCCTTTAAACTGCTGTGCAGTACCCAAGTCTTGCATCATGCTTGAAGGCATGGAATTAAATAGCATGCTAATACATTTGGCAAGTTGTATTTCAGTTAATTGAATTACAGAATCTCAATTACCCGTACAATTCCTGCACTTTAACTCTTAATCCTAGAAATTTAGATTTCACCCTTATTTGCTGTACTAAATGGGTGCTGTGTTTAATTCTAATGCCCAATAAGAGGGCAATCTAAGGTTACAATATCTGGGCATTTAGTTTTTTTTTCCAGAAATGGTTAATGAGCTTTGCATTATGTTAGTCATATCAAAAGACAGCTCTTACTACTCTTGGGAGACAAGTGAGGGCCTTAAGAGGGCTTTACCCATGGCAGACGGAATAGCTGCCAATGAGATGATGCAATATTCATGAAGGAGGGAATTCATTATGCGTGGACATCCCTCTTTCCTGCACCACTCCACCCTCCTCCAGGCAGCATTTTGTACGGCGACTGGCCCCACGGTACTGCAAGGCACATGGTCAATATTCCAACACACATTACAGCATCGTTGTCTTGTGGAATAACCACTAGCAATGATGTTTCAAGAAAGTGGAGCAATGCGCACTCAGGCAAGCAAATGCAATCAGCAATACTTAAGTGTCTCAGTCCAGTTCCATCAGTATATGACTCCACAGTGACTTGCTGTGATGTCTGCTTCCTGCTTTTCTGGGAATTAAAATTAAAGTTATTAACTTACACCTGTTGATAAGGTAAAAATTAGTTTAGTATATGTTGATGCCACTATCATCTGTGTGAATTTTGCTATGGTGAATTTCATTGGGAAGTGTACAATCTGATTTTTCTCTGGACAGGTCTCCATCACACATAGGCTCAAATTATGATTAAAATCTTTTATACTTGTGACTTATGTATAAAAAACACAGGCACTGTGTATATGATTTATAGCACTTTGGAGCTCTCTCTTGAATTAGCCTAGTCTGACTGAATTTGGTTTGCATCAGCTTGCTCTGTCCTGCACTCTCTCCAGATGGTCCCCTCACTTTCCAGTGCAGTTGGTACAAGACTGTTGCAATCTTTACAGCTCTTTATAGATTCTTCTCAGCAGTATGTGCACAAGAGTAAGTGTAAATCTCACTTATTCCTATTTCAAGATGTCTGTGTAAAACCACTCTCATTGAAGACTAGCTTTTGGATAAATGGATCAGATTGTAATGTTTAGCCTGTTTTCACTTAGCGTTTACGTGCAGAGCAAGTTGAGCTGAGCAGAACATGATGCTTGATGACCTGTCATTCTGTTGGTGGGCAGTGGGATAGTGAGAGTGGATTGTCAGCAAAGAATGCAAAAGTACACATGATGAACATTTAGTGAGCTTCTGTACATTCTCCGTGTACCTTTAACGCAGGTAAATAGATACATATTGATGCAGATTTATGAAAGCAAGCAGTAATTGAGTAGCTTCTATATATGTTACATAGGAAGCCAGAAATTCAGCCACCAAGCACAGGAAGTGACTCACATTGGCTGCAGACTGGAACTGCTCCCCTCTTTCATTCGGGAAAGCCATTTGCAAAGTTAGTGTTTGACCCAACTGCCTCTGTATGTTGCTGGCAGACTCCATAACGGATTGAGATACAGTTTGGAGTACACCCTGTGGCTCTTCGAGCCATGCGGCCCAGCAAGCCCTGATTTTACTCTAACCTGAGCGCTGGACAATTTACGATGACTAATTAACCAGGCAACTGGTGCATTTTTGCAATGAGGAAAGGGCAGTACCAGGAGGAAACCCACGCAGCATCCAAACTCATTATAGCTGGTGGCAGGAATTGAACCTGGATCACTGGTACTGCAAAGCATTGTGCTAACCACTATGCTACCGTGCCATCCAGCAGACTGAGATCTGCCAATGGACTAAGTGTTCCATTGTGTATCAACCTTCCCTGTAGGTTAAGCATCAAACTCCTCCAGTATAGAACTTCTGGATGACCTGCCAGTACAGTGGCACTGCTAAGTGGTAAAGCCACTTCTTCACAACTCTCTGGTGCTGGCTGTCCCAAAGATGTGCAGGTTGGTAGCTTAATTGCCACTGCAAACTGCCTTTAACATGTAGGTCGAACTTGAAGGGAGTTGATGGGGATATGGAGAAAATGAGATGGGGTTTAAGCAAGTTTACTGTAAGTTAGGTACTTGATGCTCGCTGAAGGATTTATTTTCACACTGTAAGACTTCGAATCTGTAGTGTTGAAATATTGCTTCCATGTGTACTTGAAGAGCTGTGGCTTTAATACCAGAAGGTAAGATTAGGTTGATGAGTTCTTCAATTGGCACAGACTCAATAAATTGTGCTGACAGTAACTTCTGCTGTTAGCAGACTGATAGAACATAAAACATGGAACAGTACAGCACACAATAGGCGCTTCGGCCAACGATGTCTGCCGACCATGATAACCATATAACCATATAACAATCACAGCACGGAAACAGGCCATCTCAGCCCTCCTAGTCCGTGCCGAATTGATGACAATTTAAACTAATTCTTCAGTTAGCAGGACCAAGGAATTGATTGGGGACTTAAGGAAGGGGAAATTAGGTGAACACACACCAGTCCTCATTGAGGGGTATCAGCGGAAAGGGTGAACAGCATCAAGTTCCTGGGCATCAACATCACACAGGGTCTAACCTGGGTGCAACATATTGATGCAATTACGAAGAAAACATGCCAGAAGCTACATGTCATTAGGAGTTTGAGGAGATTTGATATGTCTCCAAATTCTCTAGCAAATTTCTACAGAGGAACCATGGAGTGCATTCTGACTGGTTATATCACTGCCTGGTATGGAGGTTCCAGTGCACAAAGTGGCTGCACATGGTCATGGACTCATCCAGCCATATCATTGAGGATATTTTCAGAAGGTGGTGCCTCAGGAAGGCCGAATCCATTATTAATGACCTTCACCATCCAGAACATACCTCAGCATGGAACAGGTGCAGGAACCTAAAGATGCACACTTACAGTTTTAGGAAAAGCTTCTTTCCCACCACCATCAGATTTTGGAATGGTCCATGAACTTTTCACTGTTCTTTGTTTTCACTATTTATTTTATATTGTATTGTAACTTACAGGTTGTTATATCTTGCATGGTACTGTAGCCACAAAAACAAGTTTTGCCACATATGTCAGTGATAACAAACCTATTTCTGAATTTGTCTCTACTCTATATATCTCTTCACTCCCTGATCGTTCATTTGCCTGTGTCAAATGCCTCTTGAAAATTGCTATCGTATCTGCTTCCTCCACATCCCTGGGCAGGCACCATGTTGCAGAAGCCTTTTACCCTTTGTGAAAAAGAAAAACATCCTATAAATCTCCTTTAAACTTGCCTATCCTCTCCTTAAGTTATGACTTATAGAATTTTACATTTCCACCCTGGGGAGAGAACACACCATGTAGCCTACCTCTACCTCTCATACTTCTGTAAGCTTCTATCGGGCCATCCCTCACCTCCAAAACCCCAGAGATAACAATGCAGCCTTGTCCAAACCTGGATCTCTTTACAACTAATTGTCTTGAATCTAGGCAACATCCTGGTGAGCCTCTCTTGCACTCTCTCAACTGTTGGGCAGTGAACTCCAGTCCATTACGACTTGCTGTTGTGATAAAAGAATTCTCCCTCTGTAATTCTTCTCCAAAATAAAGAATCTTTTAAATGTCCACAATGTACCTGCCACTACCACCACCCCTAGCAATGCCTTCCATCACCCTCCATTTTCTCTGTAAAGATCCACCTTTGACATGGCCCCTATATTTTAATTCCCATCACCTGAAATTCATGCCTCTCCTGTTAACCACTTCCACCCTGGAATAAACGTGCTGGCTGTCCATTCTATCAATGTCTCTTATTATTTTGTACATTTCAATCAAGTTGTTTCTCATCCTCCTTTGTTTCAAAGAGTAAAATCCGAGCTCAATCAGTCTTTCCGCATGAGATGTAGTCTCTAATCCAGGCAGCATCCTGGTGAATCTCTCTCTAAAGCTTACATATCAGTCCTGTAAATGAGGCAAGCACAATACACCCAAGTTTGGTCTAACCAGAATTTTGGAAAGCTGCAAAATTACCTTCTGGCTTTTGAACTCAATCAGACTGCTAAGATTTCTGCCACTAACCCTGTACTCTGTCTTCAGATTTGATCTTCTAAAGTTTATCACTTCACTCCACCTCCACCTCCACCAGGAACTCCACCTGCCATTTCTTAGCCAAGCTCTGCATCCTATCAATGACCCACTGTAACCTACAACAACCTTCTACACTATCCACAACACCACCATCCCTCATGTCAGCGGTGAACTTGCTAACCCACCTTTCCACTTTCCTCATCATTTATAAAAATCACAAAGAGCAGAGGTCCCGGTACAGATCTCTGCTGAACACCACTGGTAACCACTCTCCAGTTGGATACACTCCATCAATTTCTTTCCATTGTCCTCTGTGTGTAAGCCAATTTCAAATCCATGTAACCAAGTTTTCCTCGATCCCATGTCTCCTGACCTTCTGAACAAACCGACCAAGGAGGACCTTGTCAAATGCCTTACTAAAATCCATGTACACCACATCCACTGGTCTACCTTCATCCATTTCAATCTGTCTCATGAAGCACAACCTGGTTCTCACAAAGCCATGCTGACTTACCCTAGTAAGATTGTGCTTCTCCAAGTACTTGTAAATCATGTCTCTAAGAATCCTTTCCAATACATTGCCCACCACTGGTATAGCACTCAATGGTTTATCATTCCCAGGGTTATCCCAATTACTGTTTCCACCCTCCAATATTATGGCACTAGTATTGTGACTAGTGAGGATGTAAAGATCAGTATCAAAGACACAGCAATCTCTTCCATCACTTCCCAATGTAACCTTGGGTGTATCCTGCCTGACCCTGGGGTCTTATCTGTCCTAATGCTTTAAAAAATGTTCCAGCACATCCTTTTTCTTAACGTTAAGATGTTTCAGCATATTTAGTGAATATTCAGAGGTAAAATATTTTTTGGTGTGAATTGAAAGATCAATTCACAGAAACACGGATTGAGCTCCACTGACAACACCAAAGCTTAAGTAGTTATATAGCAACTGGGTTGGCAAGTAAAAGCAAAATTCATTTCCTATCCATTGTCCTTATTATTTTATTGGTTTTCAAGCAGTAACATTTTCTGAGAGTGGAACAGTTATTTGAATAATAACAGAGATAGATTCCCATTGTGTTTAAGTCATTGTGAATGGTACTTAAAGAAATGAATTCCAAGTTAAAAATATATTAAATGTTACTTTTCTGTTTGCCAAATTCATACTTCTTGAAAATCTTCAAAATCTGAAAATACATTGCACAACAGAAAGAAATCATTTGTCTCTAGACCTCAGGACTCAATTTTATTTAATATCTTCATGATCCCCTTGAGTCTATTTTTAATAAGAACAATAAATCTACTTCAGTGAAACACTTGAGATCCAATTGGATTGCTGGTTACTTCTGTTTGCATCAGCCATGCTAAATTTCATGAATGCAGATTCACTTGTTGAATTTATACATATTAATACTTGGGTATCAGATGAAAGTCTGTTGAGGTTGCAACTTTTAATTATCACTTATAATTTAAAAAGTTTTGTGCTTGATAGATCCTAATTCACTTTTTTTTTGAAGTTGTGATGACCTCTAATGGGACGTGGTCTTGTTACTAATTTATCTATGAAGCCCAGGCCAGTTTTAGTTAATTTGGAAGTTTGCTAGTCAGGTTTATATTGTTGTTACAGAATTCATAGTGCATATTGTATGTAGAAAATTGAGTGGCTTGGTAGCATACCGGTTAGTGCAAACGCTTTACAGTGCTGGTGATGACCACTTGTGGTTCAATTCCTGCTGCTGTGTGTAAGGAGTTTGTATGTTGTTCTTGTGACCGTGTGAGTTTCCTTCAGGTCTTCTGGCTTCCTTGCACATTTCAAAGAAAGGCAGTAACAGTTAGTGAGTTGTGGGTGTGCTATGTTGGTGCTAGAAGTTTGGTGAGTCTTGGACTGTGCAATGCCTTTCACTGTATGATTCGACAGTTTGATGTATATGTGACAACTAAATCTCATCCTAATCATATTATTAATCTTATTGTTACGTTTATTCTGTGTGGAGCTAGATATCAGTTATAACCAAAACTGCATGCACACTAATTTACAGACTTCAGTTCATCTGTATACTTAGAGTGATCTCCTGCATCCTTTATTCTAACACAAGCACTTTTGTCATAAACATGGTACTTGCCCATAACTGAGATTGTATTTCACATATAAATATTCCTTTGATCTGGTTCCAGGATAACATTACTTGGTATTATTACAGTTGCATCGAACAGGAATGCATTATCTATTCAAGTGTTGGATTTGAGACTAATATAGAATTGTTTTAAGGAGGTGCATAAGGAAAGGATCTGTAATTATTATTTGAAGAATGTCTTTGCAAACATTCGCCTGCCAATCATCATGGCAGTTGTTAGCAAGTTTCTTGGCAACAGGCGTGATCTCAAACAGTAAAGAAATGGATGATTTCAGCCTCCAGGTCTGTCACGAAAAGCATTTTCAGTGAATAGGAACAACCACAACAGATGATGACATGGATAGGTTTTATTAAGTCACATGAATGTAATACAGGGACCTGATCTGACCAAAGATATTTAATAAAAAATGTTTGTATAAAAGCAGCTTTTGAAGCGTCTTTAAGATTCAATTTGATAAATCTTGTAAGGGGATGCTCAAGAAAGTTCTTGGTGGATGCTTGCACTTATGTACGTACACAGAAAAGTTTTAACTCCATAGTATTGTTACATCACAATTCTCAATTTAAAAGGATTTATGCCAAGGCATCTTCTACTCCTTTGAACAAGAATGGAAACAACTCATCTTCCAACACAAGGGGATTCTCTGAAGAGGAAGGACTTTCTAAAACCATTTTGCTTGTCCAGTACTTAATTCTATTGTTAAGAATAGTGGGTGACCACAGATAGGAATAGACTTGGTGAAATAGGCGATGATAAAGCATTCCTACTTTTTCAATTTTTGGCACAAGGGAGCCCCAGATTGGAAGCACATGGACATTAAATAAGACAGGAAACATCAGGATTAATCTAAAAAGATGATGGGATCCTTCATGCAGCATGTAAATTTCTTATAGTCTTTGTTATAATCTGTAATTGTGATAGTCACTATTTAGTCAATTAAAACTGAATATTCCCAATATAAAAAAATTCAGCTGCTGCCTAGATGTAAATTTACAACAAATTATTCACAAGCAATGCTGTGTTTAAAGTCATGTACTAATCCAGGGAGGCATAAATGAAGACCTAGATGCTTGGTTTTGCTGAAAAGATGATAGTACACTCATAACTTCATCTGATCTGTTAACATAATCTATTGCTCATATTGCATACCAGAGTGACAATAGTAATTAGGACCCAGCCAATTCGAAGTATTGAATTTCAGAAAGCAATGACATGGAAATTCAACCCAAACTGTAAAGAAGCAAGCTCTGATGGAAAAATGCCCTTTTCATTAATGCTCCATTTAATTATCCAGCTGGGGAGAGGTAAGCAAAAGTTGACAGACATGAATGATTACAAAGACAGAAGGGTGCCCAGGATTAAAATAATTCAGATAATTTTTGCCTTTAAGATTAGAAGCTCTAATGCTCAAAAATCTGATTAAAAAGTACAGCAATAAGATTTCAGTTTGAAGTGAAGATGAACGGTGCAATAGCTTCTGTTTTCTCATCGGTTTCATTTCGCCGTGACGTCAACAACTTTTGTTAATTGCTGCAGATTAATTTCAGCAAAATTTTATTTGTTGAAAATCTGAATTAGTCATGGCTTGCACAGAGATAAAACCGTCATGGTAATAAACTTCTGATTTTTTTCAAAGGAATTGCATTTTTACTGAAAAATACAAAAAAAGTATTTTCAGGATAATAGAGGGCTTTGTTTGTGGAGCTAGAGCCACTATTCAATAAAGCTTTGTGGTTGTCAAAGTTAGTAGAAGGCAATTTAGGTTAACAAAGAGACCTTTTATCTCAAAGAAATCACTTGTTTCACACAATCCAATATATTTTATTGTTGAACTTTCTTTCACTAGTGCTGTGAATTATACAGCAAGTTTTGAGATAGGTCCCAACAGTGAAAACCTGCATTGCTGAATTATGCATAAAATATTTGATTTAAACTATTGTTTACTTAAATTGGAGTAGTTTTTCAGTGGTGTCATTGTAGCTTTTGTCTGAAATAACAACAAATTTCAAAATATTACATGTATTTTCTGTCACAAAGCTGTAGATAAAAAATAGATTACACATTGGTGTATCAAATCAGTGCTTCACCAACACACTGTCCAGAGAAAGTTGGAATGTCTCTTTGATCTTCATATTTGGTCATTGGCCATCACAGTTTGACATGCACCAGCCAGAATTTAGAAGACAGGTTTGAGGTGAAAAACATAAAGAGAAAAATAATGAAAGAAAATCATCATTTAAGGATAACAAAGAAAGAAGGAATGGAGGTAGTGTCAGCAAAATTACCTATCTACTCGCCAGGCTTAAGCAAGTGAACGGTGTTCATATGCATTTATTCAGAGAGTAATTAAGCCAAATAGACAATTTTTCTTGAGTATGATCAACAGTGGTCAGTTGACCCCAATTAGGAGGACACTAGGGATGTTCTTTCAAATGCACTGATCGAAACTGCTATATTCCCTTTTAATAGCTCAAAAATAGTGCTATGGGTTGTACTGATGCCATTTATGAATACTGAGAGCTTTTACAGCATATTATGAAGGTTAGTATTGTGGAGTATCCCTATATAATGCAGTTCTGTGACACCCTCACTGAGGTGTATTTAATTGATCTATCTATCACAAGTTAAGAAGGCTGCCAGCATTTAGCCCTGCCTGTGCATTCTCCATAGCCACCTCTCAAAGGGACCTCCTTTCTAACTACAAGCGAGTGTGCTGTGTTAATCAATGGATTTTCCATAGATATCAGCCAGGTAGAGCAGCGTTCCCAATTTGCAACAGAGACCTTGACAGGTTGGAGAAGAGATGATTGTAGGAAGCCACTGTGTATCTGGCTGGAGGCGCTCAACAAGGACTTAACAGGAATGGATTTTAATGGCAGCTGAAGGAAATGTAGACGAAGTCTTCTCTAAGTATGAGGCTTGGCTGACCTCCCTAATGCAGCAGCGTTGCAGAAAATTCAGGAGTGGGTGGAGATGAACGATCCTGAGAAAGGAATCAGAGACTCACAATGAACTTATCTCTGTGGACAAAACAGTTAAGGCAAAGGAGAAGATGTATTTGATGTTACAGTGGGTCAAAAACCTCTGAGAATAGAAAATGGAGTGTGACTCATCATCCTTTAAATCACACAATGTCAGGAAAAATGTGGTTAGTATAAGCTAGTTGTGCTATGAGTAAACAAGGACTGCCATTAATCAAACAATGAGGTTGGAGATCACACTGTGTAAAGAGCAAAATTTGTCTCCACTGTTGACACTACTTGCGAGGCTGGTGGGGGGATTCAGGGCTTTAGGGACAGTTTTTTATTCAGTAGGAAGGAGCTGGAAAAAATTCCGCTCTAATGTTAGGTGCTGAGTTTTCTATTAGGCTAATCCCCTTGGTTGTATGGCTAAGATATAAACAGCCTGTAATGTTTCCACATATACTGTTGACATATAATGTAAATGCTCTACACTTCTCACCAATTGGAGGGTTAATGGTGCTCATTGAACCCTATGCCAGGAATAAATCAATGGCTTCAAAAGAGGCAGAGAGGAGAACACTGAAAAATTACTTCCTCTTCCTGAGTACTGTTAAAGAATTATTCTCCAGAATTGTGAAGACAATTGGATTCTTACACATATATTTTGAATTAATGTATGATGTACAGATTTAGAGAGTACATTTGGTCATCTAAAAGTTTTAACTCACTTGTTAAAATTCCTGCAACAAGAAGTTCAGCATTTTGTTTGAAGCAGTGCTGCACCTATGCTAGTAGGTCTATATCAGCAATATTATTAGTACTGCCATGTTGTCTGAAAATATAATTTTAAGTTGAATGTAAAATGTCATTGAGATGATGCAGTTGAATTCTTTGTAACATTTAATTTCTAAAGATGATTTTGATTTGTTGGGTTGTACACTTCAGCGAATATCATTTGAATCTAGTCTGATTTATTTTCTTTGTTGTATTTGTTGCAAATCAACCGTCACAGAGAATGCGTTTGAAGAAACAGGTCTGGTGTAGTTTTCAGCTCTAGTCTTGTTTTGTCTCATTTTGACAGAAATCCTCAGACACATCCATGGTCGCTGTCAGCATTTTAAAATGAGAGTCAACACTTCAAACCATGAAAATATTTTAGTACTTCACTGGGAAAATCGGTGTTTTCTATAGGATTAGATATATTCCATTAGATTCTGTTAATCATTTACCTTTAATAGTGGACTGACAGCTATCAACACTAATTGGAAAGTGGAATTTCCACAATTGGAAAGTGGAAATGATTGCACATATTATTTTCAGTCATTACAAATTTTTTGCTGCCATAACAAAAAAAAACAGTCCCTTGCAAATATTTGTTGCTGTGGTAGCAATAGAGCTGTTAGTGCTTGCCACAACTTACTTGTAAAATTAATAGACCTCTTTGCCATTGATGATAACTGCATAATGTCAACAAACCCACGAATCCCCAGTATGTTCTCGTGTTGTAAGCCAACAATGGAGCATTTTGAATAGATACCAATTATTAATGTTGTGTCCAGTTTCAGAAAAATGTTGGAGTAATAAGAGCATTACCAAGCTGAAAAAAAAGCTCTCAATTGCAGAAGCCACCCAACAAAACAATGAATTGGTCTGCTTGGTTTGATTCTTACAGAACGGTCCGCTAAATAAGATAGGTTTGCAAAGAAGCAAAACAAGGGGCTAAAGGGAATGGCCCCTGAATAACTCAGAGACAGTGCAAAACACAACAGCCCAGATCCATTTGTCTGATGCTTATAAATGATATCAACTGATTCACATCAATAGGAAGCCCAGTTGCAAGAGGACAAACAGGAAGTGAGTTATTGAGCGGCAAGTGATAGTAGTTGTTTATTGAACAGAATCTTAAATTGGGATGCATGTAAGAATATTGGAGATATCACACTTTTATTTTCTGTTGTGGAATGGGAAGCTATGTTGAGAGAGATGGAGCAGGAGGGATGTCTTGCCACAAGTTCCATGAAACCTTCTAGAGATGCTGAGATATCAGAGGGAAGAGATCATAGTGTGCAATCAACAGGGATGCCCTGCATACAGTGATGCAGAGAGATCAGTAATTTTGCAAACAAGGAGGGTCAAGGATGGTGAACATTCTTCAAATGTTGTATCCCGTTACCTCCTTCCTCTTTGACAGACCATTGGGTCAAGGATCACTTTGGCTCTTTTAGCTGTCAAGTGATTGAAGTGTTTGCTGTGGGATCTATGGACTCTGCCACAGGTGGGGTAAGTGGGGCTTGTCTGGGAGGGTAGGTGAGGAGTTTAGTGCAATGTGTAGTGCCTCCGCTGTTTGCACAAGGCCTCCAAGTGAAACTTGTGGGGTTCAATGCCTTCCCAGGTGCTTTTCTTTATTTTAAGTAATCACATGACAAGAATTCAGTTTTTAGTCTCTGAGATCATGACTTTGAGAACATCCTCCTCAGTTGTTTTTTGGAATTCTGTTCCAATTTGGAGCCTGTAGTTGATGGCTTGTTTCTAAAATGTTGTATCAAGTGCATGGATGATGTGACTCACTCACTAATGCTGCTTAAGCAGACCAGAGCTTATTGTGTTAAGTATGAATCGAGGATTGTTGAGGCTTACTGACCATGCTCTGTATCTATCAGGACTTGAAATGAGTATTCATATGCTTCAGCATGTGCTCAGACATTTAGCACTGTGACAAGATTTATATCCACACTTTACATCTTCTATACACTGCCAGCTTTCAGCCATCACTGATTGCATGATATTCAGGCAATCCGAATCGTTCAAAATCACTGCATGACAATCGCTGATATGCTGACGTGTTACTTTGCAAGAAGTGCTGCCACACAACTGGAGGCTCTGGCTGATAAAAGGTAATGGTTACGGCCGCATCATTCCAAACAGTGTAAAAGACATCAGGGTCAGAAGTCAGTTTGCCACCAGGTAGCCCTTGTTACTCAGTGGGCGTTAATGCATGTACGTGATGTACTGTCTGTAGTTAAACGTTAGCTAGGTATTGAAAGAGTACAATTTTTCTGGGTGAGTTTCATCTCTAAATTGCCATAGAGCAATGCTACCCCAAACCATAAAGAACCTGCAATCCTTAAAACCCCATACGCTGTGTTCACCTGCTGTAGTCATCAGCTGAATGATGTTGCAAACATCTCCCGCTCCAGGAGCATGATACATAAATTTGCATGTCATTAGCAGTAACTTCCGGTTCTCATTACTCCATGAAATAGGAGTTGTGGCTATTGTAAGTGGCAGATATTAGTGAAGACCTCCTTTTTAATACATGGATTAACCACACATACTTACTTGCTAAGATTCTTGGAGAATGATTCCCCTTAAAAGAGCTGGGTAAGCATGACTTCCCACTCAGAGTCCTTCTCCTCTCTTCCTCCCAACCAGCAACTGCCCTGCAAGTTAAGTTTCTGCTGAGGAAAGTGATGGACACAAAAGAATAAAGGAAATGGGAGAAAGACTAGACTATCTGACCCCTGAGCATACCGAATAATTCAGTATGATAGCTTCTGACCTACCCGGGGCCTCAGCATCTCTTCTTCACCAGATTCCCATAGCTTCAATGACCTGATCTTTCAAAAGTGTATCTGCATTTGCCTTACACACCTCTAGTGATCTAGCTTCCATAGCCCCGTGGGACAAAGAATTCCAGAGATTTACTACCCTTTTGAGAAGAAATTTTTACTCTACATCTTTGTAAACAAGCACCCCCTTGTAAGTATGTTCCTTGTTGAAGGACAACCTAGCAGTGAAAGTACTGCTGTACCATGTCAAACTTCTCGGAAGAATGAAAACCATTCATCATTCATCATTTTTCTAAACTCTACTGAGTACAGACCCAAGCTGTTTTGCCTCTCTTCAGTGGTTTAATTGTTCCATTTAATATCAGAGACTGCATGCAGTATACATGCAGTCTTACTCTTTGTCGACGTCCATGAAGCAGAAGAAAACTCCAAAGAATGAATGACAGGAAAGTTTTAGAACCCCGAAACCCCCCACCCCTCTCCCACAGGCAAGCAGCAGCGAAGCATCAACCCTACGCCTTTCCCTGAACCCCACCTGTACTAGCAGGAAGCATCAGCGCCCATCACCCACCAAGCAAGCTCCCAGGAGCCCAAAAAAACTACAGTCCATAACCCAGCACTTCAACATGCCACAGGCTCAATCTGTCACTAACAAGGGATCACTCATTCCTCAGCAAGAGGGAGACCAACCTCTTGATAGGCCAACCATCTTATCCCTGGTAAGTCTCCTTTGGACTGCTTCCATTGCTGCTATAATATCCTTTTAGGGTACGGGGCCAAAACTGTGGCGCAGTACTCTGAGTGTATCATCACTGACATCCATTACAATTGCTAAAAACCCTCTGTATTCGTAATCTCCATGTCCTTTGGAATGAAACCAAAATGCAGTTTGCCTTCTTATTGACTTATTGGTCTTGCTTGCTAGCTTGTTGTGATTTTCATAGTAAAACACACACAAAATGCTGGAGGAACTCAACAGGTCAGGCAGCATCTATGGAATTGAATAAAGAGTTGACTTTTCAGGCTGTGACCCTTCTTCAGAACTGGAAAGGAAAGAGGAAAATGGTAGAATAAAAAGGTGAGGGGAGGGGAAGGATAGTTAGATGGTGAAAGATGAGGCCAGGTGGGTTTGAAAGTTAAAGGGCTGGAGAAGGAGGAATCTGATAGGAGAGGAAAGTTGGACCATGGGAGAAAAGGAAGAATTGGCACCAGGGCGAAGAGATAGACAGGCGAGAGGGGATTCAATGCCGTGAACTCTGAATTTATGCACCTCTTATGCAAAACTCTCCAAATGTCTTTTGGAAATTTGATTACACTACTTCTACTTGTTTCCACCTCTCGCCTTTCTGTGAGACTATCTCCCATCTTCGAAGAATTTAAGCTTTCTTATATGTTTTGTCCTTTCCTCTTTACTTAATGAGTCCATCATTATGTCCACATTAGATACTCAATTAGCTGTCCTATAATTACCCACCTGTTGTCTTCCTCTCTTCTTGAACAATAGAATCACATTTGCTGTTTTCCAATCTTCTCGTACCCTCCTCAAACTTGGTGAATTTTGAAAAATTGCAGCAAATTGGACCACTCTCTCTGCAGCCACTTCGTTTGAGGCTCTTGATTACAGGCCAACAGCTGCTGACAACTGGGTTGCATTTAATCCTCTGAGCTTTTCTAATATTATGTCCTTTATAAGTTCTTCCATGTTATCTAAAATTAACCCAGCTGCTACCTTTAGGCTATTATGGTGTCATGCACAATAAACAATTATGCCAAAGATTTATTTAATGATACTACCTTCTGGCATTCAAGTGCATGTTTTGCTTTATAAAGTTTGGAGTAGATTTTTATTTGGAGCATTGATGACCAATTAGGTAATCCTGGCATAAATTCTCAAAGCATCTGTCCAATCTAATTTTTTTCTTGATGTTTATTTGCAACAGATGAGTTAATGTTCTGCTGCCTCAATACAATGATGGGGTGGTATAATAGGTGAATATTTTGAGAAGAAGCCATCTCATACATTCCTCTCTTAATTTAGTCTATGAATTACCCAACCTAACCATACTGTCAGTGATCTGTGTACTTCCTCCACTGGTTAAACAGATGGGCCCAATTTACTGTCACCCCAACTGTCAAAACTGGTGAGGAATTCTTCAGCTGAATGTTCAAAGTCCTATTAAAATCACTTGCAACTTCAATGACAAATGCACTGGTTATTGTTTCAGTGCTTTGCTGTCATTGACTACATGTTTTTATGTTACCTTGGTCTCCTTTCCTCTCAAGTCTGTCATTGCTAAATTTGACAGACATTGTGGTTTGTTAAGAATAATGAACAGAAGGAATTGGCTGACTGCAGTGATTTTAGCACTGAGAAGGTACAAGTCCCTCAGTTCTCACACCACCAGGTTCAAGAGCAGTTACTACCCCTCAAGCATTAAGTACTTGAACAAAAGGGGTTAATAGCACTCAATTTCACTTGCCCCACCATTGGAAAGTTCCCACAACCAATGAATTCACTTTCAAGGATGCATCATCTCGTGTTCTTGTTTTTTATTGCTATTTATTTATGTTTGCATTTGCACATTTTGTTGTCTTCCGAACTCTGGTTGATCTTTCATTGATCCTGTTATTGGTACTATTCTGCAGATTTGTTGAGTATGCCCAAAAATGAACTTCGGGGTTGTATATGGTAACATATATTTACTTTAATAATAAAATTTACTTTGAACTTTATAAGGTTCAAATGTTCCTCCTCAGGTTCACGTGCCCCAATATTTATGTGGTCCAAAGTACTATGGATTGCAATGTAACAGAGTTCCTAACACAAAGTTCAGAATTCATTTTGTTACTTACTTCAGTCTTTTTAACTTGGGAAGAACCATAGGAAGATTTGTAACATATCTAAGTCAGGAAGTTTATGAAGATTACATAACTTGGAATAAAGCTGTTCTTTCCAATATCGGAGTGATATTAGAATCAGGTCCATTATCACTGTTGTGTCATGAAATTTGTTTTACAGGAGTAGGCCAGTGCAAGACATATAAAACTATTATGTTACAAAAACAAATAACTAGTGTTAAGGACAAATTAAAAGTTAGCGTTGATGGGTTCATGACCCTTTCAGAAATCTGACGAGGAGGGGAAGAAGCTGTTCTTAAAATGTTAGGTGTTCAGACTCCTGTACCTCCTCACTGATGGTAGTGTTGCAAGTATTACCACTTACAATAATGATCAATGAGGCACAGAGAGATCTGTATTTTTCAACAATTACCTTTATTGCTTAAACTAATGAGTACGTGAATTCATACACTAAATACCTTATGTGCACACCCGCTAAGTATCCTGAATAGTCAAAGAATAGCAAAGATGTTGCCCTGACAAAGTAGTCTACGCTGGCCAGGCCACGTGTTCCACACAGGGTCACTCGCGCTTGTATTGGTGATAGTCATACTTCGAAGTTACTGCTGCCAGCACAAACGAAGCATCCACTATTATATCCATTTCATATCAATTCAAATATTGCATCCCAGTGTCATTGGCCACAGGTCATGTGTTTGATCTTTGACACCTTGCTATTGGCTTTGCTCCATTTATTGCCCTCTTCACACCAAGTGATAGTCAATAATTTATAGCTCTTTGTTCTTAATCAGCAACCAGCTCAAATCACTCCAGGCCCAATATTCACAAACCTGCATGCTACATTCAACCAGAGAACAAATGATCCCCAGTCCAGTAGTTTACCCAAAGTATCATTGTGTCTTTAAAACGTTGATCAAGCCAAGCATGTCAAGCTCACCACGTGGAGAACAGAGTCATTTCACAAAATGGCAGCCTCCATCCCCAAACACGCAGCAGGAATGAAGACAATTGGTCTGTTTGCTTCCACTGTCCTTGATTCATTTGAATTCACTGATTTGTAGACTGCCGCTCTTTCTGGCCAACAGTTGTAAAATAATTAATTGGGAGACCACCTCCTGAAGATGCCATTGATGGTGAGTAGGGTTTTGCCTGGAATGGAGGTGGTCTTTTGTGATCCTGTGCATTGGAGGCTCCATACAACACTGAGGTACTGCCCTCCATTGTACAGTTGTGGAAATTTGTAAGCCTATGGTGACATACCAAATCTTCTCAAGGACATCATGAACGAGAGCCACTGACATGACTTTTGTAGTGATTGTAACAATGTGTTGGGACCAGGATAAATCCTCTGAGATGTTATCAGTCAGGAACCTGAAACTGCCCACACTTGCCAAAGCTGATCCCTCAATGAGGGCATTTATTGGATTGGAAAAGCACATTCTGAATCTTTGGTTGTGAAAGCTTATTTCTATCTAAAGTCCTATATCTATATGAATTCCTGATCTGTTATGTAAATTTCTAGTTCATCTTTGCATCGTTCCCATCTCCCATCTCCTTACAGTGAAGATCACATGCAAAGACAGGTGGTAATACACACGTGCACACGCACAGCAGATTACAAATTCTGGCAGGTTTGTTTCTGAAGAAAACTGACCATGTCCTCTTAAAAAGAAACTGTGCCTGAAAATGAGTAATCAGAATATGAAAGGAATATTTTTTTCTTGATGCTTGTCCTGTTCCATATCCATAACCCTTCAGATTGTGCAGCATCGCACAATTCCACAGATCCCTTGTGGCTTTCAGGATTAGTCTTGGTCTTTAAGTCTTTGCAATGTGAAAGAGTGATGAAATAAGTGAGGGTACATAAAATTTGTATTTCAGACACTTGTTTGGAGCGTGATGTTGTTTAACATTTGTCTGCCAAGCAAGTGGGACCAGGACAAGCAATTACCTGATTCCTGAAGAATCAGTGTTTTATTCTTTTAAAAAATCAGTTAAATTGGATGACAAATTACCATATTTAACAAAGGTTGTAAGTGACAATACTACATCCAGCTGGGTCTTAATGTTCTGCAGCCTGGAAGTTTGAATCTCTCCAGAACTGAATTCCCTTTTGTCCCAGAAGTACATTGTGTCTCCGAAGTTTGATCTGTTTTGTGTAGATTTCTTAGATTTTTATGCTTTTGGAATGCTTATAAACACTTATAGCAGTACTAAAAGCACAACCAATGGTTGATCTAGAGTAGGGCTTCCCAGCCATGGAGTCTTTCCATTAATTGATTCCACGAACCCCTCGGCAAATGGTAAGGCTCCATGACACAAAAAAGGTTAGGAGTTTTTGATCTAGAGTGATGGTTGGAAAGACAATTGCATCAATCTGATTGGTTTTGATTCTCTTTTATTTTAAATTGCTAGCTGTAGGTAGCTAGTTATTTTCATTTTTAACTTCAGCTATCAGCAACTAGGAAGTATTATAAATTTATCATCTATTATCCCTCTGTCAGCACTTTGGGTGTCATAGTTTCATGTAAACTGAACATTATGTTGTGACCGCTGAAACTCAGTGAAGCCATTTACCAAAAGGATAGCATTTGCTTTAAAATTACTTAAACCTAGTTTCCAGTTGTGTCAGTAAGTATCATTACTTGTCAGTTTAACGTGGTAGGATAATGAAATCACTAGAAGGAAAGGGTATTGTCAAAAAAAGACATCTCTTTACCTGAGAGTTACATTAAAATCGAAGAGATTTCTCCCTTCATGGAACTCTTGCACAGCTGAATCTCAATTATATATAGTGAGTTACTGTTAAACTCAGCATTAGGCCACTTGTTCAATGCTGTTCTGAATGGACAAGTATTTTTGTCTTTCTTCAGTATTAAAGAAATGGAAGCTCTATAAAAAGATTGTGGCAAATTCCTCAATCTAATTGCTTCTTCAAAAACCCTGCATAACCAAGGAGAAAGAGTAGCAGAAAAACATTTTAAAAATTCTACTGTATACCCATCTGGACCTGCTGCTTTCCCAGAATTCATTGAGGAAATAACCCCTTTGATTTCTGCGTCCGTAATAGGAGTATCTAATATTGAAAGATCATCGGATGATAATTTTGGAAAATTCAATTTCCCAAGAAAATCACACATGGTATTACGATCCTGAGGGAATTCAGATTGATACAGGGAGGTATAAAAGTCTTGAAAGGACTTATTTATCTCATCATGGTTAACTGTCAAATCCCCATTCTGCTGACGAATCTTAGTGATTTGACATTTAACCAAAGCACTCTTCAACTGACTAGCTAACAGTTTACCTGATTTATCATTATGTATATAAAAATCAGATCTGGTTTTCATTAATTGATTTTCAATCGGAGATGTAAGTAATAAACTATGTTCCATTTGAAGTTCAACCCTTTGTTTGTAAAGCTCCTTACTAGGAGTGATCGAATATTTCTTGTCAATCTCTTTAATTTTATCAACCAATAAAAGAGTTTCCTTCTTAATGCGTTTTCTCAGACCAACAGAGTAAGAGATAATCTGTCCACATATATACGCTTTAAAAGTGTGCCAAAGTGTTCCGCAAGAAATATCATCCGTTGAATTAGTTGAAAAGAAGAAATCGATCTGTTCCTTCATAATTTTAATAAAGTCCGGATCTTGCAGTAAGGTAGAGTCAAATCGCCATTGTCTAACATTAGAAGCTGTATCCGTAAATTTAATAGAAAGTTTTAATGGAGCATGGTCAGAGATAGCTATAATATCATAATTACAACCAATTACCGATGGAATAAAACAAGAGTCAATAAAAAAATAATCAATTCTCGAATAAGAATAATAAACACGTGAGAAAAAAGAAAACTCTTTGTCGTTAGGATGCCGAAATCTCCAAATATCAAAAACTCCATTATCAGTCAAAAAGGAGTTAATACAAGTGGCCGACTTATTGGGTAAAGTCTGAATAGATATAGACTTATCCATCAAAGGATTTAAACAACAATTAAAGTCACCACCCATTATTAACTTATATTCATTTAGATTAGGTAAAGAAGTAAATAAGGACTTAAAAAAATCAGGACAATCCACATTTGGAGCGTAAACATTAACCATAGCAACCTTTTTATTACAAAGTAAACCCGTAATTAACGAAAATCTACCATTCGGATCCGAAAAGATATCGTGTTGAACAAATGCAATAGAGGAGTCAATAAAAATTGAAACTCCCTTTACTTTGGCATTCAAATTCGAATGATACTGTTGACCCCGCCAAGACCTAAAAAAGCGATATTTGTCCTCCTTCCTCACATGAGTTTCTTGTACATAAATGATATGAGCATTAAGTCTTTGGAATACTTTGAAAATCTTCTTTCGTTTAATCGTATGGTTTAAACCATTAGTATTCCAAGACACAAAATTAATGGTCTGAGCCATAATTCTAAAATCAACCCTTTGGTATAAACAGGGTTAACCAAATTAAAAACTCATGCACCCGGAAGAGGAACAAAAATAAAGAGCGGACCGGGAAGTGACGACATTGTAGACATATTTGAAGTTCAAAAACAGCCCAAATGAAAAAACTAAAACAAACTGGTAAAAGAAAAATGGAGTTAGAAAACAGACCACCCCCACCCACACAAGAAAAAGAAAAAAAAAGCCAAAATATGGCTAGAAAAAGCAAAAAATGATACTAATTCTACCCCTATATCAGTGGAACACCACTCCGTATATAAAGGATATATATAAAAAAAAACCACCCCCTTTAAAAACTATAATCACTATACTAAAACCACTCTTCTTAATATAATTAGTTGTAAAAAAAAGAATATAAATACTGAAGAAAGATAAAGACCCTACTGACTGTGCATCCTATAGACCAATATCTTTATTGAATGTAGATTCCAAGATCTTTTCCAAGTTACTGGCATCCAGGTTGGAGAAGGTATTACCTCAAATCATTTCGGAAGATCAAACCGGTTTTATTAAAAATCGCTATTCTTTTTTCAATGTTAGGAGATTACTGAATATTGTTTATACTCCTTCACATAGTACTTCAGAATGTGTTATTTCATTAGATGCGGAAAAAGCATTTGATAGAGTTGAATGGCCTTATTATTTAATGTGTTGGAGAAGTTTAATTTTAGTCCGACATTCATTTCCTGGATTAAACTGATTTATCACACTCCAGTAGCCTCGGTGTTTACTAATAATCAAAGATCTCCCTTTTTTCATTTATTTCGGAGCACTAGACAAGGTTGTCCTCTTAGCCCATTACTATTTAACATTGCTTTAGAACCTTTGGCAATTGCCATCAGAGAATCACAGGATATTTCGGGTATTAATCGTGGGACAGATATTCACAAGTTATCTTTGTATGCAGATGATTTATTATTATTCATTTCTAACCCTGAGAAATCTATTCCAGCAGTTCTATCATTGTTGGCTCAATTTAGTGAGATTTCTGGGTATAAGTTAAATCTTAATAAGACTGAATTGTTTCCTTTGAATAGACAGGTCCCAATTTATGGAAATTTACCTTTTAACAGTTAATGACTCGTTTATTTACTTAGGGATTAAGATCACAAAAAACCATAAAGAATTATTTAGGTTTAATTTTCTACCCTTAATTGATCAGATTAAAGGCTTGTTTACTAAGTGGTCACCATTATCTTTATCTCTGATAGGTAGGATTAATGCTATTAAGATGGTTATTTTACCTAAGTTTTTATATATTTTTCAAGCGGTACCAATTTTTATTCCGAAATCTTTTTTTACTAATGTTGATTCAAAAATTTCCTCATATATATGGCAGAATAAAAATCCCAGGTTAGGTAAAATATACTTACAGAAGACAAAGAAGGAAGGTGGGTTAGCATTACCTAATTTCAGATATTATTATTGGGCAGTTAATATTAGATATTTGTTATGTTGGTTGAAAGAATGGGATGGATCTTTTGGCCCTCATTGGGTGAGTTTGGACATTAAATCGGTACCAGGTTATGCTCTGGGTTCTATTTTAAGGACTTCTTTCCCTTTTGCTCTTTCTAAATTGCCAAAATGAATTGACAACCCAATAGTTAAACATACTTTACGTATATGGTTTCAATTTTGGGAATTTTTCGGGTTGACTCAATTCGTTTTAAATATTCCTATTGTATCTAATTGCTTTTTCCACCCTTCAATTATAGATCAAGCTTATTTGGCTTGGAAAACTAAGGGATTACTAAGATTTTCTGATTTATTTTTGGACAATTGATTTGTGTCTTTTGAGCAATTATCTAATAAATATAATTTGCCTAGATTTCATTTTTTTAGATATTTACAGATTAGGCACTTTTTAAGTACTGTACTTCTTACGTTTCCAAATATTGTGTCTTCAGATATTTTGGAGAGTTTGTTTGAATTAAACACATTTCAAAAAGGACTTATATCAAAACTTTATAATATAATTATGAAGATACGTTCAGAGCCCCTTTATAAGACAAAAAATGATTGGGAAATCAATTAATCTTATTATTCCTATTGAGAATTGGGATAGAATTCTTCAATTAGTTAATACATCATCTATATGTGCCAAACATTCATTAATACAGTTTAAGGTCGTACATAGGGCCCATATGTCCAAGGATAAATTAGCTCATTTTTACTCTTATATAAATCCTATTTGTGATAGATGTCAATTTGAAACTGCGTCTTTAATTCATATGTTTTGGTCATGTCCGCTTTTGAAAAAATATTGGAAAGATATTTTTGATATTATCTCTGCGGTATTGAACATCGATTTACAACCCCATCCTATCACCGCAATTTTTGGTTTACCAATGATGGACTCACTTCATTTATCTTCTTCTGCCTGTCGAATGATTGCATTTCTCACCCTGATGGCTAGAAGATCTATTTTGCTGAATTGCAAGGAAATTAATCCTCCCACTGTATTTCATTGGTTTTCTCAAACTATGTTATGTTTAAATTTAGAAAAAATTAGAAGTGGTGTATTTGATACTTATATTAAATTTGAAAAGATATGGAGACCATTTATTCAATCTTTTCATATGATGTAATATGACCCTGTTCCAAGCTTATTTGATTTTCTTTAATCTTATTTATGTTGAGAGGATCGGAGTTGATGACACTGATGATTATGTATTCTTGTGAGATATTATAAACAGCCCTTTTTTTTCTTTTTCTAGTTTTTCCTTCTTTTTTTGCTTTTTTTCTTCTTTATTAGCTATTAGATTAGTAGTTTAGTTATTTTTGCATAACATTTTTTTTCTTTTTTCTGTTTTTTTATATATTATATATTATGAAATACCTAGATTTACCTTGTTCATACATATACTGTATGGTTCATGTTTTGGGAAAACTCATTTATACTGTAATCATTGCTTATGTATTCTTTAATGTGCAATGGGAATTTGTATGTTTGTAATCCCTTTATCAATATATCAATTGTATTTTGTTCATATTATTAATAATAATAAAGATTGAAAAAAGAAAGTATTTTTGGAGTGCCCTTTAAATGCTGCTTCCATCCTTGGCCACACATTTACTATTCAGCAGGCATGGATGAAGTTCATTTATAATGTGAGAATGCATATTAATAAGTGTTTCTGCAGGGCCTTAAGGATTTCCCATGTCAGCATAAATCAAGTGGCTGGTGCCATAACAATAATATTCATGAATTCTTTCCCAGGATCACCAGTAAATAATTTTATCCGTCAGGAAATGAGGAAGCAGCATTATGTCTACAACAGTGGGGAAGCCCATATAATCACTGTCATGCAATTCGTCTGTTTGTAGATTGATTTTTGAATTAATTTGCCTTTTGTAAAGAAGTCTCCAGCAAAAACAGAAAAGAAATACGTAATTGCTTGCTCTACGATGGACGGCAGAAAGCTCACTGTACACAATCAGAGCACTCGATGAGAATCCCCACACCTAACATAAAAGTGTGTGTCTTTAATAATAGAAGAAGAAACAAACCCATTCATAAAGAGGAAAGGACTTAACCAACCCGTTTTTCTGATAATAATCTGTTTGAACATCCATGTAAGTCTTAGGACTCTCTGTTGACCTTATATGTTTTGATCTTTCTTGCAGAATATCCTTCACAGCTAATTATTGATGTTGAGAAGTCAGTCAGTGAAACCATGGATATAAAAGAACGGAAACCTTACCGATCTTTAACTAAAAATAGGCGTGAAAAAGAGCGGCGATACACCAGTTCTTCAGTGGAAAGCGAAGACATCAAAATGCCTCACAAGTCCTACAGCTCCAGTGAAACGCTGAAAGCCTACGACCAGGACCCAAGGCTGGCCTATAGCAGCCGTGTCAAAGAAGCAGTTCATCAGGAATCAGATGAATACTGCAGACCAGGTACTTTACATTTTGTTTTTATTTTTGTTTACTGCTAAGTGCAAACATAAAGAATGAAAGCAGCCAGTTAAGAGAAACAATAACATCACAAGAACAAAGACTGTAGAAAATGAGGTACATAGCCCAATATGTTTCTCAGTTAAAAGTAACACAGTAGCTACACCCCAATCAGAAAATCCCTTCATGCATCCATTATAGAAACAAGCATTTCAACTGCAGTCCCTGGTATAAAATAAATTGGGACTAAATTACAAAAGAGGTGAAGTAGTTTCAAGCAGGACAAAGGATTAAAGGTGCAGAATATGCCAAGAAAGGAGATGCTTAAAGGGAAGGGGGGGAATTTATTTAAAAAGAATACTAGAGAATTGAGGCATGTTGACTGCAAAGTTATGGAGCAAAGTGAATGAAAGCATGGATAAAGTAAGGCTGGAGTAGACATCACTCTAATGTGTGTTGATTTTGGAAAGATCTGAAACCAATATTGTAAAAGGTGCAAATAGGACTTGTCAGTGAAAAGTGTGCGGGACAGAATGCAGAATAAAGATCAGATTTGCTTAGATGGACTAATGGTGGGTTGGTGACATAATCGGGAGAGATCAATCTTTAAGTTAATACAAACTCAGGTGAATTAATTAATTGGAGTTGCAGTATAATAAAATAGGTATAACTGTAAAAAGAGAAAAGAGATATCAAGATTAATGTAGAATAATAATAAAAAGTGCAGTAATAGGTAACATGGGGCCTTTAAAAGCAGATGCAGGTCAAATGAAAATATTTATAAATGGCTATGTGATAAAGGACCATATATTCAAGTTTGCCTTTGACACAAAGATTGGTGGCATAGTAAGTAGTGTCGATTGGAGCATAAAATTGCAAAGAGACGTTGATGGATGATGTGAGTGGGTAAATCTGTCACAGATGGATTTCACGACAGGAAAATATGAGATTGTCCATTCTGGATAAAACTGAATAGATTAGAGTTTTTTTTTTATGTGGCTAAATAGCTGGCATTGGTGGAACTCCAAGGGGAATGAAACATCTTGTACACTATTCACAGAAACAAGGTAGTTCATGACAAAAAAGAGAATTTCATTGAAGGAAATACTAGCATCATTAGGTGATGAAAGAAAAAGTGAAAGGGATTTTTTTGTTTATATCAGTTCAAAGCTCTGAATACACAATACTTCTGGGTAACTCTAAGGAAGATGGATTTATTGCTATTTGAAAGAAATGCAATACAAATTAACTTGAATATAAATTACAGTTGCATCTGGTATACAGAAAGTTGAAGCATAATTTCATTGAGGATTTAGCAATATTTAGAGGAGGTTACCAAATATATAGGAAATAATTACATTAAAGGAGGGTTTAGCACACAGGATTTCAGAGACAGGTTATCGGAAGGAAACATTTTTCACTCAAATATCAGAGGAATATGAACCTGATCCCACAACAACAATGGATAGAGGCTCAATAACTAATATTTTGAAGATTTTTTTTTAAAGATTAGCTTTATTTGTCACACGTACATCAAAACAATGAAATGCGCCATTTGTGTCGATGACCAACACAATCTGAGGGTGTGCTGAAGGCAGCCTGCAAGTGTTGTCATGTTTCTGGCACCAACATAACATGTCCTCAGCTTATAAAACCTAAACTGTAGCTCTTTGGACTGTGGGAGGAAACCAGAGTACCCAGAGGAAACCCACATGGTCATGGGGAGAACGTACAAAGCCTTTCCAGACAGCAGCAAGAATTGATCCCTGATTGCCGATCTCTGGTGCTGAACTAACTGCTGCACTACCATGCTGCCAACATCAATAATATTTAAGACAGAAGTTGAAAATCTTCAGGCTGTAAAGGGCTAGAGAGCCAGTGTATGAGGGTGTAGACATGCTTTGACCTGATTGCATGGCATGTTTGTAGAGCTGGTGTCGTGGTTTCTCGTAACCCAGAAATGGCCAAGAGACACAGAAGATTCTTCAAGAAGGGTTAAACTTTAATTTGCAAATCAAAGCTTTGACAGTCATTGAGCTAGTCGCTGATTGCCCACCGATCCCCGGACACGGCATTTTTTATATCAATCTCCTGGTCCAGTTTCACATGTACCACACGTATGCCCCATTGACTTAATTATGTTCTAATCTACATCTCTTAACTACCTCTCATTAACACACCATTGTCTTTTACATTCCTAAGATTTCATTCTCTGGCAAATACCAAGTTTACATTCTTAATACTTCATTCTCCTGCTAAATTGGGTACATGCATAGCAAATAGCAAGTTTCAAAGCTGACTACATCTCTTTAGCTACCTCTCATTAACACACTATTGTCTTTTACATTCCTAGGATTTCATTTTAGTTACATGCACAGCAGGCTGACTACATAGTTTTGGTTACACAGCAAATAATACAACTTTTATACTCCAATATATCCCCCCTTTGAGATCCAGAGGGTCTCACACAGAGAAAAGACTAAGAGTTCGCGCACAAAAGCCCCAATAAACTCAAGCATTTATTCCCAAATCTCGGGTTAAACTATAATTTTCTGCGCCAAAACCTCAAAGTATTTTCTCCCTGTTACCCTGGGCCGCTAAGCCAAAAACCTGTCCCTCTGTACCTGAGACAGGGAAAAAGACTCAGAAGCCCTTACAATCTACTCCCACACTGTCATTTTGCTCTTGTTCATCCTGCAGGTGTTGTAGGCTGTAACAATACATTTTCGGTGTTTCTTTCTCCACTAAGCTTGCTTCAGTAATTGCCACAAGCATCGAAAATTGTTTGGTTGCAGCACGCACTACAAGAGATTTGAGACAAGGAAGAAAACAGCACAGCACAAACGCACAGCTCAACAATACAATACTGACAGTTATTGCTATTTTAGTCAGCCATGCTCCCCATCCTCTGAGTCTACTTTCTAACCAATCAAAAAACTGATGTCCGAACCCTGCATTCTGTTTGACCTCCGTTCGCAGATTCTTTAATTTATTCATTACTCTGGTGAAAGACCCTTCTGGGCTAGTATTGTTCGGTATGAAAGTGCAGCATTGTTCTCCAAACATTACACACACACACACACCCTTTTTCTGCCAAAAGCCAAACCAGTACCTGTCTGTTTTGCCACACCATCCTGCTAGTTGCACCTAGCTGTTGCCCTAAGGCCTCCAGTGCATCATTGATGTAGTTGATTAATCTCTGTTGATTATAGTATATAGTTTATCCATTCAACATTTTTGCTTACCCCCATCACAGGTATGATAGCTTCCCAGCCTGCAGCAATCTCATTTCATGCCTTGAATTCGTTAGGTATACCTCTCGGCTGCCATATGCTGTCAATCCGGATTGTCGGGTCAGGGTCATATTTTCTCTTCTGCTGTAGCAGAGTCCGCTGCTCAGGGAAGTTAGCATTGGACTGTACTTCAGGGGACATTATAACTTCCTGAAGCAGCATGACACGCGTACATGTTCCTGCCCACCTGAGGGGGAGCGTAGATCTCAGACCACCTTCCTGTCCACACAGCCACCAAGTGTCTGCTAATGAGATAGTCTGAGAGTCCATTGCACCCTCAGGAGGAGGGGAACCCGTCAAGTGTCTTTTACCTGGGGTTACATCCCACGTCTGAGTGCAGTTGCCTCGGAAGTGGCCAACCGGGTGAGTGCCCACCCGCATGAAACATTCATAATTCAGATGGTCCTGCATTATAAGCTGTTGCAGTGTAGGTGTCTGGCTTCTTTTACTCATAGCCCATGGTCTGCTGTAATTGCATTCAGAGGCAAGCTTGCTTTGATCAAACTGCGAGGAAGCCTGATATAGCATACACCAATAGAGGCACATTGGTGCATTGTTCAGACAGTTTTGATAGCAGGGATCTGTTTTAACGCAAATCCTCATGAAACAAGCCCTAACCAGACCTGGACACTGTAGTTTGCATTGTTCCCTGTGCTCTCTTCGCCACTGCGTGCAAGTGGAGGAGTTAATACACATGGGAACTACATGCTGAGTGGGGCTTTCCCTTGAGCAGAGGTAACAATTCTGTCTCTTCATCATTCCTGCCATGTAAGTTGCCCATTGATACCACTGATTAGTACGTGTCCTTAACCATGGCGAGGAGGTAAGTGTTGTGCTCCTCTTACTTCTTTTCTGTAGGTTACTAGTCCCATTCCATATCTGCCCCACTAATGGTTCCCAAGTCTGCACTGGAGTATGTGGGTGCTTTGTCCCCAGGGGCATGACTGGACGTTCCCAGCTCATCCCCATTATCTGAAGAAGCCCTACTATCCACCACCACATCCTGAGGGTCTTCAGGCCCGTCCTCAGAATCAAAAATCTCCCTTACTAATTGATCAAACTCCTGTGATGCAGTGTCAGCTTCTTGTTCCCCCTGTCTGTTTCCTGCTAACTGCTCTTCTGCATCACTTACCTCGGACACTTCACCTGATTGCCCTTGTGGGACTGCCTTCGTGCAATGGTTCAGATGAAACCAGGTGGAGCGGCCTTCTACCTGAACTATGGTGGGTGATACCTTGGTTACCGTAAAGGGCCCTTCCCTTCTTGGCTCGTTCCACTTTCTCCGAAAAACTCGCACGTAAACCTGGTCTATTTTAATCGGTCCTTCCCCTTGTATGGTCTCTGGCTCTTTCTGTTTTTCCTGGGCATAAATTGACCTATGTATCATAGTTAGCTGCTGCATGTATTGTTTCAATTCTATTTCCAATTGTTCCAAACTAGGTCCCTTATACGGCCCTCTCCACTGGGGCACTGGCAGGGGCCTCCCAGTAAGCATCTCATACGGTGTCAGGCATGTGATTCGATTAGTTTGCATGCGGTAACTCATCAATGCTAACGGTAAAGCATCGACCCAATTAAGTTTAGTGTCTGCACAAATTTTGTTTAGTTTGGCTTTCAGGGTTCTATTAATTCTCTCTACCATGCCCTGTGACTGAGGGTGGTATACACATCCAAATCTTTGCTTTATCCTCAGCACCTGTAGTACCAGTTTGACCACTTTCTGGATAAAAGCTGAACCATTGTCTGAGCTAACTTCTGTAGGTATTCCAAACCTTGGGATCACTTCATTTGTCAGAAATTTTACCACTGTCTTTGCCGCTTGATCTCTTGAAGGTACCGCTTCCACCCATCTGCTAAATCGATCAATTACTACCAGCATGTATCTTTTCCCTCTCACTGTTTTTATCATGTCTACGTAATCGATCACTAGATGTTTAAATGGTCCTTCAGGTACAAGAATGTGGCCTATTGGGGTTGTAATTCCCTTTCGAACATTATTCTGTGTGCATACCTCACACTGTGACAAGACAAAGTCCACTGAAGCCTGTAAATAAGGTGATCAAAAACCATCCTTCTTTATTTTCTTTATCATTTCCTCCCCCCCCTTGCACAATGGTCCATCCCATGGGCTTCTGAAATCAGAATCGTCAGGAGAGGGGTGGGCGCTACCAACAAACCGTCTTCCGTGCTCCACAAGCCTCCCGAGTTCTGCTTGGCCCCCCTTCGTCTCCACATTGTCTGTTCTGCCAAAGTTGCCTTACCTTGTATTTCAATTAGGTCCTTTACGTCAGGTTCTGGAGCTAGGCTTACCTGGGGGGCAATTACAGCTGACGTACATCCAGACGCTTTTCTGGCTGCCTCGTTCACAGCTTGATTTCCCTTTGTTATTACATCATTTCCCTTTTTATGTGCCTGGCATTTTACTATAGCCAATGCTTTAGGTTTCATTATGGCTTTTATTAAGTCTAGAATTTGCTGACAATGTTGTATGGGATCTCCACTACTTTTTTTAAAACCTCTCTGCTTCCACACTGCCCCGAACAAATGGCATACTCCATGAGCATATGCCGAATCAGTATAGATGTCTACTGTCTTACCTTCCATCATTTCACATGCAGCTGTCAGGGCTTTGATTTCCGCTAGTTGGGCGGAACACGGTTGGGGACAGGATTCCATCCTAATAATCTTATAGCTCGACTGATCCTGCTACACGACTGAGAACCCTGCATGATTTCCATCATAGTCCCCATAACAAGAGCCATCTACGAACAGAACCTTTTTATCTGCATCCTCTCGTGGTTCTGACCGTAAATCTGCTCTTAATTTGGCAAATGCCATCATTTTCCCTACACAATCATGGGGTTCTCCTTCATAGTCTAAAGGGACATAATCGGCTATATTACTGGTAGTGCATCTCTGTATAGTTATATCTAGAAATGTCAATAGCATCTGATACGCTGCTATCCTGGCTGGCGTCAGCACAAATTTCCCTCTTTCCAGCAACTCTGCTACTTTGTGGTGTGTGTACAGAGTCACAGGATAGCCCAGGGTTACCGATGATGCCTTTCCATATGCATAGTACAGCACCGCCAATCCCTGATAACAGGGTGGATACCCCTGAGCCACCTCATCTAGTCTCGTACTGTAGTATGCTATCGGCTGCTTTGCTTTTCCTGTGCCTGTCTCTTGTGTTAGAACCGCTATGACATAACCCTCCTGTCGGTTAGATACATACAAATGAAAAACCTTCTCATAGTCAGGCAAAGCTAATACTGGTGCTGACTGCAATTCCTGCTTAATAGTATTGAAAGCTATCTCCGCCTCTCCATTCCACTGTAAGTCGTTCTTCAAATTTGTATGTCCGGCTTCTTTCATTATCTTTCTCAAAGGTGCCACAATCTCAGCATATTCTCCTATCCAATCTGAGCTGTACCCTGCCATTCCCAAAAACGTCATCATCTGCCCTACAGCCTGGGGTTTGGGGGCCTTAGTTATTGCCTCAATCTGATCTGGTACTATCGCCTTCACTCCCTTGGATATTACCCTGCCTAAGTATTCCACTTGCTGCGTGCAAAATTGCAGTTTCTTTTTGGATACTTTATGAACTCCGTGCACTAGCTTCTCTAACAGAGTTATGGTGTCCTGCTCACACTGTTCCTTACTGTGGGAGCAAATCAACAGGTCATCCACATACGGTAACAATGTACTTTCCAATGGCATACCCTCTAGGTCTGCCTTCAACACCTGATTAAAAACATGTGGTGAATGTTTAAACCCTTGCGGCATTCTGGTATAGGTATACTGAGCACCTCTGTAAGTAAATGCAAACAGATACTGACACTGGTCGGCTAGAGGAATGCTGAAGAAAGCCGAACACAAATCAATCACTGAAAAGTAACTTGCTTCTGGTGGAACATTAGTCAAAAGCGTGTGTGGGTTGGGGACTACCGCTGGCCAGTCCTCTACCACATCATTTACCGCTCGCAAATCATGCACCAATCTCCACTTAGATTTATCTACTTTTAAGACCGGCAGCAATGGGGTATTGCATGGACTGTTTGTTCTTTTAAGCACTCCTATTTCAAGCAACCCCTGCACTGTCGATACTATTCCCTCTTCTGCTTCTGGTCTTAGAGGGTATTGTGGTGGTCTCCTGGGTGGAATTGCTCCCCTTTTCAGCCTTATTTCCACTGGACTCGCTGTTCTTATTTTCCCTACGTCCGTGTCATGCTGTGACCACAGAATAGACGGCAACTCATCTAACCTTTTATCTTGCTGCTGGCCTCTTTCCTTTCCCAGCAAGGGCATGTGTGGTTGGGGAGTTATTTTGACCTCTCTCACTGTCCCTACCATATCTACACTTACGATTATTTCAATGCAATTGTTGTCTTCTGATATCCACATCTCTGGCGTGATTTTCCTCCACACTGTTACCGTTTCAGCACTCTTAACTAGGGGTCCTAAGTCTTTAGACTGATATCCCATGTTTACCAACAACGTTACGTGGGGCACAGCCTCCGGTATCCTGTACCATTTTTCTAAAAAGGTGTTCCACTTAACTTGTAAAGCTGCCCCTTGCATTTCAATTATCACAGCCTCCCCTTCCAGGTGCTGTTGGGTACATGCCTCTAGGTGCCATCTCTCCTCTAATTCCCTGTTCTGAGTTTCGTCAAAAATCACTGTACAATGTAGCTCAGATTTGGGCATTACAGCCCCGGGTAATATAGCCTGCACGCCCTTTGTCCATTTTTCCCAGGTTTCCTGAATCTGATCTGCGATGTCTCCTATCCAAAAGACATTAGCCTTCTTGTCTTCTCGCACTATCAATTGAGCCCCTGCTCTTCCCACACTCAGCCCATTTCTGGTGCATTCTAATTTTAATTCCAATTTCAATAAGGCATCTCTGACTAACAAATTAATTAGAGTTCCTTTAAATACTAGCACCAGCAAAACAATTTCTTTATTTCCCGTTCTCAACCGCACTGGAGCCGTGCACTGTGTCAACTGTGTTTTCCCCCGAGAACCCTACCGTCTTAATAAACTTTCCTGACATGGGAAGGTGAAGGGCATACTGTGGCTGTACGCAAGTGTACGTGGCTCCAGTATCTATCATTGTTGGTGTCAGTTGCCCTTCTAACATAACCTGAACAATGGGTTCCTCGTCTGCCTCCCTTGTTATCATTGGGTAATGTCCCTTCCCACTCAAGTTCTCGGGGCACCCCTAATACCTCGCCTAGGGGTTCACAGGTCCGCTTGGGCCTGTGGGGGCTGGTCCTTGGCTAAACTTTAGTTCCCTTCTTATCGGTTCCTGCTGGTGTGTGACAGGCCATAGTGTAAATGGACAATCTCTTCTTATGTGACCTGGCTGATTACATTCCCAGCACAATCTCTCTACCTCTCTTTCCCCCTGTTTCCTCACTGGACCCCTTTGTCAATAGCTCCTCTGTCCCCCTCCTTGGGACTTCCAGTCCTGTCTGGGCTGTTTGAATTTAGTCTGTTCCTGATAGGGCATTTGTGGGAATGCTCCCCCAAAGACGTTTATTGGCATGGGGTTTTCCAGCCCGTCTTACAGTATGATCGGTTCCCCCATATAGCAGTGCTTTGTCCAGTTCAATGGCTGTACTCGGACCGGTGGTTGCTGGCAGCATCTTTTTGCTTTTCTCTTTTTCCTTCTTTTTGAGTTCTTTAAGCTGCATTTGTATTAACTTTCTTTGCACCTCTTCCTGCTGCTCAGCCAAGCTTCGTTTGTCTTTCTGGTATTTCTCAACCGCATGGACTACGTGGTCTCTAAATTCTTGTGGGGTCATTGACGTCAGCCCCAACCATTTCCTCCAGTTTGGATTTTGCTTGTGGGGGCATTGCATCCAAAATGCTATGTCGGAACAGTGAGGTCATAAATAAGCTATTCTCCACCTCTTGCTCAGTCTCCAGTCTCCACCTTTTCAACTGGTTTTCTACGTAGACTGCTGGGTTTTCAGTGTCTCCCAGTGGATCCCCTTTTAAGGCTTTGGGGTCCACTTTGAGTGGATAAAGCTTTCTGAGGGCCTGCCATACCCTCTGCCTCACTCTGTCAAACCCGTCTCCATCAGTTCTCGGGTCGTTTGAGTTTACTATGCCAGCCATTTCCATTAGTTCGTTAAATTTGGAGGTTCCCATCAACCTTATCAATAGTGCCTTCAAATATCCCATAGCCAATAATCGTCCCGCTGTTTCTTCTTCAAAGGCTCTAATCCATTTAATCTGCTCCTTCATGTAGATTGGACAGAGTGTTTTTCAGCCCTTCTAGGTCCTGGGATCCCCAAGGGATATACTGCACTTGTCCTGATCCTTTTACTAACAACGGCATCATTCTTCCTCCTTCTTCCCATCTGCCCTGGCTCTCCTCCTCACCTGACTCCCCATCTGTCTCAGGGTATGTCTTTACTGCCTCCCACACAAATGTCTCCGGGGTTCTCTTCTTCCCTCGGGCTCCCTGTGGAGTCCTTCCTTTCTGTCTTAATTCAATACTTGGTTGGCCCCTGGAGTATTTTTCGCATCTCTTCTGGCAACCTCCTTTCAGTAACTGATCTAGCTCTCTCTCTACTTCGGCAAGTCGCTCCCCTACCGCCTCCTTCTGTTCTTCTAGGCTTCTGCCTCCTACCTCTTCCCCACAAATTCTCACATCCTCTCTCTCTCCATTTAACTCTTGCTCCTCCAATGAGTCACCTTCTCTTCTAGTCTGTTTATTTCTCTGGTATAACCAATACTCCTCATACTCCTTTTCCTCTCTTAAGTATTTCATCCATTCAATCTCTTCTCCCATTTCTCTCTGTACCTGTTCTATCTTTATCCTTTCTGCCTGTATCTCCTTCCATATCGCTGCTTTTTCCTTCTCGTATTGTTTTTTTCCCTCCTCATTATCCCAAACTTGTACTTCTCCCTGTATGTTTACTGTTCCCGTCAGCAGGGGGCACTGCTTAGGGGTTCCTTCCTCATTATAGGGAGGGGGTTTTTCTGTTTCTGTTGCATCCAGGTACAGAGCTGAAGCCAGCTTCTCACCATACCCTCCTCTCTCTCTAACAGGCTGTTTTTCCAGCACCTGAGTGTCTTCCTCACTTGTAATCGATATTCTACCTGTCCTCCTCAGCCTTTCTCCCTCCGTTCTGAAGAGTTCTAGCACTTCCATTTCTCGTTCTCTTTTTTTTAGATTTATCTTTTGGTTTGTAATTTTTAATTAGTCCCTCCATTTCTTCGCACAAACTTACATCAAACGTACCTTCTCTTGGCCACTTTGTGACCAAGTTATTGGTTCTTTTTTCCCATTTTTCTGAAGTTTTTGTGATCTAATTTTTAATTAACAGGAATTTTTTGCTCAGAATCTCTACTGCCGTTCCTTTACCTGTCATGTTATTCTCTCTTTTTAAGGTATTTCAGAGATTCACAGTTTGTTTACTGGATAATATTATTTACTCAAATTCTACACCTAGTCCTAGTCTAACACCACGTGGACTTTTTCTTCCTATAACACCTAGTCCTAGTCTATTTTCCTTTCCCTGCCCGTTCAGCCCTTCATTTCATATGAAGCGGTACCCACAGGGATTTACCAACACCACGTGGATTTTTTCTTAACTTAACTTCTTATTAACTTATTTGTACTTACCTTCACTGCAGTGTTCTTGATCAATCCTCTGAGCCTCCTCTGTTAACCCCCAATTCTGCCAGATTCTTTGGACCGGAGAGCCCCTTCGGCAGTGGTTCCACACTTCCGAGACTCCAAGGCCTCCCCAAAGCCAACAGAATTCTTGTCCAAATTGTCACAAAAGCGCTTACCTTTTGTTTGGGTGCACCCTTAATTCTATTAGCGTTGTGGGGGTCGCGGAGGACCGGGAAGCGTCCCCAATCTGCCGGTTCCTTTCTGCGGGTTTCTTTCCGGTCCTGCCGCGGTCGCCAATTTTGTCGTGGTTTCTCGTGCCCCAGAAATGGCCAAGAGACGCAGAAGATTCTTCAAGAAGGGTTAAACTTTAATTTGCAAATCAAAGCTTTGACAGTCATTGAGCTAGTCACTGATTGCCCACCAATCCCCGGACACAGCATTTTTTATATCAATCTCCTGGTCCAGTTTCACAGGTACCACACGTATGCCCCATTGACTTAATTATGTTCTAATCTACATCTCTTAGCTACCTCTCATTAACACACCATTGTCTTTTACATTCCTAAGATTTCATTCTCTCTCCAATAGCAAGTTTACATTCTTAATACTTCATTCTCCTGCTAAATTGGGTACATGCATAGCAAATAGCAAGTTTCAAAGCTGACTACATCTCTTTAGCTACCTCTCATTAACACACCATTGTCTTTTACATTCCTAGGATTTCATTTTAGTTACATGCATAGCAAGCTGACTACATAGTTTTGGTTACACAGCAAATAATACAACTTCTGTACTCCATAATATTGTTATAATCCAATACTGGCAGGTCTGCTGCTGACCTTGTGTTTCTATGAAAGAGTATATTTCACTTAACAAATCATGTATGTGGTAGGAAGCAGTCTGGATTCCAACAGGATTCCAAAGTTTTTCCATCTGTAGACCTATCTTCAGCAAGGCTACTGGAAGCATGATGGGCGATGGCAAAATGCAGCAGTAGAAATCCCAAGTTTATTAGATGTTACATTTTGCATGTATGACAGTAAATCAATGATTTTGACTTTACATAGAGTGATTATATTGAGAAGGAAAGTTACTTCAGTATCTCATTTTGATGAAGGCAAATAAAGTCACCCCATTGCTGCATACTAAAGCGTGTTTACCACATTTTCACTTGCACAGATTTCACTTTCAAAATACCGTATAATCCAGAGTATAAGCTGACCCGGAGTATAAACCAACCCCCATTTTCAAGGTTAAAAAAATGACTTTTTCATGTTACCTTTGTATAAACCGACCCCTTTTGTAGAGGTTTTTGATTTATAGAAAAGATCACAAGATCTCACTTGCCAGTACTCAGCTTTGCCAGATCCAGAACCTGGAAATTTTGTGAACCAGCACCTGCTGAGAAAACAGGCCTACACATTGTAGAGCGTTATAGGCAAATTCTTAATAAATAAATCAGGGAGAGAAATTCTGGATTAGGTTTCCAATGGACAAGAATCCTCTGAAATGTAACCCGTGAAGCCATTTAGCGCCCTTCGCAATCTCATTAAAATATAACACGGGGTGGCAGGATCAGTACATGTACTCAGTATGGAGTTTGCGACCACCATGTACAAAAGATTAAAACCAATGCGATATGATGCTAAGATTGTTGATTTTCCTAAAGGAACAAATAATTCTGCAGCTGCTAAGAAGTTTAGTGTAAAAGAGAAACAAGTGAGAGAGTGGGGAAAGGCAGAGGAGACGCTAAGGGAAATGCCGAAGACGAAATGCACAAACCGCAGGAAAACATGCCAGTGGCCAGAACTGGAAGAAAAAGTTTTAGAGTGGGTGAATCACCAGCGATCGTCTGGATACATTGTAACCAGAGAAATGATTTGAGTTCAAACATTGAAATGGGACAAAAAACACCGTGAGGTCAGCGAAAATGTCAAAGCTACGCGAAGCTGGTGCACCCGATTTATGAATAGATGTGATCTTGTGTTGAGACAAGAAACAAAGATTGCTCAGAGAATTCCTACGAGGTGTTGTTTACGTTCAAGAACGCTGCTGGATGGATGAAGCAGGTTGCTTGAAGTGTGTTAAAGAGGTATATCGTAGACGTCCCGAAGATGTCAAAAAGGAAAAGTCGCTACTTGTCTCGGACACGTTCAAAGCACACTTGTCAGGTGAGACAAAAGCAGCATTGAAAGCTGAAAATACAGACATTGCAGTCGTCCCCGGTGGTTTGATCTCGTGCTCCAACCATGAGATGTGAGTTTAAACAAACCAAAGAATTCATGCATCAACAGTGGAACCGATTTGACTCAATAACAGCCAATAAATATGGCCTGTCTTCCGTGTATTCGTTTTTCCAAAGTTGGCACCCTCTGTATAAGCCGACCCCCTAATTTTAGGACCAAAATTTAGGGCCAAATTCTCGGCTTATACACTGGAATTTATGGTATCAATAGTTTGATATCTGTTAGGACTAAGTGAAATTTCAGCAGAATTTATTGAAGCTTGATCCACGAACCAACAAAGCAATATGTAGAGACAATGGAATATCCATAGCTACTATACATATACATTTTAATTCACCGATCCCCAAAAATCTACATTTGATTAATGACTCTCTGGTCCTGTATCAGCATGTGAATTTATTATATAATCCTAATGCTTGGCTTCCCTCCCCCTCATAAGAGGTACATCAGACAGACGTAAAAGGATGTAGACTGAATGTGGCTTTGCCAATCCACTTTAAGAAACAAATGGGTCTAGATCTAAAGTCATCAGTGGGCTTTGAAATTGAAGAAGGCATTCAACTCCTTGTGCATATTCCACTGTCAATTCATGAGATATGACTTGCAACACCTTACTGCACCTTACCAGGAGTTGCTAAAAAATAGTCTATGATCAGTGGGGAAAAATGCATTCAAGGTAATATTTGGAAACATTTACTGAAATGTTACACTTGCAATAAAAGGTTGGCTTTTCAGGAACGCGTGAGGACAGGTGACATCACTGAACTTGTTTACTTCAGTGGTGGGGAACAGTCTACCAAAAATTTCCTCTCTTAAATTACCACTTTGTGAAATTCAAGTTCAATTCCATAGCCATAGACCAGGAGTCGGCAACCTTTACCACTGAAAGAGCCATATGGACCCGTTTCCCACAGAAAAGAAAACACTGGGAGCCACAAAACCCGTTTGACATTTAAAATGAAATAACACTGCATACAACGGTTTCTTTTGCCTTTATGCTATGTATAAACAAACTATAATGTGTTGCATTTATGAAATCGATGAACTCCTGCAGAGAAAACGAAACTACATTTCTGCATGCAACAAAAACATTTTGAACTCCGAAAAAAAGACATTGGGTTGAAGGTTACTCCATAGTTAGCCTACCTTGGATCGAAAAATTAAAAGAAATCGCGCACTGGCAGGTGTCAGGCATTGGCAGTGGTGACGTATATTCATAGCGATAAAAAACACGTTGTAGCGGCGTGCTACACGCAGCACTAAAATAACGACACAGAGTCGGTAAACTGCAGTCAAAGATAACTTTATTCGAACTAAACAGCCTTGCTTTAAAGCCTCCCTCAACCTGCCCCCCATGGGCGCGGATGCTCCAAAAGACACGTACTCACAAACCCCCGTAGGCTATCTCCCTTAGCCTGAACGCTGGCTAATTGTGAGCCGGTTTGGATGTGTCAGGAAATGGGTCGCCACAATGTTTTATTTAGATTGTACAAGATCACCATAATCTTCAAATTTCGAATTACATTTCAAAAACTAACAAACTAACATAAAATACATTTTAATTAAATACTCGTCATTTATTTTCCAAAGCCACAGGGAGGCGCAGCACAGAGATGAAAGAGGCGCAAGCGGCTCCGGAGCTGCGGGTTGCCGACCCCTGCCATAGACATACATATCCAGTGTATTAATGCTGTGAAAATTTGCTTTATGCAATAGTAGCGGAGGACATTACAAACATAATAAAAATTTATTAAATTATAAATAATTTGGACTGACATTATATGTATATTTTCTTTATTTTGCCATGTAAGTTGAAAGGGAGTGCGACCATCCAAGATTTCGAAGTTTTTATTCATTTCAAAGAACTGATCAAAGTCTGTCAGATGATCCCAATGGTTGTTTATCAAAGGTTCAAAAGTTCAAAGGTACAACTTAATGTCAGAGAAATGTAAACAATATACATCCTGAAATGCTATTTCTTCACAACCATCCAAGAAAACAGAGGAGTGTTATCATCTCTATAATGAAATAAACTAAACTATATGTTGTACTATTTTTGAAATAATATTGAAAACAAATTCACCATCAATTATTTTGTAGTCTGTGACTCGTACCAAAAATCCCCAGAATAGTTTGTTTTTTAAACAGCACAGAATTTCAAATTTCCATTTTTGCAACTCTCCAGCAGGTTAGTAAATTGTAAGGATTTCTCACAGAACTATAGCACTACATGCTAACAACAAATGCAGACACTACTTTTGGTTTTTCAGCACTTGTATTTGAGCAGATCAGTGAGGATTTTAATTGTTACTGCAATTAAAATAATCCAAACAACAACAATGACTGCTGCGTTCCATCAACAGTAGATGGGAAGATCTTAACGATTTATTGGTTCCTCCTGTTGAGTTATGCCCTTTTTTTAAAAGGGCAAATAGGACTCAGGGTATGAAATCAATTTATCCTATGGGTGGCAATTGTTCTAAGAAGTTTTGTTTCCAGTTTTTGTGGCAGTATTTTTCTTGACAATTTATGAAATACCTCCCAAAAGCAACTGCTAAAGTTGGGGTTAGTAACTACTAATGCTCACATATCATACTAAAACCAAACTAATTTTTGATGCTACAGCATGCCACTATAATTACCCTGAACTGCTGGTTTAAAAGGACACAGGAATTGCTGGACCCTTGGGAAAGTCTTTATTTGTTAGCTGTTTATGCTTGAGTGTCTGCAGAAAATAAATATGTGGTAGCCTGTAATAATCTTCATAGTTTATTTTCAGTATCAAACTTGGAGAAGTTGTTGCTTCTAGCAGTTTGTATTTATTTTATCCCGATGAGCCATATCTGTCACTGCTAATGTAGGAGACAGGGAGATGAAGAAAATTATGAAAATTGAAAGCTATCTCTTTCTTCCTTTCTTCAGCAAATACACTTCTCCCTCTGTTCAAAAATATTAAATCTTTATTCATCTTGATATTTATATAGATAGTTAAATCTATTTGGACAGCTGGATTACAAGACCTGAAGTAAGTTAAACTAATTCAAGATTGGCATGCCCATATTGCTCCTTGAGGATTGTTGTACTCGTACCCGAAGTGGGCATGATATCATCTCATGTTAGGTATGAGGTAGTATGGAGTTCTCAATTCAAAAGCATCTAAGAGATTGGAAACAACAGATAGCTGCTAAAACTTTCACAGTAGCATTCTACTGGATTTTACTGAAAAAAAGTCTTTGTTTGAGTGATATACGCTGATATTAATATGAAAATCAGTCAAAAGAAAGAGACCCTATGAACTGAAAATGATCATACTGGCCAATCCTCACTGCTCTGTGATGGGCTTCATTGAAATGGCATCCTGTGCTTCAGAAATTTTCTGATATATTTTGCATTTTTGGCATATTAGCACAAACGTTAAATAATAATCAGCATCAACATCTGATGCCATGTGCCTGTGATTCCATTGCAAGTATGTTCTCCATTGCCGAGTGTTTACACCTATCAATAATGACAGGGTACTCCAAGAGTGACCGAACTAGTGTTTCATTAAGAGTTGCGACAATAAGTTGCAACGTTATGTTTTATGCACTGACCTGTGAAGGCAAGCATGCCATATACACCATCTTAACAGCCTGTGTTGCCACGCTCACTGAATTATGAAATTTTCCCCTTAGCCTCTCTGTTCACCAACATTCCTTTGTGCCCTACCAATTACTGTGTATGTCCTACTCCCTTTATAGTTAATTTATTTTGCTGCAGACATCTTAATTGCCTAATGCTGCCAGCATGAATTTTTGCCAATAATCCCACTGTTCCTTCCTTGTGTTGATTCCTAACACTACTTTTTTTTTCATTTAAATGGTTGTTTCTTTTCCCAATCTCTCCATTTTGTATTCATCAGAAAAAAATCATGGTATTTCTTTCCTCGACTAGTTTTGCAATCCAGCAGGATTTGTTACAATCTGATCGGGCTGATTTTGATACCCTTCTTAAAAAAATAATCTCAATGAGGCCAGGCATGTTAGCTCCTTTTATTTGCACTTCCAACTTGTTGATATGTAATGTATCCGGCATTGGTCACAAGGCTAATTTTCACCCCTCTTTACTGCCATGCAACTCTATTTAATAAATTGCATTTTTTGCCGGTCTTGACACCCCTTTGAGCAAATGCAGATCTTAGATCATCTCCTTGCCTGTTGAGCTCTTACATGGCACTGCAGCCTTGTTGAAGTCTATGCGTACAAGGCACAATTCACAAGCTCCAATATATTGGCAAACAATTTTGGCAAGGAAATCAGCTGGGTACTGTACATAAATTGTTTATAAAATCTCTGCTCTGTCTCCATCTTTGCATTAACTTCTTTTGTGATGGAACAAGTTTGTTTTCGCTCTTAAATATGCTTGGCAAACACTGCCTCAATAGTATTCTTAATTAAGTAACTGAGAAAATCATCAATGTGAGAACATTGCAGTATTTTCTGATTTACGGATTGTTGTGTTTCAGGAACAAATTTTTCTCTGCATGAATTGGGACTGACTGAAACAACGCCTCAGCTCCCTGCTGGATATCATACAGAATTAGGTCTGTCACATCGTGGATATTCCCTAAGCATAGGCTCCGATGCTGACACAGAGACAGATGGAGTCATGTCTCCGGAAAATGCTATGAGACTTTGGGGGAGAAATGTTAAATCCTCGCGCAGCTCCTGCATGTCAAGTCGAGCAAATTCTGCACTTACTCTTACAGACACAGAACATGAGAATACAGAAAACGGTAAGAAGCCAAAGGTGTACTTCCTTTCTCCCATTTTAGTATTGTAGTTGATTATCACAAATTGTACTGTATTCATTTCGATGACCAGGGCAGCTGAAACAGATTGGACACCAAATTCATCATAGCCTGCAAGCAATATTTTTTAACATGAAACTAAGTTCCAAATAAGTTTGATTATTTTTTTCTCTCTGTGAAGAACTATGACCTCAAATGTATCACCGCAGTTGCTGCATATGACCATTGCAATAAAAATGACAAGTACCTTTGCTGTTTTTTCTCCTGGCCATAAAGCCAGTGCATTTTCAGCTGAAGGAAAATCAACACAAGTTGCTGATTCACAAAGAAATGTCAAATATACATGATGCTGTCATTGCATAGTAAAACCTTTTAGTGAATGACCTGTGCAATTTAGTGCTATTTGGTTGTTGTAATGTATAACAATTGCTAATGGGTATAACCAGTGGGCCAAATGAATGTTACGTTCAATTTGCCAGCCCTTTCCTACACAAAGTGGTAGCCTTTTCTCCTTCCATTTTGTTCCCTCCATCAGTTTTTATGCAAATATACCTCTTCCCATTTTTACTTGAATTTATAAGAGTACAACCTTATAGTTTAACCTTGAAAAAGGCTCTTTGAATCTCAATTCTGCCCTTCCAGTGAATGAGTTTAAACAGCTCATCAATCAACCTGTCCTTGTCTTTGATCATCACATAACTCATTCAATATCCACAATGTTTCTCCTCCTATAATTCTGATTTTTCACACACTACGTGCATGAGATTTTGTCTAATGTTTCACTGATATCAATAAAAATCAGACTTTGTAAGCCTGTTGGTAGAGAAGTGTTTCTTTTTTTCAGTCACAGGCATGAAATGTGCAATGTAGAAGCATGTGCATGTTGAATTCCAGTTTTGACATTCAACTTCATTGATGTCAAAGTTGTTAATTAGCTACTACTTGCATGTTTAGGTCTTGCAGGCTGGGACATGCTTCTACTGTCTGGTCTGCTTTGGCAGTGTGATATTACTGATTCATTGTTTCTTCTTTGGTCCATTCACTGCTTGATCTTTTTCACCTCTCTAAAATAATGAAACAACTGACATAGTACGGTTTTATACCTTACTATATTGCATCTTGATTTATGTTATTCCTTTGTATCTCTTAATTAAGATGATGGAGTGCATTATATATCATGAACAAACTTTATCTCTGTTCCCAAGTTCCTTGAATTCAATCTTCAAGTAGCTTCTTTCAGCAAGCTCTAATCAGTTACAGATTCCAGTTATCTTTCCTTTTGTTCCTCTTATTCTCTCCACAGTGTTCATGGCACTGTTGCAAATTGACGTCAAGAGATTGCTGATTGCTTCTTTGCTCTTCCAACTCTGACCATTCAAACAGTTTTTCTCCAAACTGTCTCACGGAGAACAATAAGAAATGCATTGCTTCCCTCACCTAGTGCCCTGTGCTCTTTGCTTTAATAGTTTTGGCATTAATCCCAACAATTAGACATGGGTACAAATGGACCTACCATCATCCTGTAGTCATTCTGTTTTCTTCCTCAAGGTTGCCTTAGCTTTTGAAATACTCTTGTTATAATCTCCTGATAAAATTACCCTTACCCTGAGTACTTTGATCCCATTGTCCTAAATTAGCCTTAAGTGCTGGACTGTCAATATAATGGTGAATTTAACGTGCAATCTAACTTTCCTGATTTTAGAGATATAAATTATAAAGCAACCTCAGTCAAGGGCCAGAGGCAGGGTTAAATTCCATTATCAAAAATATGCTGTTCTAAGTTGTGCTATTTCTTCAGTTGGTTTGTAAGAACATTGTCTTGAATGTGGAAACATGAATTCAACCATCACAGAATTCCTGGCTATTCCTAGGTATTTATTTAATGAAATGGTTATTATTAATTACTATATTGGTATTAGTTACTGTTGGTTAATGTTTATGGCTATTATTAATTGATTATGCCAAACAAATTAAAAATGTTATAAATGTGGGAACTCCTTCCCTGAAATTTTTAAAAAAGCAAAACTTTTAACCCCAATATTTTAAAATTGTAGAATGTACTCTAAAGTTAACTAGTTCCTTGGAAGTTGTAGCCTACAGTAACCATCAAACTAGTCTTCAGTAACACCATTCCATTGGTGACCTTACTTGTTACACTCTGTAACGTAGGGATGTATGAGAAGTAAGCCATCCTGTCTTTGAAGCCTGTCACTTGCTGGCTGCTCTGTGCCATAAATCCATCTTTACCAATTCTGTTGGTTATCAAACTGTGGCGAACTACATATACCTGTCTGGACACGCCCCCCGCTGACTGCTCCTGTGGCTCCTCCCACTAACCATGGCTCCTCCCACGGACCCCGGTATAAAGGCGATTGGAGACACAGCCCCGGCCTCAGTCTCCAGGATGTAGCATGGTGGTCAATTGCTGCTTGTTCTTTCTTCCAGCCAATAAAAGCCTATATCTCGCCTCCCGTCTCCGAGAGTTATTGATAGTGCATCACAAACTTTCATTAATTGCTAATTTAAATTGTACAGGATCAGTTAGTGTTTATGGAGATAAGTGAGAATATTAATTTCCAACTTGGAGCTCTTTCTAAATTTGCTCCCAAAGATCTCCGACTAATGATTAGACTAGGTTCCCTCAACTACTGGAAACATTTTCCCTCTGACTGAGACACTGCTCTTGGATCCTTAATCAAATTATCCGCTTTTGTTTGAGAAATGTCAAAAAGCTTAAACAGCTGATCTTGTAAATTCAAGTAACCTTACTTCTTATTCATCAAAGGTATCTTTATGGTGACACTTGTTTTCAAATTGTCTTCGCTTATCCTTGTTCCATGCTTTCAAAATTCTTTCACTCCGTTTCTACCTTGCACTAAAAACTCCTGTTTATCTTTCACTATGGTCAATATGTTTGCTGGTATTCTCTTTAATTTTAATGGCTTATTTCACACTGGATTGTTCTTGTGTGGAATTTTTCAGGTTTATTGCTATGCGGTCACACAATGCTGATCTCACCAAGCTGACTAATAGCAGAAATAATTGAAACTACATGTGGTTTGATTAGAACCATGTACATCAAAGTAACAAGCATATAATAACATTTAAGCCTTAAAGTTTAACATTTGTGCTATTCTAGGTCATGTTGTTTTACCTTCAGTAGTTATTCCATGTTTATAATTCCTTAAAAAAAATAAGTAATTTGTACATCTGAGTATTCATGCAGAACACATTTTTCCTGGTACTGTATACCATATGTGGTTAAACTCCTTGCTACAATAAAGCATAATTAGGACTCGACAATAATTAACTCATTTATTTTCAACTTAAAATCAACGGGAAAATGAAAAAAATTAAGTTATTGCTATTTCCTGGTAGTGGCCTTTCAAAGAGTTATAAAACACAAAAAAGCTTAAGAATGAGCAAGCATTATTAAAAGGTCATTTGCTACTTGAAATGGAACCAACCTTGTGACTTGTTTCTAGAGTGAAATTCTTTGAACTGTCAGAATATTTAAATTGTTACACATGGAAGCAATTTTTTTTGCCATTGGTATAAGTACAAACTAAGGTTATTCACAGCAAAGACTTGTGCATTTCACCTTTCCATATTTATTTACTCAGACTCAAACATTACTACAGAAAGCCATTGTGAGAGCGAAAAGGCAATTCTGTGTGAAGTTAGAGTAACAATTGGATGCATGACAGCCATGGCAGGGGTTGCATGCCATTACTTTCTGTAAGGTAAAACCTGAAAGCATAAATGGCAGTGATGCTACACTCCCTGATGAACAGCATGCCTTTATGCATACTTTGAATGGGAGAGGTAACACTACACCTGTGCAAATCCCCACAGTGTCTGGCATGCAACCCTGTGATCTCTGTCTCAGAAGCCAGCATCAGGACATTCTTCTTAAGGCGTCAGCACCCAACAGAGTACCCGGCAGGGTACTAAATATCTGCACCAACTACCTGGCCAGAGTGTTCAAAGACAGATGCAACCTCTCACTGCTGCAGTGGGAGATTCCCATTTACTTCAGGAGGGCATCAACTATACCAGTGCTCAAGAAGAGCAGGGTAGTAAGCTGCCTCAATCGTCCAGCAGTGGACACATCTACTGTGATGAAGTGATTTGAGAGGTGGGTCATGGCTAGAATTACCTCCTGCCTGAGCAGTGATCCAGGCCTGCTGCAATTCACCTACTGCCACAACAGATCTACAGCAATCTCGCTAGCTCTTCACTTGGCCTTGGAACATCTAGACAACAGGAAATCAATCGTCATGGTGCTGTTTATTGATTACAGTTTGGAATTCTGCACTGTCATCCCTTAGTATTTAATCACAAGCTTCAAAACCAGGACCACTGTACCGCCATCTACAATTGGATACTTGATTTCCTTGATAACAGACCATAGTCAGTGTGGCTTGTTAATAACATCTCCTCCTCACAGACAGTCAACACAGGCACACCTCAGGGATGCATGCATAGCCCACTTCTCTACTCTCTCTACATTTATGACTGTCTGGCTAGGCATAGCTCAAAAACCATCTATAAATTCACTGATAACAGATGGCAGAAATCAGATGGCAACGAGGAGGTGTACAAATAGATCAGCTGGTTGGTTGGTGTCACAACAACAAATATGCATACAACATCAGCAACACGAAGGAATTGATAGTGGACTTCAGGAAGGGAAGTTAGGAGAACACACACGCCAATTTCCACTGAGAGGTCAGTGGTGGAAAGGATGAACAACTTCAAGTTCCTGGGCATCAACATCACGGGAATCTATCCAGAAGATCTGACACATTCATGCAGTCACAAAGAAGGCACGCCAGTTGCTCTTCTTCATGAGGAATTTAGAGTTTTTAGTATGTCACTAAATTTCTACAGAAGTACGGTGGAAAGCATTCTGACTGGATGCATCACAGCCTAGTTCAGTGCCTCAGTGCACAGGATTGCAAGAGCCTGCCCCATCACAGGCACAACCCTTCCCACCATTGAGGACATCTGCAAGAGGCAGTTCATCAAGAAGACAGCAAACATCATTAAAGACCTCACCATCTGTGACAGCCATCTTTGCATTACTGCCAAGTGGGAAGATCTACAGAGGCTTGAATAACAGCATCCAATGACTTGAGCATTTTCTCCCCCTCCACCATCAGATGTCTAAATAGTCCACGTACACAACCTCGTTATTCTTTTAACATCACAAGTTTTGTGCTTTTCGCTGTTCTCCTGCTGCAAAACAACAAATTTCACAATATAACTCAGTGGTGATAAACCTGATGCTGTTTCTGATTTGGATATTAGTGTTCTTTATTTTGTTTGTCAGCTGATGAACATAATTTCTTTGTGAATCAGAAATATTCAGAGGCAATGAAGTGATGGCCGTCAGAACTGTGGATCCATTGCAGTCCATCCCTGGGTTATGAACGCCTCTGCATATGAATGAGCTGCCATAATCGCATTAAATTCAGCAGTTCAACATACGTACGTGTATTCATTTCTATGAATAGCAGAACTAGTTTCCTCTCCCTCTCCTCTTTTTCTTCTATCAGCATTTGAATATATATAGGCTCACTGTTTTCAATAGAATTGGAAACTAAAAGTTTCCTGCATTCTATATGATCTCGGGTGCATTCCTGCATTCTATATGATCTCGGGTGCATTCCAGTCTCTGAAAATAAAATTTTCTTCATGTGTGTATTTTGTGACCATGATACTGATGGAGCAGCAGGGATAGAAAATTGATTCATCGAGAATGATTAAGTGTTCAGGCATGGAGGGATAAAACAGAAAGTCTAGATTTATCCTGGCCAGAATGGTGCAGTACCGAGGCCATTGCTATCATTTGGTTATGTTTAGGAGACTTTGTAAGCAACCCTGTCTCCATTACTCATGCTAGTTTAGAAAGTGCAGTTCATCTTTCATTGCAGTTGGTTGGTGGGAGAAAAAGTCAGATGAGTTGAAAATTCACATAAGGACATAAAAAAAGGTTTAAGTATAAACCTTTCAACCCTTTTCCAATGCCAAAGGCTACTTTCAGCAACTTTCATTTTCTGACCCCATAGCCCTTGATTCACTTAATGTCCAAAAATCTATTGATCTCTAAGTTGAACATTCTTAATGAATGGTCCTCCATAAATTTCTTTATCTCTAGAGGTAGAACAGTTGTAGAACATTACAACACAAAAGCAGGCCTTGGGGCCCATCTAGTCTATTCAGAACCATTAATCCCCTTAGTCCCATCGACCAGCACCCTGTATAGCCCTCCAAACTTCTCTCATCCATGCACCTATCCAAATTCCTCTTAAATATTGAAATTCACTCTGCATCCACCACTTCTGCTGGCAGCTCGTTCCACACTATGCTCTGAGTGAAGAAGCTTCCCCTTAAACATTTCACCTTTCACCCTTAACCCATGATCTCTGGTTATGGTCTCACCGATCCTCAGTGGAAAAGCCTTCCCTCAATCTTCTAAGTTCTAGGGAATAAAGTCCAAATCTATTCAAACTATCTCCATAGCTCAGGTCCACAAGTCCCAGCAACGTACTTGTAAATTTTGTTCTGCACTCTTTAAATCCTATTTATACTTTTCCCAAGGATTCAATCTTACTTACATCTTTCCTGTAGGCTTAAAGAATAACCACACTTCAGGAGAACAAACCTACTCTCAGTCTGGGATGCCTAATTCTTTGTTCTGAGACAGTGACTCCTGGTTTTAAACCTTCCATCATGCCCGTATTTGATCTGTTAATTCTCATTAGAAGTTTGTACATTCAGAGTTATGGAGTCACACAGCACAGAAACAAGCCCTTTCCCCCAATCGGTCATAGAGTCATAGAACATTACAGTGCTGAAACAGGCCCTTTAGCCCGTGCTGAACTATTAACCTGCCTAGTTACATCGACTTGCACTTGGGCATAGTCCTCCATAAATCTCCCATCCATTTACCTATCCAAATTTCTCTTAAATGTTGTAATTGAACCCACATCTGTAACTTAATGCTGGCAGACTGTCCCATGCTCTCACAACCCTCTGAGTGAAAAAGTTCCCCTTGAACATTTCACCTTTCAACCTTAACCCATGACATCTAGTTGTAGTCTCACCCAACCTCAGTGAAAAAAGCATGCTTGCATTTACCTATCTATCTATCTATCTCATAGTTTTGTATACCTCTATCAAGTCTTCCCCCATTCTCCTACTCTTTCAAGAATAAAGTCCACATGGTTCCACATGGAAGGTTAGTTAAGAAGGTTCAATCGTTGGGTATTAATATTGAAGTAGTAAAATTGATTCAACAGTGGCTGGATGGGAGTTGCCAGAGAGTAGTGGTGGATAACTGTCAGGTTGGAGTCTGGTGACTAGTGGTGTGCCTTAGGGATCTGTACTGGGTCTAATGTTGTTCGTCATATACATTAATAATTTGGATGATGGAATGGAAAATTGGATTAGTAAGTATGCAGATGATACTAAGGTAGCTGGCATTGTGGATAATGAAGTAGGTTTTCAAAGCTTACAGAGAGATTTAGGCCAATTAGAAGAGTGGACTAATCAAAATAGGACATACATGGTAAATGGTAGGGCATTGAGAAATGCAGTAGGACAGAGTGATCTAGGAATAATGGTGCATAGTTCCCTGAAGGTGGAATCTCATGTGGATAGGGTGGTGAAGAAAGCTTTTGGTATGCTGGCCTTTATAAATCAGAGCATTGAGTATAGGAGCTGGGATGTAATGTTAAAATTGTACAAGGCATAGGTGAGGCCAAATTTGGAGTATTGTGTACAGTTCTGGTCACTGAATTATAGGAAAAATGGCGACTAAATAGAGAGAGCATAGAGGAGATTTACTAGAATGTTACCTGGGTTTCAGCACCTAAGTTAAAGAGAAAGGTTGAACAAGTTAGGTCTTTATTCTTTGGAGCGTAGAAGGTTGAGGGGGGACTTGATAGAGGTATTTAAAATTATGAGGGGGATAGATAGAGTTGATGTGGATAGGCTTTTTCCATTGAGAGTAGGGGAGATTCAAACAAGAGGACATGAGTTGAGAGTTAGGGGTAATACGAGGTGGAATTTCTTTACTCAGAGAGTGGTAGCTGTGTGGAATGAGCTTCCAGTATAAGTGGTAGAGGCAGGTTCAATATTGTCATTTTTTTAAAAATTGGATAAGTGTATGGACAGGAAAGGAATGGAGGGTTATGGGCTGAGTGCAGGTAGGTGGGACTAGGTGAGAGTAAGTGTTCGGCAAGGGCGAGAAGGGCCGAGATGGCCTGATTCTGTGCTGTAATTGTTATATGGTTAAAGTCCCAACCTATTCAAACTTTCCCTGTAACTGAAGTCCTCAAGTCCTGGCAACATCCTTGTAAAGTTTCTCTGTACACTTTCAATGTTATTGATCCTGTAGATAGGCGAGCAGAACTGCACACAATACTCCAAATTAGACCTCACCAAATGTCTTACACCACTTCAACATCACAACTCCTGTATTCGATACTTTGATTTACGAAGGCCAAAGTATCAAAAGCTGTGTCTAAAACCCTATCTACCTGTGACACCATTCCAAGGAATAATGGATCTCTATTCCCCAGATTTCTCTGTTCTACCACACCCTTTAGTGCCCTCACAAATCCCTACCCTGACTGGCCCTCCCAAACTGCAACACATCACACCTGTCTGCATTAAATTCCATCTGCCATTTTTCAGCTCATTTTTCGGCCTGGCCTAGATCCCCCTACAAGCTTTGATAGTCTTCCTCGCTGTCCAGTACACCTACAATCTTGGGTGTCATCAACAAACTTGTAGATCCAATTTACCCATTATTATCCAGATCATTGATATAAATGACAAACAACTGTGGACCCAGCACCGATCCCTGCAGCACACCAACAGTCACAGGCCTGCAGTCAGAGAGGGCACTGTCTACTACCACTCACCAGCTTCTCCTGCGAAACCAATTTACTACCTCATCTTGAGTGCCAAGTGACTGAACCTTCTTGACCAATTACCCATGCAGGACCGTGTCAAATGCCTTGCTAAAGTCCATGTAGACAATATCCACTGTCTTGTCTTCATTAACTTTCCTGGAAACTTCCTCAAACTCTATAAAATTGTCTGGACATGACTTACCATACACAGAGCCATGTTAACTATCCCTAATCAGTCCCTGTCCATCCAAATCTCATTCTCTCTCTCTCTCTCTCTCTGTCATTTTCTTTCTCACTGTCATATCCTCTCCCCCCTCTCCTCCCCCCATTTCTGCTTCCCCGTCCCTTACAACCACCAATTTTGATCCCCTCCCCATCCCATTCCATTCACCCACTATCTACATATTTCACGTATTGGATACCCTCCCCTATTTGGTTCTATCTCCCTGCTCTTTTAAATAGTTCCCCTTATTACCTTACATTCTTATCTGATTCCAGCACTTGTGTTTCTTTGTCCTTGCTCCTCAAGGTCCAGTTTGTCTCCACCTTCACCCTCACTGCCATCTGGGTCCATCTACCCCCAACCCCCACACCTCCACACACTTTATTCTTACCTCTTTTTCACTCTGCTACCACCTATCTCCCACCTGCCTGTCTTCCAACCCTCCCCCGACTACCTTCCCTCGCCACTCTCATCCACAATGCCAGAAATTCCTTTCACCTCCACAGATGCTGCAGGGTCGCCTGTGTTTCTCCAGCAGTTTGTTTTTCACTTGAACATGCAATCCTGATCAAAAGTGTCTTACCCACTGACAGTCTGACTCGGGTCTGTTCTGAGCTGACAGAGGAGGAAAGATGGCGTAGCCTCAAGTGTTCTGAGCTTTTTCAGTAAACTTTGCAGCGAACCATTCACAAGCATCTGAGAGCTGCTGAGCTGTCGACAAAACGAACATGGAAATTGTCCTCCGGCAAAAAAAATTGTAATTGCCTTGGAATTTTTGAAGCAACTTTAAATAATGGAGTAGTTGTGTATAAACGAAATGAATTAAATATTGACGGCTGGCACATTTGATAAATATTATATGCATGTATCAAAATGCCTTGATTTAAAACCTTGGCTTATGCTGTGATTGGATTTTAGCCACATTAGAAGTGGATATACTACAATGCTCAACACTTTCAGACACAGGGAGAAATCAGCCAGAAGTTAATAACCTTGGCTGCAGTATAGTAACCCAGCCTAGGTTATACACATATATCTTTGCATGTCTGATGAGAACAAGATTGGCCTCATTCATCTTCCCTAATTATTATCACTCTTGTTTCATGAAGTACAGGAAGATAATGATCTCTGTGTTGAGTCCTTAACCCTGAAATTATGGAATTGTGTCTCAGTGGAAATAAGTGGATTGAAAATTCTGTATGTCTGACATGCAGCAAAATTGCATCTTACCAGCAAAAGAGATCCCATCAACTTTTAGCATAAATTCTTGAACCGATACAAAATTGAACACAACCTTAATCTGATAATTTTTTGATGGAATATCATCCAGAAATAAGAACATATTCTCTTCAGTATCCATTTTCAAGTGTTTACTGTAGTATACAGAGATAGATAATGCCCGAGCTTTTGCTGAATAATGGTAGTGGAATTATCAACATTCACTGAGGTTACTCTTCTAAGCTAAATGTAAGTTCAAAAACTACGGACCTCATTGTGTGAATGGGAAATTCCTTCTGTAAGTCAGCAAGATAGGCTGTGTGCTGGTATTAGAATCAACTCAGATAGGAATTCTGTGCTTGGTCTCATTAAGACCAAATGGTCTTCCGTTAGTTTAATGAATGCAAAGGAAAGTATTTATTCATTTAAAATGACACTTTAATGGATTATAGTTTAAAATATTCTCATTAAACCTGAAAGTTTCTTTATTGAAGTTTTATTGACTTGTTAATTTAATTATTTTAAAGTGGTTAAAGATGTTTAAATAACCGCTGCTGCTTGTGAAGAGGATGTATGTTCTCCCCATGACCATATGGGTTTCCTCCAGGTGCTCTGGTTTCCAAAGATTTACTGGTTGGTAGGTCATTGTAAATTGTCCTGTGATTAGGATCAGATTAAATCAGAGTGTTGCTGGGCGCTGCGGCTTTGAGGTCTGGAAGGCCTATTCCCAGCTGTATCTCAATAAATAAATGTTTTTTTTTAGTTTTTGAACTTCAATCTTTTTTCAACACTTTTGTTTCAGTTTATAAGTTTTTGTATATGTTTTGGGTGTTCAAAAAAGTTTATGTCTTTGATAAGCTTGGTGAGGTCTAGAGATATAGGTTAACCTACTTTCATTTTCCCCCTTATTTCGTGTTTAGAACCACTGCACATAATATCTGTTTTACAATGTTAAGCCCTTATGAAGTACTTGCCTCAGTGAATCCTTTCAGTGTTTCAGTTGAATTCCCATTTGGAGGAGGACTGAAGCTGGGTTGGTTGATTTTTACTAAATTCACTGGTGAACTTTATTTGTTCTCTGCTAACTGGAACGTCCATCCCATAAATGTACTGACATGTTCATGGGTGAGACAAAAGATTGTGGTTAGCAGGCAGTAATATTTTTACAACCAGTGAGAGATCATGCTTCCATAAATTCAGTTCAATCTTTGATGGAGTATGAAATTGAATATCTTCTCCAGTGTTTGTAATTCTGTACTAGTTTCTCCACTTCTGCTGTACTTTCACATTTCCCTTTTATACTGGCATACTGAGAAAGCACAGATAAAATTTTATTTCAGCGGTGTTTACTTGCCAAAGGGTTGTACTCTAGCTAATATTTTCCCTAGATATTCTTCAGTGCAAATATATCTTTCTAGTTGTTGCAAATGTTAGTTTGTGACTAATGGAAGCTATCCACATAAGGAAAACTTTATTCTTGTGATAATCTGTAATTATAAATGAAAGCATGAATAAGATTTGCCAGCTGTGTTTTCCTCTCCCATGCAAAGGATGAAATAACAAATATGACCCTGATCTTCAAACAAAAATTAGAGATAATCCATCAAATAATCTTAATCCTTTAACACTTTTTAAGCACAGTTTGACAGGTATTTGAAATTATTCCACTGAATGAATGAGGTAAAATATGCAGGGGCATGAAAAATCAGACAACCAACATGATTTCGGAAGGAGGAAGTCCTGCTTGCCTGAAGCATGGGATTTCTTTGAAGAGCTAAAAGACTTGGAAAAATAAGAAACATTCAGTGGTGGTTAAATGCTTGGATTTCATGCAAAATATTTTCTACTTCTAAATTTTAGAAGTCATGTTCAAAGTTCAAAGTACAATTATTATGAACGTATGTAAACATTATACAACCTTGAGATTTGTATCCTTACAGACAGCCACAAAATAAAGAAACCCAGAAGAACCTATTTTAAAAAAAGACCATCAAACATCCAATGTGCAGTCAGGGAAAATAACAGTTCATACAAAGAAATAAAAGTAAGCAAATAGCATTCAGAACAAAAGTGAGTCCATAGACAGGAAGCCCAGAGCAGCTGGAGCAGGCCACAGCCTCAGTTCAGCGTAGAGCCAAGTAAGCATTACAGAGCAGCAAGCAGAACTGACCTGATCCTCACCTTTGGTCCTGACACTATGCTTTTTCAATCTGGTTTAGCATTTAAATTGTCCTCCCTCTGGGATGTTTCTGCCTATACCCAACCTTTCCAAATTGGCCTGGCACTTGTATTGATCAAATCTCAGGTCTCTCAGTTTTTGGTGAACGGGCATAGCCCTGCATAGCCTCACTTCCACTCGCCTCGATCCTCAACTCTGACTTGCCTCCACTCATCTCTCCATTATTTGTGGTGAGCTTTTACCAGAGAAAGTGTTAGGAATAAGGTATATAGTTGTATTCTTTGTTTCGTTTGCTGCTGATAAGTAGTCGCTAGGTTTCAACAGTGCCATCTTAAACTGGATGTGATAGATGAGAATGCATGAGAACACTTATGCAAATGGTTATCATGTGAATAATACTATGGGTTTATGGTAACTAGTTGGCAGGCTTGCAAATTACCACAATGTTCAATGTTAGGTTCTTGTTGTGTATAATGGCCAGATAGAAGAAGTTGAGAAATGATACCCAGTTGGTAGTTGAGGCACATGCCAATTATCAGTCATTTTGTGCCAAATATCAAATTCAAAGTGGGGTTATAAAAACTGATTTCAGCCCATGAAGAGATAATAAATTTAATTTAAGAGGGGAAAATATAAACTTTTGAAATTTGATAGAGGTAGACTAATATGGAGTAGAATGTGTTAAAAGATAATTTCAGGAAGGCTTACGTTTGCAGCAGATGGGCCATTAAATTTATTCCACAGTTGTTTAGTCATGGTGTGGGTTAAAACTTTTAAATTAAGAAAGGTAAATTTTAATAGCTATTATTGGAATGGCCTCTCTGGTGCAGTTGCAGTTATGATTTTCTGGTTTAAAAATGGGATATTTAGTTATTGGGAGCATTACAAAGAAGCCCCCAGAATTTAAGAAAAGTTGGTGGAAATCAGGGAATAGAACTAGGTTCCATGCAAATTTTAAATAAGGCACTAAAGTGTTAATGGGATTAAAGGTATTAATGGTTTCCAGACAGTACATTAAAAGTAGGAAACTGTTGATGCATCATGATCTCTCAAATGCTTGATCTGAGAATTATCTTTAGATCTCAAACAACCAATCTAGTGCCCTTAGTTAAGAAGGACAGGAAGAATACACTTGGAAATATTAGGCTAATGACTGGAATCTGCTATTGGGGTAGAAAGACAGGAACTTTGACAGGTTTGATCAGAGAAGACGCATCATGGATTTATATGTGCTAAGTTAGAGAAACAGAAATATTGGAACAGGGTTAGGCCGTTTGGTCCTCCAAGGCTGGTTCATCATTCAACATGGTGCATTCTACCAAGACAAATTTCTGTCTAATAAAAACTTTTAAGCAGGTAAAAGTGGAGGCAACCTATTAGCTTGGAAGAGAGAGTGATTTGAAAGTGAGAGAGGGAAAATGGGGATAATTGATATGTGGTCAAATGCCTTCAGACCTCAGCTATTCACAATAAATATGAATAACTAAATAAGGGACGATTTGCGTCAGTCATTGATCAACCCTGTAAGGTAGCACAATCAATAAATAGAAGTTGAAAGTTGCACACATTGGCAGATTCCGTATTTGGGCAGAACCATGGGAACTGTAGTCTACTGTAAGGAAGTGTAAAAATAATAGGACAATAATAGGATTTCAATTTCTCACAAGATAAAAGCATTTATATTGAATTTTGAACACCATAGCATAGAAGGCCATGGAACAGGTGCCAGAAAATGGAATTAAACATTAATAGATACTTGATGGCTGATACAGGCACAGTTGACTGAAGAACTCACTTTCATGGTGCATGACTTTAATTATAATCATGACTAGTCTGAGATTATTGGCTTTGAATCCAAACTGGACACCTAGGAGTTTATCTTAAATGATAAGATCGGTGGGTGAGCAGTGAAGTGCATTGTCCAAGTATATTAATCAATAATCACAGTGAAGATCTGTATAAAAATAAATAAGAACTCATAGAACAGTGGCCTTTATATTAGGAAGGTGAAATACAGAGTGGTGGAGGTTACACCACTGCTGTGCTGTTTGCTGGTTGGATCTCTCTTGTGTACTTTATCTAAAACTGGATTCACTATCTCTTGGAAAGGAGCAGGTGTATTTAATCCAAGACTAATAAGGGTTATAAGAACAGTTCATTGATTTGAGTTCCCTTGAGTATAAAGATTAAAGGTGGTGTAACTGAAGTGTTAAAGACAATTGAGGGATAGTGATTGGACGACCAATTTTGTTACTGGGAGAGTCCAAATAAAAAGGTTTCAAGTTAGAGTGATGTCATGTTGTGTGATGCCCACTATAATGACAGTGGAAATCTTGGAGTACTTCCCCAAAAAGCTGCTGATATTGAGTCAGTCAAAAAAGTTAAAGCTAAAATTTACAGTAAATCTTTATGCCTGCATTCACCCTGTACATCAGTGGATGTGGGTGAATATACAGCGGTGCTAGAAAGTTTGTGAATCTGATAGAATTTTCTCTATTTCTGCATAAATATGACCTAAAATTAGATCAGATCTTCACCAAAGTCCTAAAACTAGATAAAGAGAACCCAATTAAATAAGTAACACAAAAACATTATACTTGTTCATCTATTTATTGGGAAAATGATCCAATGTTATGTGTATTTGGGGAAAAGAATGTGAACCTTTGCTTTCAGTAACTTGTGTGACCTCCTTGTACAGCAATAACTTCAACCAAACATTTCCAATAACTGTTGATCAGTCCTGCACATTGGCTTGGGAGAATTTTAGGGTGTTCATCCTTACAGAAGTGCCTTAACTCTGGGCTGTTGGTGGGCTTCATTGCATGAACTTTGTGCTTCAGGTTCTTCCACAACATTCCTATAGGATTAAGGTCAGCACTTTGACTTGACCATTCCAACACAAATTTTCTTCTTTTTAAACCATTCTGTTGTTGATGCACTTGTGTCTTTTGGATAATTGTCTTGTTGTATTATTCAACTTCTTTTAAGCTTCAGGTGACAAATTGCTACCCTGACATTCTTCTTGACACGATCTTGAATTCCTTGTTCTCTCAAGAGTTGCAAGCTGTCCAGGCCCTGAAGCATCAAAGCAGCCCCAAACCATGATGCTCCTTCCACCAGGCTTCACAGTTGGGTTGAGGTTTTCATGTTGGTGTGCAGTGCCCCTTTTCTTCAAAGCCTAGCAATGTTCATTTCTGCCAAAGTGTTCATCTGTCCACACAGTACTGTCCCAGAAGCATTGCAGAACATTCAGGTGGTCTTTTGTAAACTTCAGATGTGCAGCAATTATTTTTTGGAGAGCAGTGGTTTGCTCCATGGTGTCTTTCCATGAACGCCATTCTTGTTCAGTGTTTTTCTTACAGTGAACGCATGAACAGGGACTTTAGCAAGTTCTAGAGACTTCTGCAAGTTTTTTGCTATTACCCTTGGGTTCTTTTTCACCTCCTTTAGCATTGCACATTGTGCTCTTTGTGTGATCTTTGCACGATGCCTTCTCCAAGGCAGAGTAGCAGACCAATGAACACTCAGGAGTTTAGAAATGCTTTTGTAGCCTTTTCCAGCTTCATGCATCTCTACAATTCTTCTAAGGTCCTCTGAAAGTTGTTTTGATTGAGGCATGGTGCACATGAACAGATCTTTCTTAGGAAGACCAGGCTCTGTCAGTAACCTGACTTTGTTGTGTGTCTTTTTTATAGGGCAGGGCACTACTACAACCCACATCTCCAATCTCTTCTCATTGATTGGAACACCTGACTCCAAGTAGCTTTCATAGAAGACATTACCCCCAGAGGTTCACTTTCCAATAAATTCATGTAATATTGGATAATTTTTCTCAATAAATAAATGAATGATTCCCATTCTGATATGTCTATCCATGGCCTCCTCTTCTGTCAAGATGAAGCTACACTCAGATTGGAGGAACAACACCTTATATACCGGCTAGGTAGCCTCCAACCTGATGGCATGAACATTGACTTCTCTAACTTCCGTTGATGCCCCTCCTCCCCTTCTTACCCCATCCCTGATATATTTAGTTTTTTTTCTCTCTATGCCCATCACTCTGCCTGTTCTCCATCTCCCTCTGGTGCTTCCCCTTCCCCTTTCTTTCACCCTAGGCCTCCCATCCCATGATCCTTTCCCTTCTCCAGCTCTGTATCCCTTTTGCCAATCACCTTTCCAGCTCTTAGCTTCACCCCACTCCCTCCGGTCTTCTCCTATCATTTCACATTTTCTCCTCCCCCTCCTACTTTCAAATCTCTTACTATCTTTCCTTTCAGTTAGTCCTGACAAAGGGTCTCAGCCCGAAACGTCAACAGCATTTCTCCCTCTAGATGCTGCCTGGCCTGCTGCGTTCCACTAGCATTTTGTGTGCGTGCTTGAACTTCCAGCAGCTGCAGACTTCCTCGTGAATGATTTTTTGTGTTATTTATTTAATTAGGTTCTCTTTATCTAGTTTTAGCACTTATGTGAAGATCACATTTTAGGTTATATTGATGCAGAAATACAGAAAATTATACAGGGTTACGAACATTCCAGCACCACTGTACCATGTACCATGATCCTATTGGGTAGGATAGTCAAGGACTATGTCTGCCAATGATCTATATCCTTTTTTGGATATAGGCATACATGGCTGAACATTATGCTAACAAATAACAGACCCCAATCAATAAGGATAGGCAGCAATATATGCGGCATGAATATTTTCAACACTGGTGGCCCACAGGGCAGTGCTTTCAGCTCCGTACTCTACTCTGTTTACACTCACAACTGCATGGTCAGATTGGACTCTAGCTCCAACTAAAAGTTTGCAGATGATACGTCTATAGTGAGCCAAATCACAAATAATAAAGAACTGGAATGCAGGAAGGAAGTAGAGCGCCTCATGACATGGTGTCATGACAACAACCTTTCCCTCAACATCAACCAAGCAAAAGAGTTGCGTGTTGACTTCACAAGGGAAGTCAAAGTTTATCCAATCTCCCCCGATACCTCATATCCTCTAATCCAGGCATCATCATGTTAAATCTCTTCAATACCTTTATCAAAGCTTCCACATCCTCCCTGTAATTGAGGTGCTAGAATTACACACAACCCTTCAAGTCTTTTAGGAATATAACCGGGAATTGTGAGCAAGAGATCTGGCATGTTTTCTGAAAGGCATGGTTCTGTGACAACAACTATGTAAAGCTTGACTAGTCTGCAGGACAGTGCTCTAAGTTTAAACATCAATCAATCGCCAGTTGTTTGTGAAGAGAATTGTGTAAGGTCAACTGATTGGGTTCAATTCTGCTGTGTCCAAATTTAGCATCGGGAGCTATTCAGGTGTCCATCTTATTTCATCCTTTATCATTTTCATTATAACAGTGATGGGACAAATGAGTGGCTATTCGGGCCTTTTCAGTGGACATTCAGGGAGTCAAGTTACATCACTGTGGTTACCACTTAGTTTGAAAATGAGTAAATGGCAGGTAAAATGTCCAAGGAGATAAAGCTCTTTGAAAACTCTTTAGCCATCCATGAGGGATAACACCTTGCAAAGTCAGTTTATTCAATCTTGAATACATTTATATATTCCATAAATATAACCCCCATTGTTTCAGCATGATAAGGCTTTGGTCTTCAGGAGTTCAATCACCCACATCAAATAAATAAAATAGTAAGATCGAGAATTTTGAAATAAAGAGCAGGAACATTACAAATACATGGCACATCTGTCAGCAGAAAAGATTGGTTAGAATTTTATGCATAGACCCTTCATTAGGAATGAAAAATAAGTGAGTGTTCAAATGTACTGAATAAAATGAAAAATGGGGTGCAGTAGATGAGAGATTTAATAGGTGAAATATTCAAATAGTTTTATTCAACAGCAGTAATGAAGTGGAAACTGATGGAAAATGCATGAAAATAATCCCAATAAGCCGGTAAAAATTCATTAAATGGAAAGAAGTGCATAAAATATTAATGAGAAAACCTGCAAATATTGGAAATATAAAACAACAATAGAAGGTATCAGAAGCTGATTGTGGAAGTTTAGAAAGTGATTTAACTGAGTTGATAAGATGATTAAGGGAGTGAATATGAAATGAAAAGTACCAACAATGGATGTGTCTGAGTCAGAGTCATGGAACAGGGAAACAGGCTCTTAGGCCACCAAGTACACATTTACAATAATCCGTCTTTGTTCTTCCCATATTCACTTAATTCCCCTCAGATTCAGGCACTTACCTGCACAATAGGTAATTTGCAAAGCCCAAGAACAGATTATTGATCACGGGAGGAGGAAACTGGAAGTCCATGAGCCAGTCTTCATCGGAGGATTGGAGATGGAGAGGGTCAGGAGCTTCAAATTACTTGACATTATCTTTTCGGAGGATCTGCCCAGGAACCGGCATGTAAGTGCCTTTACAAAGAAGGCACAGCAGCACCTCTACTGTCGTAGAAGTTTGCACACATTCAGCATGTCATCTAAAATTTGACAAATTTCTGTAGGTGCACATTGGAAATACCAATGCCCATGAATGGAAAAGCCTACACATAGTAATGAATACAGCCCAGTCCATCACAGGAAAAGCCCTCCCCACCACTGAGCACATCCACAATAAAAGCTACTTTTCAGTGGGTGTTATATGGACCAGTGATCCACGTTGTCCTGTTCCATTGAGCCTCATCTGTGGCAAACAGCTTACAGATGCAACAATGGCTCCAGCAAAGTTGAAAAGATACTACAGATCACAGCCACAAGACATATAAAAGGGCTGATTATTTTAAACAGCTATTGACAAATAGAGTAAATAGAGTCATGTCAGTAAAGGGATTCAAGAAGCAAGTAATTTAGTAAAAGAACTTATTACCCAGAAAAGGAAAAGTCACACTGTTGGTAAGAAACTAATAATGCCAGCATGTAAAATTATAGTGGGTAAAATGCTCAATCAAGAAGCAGTACGAGAAATTGAAAAGGTTTCACTCTCAGACAGTAAGATAAATCAATGTGTTGATGACACGTCATATGATGCTGAAGAGGTTTTGTGTGATAAACTGAAAAATAACAGCTTTCTCTATCCAGGTTGATGAGTCAATAGATTTTAACAATAAATGTCATTATGTCAGCATTTATAAGATTTGTCAATGATGATGAAGTTCAAGAATTTTTTTTCTGTTGCAAAGAGGTGCCCAAAACAAGCAAATGTTTTGTCTTCATATCTGGATGCAAAAGGTCTGTCTTGGAGGAACTGTGTTGGCATCTGTACTGATGTTGCCCCATCAATAGCTGGCTCCATGAGAAGTTTTGTTTTTCATGAAGAAAAGGAAATCTTGATGTTGTTGGAGGACACTGCTTACTTCACAGAGAGTTGCTGATGTCAAAAACTCTTGGGGATGAAATGAAAGAAATTCTGTATGATGCTACAAATATGGTTAACTTTATTAGACAAAGATGAATTCACTAAAGAATGTTTAAAAAAATGTGTGAAAACCTGGGCAAAGAGCACACCAATCTTCTGCTACGTACAGAAATCCTGTGTCTTAGCAGAGGAAGGATTCTCAACAGGGTGTTTGAGCTGAAAGATGAATTTCAGGAGTATTTTCCAAAAAATAGTAGCCAGATTTTGCTGTGTGCTTTGAAGATGAGGAACGGTTCCAGAAACTAGCCTATTTAGCAGACATTTTTATCATATGAACCAGTTGAACAAGTCTCTGCAAGGCCCTGGAGATAATGTTTTGGCTTCAAGTGACAGGATTCTTGGATTTAAAAGGAAACTTAATCTTTAGGAAAATCATGTTGCAAAAGGAAATCTTGAAATGTTTCCACTGCTGCTTGGGCTTGAGAGTGAGGAAGGATCAGAAAGACTAGAGTCTTATTGAAAGCCGCCTGGAATAACTGCAGAACACAACTGAACAGTATTTTTTCTCCCTTTCAACACAAGTGTATCACTGGGTGAAGGAGCCTTTCTCTGAATCTTCTGCTCAGCCTGAGAACTTGACTTTGAAAGAAGAGGAAGAACTTTGTGAGCTGCAGACTGATCATGCATTTACTGACCTGCCCCCAGACAAGTTATGGATTTCTGTGACATGGGAAAGCAATGAACATTCTGCTGCAGTTTTCAGCTTCTTACATGTGTGAGCAAGCTTTTTCTTGTTTAACAAGCATCAAGAGCAAGGGTAGAAATAATCTCATTTCTGTTGAAGGTGAAATCTGTCTGTGCTCATCTCAAGTTCAACCCAGAATTGAGTATTTGTGCAACAAAAACAAGCACAGGTTTCATATGCAAGGCCTATATTCGAGCTTGATCATGTCACTTAGAAAGAAAATGGGTTTTTTTCAGTTTTGTTTAAAATTGTGTCCTAGGCTATGTTTTTATTCACATTGCTTTGGCTTATGGTTTTTTAGTACATTACTGTTCAATAGTGTCAATAAGTTTTCATGTTGTGAATAGCATGATTTAAAATCAATTTACAACCTTAAATCTACTGAGCCTACAATTAGAAAAATTAAATCCCATTTTGGCTTAAGCTGGTTATTTAGCACAGGTTTATTATGTTTGCCTTATGAGTTTTTAAAATTTATGATAGGAAAAGAAGGATTAATTTCAAGAAAGGTAAGCTCAGCTTAACTACCTGCTTTTTTTCAAAGAAAGGTTGGCTAAAAATCAATTGTCTACTCAAAAAAGCATTGAAGTATTATATCTTCAACTTACTGATCACGTTAACATACGATGAGCTGTAGATATAATAATTTTTACGCAGGGCTTCCCTGAGACCTGAAAATTATTTCAAGGGTTCCTGCAGGGCAAGAAGCTGGAGAAATGCACGTGGTTAAGTGTTGGTCTAGTGATCTGAAGGTCGCTAGTTCGAACCTCAGCTAAGGTAAGTGTATTGCGTCCTTGAGCAACTTAACCACACATTGCAATGACACCGGTGTCAAGCTGTATCGGCCCTTGCCCTTCCCATGGACAACATCGGTGGCGTGGAGAGGGGAGACGCAGCATGGGCAACTACCAGTCTCCCATACAACCCTGCCCAGGCCTGCGCCCTGTAAACTTTCCAAGGCGCAAATCCATGGTCTCTCGAGACTAAGGCTTAGGAGCAGAATTAGGCCATTCAGCCCATCAAGTCTGCTCTGCCATTCCATCATGGCTGATCTATTATCCCTCTCAACCCTATTCTCCTACCTTCTCCCAGTAACATTTGATGCTTCTACTAATCAAGAACCTACCAACCTCCACTTTAAATACAATATATTCAATGGCTTGACTCCATAATCATCTATGCAATGGATTCTACAGATTCAACACCCTATGAATAAAGATATTCCTTCTCATCTGTGTTCTAAATGGATGCCTTTCAATTCTGAAGCTATGCCCTCTGGCCATAGACTTCCGTATTATAGGAAACACTCTATCCACAGCCACTCTATCTATGCCTTTCAATATTCGATAAGTTTCAATAAGGTCCCCTTCTCAATCTATTAAACCTCTGCGAGTACAGGCCCAGAGCTATCAAAGTCTCCTCATACATTAACCATTTAGTTCCTGGATTCATTCGTGTGCACCTCCTCTGGCCCCTCTTCAATGCCAACACATTTTTTGTTAGATAAGGGGCCCAAAACTGCTCACAATATCCCAAGTACAGTCTGGCCAATGCCTCATAAAGCCTCAGCATCCTTGCTTTTATGTTCTAGTTCTCTCGAAATGAATGCTAACATTGCATTTTTCTTCCTTACCACTGACTCAGTCTGCAAGTTAACCTTTAGGTAGTCCTGTGCAAGGGTTCCCAAGTTCCTCTGCACCTCTGATTTTTTGAATTTTCCTCCCATTTAGAGAATAATCTATGCCTTTATTCCTTCTACCGAAGTGCATAACTGTACACTTCCCTGCACTATATTCCATCTGCCATTTCTTTGCCAATTCTCAAAATCTGCAGAGTACCTGGTTTCTCATTACTACCTGCCTCTCCACTTCTCTTCACATCATTTGCAATCTTGGCCACAAAGCTATCAATTCCATCATCCAAATCATTGACATACAATACTGTATAAAAATCTTAAGCACATATGTGTAGCTATGTTCCACCTCCCCCCCACCCCTTCACCTTTACCAAAATCCTTTGCTCCCACCAGATTTAAAAACTCGCCCTCCATTCCACATTGACAAATACAGTATTGTGCAGAAGTCTTAGGTATCCTAGCATTATATACAGTATTGCCTAAGACTTTTGCACAGTACTGTATAATGTGAATAAAAGTGACCCCAACACCAAGCCCTGCAGCCCTCCATAAGTCACCAGCAGCTACTCCCTTTATTCCCACTCTTTCCCTCCTGCCAATCAGCCAATGCTTTATCCATTCTAGTATCTTTCCAGAAAGAGCATGAGCTCTTATCTTGCTAAGTAGCCTTATGTGCGGCACCTTGTCAAAGGCCTTCTGAAAATCCAAGTAAACAACATTCACTAACTCACCTTTGTGTACTCTGCTTGTATTTTCTCAAAGAATTCCAACAGATTTGTCAAGTAAGACTTCTCTTCAATGTACTTTGGTCACTTGGCCTATTTTATCATGCGCATCCAAGTACTCCAAAACATTATCCTTAGCAACGGCCTTCAACACCTTCCCAACCACTGAAGTCCAGCTAACGCCTAAAATTCGTATTTTCTTCCTTCCTCTGTTCTGAAAGAGCGGAGTGAGAATTACAATTTTCCAGTCCTCTGGAAAAAAGTTTTTATTATACAATGGTATTAAACATAATGGAACTGGTTGGTGTGGGAACAGGAAGGAGAGTCAAAATGGCATGCACTCTCATATTCTGCTTGAATGGTCTACAACCCACTGGTATGAATATTGAATTTTACGATGTTAGGTAACCCACACCTTTGCTATGTTCCTTTCTGTATTCTGCTGAACCATCCTCTTTTCTCCAACCTAGAATCACCACCCTTAACTGGTTAATTATCCTAACCCCCACCCACCCATTTCCATCTGCCTGTAACACATGCACTTAACCTACTGGATCTGATATCTCCTATCTCCTATCTCATACTCCAATTGGTACTGTCCATCCATCATTCCCCTCCCCAGTCGACTTCAACATATCGCATTTACTTATCAGATTCCTGCAACTGCAGCCTCTTTGTATCTCCACTTATCACTTTCCAGCCTCTGTCTCTGCTGTCAATCTCTCCTCTTCCACCTGACATCATTTGCCCCCAGCAACACACATAAAATGCTGGAAACTCAGCTGGTCAGGAAGTATCAATGAAAACGACTAAGCAGTCGATGTTACAGGCCAAGACCCTTCATCAGGACTGTAAAGGGGGGTGGGGAAAGAAGCTAGAATAAGGTAGGGAGAGTGGGGAGGATAAGCTGGAAGGTGATATGTGAAGCCAAGTGGGTGGGGAAGGGAGAATGAACTAAGCTGGGAGGTGATAGGTAGAAAAGGAAATAAACTGAAGAAGAAGGAATCTGATAGGAGAGGAGAGTAGATCCTGGGAATAAGGGAAGGAGGAGTGGCACCAAGGGGTGGTGATAGAGAGGTGAGGAGAACAGGTAAGAGGCCAGGGAAGGGAAATGAAGAAGAGGGAAGGGGGAGAATTCAATGTATATGTCATCAGGTTGGAGGCTACCTAGACAGAATATGAGGTCTTGCCTGTAAATGGCCTCATTGTGTCAGAAGAGGAGGCCATGGACTGACATGTCAGATTGGGAATGGAGATGGGATTGAAATGGTTGGCTACTGGGATTACTGCTTTTTGCAGATGAAGCTGAGGTGCTTGACAAGGTGGTCCCCCAATCAGGATCTGGCAGTAGCAGATTCAGTGGACAACCCCAACAGGAAGGACTGTCTGTGGCCCTGAGTAGAGTAAAGGTGAGGAAGGAGGAAAGTGGGCAGGTGTAGCACTTATGCCACTTGCAGGGATAAGTGTCAGGAGGAAGATGAGTGGCGAGGGACTGTTGGACAAGTGAATCACAGAGAGAGTGATCCCTGTGGAAGCTGGAGAATGGGGTGGGGGGGAGGTAGGGTTCCATTGAAGATGGTGTAAGTTATGGAGAATGATGTACTGGGTGCAGAGGCTCATAGGGTGGTAGGTGAGAACAAGAGGAGCTCTCTCCCTGTTAAAACAGCGGGAAGATGAAGTGAGCACTGATCATCTGTCCCTATCCTTTATCTCTCTGTGTCCGTTCATACTTATCACCTACCAGCTGCTATTGCCAATCTCCGCACTCCTGTCTCCTCATACGGATCCATCTGCCCATCATCCCCCTTCTCATCTGGTTTCATAAATGTCTATGTCAGCCTCTCTCTGCCTTCGTTATACTGGCTATCTGCCCTTCACAGGTTTTCAGCCAGAAACACCAGCCATCCCTTTGCCCCCACAGGTGCTGTCTAACTACAGGTTTCCCCCGCTATCCAAAGGTAGAGAGTTCCTATGAAACTGTTTGGAAGCCGAAATGTGGTAAAGCGAAGAAGCAATTTCCATTAATTTATATGGGAAAAAATTTTGAGCTTTCCCAGACCCAAAAAAAACCTACCAAATAACACATAAAGCCTAAAGTAGCACTAGCATATAGTAAAAGCAGGATTGATATGGTAAGTTTACAGCCTATATAAAGTAGAAATATTGTATGTACAGTGTAGTTTCACTTATCAAACTCAGGAAGACAGCGAGCCAAAATCGATTTGCAGAAAAAAATCAGCGCATACACGCCTATGCATGTACATGCATAAACACGTAAACACATGCACACACAACTGCCCGCACAAGGCTTCACGGTCATTGTAGTCTTTCTCGGGGTAAACACATGTATAAAGAGGCCATCTTTTTTCCATAAAGGCGAAAATCCTCTTTGATTAGCAAAAACAGGTCTTTTGTAACAGTGAGCTGTCGTAAAGCAAATGTTCAACAGTTTGTATCTTGCTTTTGGACATTATGTAACATCTCTATAGTCATCAGTTTTGTCACTTTCCCAAGAGGAAAATGGGCAATATCTGAGCAAGAGGCATGTTTTCTGCAGAAAAGACTTGGGGGGAAAAAAGAATAGACAGTTTTTGTCAGTGAAAGTGTTGGGCCCTCCATACTCCCCATTCAGTGGTAATAGTTAATACAGTTGGCCCTCCTTATCCGCATATTCCGTATGTGCGGATTCAACCAACGGCGGATCGGGAAAACCCAGAAGTTCTCTCTCCGGCGCTTGTTGCTTGAGCATGTATAGACTATTTTTTCTTGTCATTATTCCCTAAGTAATACAGTATGACAACTATTTACATAGCATTTACATTGTATTAGGTATTATAAGTAATCTTGAAATGACTTAAAAGTACAGGCAGTCCCTGGGTTATGAACGAGTTCCATTCCTGAGCCTGTCTTTAAGTCGGATTTGAGGTCGGAACAGGTACATCTGGTATATTTAGCGCCAGTTAGTCAAACGTTTTTCTTAGTATATAGTACATATTTTACGTTTCTATGCATATAAAACACTTAAGAAACATACGTATTTCAATAATTTAACCATTGCATTGCTTAGTAATAATTGTAGCTTTCATCGGGGCAGGGCCTTTCCCATGCTCTATTAAAATTGTTCGGATTATTGACCGACTGTAGCCTAACGCTTTTCCAATGACCGATGGCGTTTCACCTCTCTCCGATTGCTTTATTATTTCCACTTTATTTTCAATCGCGATAGTGATTATTTTCGTGAACAGAAATACTGCAGATTCAGAGCTGCACCGCCAGGTCCTAATGTCCACCACACGGAGACATGTTAAAAAAAGTCCAGGGTTCCACTGGGTCCTAAAGACCTACGTACAGATACATGTTAAATAAGGGACTTGAGCATCCGCGAATTTTGGATCCACAGGGTGGCCCCAGAACCAATCCCCCGTGGATAAGGAGGGCCAACTGTATAAGAAAAAAACTGAGAAGTGGTTTATTACATATACAACCCTGTGATTCATTTCCTTGTGGGTATGCTCAATAAATCTATAGAATAATTACCACGACAAAATCAATGAAAGACCACGTCAGCTTGGACATTCAACCAGCTTTAAAAGATGAAAAACTCTGCAAATTCAAAAATTAATAATAATAATAATGTGAATAAGCACTAAATATCGCTAAAATGAAATGAAGATTGCTTGAGAGTCCATTGGTTGTGAGGACATTTCAAGTGGAGTGCTGTTATTCCCTTTGCTTCAAGAGACTGATGGTTGAAGGATAGTGATTGTTCCTGAATTTGATGGTGTGAGTCCTGAAGCTCCTATGCCGCCTTCCTGATGGCAGCAGTGAGAAGAGAGCATGTCCTGGGTGGTGGGAGACCCTGATGATGGATGCTGCTTTCCCGCAACAACACTGTGTAGATGAGGTCAATGGTGGGGAGGGCTTTACTGTCAATGGACTGGGCCATACCCACTACATTTTGTAAGATTTTCCATTCAAGGCCTTTGGTGCTTCCACACCAGGCTTGTAATGCAGCCAGTCAATATCATAATCAGAATCAAGTTTATTATCACCGGCGTATGTTGTGAAATTTGTTAACAGTGTAGTAGCAGTGCAATGCAATAAGTGATAATATAGAGAGAAAAAAATAATTAATCAATTACAGGAAGTACATATATGTATAAAAAATAGTTAGACTCTGGCACACAGCGAAAATAATACATAAAAAAGTGAGGTAGTGTTTATGCATTCAATGCCCATTTAGGAAGCATGGCATAGGGGAAGAAGCTGTTCCTGAATCATTTAGTGTGTGCCTTCAGGTTTCCATACATCCTTCCTGATGGTAACACTGAGATGAGTGCATTCCTGGGTGTTGTCAGCAAACTTGAAAGTGGCACTGGAGTTGTGCATAGCTTCACAGTCATAAGTGTAAAGTGAGCAGAGCAGGGAGCTAAGCACACAGCTTTGTGGTGCACCTTTGCTGATGGAGATTGGAAATGATTTTATACCTTTTGTATAATCACATTTAGAAAGGAAAAAGAAAATATGAAAACTACTTACAAAGCTCGGATCTCTCAATTTGCCAATGTTGACACTTGGAGAAAATTTATATATGGTGTCATAAGTCTCTTATTTGGAAAAATGACAGCATGTAACAATTTCAGAAAAAAAAGAACTACACTTGGGATTGCAGAGGTTCAGAATTTGCAAATAGATTTCTACCACTCCATCATTTTCCTACACAAACATTGTCTTACCCTTAACATTCTCATGATTTTTAGGAATGTAACTAATATTCAATTAATTGTCTTTAATTTGCATCAGAATTTTGTCCAGAATTAGAAGTGCACATACATTTTTAATTATTAATAGAATGCTAATCCATCTCATTCACATTTAATTTCATTCTCTCTTAATTCAGGCATTCTTTCATTTTCTTCCCTTTCTATTTGTGATTTTACTGTATTCACCCATTATAATTTAACTTCAACCATTTTCATTCTTGCTTCCATGTTACCTTGCAGTTACACTGAACCGTAGGAAAAGAGTTGCCAATTTAACAAGGTTTTATTGTAATGACTCCTGTGTGACACAAGTTACATTTCAGGTGGAAACAGCTAAACTGTTTTTCCATTAGCATCAGAATCAGGTTTATTATCGCTGACATATGTCATGAAATCTGTTGTTTTGTGGCAACACTACAGTGCAAGCCAAACAATTACTATAAGTTACAAAGGTAAATAGTACAGAAAGGAAAGAAGATGAAAAAGACATCTTTGATGTAAATTAATCAGGCAAATGACACTTACATACTTCAAGTATATATTCAATTGTTTCATAATCTTCAAAATTATATGAAAACAACTAGAAAACTGAAAATGTTCTGAGGCGCAAATATCCATGATTCCCATGGTATACTCGTGATTTCTACAGCATTTAAAATGTGGATGACACAGAGGCACAGTAGTTACTGCTGCTGTCATACAGTTCTGGCAACCCAGGTCTCGGGAGTGTCCATTTGGAGTTTGTACATGATGCTGTGGGTTTGCTCCAAGTGTTCAGGTATCCTTCCAGGTTCCAAAGATCAGCTCATAGGTTAATTGGTTACTCTAAATATCTGCCGTTGTGTCAGTAGGTGGCAGAAGAATAAGGATGAGTTGTGAGGCACACGAGAGACAACAGGTTACTGAAAGATTATTGAGGGAATGATAATAACAAAAACAAACTGCAGGATGAACTCAATAGGTCAAGCAACATCTATGGAAAGGAATAAACAGTCAACATTTCGGGCTGAGATCCTTCTTCAGGACTGGAAAGGAAGGGGGAAGAAGCTAGAATAGGAAAGTTGGAGGAGGGGAAGAAGTACCAGCTCCAAGATGATAGGTGAAGCCATGTAGGTGAGGAAGGGCAGATCAAGTGAGAAGATGGGAGTTGGTAGGTGGAAAAAGTAAAGGAATGAAGAAGAAGGAATCTGATAGGAGAGGAAACTGGTCCGTGGGATAAAAGGAAGGAGGAGAGGCACCAGAGGGATGTGATAGGCAGGTGAGGAGAAGAGAAGAGTTAAGAGGAAAGCAAGAATGGGAAATTGAGGAAGAGAGAAGGGGTGAGGGACTGAGAATGATGAGAATAATCTGACAGCCAACATTGACTTTGTGAGCAAATCATTTGTTGTAATGCAGCAAGTTCAAAAACAAGGCAGTGAAAACAGGTAAGAATAAACATGATGTTCATTGAATAAGGGTAATTTATCTAGTGCTTTTCAGTAGCTGATGACTGGTTGGTTTGGGAATGTTTCCCATTACCAAACCAAGAGTCAGCATAAAGTACATTAATATCATAGAGTGAGTATCTAAAGTAGACAAATTCTCTACTCGAGTAAAGCACTCTACTGTATCACTGTTACAGAATATCCCCATTGTCAACATCCTTCCCTTGCGTGCCTTTTGAGCATTGTTCGAGATATCAAATATTAGTTAAATACTGGATACATTAATTGTATAGGCACTCTCAAAGCAATTACTGAATCTCTATACCTTTGGTGCTAGAGCTGTATTTACTGTCTAGTATTCAACTATTACTCATTACTTTCTACTACTTTGTAGGTTATCTTTAATCTTCACTTAAGCAATGCAATATCCAGTTAGTCTTTTGTTTCAATTAACACTAACCTAAGCAACCAACAGTTTGATTTCTTAGGCTTTTTATAAGAAGTCGTTTCAGTGATGTACATGGGACCAATAAAACGTATATCAATGAAGCTTTATAAGTCTGGGCTTTTGTAATCAAGTCTATAACATCTTCTTCACATTGTGTATGCTTGAGGTTTGTGGCATGAGATGGTATCAACAGTCCCAGATAATATATGATAAAAAGTTTCCAGAAGAAAAATGTTTTTGACAAGAGCAGGATTACTTTTTAAAAATTCTATACAGGCAAAAGGATTTTGTTTTCCTAACAGATACATTAATCAAGAATGTAATCTGAGTAAAATGAAGTGTGTGTCATACTAGGCCTTCTAGCAGCTGTTAGCAACAATATTGAATAATTAAAATAATTCAGATTTTCTTAACAGCTCTGTGTATTAATACTTCCATTGGGTTAGACCTCTAAATATTATGAATCAAGACATTTTCTTCCATTAATGTCAGCCTAGCTGGCTCCATACTTTGATAATCAGCTAAGAGGATAGACGCTCTTCATTACAAGCTGAATAAAAAGCAACATGTCAACTATCATTAGTACTTTCAGTTTACTAAGCAGGCTTTGAAATTTCCACTTGGAGTAACTCCACTGAAATTCGTGTGGAACGTTTTAGGAGAGTATTTAATCACTCAAAGAATAAAGACATGCACTGATACTGAGTCATTATGAATCTAATGGCACACACTTAAATTGATAGCTTTATCTGTGCCCTATCACATACCAAACATCAATTCCTTTTTTAAAATCACATCTATATTTTGTGTTGAATGTTTCCCAAAATTAGAATTTTACACTTGTAATGAGGTTTGCCTTATGATAAATTATAATATTTTTAAAACAATTATCTGAATTATAAAACCTTCATAAACATGAACAACTGCGCAGCAAGGATTGAATAACTGGATTGAATTTGTAGATCTTTTATCTAAATTCATTGTTATGATGTGGGTGTGGCTACAAGGCCAGCCCTTAGTGCCCCTCTCTAATTGCCTGGTGTCTACTCAACTTTTTGAACTGCAGTAGACCTTTCTGTGAAGGGATATCCTTAGTATTGCCAGGGAAGGAGTTTCAGGATGTAGATTTAAGGATGATGAAGGGCCAGTGGTAGCTTTCTGAAACAAGGTAGTGGGCAGGGAGGCAGTTATTCCCATGTGCCTGCTAAGCTTGTCCTTCTTGGTGATAGAACTCTCAAGTTTAGGTGGTATGGGTTTTCTCTGAGTCGTCCGGATTCCCCCCACTGTCCAAAGACTTGTCAGTAAAGTTAATTGGTCATTGTAAAACTGTCCCATGATTAACTTGGGGTTGTCAGGGGTTGCGGGGAGGTGTGCCTGGAAGGACCAAAAGGGCCTTTTCCATGCTATATCTCTAATTAAATAAATAATATGTGTGAATAACTAGATTGAATTTCCAGATGCTTGACACAATTCTTTGCCTGTGATGGAGGGGATAGATGGTTAGGACACTTAAATAGGTACTAATCATATGTACTACTTTTTCATGGATGGTATCAAGCTTATTGAAAGATGGCAATGCACTTATCCAAGAAAGTGTAGAGTATTCCAGTATGCATCTGGTCCTGTGCATGTAGACATTAGAAAGGCCTTTGGGAGTTGGAATATGAGACATTCTCAGAAGTGAATCCAGTCTCCAATTTGCTGTTGCGCCCATGATATTTATGTGGCAGATTTAGCTGAGTTTCTAGTCATTGGTGAACTGTTGGATATTGGAAGACTAGGGTGACCGTAATGCCATTGAATGTCAAGGTTGTTGGTGACACTTCTTTAGCATGAAAGTTGATTGTCACTTATCTAATGCATGCCTGTAGGTAGGCATGTGGTTCTTCATTTGTTGAGGTTTCAACCTACTCTCAATTATTTTCCAGAGCTGTGGAGAGTAACACTTGCAGTGTTATCATAAACACCAATGATCTCTGGTGTGTATTCCATTCGATGCCAATTGACATCATCTTTGCTGGAGCATCATGGTGGCGCAACTCAAAGGCTGTTACTTGCACCCCCCATCTGGAAATATGTAGATAGATTGAAATTATTAGGCTTTTTGTGATCAGACTCTTCTTGGTATTGTTGGGTAAATGCTAGTGAACTACTTGGCTGGAACCAAACCAAATATGTATTGACCTTGCATGGCAAAATGATGATATTTGGTTTGATTGATCTGAATTTATAATTTATCATGATATGTTATGTTGAAATTATGCAAATAATAACAATGTGAATTTAGATTTTTGTCTTCAGCACAGTCTCAAGGACAGAAACCAACGCTAAAAATATCAGTCAGTCTAGAGTACATAAAAGGTATTCCCCTTTGAAGAGGTCCTCTGTGGTGGGGAGGCTCGAGCACTAAGTACAGGAGACTGAAGACCCACACTCACTGTTTTGGGAATATGACCTCACTATTTTTCAGTAATTTTCAGTTTCAGTGTCCTGATGAAGGGTCTCGACCCAACATGTCAACTGTTTACTCTTTTCCTGGCCTGCTGATCTCCTCCAGCATGTTGTGTGTATTACTCATTATTTTTCACTCTTGCTCTACTGATTCAATTTGTTAAATATATTTCTTATTGTAATTTATAGTTGATTTTATGTGTTACACTGTACACAAAAAACAAATTTCATGACCTAAGTCAGTGATAGTAAACCCTATTCTGATATTAAGCAAGTTTTCCCCAAAATTTGAAAATTATTGCAAACACGAGGAAATCTGCAGATGCTGGAAATTCAAGCAACACACAGAAAATGCTGGTGGAACACAGCGTCGACAATGCTTCTTCCTATAGTTGCTCAAAAAAGCTGGATGAACTCAGCAGGTCGGGCAGCATCCTTTGAAAGAAGCAGTCAACGTTTTGGGTCGAGACCCTTCTTCGGGACTAAAGAAGTCCTGACGAAGGGTCTTGACCCGAAACGTTGACTACTTCTTTCAACGGATGCTGCCCGACCTGCTGAGTTCTCCCAGCTTTTTTGTATGTCTTGATTTGACCACAACATCTGCAGTGTACTTTGTGTTTCCTATAGCTGCTGCCTGGCCTGCTGTGTTCCACCAGCATTTTTGTGTGTGTTGTTTGAAAATTATCATTTGTGTTGGTTTTTTTTATCAGGAGATCATCATTGGCAGTGGGTGATGAGCCATGGATTGAGAGTGGGAGGAACCATTGGGATGTGAATTTTGTTAATTGTCCACATACATTTAGCTTTCCAGCAAAGTAATTAAACTGCATCCCTAATGCTTTTGTCTGTTTTTATCAGTATCAGTACATCATTTGCATTTTTCCATCCTTAAACATGTACACATTTGACTGAACTCTGTTAGTTTTCCACTGTTAGTCCTTGTGGATTATCACTTTCCTAAAGATATTAAATTGCACAACAGTGAACTTATACAAGTATTGACCACTTTCCATGACAACCAATTGAATATTTTTTTTCTTTTGTAAGCAGAATGTAAGTAAAGCAGAGCAACCAATTTTTACATAGAAAGATCTTTCAAAGAACACTGAGAGAGCTTACCAATAATCTATTTCACTGAAATTGCTTCAAGAGTAAATATTGGGCATTTACTTGGAATGTTCTGTTATGATGTTTTGCAAGCATCTAGGTGTGTCACAAAGTGCTTTTATAACCTAAAATATTAGAAATATTCTCTGATGTCACTGAAGTCATAGCATAGATGTCATTAAATCAAAGAATATTGATTCCTCTCTGAGAGGGCAGCAAGTTAATGCTGTCTGGGCAACCAAAGAGGAATTTGGGATTCACTGGTCTGGCGTGTTTGTAATCTTGTCAAGGCAAATTCTGCTGGGAGATAGGTGCCCTTTGCAGCAGTGCCGATATTTTCATCAATGCTATCCCACAAACCCAAATACGAATTTTCCCTCTAAATTTCAGTTCTATTCTGTCAAGCATGTAAGAGGGGTTAAATGCACCTCACTCTACCCCACACCCATCCTCTCCCTGCTGTCTGCCATGATCTCTCCCACTTCCTGCATCTGCTGCAGCCTCCCAGAGATTGGGATAGGATTCTGGAGATGGACTGGTTCTCTATTTCTAATCGTTAGTTATCTCAAGAAATTTCAGTCTCAGAGTTGTTGAGGTCAATGCCCATTTTCTTTGTACTAACCTATGAGCATTTCTTTAAGAAAGTCAATGATTTTTTTGTAAGAATTTTGGTTCAAGTGATAAATTAATTCTGTAATATCTGTACTAATTACTTCTTGGATTCTACATTATAGATCTACTTATTCAGTGTTCTATCAAAAATACTTTTGTACAATGGCAGCAAAACACAGTCTAAAATACTTCTACTTGTCAGAGTATGAAACCTTTGTAATGAATATTTAATGAGCAGTAGTCATGATTGAAGATAATCTTGTTTAGCCAGAAAGGAGATGCCATATTGTGTTAAGTGTGATAGCTTCTCCTCCATCACCTCTTCCACTGGGGCGTATCTACAGAAAATAGCACCTATGGCAAGCACTGAAATTGCGTCCCGTCCAAACATCTGACACCCATCTTTTAGATAACTTTACCATAATATCAGCTCAAAAATACAAGTCAAGCTCGTTAATCTTTTAATTAACAAATTATGGCACTACATGAAAATTATAACAGCACCTTCCTTGTTTTCACTGATGCAAATTGGTCTATGATGTGATCAAAGTCAGTTTTCTCAGTTTCTTCTCTTTCTACACTCAGCAGAGCAAGATCACAGAGTCTGCTTGACCCATGGAGGCTCTCAAATACGAAAGTATTAGTTTTAGCTTGCTGAATGATCTCTCACAGCTGGCGATGGAAACTGAAATGGTTAGCAGTATCTGAATAGTAATGCAAAGATTGGGGAAGATGCTCTCATCTCCATACTGAACAATAAATTCAAGAAGCTCTTCAGGTCTTGATATTTTCATGTTGACCTGCCTTGATAGTAACATTCTGCAATCCAGAATTTCTTCATATAGCTGCTGTCCATCAACATCAGAGCTGTACAATTCAGCCAAATTTTCACACTTCTTTAGGTCGTTATTGTTGGCGCTGTACCACAGTCCCTCAACATTGAAATGGAACCCAAACTTGGTGTCAGTGTCGTGCAAATGAGTGAAACTTTCATCCATTTCTCTGTGAAGATGGTCAAGTCTTCCCTTCATGACTCTTTCCATTTCCTCCTTAGCTGTTAACCCAGCATCTCTCGTTCTCATCAGCCATTCGTTTCTTTCGTCTCTGATGTCCTTCTACTTCAATATTTCATTCTTGACAGAGACTGACTCCTTCTTAGAGTGACTCACTGAACAACACTTCTCTTTCATCATAAAAATTATCTCTGAGGGCTTTCAAATCCAGGCAGTATCATGGAATTTTATTCTAGGATCCTGCAGCCTCTTTTGAATATGGTCAATGTGAATGAGCACTTTGTTCCAAAATCCTAGCAAAATCAGAAAATCGTAACTCAACATGCGGTTGTACAGCTGCCTTGCATCACTTCTTGTTTCATTGGTCTCGTTTTCATTGTCTATCATGTCCTGGGGAACATGAAGTATCTCCTCAAGGTACTTGTTGACAGGCTTCACTGCTTCTGTCCTTGAACTCCACCTGGTTTCGGACTCCGACTTAACAACCACAAGCATGGTGTTTTTGAGTTTTTTTCCTAGCACTGTGTTGAACGAGAGAAAAACACGTAGAGAGCTTCGATGGTTCCAAAACATGTGAGCATCATTGTATCCTGCTTGGCTGCATGTACACCCACCAAGTTGAGTGAGTGATTGTCACAATTCACAAACACTGCCAGGTTGTTTTTCTCACTTATTCTTTGATGAACACCACTTCTGTGTCCAGCCATCACAACAGTGTTGTCATAGCACTGTGACTGACAATCTTGTACCTCCATTTCGTCCTTCTCTAGCTGTTTCAAGATGTCTTCAGCCAAGCTCTCAGCATCCTTCTGGCTTATCTGGATAAAACCAAGGAAGGACTCTCTAACACGGACTGTTTTCCTCTCAAAATCAACTTCCACATACCTCACTACTTCTGACATCTGCTTACGGTGTGCCTGATCAGGAGTCGAGTCGAACATGAGATCATAGTACTTGGCTTTATGAATGCTTCTCAGTGAATTCTGGCGAACAGTGGATCCCATCATGTGGATGAATTCATTCTGGACACCCGGTGAAAGATAAAACATGGATCCAGGATGACTTTCCAAATGAGTGAGGTGTTCCTTTCTGACAGGGTCAAAGATGGCCAGTAGTTTCAGTAAGCCAAGGAAATTTCCCACATTGGAGTCATCGTCTAGCTGAAGTGACTCCATGTCCTCACAAAGCCAGGTTCTGAGTCGCAAGGAATTTTATGCAGTGAAGGATTCTCGTCAACATATCACACCACTTCTGCTTTTCCTTCTCAATCTGTGACTGAAATACCACGTCAATAACTCCTCTTTTTCCAGCTAAATTTCTTTCCATTTCTTTCCACTGTGTGAAGTATTCCCGATGATCCTTGGCATTTTCATGAACAGTAATCCTTTCATGTGCTTTCCACTGGTTGAATCCACTTTCCTGCTCCAATGAGAATTGATGGTCTGACCAGGAATAGAAAAGACAACCGATACAAAATGCAGACTTTTTAGAAGGGAAATAGACCAGCCACGAGCGAGTCACTTCCTCACCACGACCATTTCCCAATTTCCTCTTGAACCAAGTTTTGTTCATTGAGCGGTTATTTGTTGGTAGAAAAGGCCCCTCACTGCTCTGGAAATACTTCAAACCCAGCTTTATTATTTCTGTTCTCAACACATCAGGCAGAATTGCTTTTCCAGTATCCTTGTCGAACTTCAGAAGTCCAATGTCATGCTGTTCAATCACTTCTGGTATGACAGTTTGAGGCTCTTTGACACCATTCAGTTCACTAGGTTCAGTCTCGTCAGGTAAAATCTCGTCAATAAACTCAACATCACCACCACCACCACCATCGTCTTCCCCTCTGTCATGTCCACGTTCTCTGTGGCAGCCTCACTCTTAATCTCATCATACTCGGATTTATCTGACTAGACTTCCTTGGGTTGTGACGCATTTGTACTTGATCCACCTTCGGATTTTAACAAACTTGTAGCAGGTGCAGGCAAACTCCATGGAATGTGTCCAACTACCTATTACGGGTTTTTCAAAGAAGGGCATGAAGAACTTGCTCGACTTCGTGGCTTCCTCCACCTCCAACTTTCATCTCATCCATCTTTCAGCTCCACTTTCCTTCTTCGTGAAGAAACATTTCATGGTCTTCTTACACAATGCTCTGAAATAAGGCCATCCTAGTGCTTCTCACCCGTGATAATCACAGACAGATCATACATCTGAAGAAAATTCTTTTTCACTATCCGAAGATGGCTTGTCTGACTTTAATAGAAACGGCTCAGTAGCGCCCCCCCTTCATTTGGTGCTCAGGACATGTGCCATACCAGCCATACCTTAGATACGCCTCTGCTCTTTCACCAGTGAACTGAGTGTCCTGAGGCCGCTTTTGTGCAAGTTTCTAATCACAGCGTATTGACCTCAGACAGTAATAACCACTTCAGAGATTTTGCGTCATTGATGTTCATAAAGCTGCCATTCAGGAGAAGTCAGGATAATTCCCTTTCTCCAACAGCTGCTACCTGAGCAACTGCGTTCTTTCAGCAAATTGTTTGTTGCTCCAGGTTCCAGTGTTTTCAATCTCTTGTGTCTCCAAGGGTTTGAGCTACTTTTGCATTCATCAGTGTTATTTCAAGCTTCTGGTTTCCCCCATGGTTTTGTGTTTCTCTTTCGCTACAAGTCCTCTATGAATATCCAACTTGGGTACAGCCTGTACGTATGAGCAAGTGTTTCAAAGACCATCAGGTTGGATTTGTCAGGCGCTGTAGGGCTGCAGTTATCTTCTGCTGCCTGAGAAATTGATTTGTGGCTGTATTTCTGGCGTTGACCTGTATACGTTACGAAGAATTGAAACCTATCATAACTCGGGGAGGACATGTATATTCCCCATTAGAATTTCAGAGAATTCAACTTAAACCCACAAAGGTGAAGGAGTTATGTTTATAATTCTACTTTTATTCTGAAAGCTATAACTTTTTACTACAATCTATTGCTAAAGAAAGGTTTCTAGCTTCAGTAATCTTGGTTTTCTTACTTCTAGCTTTATTCTACATCTACAATCTACAATCATTCTACAATCATTTATTTATAATTAACTTCAGTCTGTGGGCTGGGGTCAAACATACCTCACCCAAGTAGGTAGGACAGCAGTTTTCTCTTTTGCATGACAATAATCACAGTTGTTTTGAAATGACAAGACACCTGTTTTAATGTGTGGTCCTCTCCTACGCATTACTGAATACATTGACCTTTCGTATGATAAGAATGGACGTCTCAATTTTGTGATTGCTAATTTTAAGATTTAAGCTATTATAAAAAAAATTATGCAGTCCGGAGAGTGAACGCATCAACATTTTTTTTATTTGATGAGCTTTTTGTCAGTCCACAGGGAAAACAGAGATACATTAAGCTTTTAAAAATGCAGAAAGGTGGGTCATGGTGGGAAGAACTGAAGGGAAGGTCTCTGATAGGTGGACTGCAAAGGAGGTTGATAAGAGAAGATAGTGAAAATGAGATGAGTAGAAAAATGAACAGTCGATCTAGAGGAGATGCAGATAAAAATAGCAAAGTGATCACCTGAAGCAGTTGGAGTTGATGTTGAGACCATGGCTATAATGTTGCCCTTTAAATATTAAGTAAGCTCTACTGGAGCAATGCATATCTAGCACAAAGATGTCTGACTGGGACAGTGTAGAAAAAGAAAGCAACAGTTGACATTAAGTTAGGGTCACACTTGCACAATGACCGGAGGTATTTCAGAAAGCAGTGAGCCATCCTGCTTTTGAGACTGAGCATAGTACATCAAATGCAGGAAAATGGTATATCAAATTAAAAGAAGGTTAAGTTAGTCAGCAGAAATGTTATTACTCAGATGAAAGTATGTTTTGCCTGGTAAGTGTGCTTTGAATAGTGGAAAAGGAGGTAAAAAGTGATAAATAGATACAACTGTTGTTGGTAGAATCTCAGCTGGTGATGAGAGGGCTTACAGGAGGGAGATATGCAACTAGTGGAGTGTTGTCACAGCAACAACCTGGCACTCAACGTCAGTAAGACGAAAGAGCTGATTGTGGACTTCAAGAAGGGCATATGAAGAAACACACACCAATCCTCATAGCGGGATCAGAAGTGGAGGGAGTGGGCAGTTTCAAGTTCCTGGGTGTCAAGATCTCTGAGAATCTAAACAGGTCCCAACATATCGATCCAGTTCTAAAGGCAAGACAGTGGCTATATTTCATTAGAAGTTTGAAGAGATTTGACGTATCAACAAATACACTCAAAAACTTCTCCATGGAGAGCATTCTGACAGACTGCATCACTGTCTGGTATGGGGGGAGGGGCTACTGTACAGGACCGAAAGAAGCTGCAGAAGGTTGTAAATCTAGTCAGCTTCATCTTGGGCACTAGCCTACAAAGTACCCAGGACATCTTCAGGGAGCGGTGTTTCAGAAAAGCAGCTTTCATTATTAAGGACCTCCAGCACCCAGGGCATGCCCTTTTCTCACTGTTACCGTCAGGTAGGAGGTACAGAAGCCTGAAGGCACACACTCAGTGATTCAGGAACAGCTTCTTCCCCTCTGTCATCCGATTCCTAAATGGCCATTGAACCCTTGGACAATACCTCACTTTCTTAATATACAGTATTTCTGTTTTTTGCTCATTCTTAAAATCTATTCAATATGCGTATACTGTAATTGATTTACTTATTTATCTATTATTTGTTTTAATTTTTTTTCTCTTCTATAATATGTATTGTATTGAATGCTGCTTTTGTTCAAGAACCTGCTGGTTGAGGGGCAGTACTGTTCTTGAACCTGGTGTTGCGAGTTCTGAGGTACCTGTGCCTTCCACTTGAAGGCAGCAGTGAGGAAAGAGCATGGTCTGGGTGGTGAGGATCTTTGATGGATGTTGTTTTTCTATAGCAATGTTTCATGTAGATGTTCTCAAAAGGTTGGGATGGTTTTTCCTGTGACATACTGGGCTGAAACCATTACCTTTTGTAGGATTTTCTGTTTAAAGTCATTGATGTTCCCATACCAGGCCATAATGCAGCCAGTCTGCACACTTTCCACCACACATCTATAGAAGTTTGTCAAAGTTTTTGACGGCATGCCAAATCTCTGTAGACTCCTGACGAAGTAGAGGCACTTTATATGATGGATCCAGGACAGATGCTCTGAGATGGTGTTGCCCAGGAATTTAAAGTTACTGACTCTCTCCACCTTGGATTCTCCGATTGGTACAGGCTCACAGACTTCTGGTTTCCCTCTCCTGAAGTCTACAATCAGTTTCTTGGTCTTCTGGACACTGAGTGAGAGGTTGTTATTATGACTCCACTCAATCAAATTTTCTATTCCTCTTGTATGCTGAATCACCTCCATCTTTGATTTGGCCCACAGCAGTGGTGTCATTAGCAAACTTGAATATGGTGTTGGAGCTGTACTTGGCCACTCAGTCATAGTTGTAGAGCAGGGGACTAAGTAGACATCCCTATGGTGCCCCTTTGCTGATGAAGATTGTGGAGGAGATCCAAACTGGCTTGGGTCTACAAGTGAGGAAATCTAGGATCCAATTGCACAAGAGGGTATTGATGCCCAGGTCTTGAAGTTTACTGATTAGTTTTGAGGGGATGATGGTATTAAATGCTGAGCTGTAATCGATAAAAAGCATCTTTGCTAGCCAGGGTTGTATGAAGAGTCAATGAGATGGCACCTACTGTAGACCTGTTCTGTGGTAGACATATTGGAGCAGATCTAAGTTACCACTCAGGACCTGCTATGTTTCAACACCAGCCTCTCAAAACACTTCATCACTGTAAGTGCCACTGGGCGGTAGTCATTCAGACAAGTTACCATGCTCTTCTTGGGCACTGGTGTGATACAGGTGGGCTTGAATCAGGTGGGTACCACACACTGGCCAGTTGGTCAGCGCAGGTCTTCAGTACTTGGCCAGGTACTCTGTCTGGACTGAATGCTTTCCTGGATTCACTCTCTTGAAGGCTGCCCACCTCAAATAATGAGACCAAAGGATCATTGGGAAACAAGGGGTGTGCAATGGTTCCTCCCTGTTCTGTTGGTCAAAGCAAGTGTAGAAGGCATTGAGGTCATCTGAAAGTAAAGCTCTGCTGTCCTCTACATCACAACATTTAACTTCCTAGCAATTAATAGACAACATCTGTCATGGCAAAAATAAACACAAAACTGATCCAAGACGAACATACTGGAAATGCTTCACAGATCAGGCTGCAGAGAAACGGTTAGTATTTCAGGTTGATAAAGATAAAGAATAGCTTTATTTGTCATTTGTACATTGAAATGTACAGTGAAATGAACTGTTTTCTTTCAATGACCTGCACAGTTGGAGGATTACACTGGGGGCAGCCCGCAAGTGTGCCCTTGCTTCCAGCACCAATGTAGCATGTCCACAACTCCCTAAGCCTAACTATACGTGGGAGGAAACTGGAACATCCCAAAGAAATGCACGGGGTCATGGGGAGAACATACAAGCACCTTATAGACGGTGGAGGGAATCAAATCCCAATCGGGAATCACTGGTGCCATAAAGCAATTGTTCTGATGATGATCTTTCATCAGAAATACTTAAAAACACAGTTTTTAAATTTTAGATTTAAAGCACATTGTCTGGACACAGAATTCCCACTCAATAGCTCAGCCAAAGAACTGTTTCTAATTTAATTCTGTGTTTCTTCAAGTTATACTCTTAGTATTTGCCTCAGTTCATTTGCTTGTCATAATTATTAATTACTGTCAGATGTAGAGTCCCTGCCTCAGTGGTGTAAATTTTATTAGCTTTGCCTCCAGTGCTGCTCTTCCCATATTTTGTGTGCTTTGGAAGTATATTCCATCTTTTCAAACCGACAGGTTTCAGAACTTCTCACCTCCTCCTAAAAAAGCTGTTTTTAGTTCTTGTATGTGTCAAAAATAACAGTCCAGATAGTCTTCACACTCACTATTTCATGGTAGCATCACGTAATACTCCAGAAAATCTTGTGAGCATCAGGAAAGATTGCTGAAATGGGTTGCCTAATTTTTGTCATTGCAAGTCTATGCTAATTAAAGCAATGAAGTCATGTGCTATTCCGATCACAGAGCACAGATGAATAAAAAGTAATCTGCACTTCATAGCCAAGTTTTACAATATATAGATTTCTGCAATGGCTTTGCAATGAAAGCAAAGTTCTGTCAATGAAAATGAGCCTGTGTTGTCTTGCCTTATGATTATGACTCCTCAAAATTCAACCCCAGTCATCTTCTGTACAATTTATTGCACAGACCTTGGTGATTCACTGTTACAGAGTGGGGAGGAGGTGCGTTTAAGCTATTGGCAAATGAGTGAGTGATGTCCAAAATTTGTTGAAATAAAACTTGTTAAATTTGTTGATTCTGATACTTAAAGCTGCCTCTTTTCAGAGACCAGTTTTGTTTTAAACCAAAAAGCTTGAATAAAAACTTTACAAAAGTAGAAAGACTGAACTAAAAATTCATTCTCCAGCCAATGAAGGATCTCGGCCTGAAACGTCAACTGTCTTTTTCCCTCTGTAGATGATGCCTGAGCTGCTGAGTTCCTCCAGCATTTTGTGTGTGTCAAGTATCTGGAGCTTTAGCTCACACCACTGTCCTAGACAAATTAGAAGGGTACACACAGAGGCTAAATTAGCTCTGTAAAATCTTAGTGACTCCCCACTGCCCTACTTAATGTTCTATCTACCCTATCTATAAATTTTCTTTGCACCTCACCAGCATGAAATTCTCAGATTGTCCATGTTCTTTTCAAAAGTGGTGCTTGAGTTAGGTGAAAGAGTTTTTATTTGAATGGACTTGTCAAAGCATAACAGACACTTGGATCCCATAGAGCCCTTAAGGCTGGTTGTATGCCTTCCTCTAGTGTTTCACAATACTGGAGCTTCCTCCTCATTGGACCATTTAATAAAAATCATTCTTAAGCCAGCAAGGTGGTAAAGTTAACTCCATTACCATAAGGGCCATGTGGGACAGTGGCCAGCAACCACGCTCAATGTGATGTCAGGGTAGTGGAGTGGAAACCACAGCAGGCAATTAGGTGGAACAAAGGTGGCAAGGCAGTGAGTGCAGATGGACCTATTGTGGTCCATGCCTCACATGTTGTGCTCCAGTGAGTTATTTTCACATGCATGGTTTTTTTCTGCCATATTTTGTGCTAAGCCCGTCATCACTTTGTGCAAACACAATGAATAGCAGTCTTGCCAGTCACCAACATGAGGAAGCCATAACACAAAAACAAAGCTGATCGTAAACTATCAGTAAGTTCCTTCAGAAAAAAATGGAAATAATTGATGTCAACAATTTGAATAAAGAAACCTGCACTTTTCTCCTCACAGGAATGCTATAGGCTTCAGCAAACTGGAGTGTGCAAATTGTTGACAGCAGCATAAGAGGTGGTAGAAAATACAAAGTCAAATAAGATTGCCCGATGCACTCCATCGTATATAGATTATTAGCCAAAGAATATCCGGGAATGATTGCAAAGCTATTTTCAACAATTTTGAGGCTATAATATAATTGTATGCTACACTTTTGCAGCTGTTGGCACCACCAAAATTCTTTATTACATTGCTGTCTTTTCATCTCCGCTAACATTCTAATTTTACTTGTGCATTACACAGAAGTTTCTGTGAATTATTGAATTAGAACAAACCTTCTTTCTCTCTACAGGAAAACTCCTATAATCCAATACACTCGAGACTTTGGTTTCCAAACTTAACAGATTTTATGGATTGTTCAATGTTATTTCTATTAATATCCCAACACTCATAATTTATGTTTTATCAGATTATACACAATATTGTTATAAATATTCCAGTAAATCAATTAAGGAGTGCAGAAACTGGGGTCCCATGAATGGAAAGGGAGCATGGGAACATGGTCCACAGTCGGACAGCATATGGAAGCCAGGATGCAGAAGAACTGGATTTTCTGAAGGGTTGGATAGCTGATTATCCAAGTTTTACTGCACTTGGATTTGCTCACTTTATTTCCAAAATATTAATGCTAGTTGTGTTCCAGCTCCATTCGCTCAAATTAAAATGTAATTCAACACTTAAATATGACTTTAAACTTGATTTTGTTAACTGTTAGGTCATATGTTGTTGGTGCCATGTGTGAACATTACTATATTCTTTTTAAATATATTCTTGACATTGATGTTAATTTTGGCTAAGCTATTCCTGCTTTGTTAATTTTTGGTTTAACATATTACCAAAATTTTAAAAGGTAGAAATCAAGTTCATTGTCATGTGACTATATACAGTACATGTATTCTGTCAAATGACATGATGTTTCTCCGGACCAGGGTGTAAAGCACAGTAGTACACATAATGTGCACATAACACACAATAGCTTAGGAAAGTAACAATGAAATCTACAAATGAGTTATGCATAAATAAACAAAGTACATAAATTAAATATTATAGGGTACAGACAAAGTAACCTTCTGAAATATTGGGTTTTTTTTGTTGGAACTCACTTGACATGCAAACACTTTGGACTTTGTTACATGTCAAGTGATGTGATAACAGTGAAATGTATTCCAACATGGAGTTGCTCTTTCAAAGTGCAATCTTCAGTAACAATTGAAAATTCTGAAAAGAAGTTATAGAGTCTAAAGCAAGCAAGCTAGATCATTTTCCACAAAAAAGTGAGGAAATTATATTAGTGCTTTTTTACATTTTTTTGCATTTATTGTGAAGTTGAATGTCAATATTGATGATTATTATTGATACTAAATAAACATTACATGAAAGCGTGAGAACTTAACGTAATTTGTTTCAACTTAGCCATAGTTAACCACTTAAATATGCATCAGTAAAATTGCATGTTTTAAATCATTTAGTCATCACCTTAGTCTACAGTAATTATTAAAAATAATTCAAGTTCAGTCAGATTTAGGCAAGTTCAAAACAGCCTTTTTTTCCTAATTAAAATTTTTAGTTTTTAGGGGCAAAGTAAGCAGTTCCCTGTATCTCATGTTCCTCTCTTTTCTGGTGAATTCAATACTCATTCCAATCTGACAGTGTGCAAAGTTACACTGTGTAGCAGCTTTGAACACAACTCTTTTTGGAATAGTCCAAGTTGTATTGACCCTAAAGACTGTATTTACAATATGCATATATTTCTACATTACTAAGTATGATGCAGATATGCGACTATGTATATGTTTTTGAATTAATATCTTTCAACCTTTTGTTTTCAACATCATTGCACTGATAAATAGTCTAATATTACTTTCCCTTATTCGTCTTTTTTGCTCATCTTTCACTTCAGATGTTTACCCAATTCCACCTAAAAAAATTCAACTTGTATTCAAATCATTTTCTTTTACTCTAACAACAACATACACAAAATGCTGGTAGAACACAACAGGCTAGGCAGCATCTATAGGGAAAAGCGCTGTCGACGTTTCGGGCTGAGACCCTTTGTCAGGACTGACTAAAAGGAATGATAGTAAAAGATTTGAAAGTAGTGGGGGGAGGGGGAAATGCAAAATGATAGGAGAAGACCAGAGGGGGTGGGATGAAGCTAAGAGCTGGAAAGGTGATTGGCGAAAGTGATACAGAGCTGGAGAAGGGAAAGGATCATGGGATGGGAGGCCTCGGGAGAAAGAAAGGAGGGGGGGGGGGAACACCAGAGGGAGATGGAGAACAGGCAAACAACTAAATATGTCAGGGATGGAATAAGAAGGGGAGGAGGGGCATTAATGGAAGTTAGAGAAGTCAATGTTCATGCCATCAGGTTGGAGGCTACCCAGCCGGTATATATGGTGTTGTTCCTCCAACCTGAGTTTGGATTCATTTTGACAATAGAGGAGGCCATGGATAGACATATCAGAATGGGAATGGGATGTGGAATTAAAATGTGTGGCCACTGGGAGATCCTGCTTTCTCTGGCGGACCGAGCATAGGTGTTCAGTGAAACGGTCTCCCAGTCTGCGTCGGGTCTCACCAATATATAAAAGGCACACTGGGAGCACTGGACGCAGTATACCACACCAGCTGACTCACAGGTGAAGTGTCGCCTCACCTGGAAGGACTGTCTGGGGCCCTGAATGGTGGTGAGGGAGGAAGTGTAAGGGCAGGTGTAGCACTTGTTCCGTTTACAAGGATAAGTGCCAGGAGGGAGATCGGTGGGAAGGGATGGAGGGGATTTTGTGTGTGTTGTTGCTTGAATTTCCAGCATCTGCAGATTTCCTCGTGTTTGTCCTTTTACTCTAATGCAGTTTCTTGAAGGTGAGTATTATTCCTTTTTTGTATTTTACTCACTTACAGGACGTGGACATTGTCCAATATGATCACATGGCTCCGAAGCTTAGGAGGCAGTCAAGAGTTAACTGCATAATGGATGTAGGATTAGATCCTATAAAGCAAATCATCCTTTCAATCTTCCTATCTCAAAAGCATAGCTTATTTATCTCTGCAACAAGGATGCAGAATGTTTAATTAGTGTTGCATGCTTGGCGCATTATCGTCTCCAGGAATCATCCTCAGGAATCAATCGAGAATCATCAGTGGTGTGACTGGTAGGTGCTTTGCTCTTTAAGGTATGGTCCAGTCACAAACGTGTTGTGCAAAGATCTACCAACAGTTCAGCAATATGATGTTGTCTCAGCTTGATTAGGCTTTTCATCTCAGTTGCTTTGAAGTGAGTTCTGCATCTGCTGCTAGGTCTGTCATTACTGATACCATCAACTGATGGTGAAAATGGATGTTAAGTTTCACAAATGTACCATTTTAAAAATGTTTTATGAAAATGTGCAAATATTTTAATGAAAACACAAAATGCTGGCAGAACTCAGCAGGCCAGACAGCATATTTGGGAGGAGGTAGTGACAATATTTCGGGCTGAAACCCTTCAACACCAATATTTTAATGGTTGTTCATTTCAATTTCTTACTTGGGTCTGTTGGTATGGGCAGTTTTATGTAAAGGTACAGTGTAAATAATTTGGCTTCATGTCACATTGTATTGCTCTGAAAAATCTTTCTGTGCATGTAAAAATGCCAGATCTAAACTTGATTTAAACCAGAGTCCACAGAGGTGAACAGATAGTGGTACAGTTTCAACTCTTCTCCCAGATAACTACAGCACAAAATGAAGCCTTTTGGCTCATTATATGTGCTGCTGAGCTAAGGCTTCAATATAGCTATTGACTCTAAATCAGGCATGGGCAAACTACGGCCCGCAGGCCATATGCGGCCCGTTAAGCTTTTTAATCCGGCCCACAGAACTTAATGAAATTATATTAATAAACCTTGTTAACGTTTTCTCCCCGCAATTCTGGCGTTTTCCCAATAGATGACGCACTCTATATACATTGACCTTTGTTGAGGTGCAGCGTATTACTCCACATTTGCGCTTTACTTTGTGACCTTGTGGCGACCCATTTCCTGGCACATCCGAACCGGCTCACAAGCCAGCCTTCCGGCTAAGGGAGATAGCCTGCGGGGATTTGCGAGCACAGTGCTCCGCATATTGGCGCGCTCTCACTGTTCTGTCATTGTGCGGGTCGTTGTTGAGTTTTGGCACAGGGGACAATTGAATAAGAAGGAGCAGGACAAGTAGACCTGCATCTCCTACCGTTTTTGAAATAAAGACAGTCAGGAGGAGAGTGATGATGATAATATCTTGAAGGAAAACAGAATTTTCAGTGCTTTAATATAACTGTTACTATTAAAAAAAGCTGTATTTTATTCATTTAATTTTCAGTGTTTTAAAAGACATTTCAATAAATAGCTAAATACCATGGGACTTCAAAGACAGATATTTTGTTGTAATGCATTTGTTCATTTTCAATTGAAATTAAAGCACATGTTTTCTACATATCCCATGATATTTTCTCTTATGAGGTGTATTACCAAAACACTCCGTCCATCTGCTCCTGGTCCGGCCCCCCTGTCAAATTTTAGAACCCTTTGTGGCCCTCAAGTCAAAAAGTTTGCCCACCCCTGCTCTAAATCCATAAACTTACTCTGTGAAGGTTCTCAGTTAGCATATACAAGGTCATTGTATATCAAGCAGTAGTAAATCAGGGCAACTGGACCTGCTGTGTTGCCTAGAACATCCCATCCCTGAACAGAGGGGGTGAGGTGCGACACCACCTATTAACCACTTACAATGTAGTCCTAACATCTTTACCCTGGCATCTCCACAACAGTTTGCACCTTCATTCATGCAAAGATAAGTCTAATAGCCCTCTCATTACCTCTATGACTCTTAACAATCCTCATGCAATTGCTATACCTTTAAACAACTCACAGAGTTTATAAACTGGAAAACTATCCACCACGGATTAGATCTGAAGAAGCCTCTCCGATGAGTGGCGAAACGTCTTCTAGACAAAACAGCAAGGTCGGTTGCCTTGATTTATTTCTGCTTGATATAAACTTGCTCATTCACTTGTTAGCTGTGTATTTTATTCAAAAGCTCAGTAAGGTATCTCTTAATAGTGAACCTTTTTCCTAGCTAAGTAACTATGAGGTAGAGCGTTTTGTCTGCAATTTCTGCTATGCACTGTGAATTTTTAGATTCTGGATATAGAATTGGATTAAGATGGTCAATTGGTCAAATTGGAAGACTACAAGCAGTGCAGATCAGAAATAATAGCTCCACCTCGCTGACAATCAACACTGGTGCATCTCAAGGATGTGTGCTTAGCCCACTGCTCTACTCTCTACACCTACTGGCTAGAAACAGCTCAAATGACATCTATAAATTTGCCAACTACACAACTATTGTTAGCAGAAGTTCAGATGATGACGAGGAGGTGTGCAGAAGTAATAATGTCACAGCAACAACTTTGTACTCAACGTCAGTAAGACCAAGGAATCAATTATGGACTTCAGGAAAGGGAAGTCGAGGGAACACACACCAGTCCTCATTGAGGGATCAGCAGTGGAAAGGGTGAGCAGTTTCAGGTTCCTGGGTATCAACATCTCTGAAGATCTATCCTGGGTCCAACGTATAAATGCATTTACAAAGAAGGCACAGCAGTGGCAGTATTTTATCTATCTATTTAGGACCAAGATGAGTGGTCCTGGTGTTAGAGGACTGTGTAGGTGCATGGATGTGTGGATGGGAGGGAGGGGAAATGGGGCTTGTTTATCTGTTGTTGCTTTGTTGCGTGTTCTGTTCTGTGGGCACTGCGGGCATGCTGTGTTGGCGACAGAGTGTGTGCCAACACTTGCGGGCTCCCCCAGCACATCCTTGGGTGTGTGGTTGTTAACAAAAATTACACCTTTCACAGTATGTTTCAAAGTACTTGTGGTAAATCAGTCTGAATATGATTGCATAAGTGCAGAATGTTCTAGATTTGCTTGAAGTTCTTTAGAAGAATATTACCGGTGCTGGCAGACTTTGCAGTGACTTTTTATTCACTGCACATACCAGTTCTTCTGAGCAGTAAATGTGTAACCCTCTTCATTCTACCCATGTGCTTCTCCACCTTCACATAACCCAGATGTGAAACTGGACAAGACAATATTACAGCAGCACAATGACAAAGCAGGCGAAGGCACACTCAGTTTAACATGTGCTACCATTATCCCAGGTAGGGTTGTCATGAGGAGGCTGGGAATGGAGGAATACCAACTGATGGTTTCTGCCACCTGTAGCTTGTAAGTACAAAGAGATTGTGGTTTGAGGGGGGGATTTGTTTGTGAGATCAACAGCAAGGCCTGTGACACTTGGATGGTTTCAGCAACACTAATGTCTATGCTGTAGTAAACTCCCCCATCACCTTGACCCACAAAGCGGAAGAGAATGTGTTTGCAGAGCGTTTCCGTGATGTGTCTCATTTGACAGAGGAGCAAGCTGTTGTGTTCAGAGTGGTTTGCATCATTGTTAAGGGTGAAGTGAAACTGTAATTGTGAGATCATCAGAAGGGAAGTGAAGCACACTGACTGGTGTAGGATGCTGGGCTTGCAATGTGGATGTTTGAGTTTGCAGTCATTGGTGTTAATAACAGGTGTGCGGTCATTGAACTCCTAAAGCACTTGGCTCACATTCTTAGACCCTGACATTGGATGTTGATCTTTTGCAATCATGATATATACTCTGTTCTCTACAGTGCCATTCTTAAATTTCTCACTCACCTTTTATTGAGGAAAGTCCATGTCAGAGTTGAACGACCACCCTCGTCTGTGTCTTTTACCAGGACCCAGCGTCGCAATTAGCTTTATATCCACCATCAATTTCAAACAGCTGCCCGTTCCACAGCAACTACAATGGGAGGTGGCTAGTTTTTATAGTATTTTTAATAATTTTGTGCATGAAGCAGCAATGTGTATATTGAACCATCAGAAACGTAAGCTCTCACCACCTCGGCTGCCCAGGTGGACATCAGTGGCTGTTTGGCATTGCCGTCATTCCTGACTCTGATTTTATGCACTACTGGTGAACGGTCTTTGTCTCACACTTGTTCATCAGTGATGATCTTAGAAAGCTCATCAACAAACTTCTCTGCTGTTTCATGATCAGCAGGCACTTTATCACCACAAATATTTAAAAATGTAATGCCATGCATTTTCTAAAATTTATCCAACCAACCTACTGAATATTCACAAATACCTTCAATTTTCAGTTTGTCATGATAGATCTTTACTTGTTTCGTGGTGAGCTTACTGTTAAGTGGCATATGCTCTCTCCAACACTGATGATTCCACTCTTTCAGTACACAATCGAGTTCTTTATTTTTAATGCAGTGTTTTTTTTGTTTTTTCATTAACTTCTGTTCATTGTGTACATGAAATTACGTCTCAGAACTGTCTGTGGTGTGCAGAGATCTGCAGCTCCTGGGAACCTTCCCAGTGCCTCGGGGAACTTTCCATTTGTGACATCGTGCAAGTGCTCAAAAACTTTTGGATTTCAGAGGTTTTTGGATTTTAGCATTTTGGACAACGAGTTCTCAACTTCTATTTATAGTGGGTTGTGGTGGATTAGATCAGCACAGATGAACATCGGCATCTGTCCACCACTTTGGTAGGGGAGGGGAATGCTATTGAATTGCGGCATAAATTTGCTCTGACAGCATCTGCTTTGAATTTTCTGTTAATTTTGTTTTAGTAATAATGTTAAAACTTTCCCCCTTTCTATTAGCTAAAGTTTTAGCTCTCTTTTATTACTCAAATTCTGAAAGTCTAAATAATCTTGAAGAAGATGAGCGGTGAAGACAAGGCTGAAACACTTGCCGACATGTTCAGCCAGAGCTGATCCTCCTGAGAAGCCACTTTGACCCGGAGCAGCACCAAGACTGAACTGGATCACGCGCTGTGGAACTGAGTCAAGGATGCTCGTAATAAAGTTAAGAGACATGGCTGAGGAGGTCATCATAATGCTCCTTTCTGCAGAGGCAGACTGCCTTGATATCCTTCAGCACTTAGTACTGTTCTTGGCTGTCAGCATGCAGGGCCCTGTGGGTAGTTAGGCCCTAAATGATCTGAAAAATCTATGTATGTTAGTAAGTTGTTAGACAGCCTGTACAGTTGCAGCCCATTGCCTGTTCAGTAGGTCTCTGCTTTACGACCTTGGAGTTCAGGTGCCCCCAGTTAAGTTAAATCCTAAATAGCTCTGATTATTATATTTCTTTTAATGCTGTAGCTTTAATTGGAGTGCACATTCTGCACTGGACAACTATTTTACGATGGAATAGGACATATTACTACTGTTAAGAGACATTTGAACCCAAAAGTAGAACATTGAGCGAGTACATGTAACATATTTTAAAATAAATTCAGCAAACTAAACCTATGTTTGTGCTTCATCTTTAACAGTTTTGGGATTCCTAAAACTTTGTCTTGTAAGGAAGTCATTTATCTAACTCCTGCTGTGATTAAAATAGGCCACTGCCACAGAGGAAACCTCCCACTCTCTGCAGGATATGAAGTTGTCTGCAGCTCTCTGAATCTTTATCTGCTTTTGGACCACATGCCAGACAGGCTTTGACAGCTCGTCCAGCTTTCCTCTTCTCTGACAGGAGCTTGATTAGTTTTACTCAAACAGCTGGCAGTTTTCTGTCAAAAACATTCTGATAAAGGACTTTACTTAAGGAATAACATCCTTCTGAAGTGATTGAGATCCACAGATTAAAAGGTGGCATTTAAATCAGGACCAAGTCAGCCCCCCAGAATAAAATAGCAACTTCAGTGATTTTTTTTCTCTCTCTCATCATTCGTTCACTATGAATTCTCACAGGAAAATGGAAAGTTAATCAATAGACACTGATGACTGAGGGGGGGGTCAGACTACTGAATATTTAAGACCTAACTGGTGTTTATGTCCGAGTGTGCTTTCTCACCTTCAGCTTCCTGGACTGAGTTTTCACAGATCATAGTCAGCCCATCCAAGGACAAAACAGAGAGATGTAAAGATAAAGCAGCTATGAACAAATGCAGGCCCGTTTGTAGCTCAAGATCTGACTTCAGCCATGGTGAAATAGGACCATAATAGCTTGATCATTCAGTAGCATAGAAGAATACAACATGTGCAACTTTGTTCTCCCAGGGGGAAAGGCAGGCAGTATGGAAAAGGTCTTTGAACAACTGAGCCAGATCAACTGCACCCAGAGCTGCTTTTGATCCTTGGCTTCAAATGAAATTGCCTCCATGCTGATTATCAATTCGCCCTCAATGGCAAGGAATGTGAACAGAAATGATTTGAAGCTCAGTATAATGAAGCTGTGATTTAGGATAAGTTATTTATCTAAACTTCCTTCAAAAATAACTTAATTGCAAAATCTCAGATATTTCAAGTAATCATGGTTGAATATGCTATGATTAGAAGGCAGTGCACTGTGCTTATGAGAGGAAGAAATGAGCAATGGCTTTAGAATAAAATACAGCTAGTACTATGAACGAGAAGTTTCTTTGTACAGACTACCATTTTTATGCACGCCGTTGAATGAAAACCCAACGGCAAATTAAGGTCAGGAATTTGCAACTAGCTGCTATGCTTCGGGAAATTCTTCACTGATCCTCAGCACATCTGAAGATGCAAGAGAATGCAGCTGCTGGTGTTTGGAGCAAAGAAAAACCTGTTCAATGGGTTAAAAGCAGCACCTGTGAAGATAAAGGGGCGGTCGAATTGAGAGTGCAGACGGATGGTAGTCAGTAACATGGAAGGGAGACGGGGAGTTGGGGAGGTGAAACAAAGCTTGGAAGGAACCAGTTGAAGGAGCGGGATATGATGGGCAGGTGCAGCCAGGTAGGAGATGGGTGGTGTTGACACAGAGGCTAGTAGGTGAAAGGTGGAGAGATATATATCAAAAAAATACAGAGAGAGGAAGCGGAAGGGTCGATCAGAGACTGGTAGGTGCTAGAAGAAACCAGATCAGGAAGGGATTTTGGGCAAGCGGAACCAGGCGGAGGAGAGTGATCAGTCCAGTAGAGAGGGAGGGAGGTAATGGGGAGAGGAATGGAAAAAGTGAACAAAGAGAGAGAGTGTGACTGGTGGGAATGGGAAAGGTACACAGGGAGTGAGTTCCCTGAAAATGGAAAATTAAATGTTGGGTTGCAGGCTACATGAGTGAGATTTGAGGTGCTGTTCCTTTAGTTTGCTTCAGGTCTCCCTATGACAACGTAGACAGCTGAGGACAGATGGGTCAGTATGGGAATGGGAAGCAAAATTGAAATGATGTGCGACAAGAATATCTAGATGGCCATTGCCAACAGAGGGAAGGTGCTCTGCAAAACACATGGCTAGTCAACACTTGCTCTTCGCCATTTTGGAGACAGCTACATTACAAGTACCAAATGCATTCAGAGGAAGCGCCTGTGAATCTCTGACTCATTTGGAAGGTCTTACTTACTTAATTACTTTAGTGTCACCAAACAATTGATACTAGAGCGTACAATCATCACAGCGATATTTGTTTCTGCACTTCATGCTCCCTGAAATACAAATCGAAGTAAATATAATAAAAGTTTTAATTATAAATCATAATTAGAAAATAGAAAAGGGAAAGTACGGTAGTGCAAGTCAGGTCTGTTGAGGTTCCTGGAGAGTGGTGAGGGAGGAGTTGTAGGAACAAATTTTGCAGCTTCTGTAGTTGCAGGAGAATGTGCCTCAAGATGGGAAGGGATGGCAAAGGATGAGCAGACCAGAGAGATGAAGAAGGAATGGTCCTGTGGAAAACAGCAGTTGGGGGAGAGGAGAAATTGAAACTGGTGATAGAATTCCTTTGGAGCTGGCAGAAATGATCAATAATGATATGCTCAAATTTGCACACCAGTGCATTCAGAGACACTTAAGATCTTAAAGGCAAAATACAAGAAATCTAAGCCCTCTTCCCTTGCAGTTCCTTTCAGAACACAATACGTTCTCATTCCAGGAATACAGCTTTGGTGACTACAGTCCTCTCTACCTCACAGTCCTTGACGATCGGAATCATGCTTTTCTACTGATCCTCTCTGTGGGTCTCTACCAACCTACCGGAGTATCTGTATGCATTGGTACGTGACCTGGTGGACCTGCGTAGGGAGGAGGGTGCGGGTGGCCATTAAGACAGATCTTAAGCACTTCAGATACATAAAAGCCTGCTGGCTTTGGAAGCTGTGCATGGATAATAGCAATCTGGTTGGAAGTCTTAACACCACCCAGGCATTGACTTCAAGGGAGAAGCCAGATAGTGGTAGTAGATAGTTGCTTTTCTAACTAGAGCCTGTGACTAGTGGTGTGCCACAAGGAACAGTGCTGGAACGGTGGTTGTTTGTCATCTATATCAATGATCTGTGCGATAATATTGTAAACCAGATCAGCAAATTTTGTGGATTACACCAAAGTTGGGGGCAAAGTGGAGAGCAAGGGGGGCTATCAAAGCTTGCAGCGGGATCTTGGACCAGCTGGAAGAATGAGCTGAAAAATGGCAGATGAAATTTAATTCAGACAAATGTGATGTGTGGTGCTTTAGAAGGACAAACCAGGGTAGGACTTCTGCAGTGAATGGTAGGGCACTGATGAGTGCGGGGAAACAGAGGGATCTGGGAATACAGATCTATAATTCCTTGAAAGTGGCATCAAGCTAGATAGGGTCGTAAAGAAAGCTTTTGGCATATTAGCCTTCATAAATCAAAGCACTGAGTACAGGAGTTGGGATGATTTGTTGAAGTTGTATAAAATTTGGTGAGGCCTGATTTGGTGTATCCATTTCTGGTCACCTATCTATAGGCTGCAGAATCCAGATTTGCAGTTTCCCTCTATGATAAGAAAGTTTTTGCCCTGCAGGTTCTGGGCAAACCATTGCACCTGGCTGATTCCAAACTCCTCCATGTTCCTAGACTTTCGAGAGTATGCTCGAAAGCCGTTCAATGCCCCAAGCACTTAATCGTGCAAACCTTCTATATCAGCCGCCTTCTAGCCACTTTCTGTAAAGCCCCGCAGGTGTCCTCATCTCTGGCAAAAATAACACTGCATTTTTCATCACGTTTCCTGGTGTTCCTTCACCGCTTGGCCCTGAGTGTCTGCAAGGAAAAGACAGGTTGGGATGTGGGGAAAAGGAAAAGCGTATTGCTACACCATGTACCAAGTCAAAGAAGAATGAATCAAATGAGATGAGAGGAAGTGGGTTAGAACATAGAATTATAGAAGAATACAGTATGGGGGCAAGCCATTCTGTCCATCGTGTTGCCAAATTAAGAGAATCCCATCTGCCCGCACACGATCTGTTTCCCTCAATTCCATGCCCGATTGTGTCTTATCTAAATGTCTGAGGAAAAAACTCCAAAAAATCCAAGTTTTTCAAAATTCTCTTTATAGTTAACGCACTCCATCCAGGCAACATGCTGGACGAATGTAGCAGGTCAGGCAGCATCTGTAGAAGGTAACATTTCAGGTCTAGACAATTCATCGGCACCGGAAAGAAAGAAGGAAGATGGACTGTATAGTAAGTAGTGGAAGGAGTGGAGCATGAGCTGACAGGTGAGAGGTAGATGAGCAAGTGGGAATGGTGTAAGAAATGGGATGTGATACCTGAAAGTAACAAATACGGAATCTGATAGGAGAGGACAGTGGAGAATGGAAAAAAGGGAATGAGGGCAGAAGGTATGGGCAGTGTGCTGATGGAGAGGGTGGGTGGGTGGGGAAAGGAGTGATGGGAGCTGATAGGATCAGGGAAAAAAAGAAGGAAAGGAAAAAGAAGGGGAGGAGGGGATTGGTTACCGAAAAGCAGAAAAATCAATATTCATTCCATAAGGTTGGAGATTACCGAGGCAGAAAATAATGTGCTGTATCTCTAATCTGCATTTCGCTTCAAGTTGGCAGTAGAGGAAGCCGTGGACAGACATGTTGGTATGGGAATGGGAAGTGGAATTAGAATGGCTGGCCACAGGGAATGGTGGATGTAGTGAAGGTGTTCAATCTCCATCTCTTTTGCACCCTCTCCAGAGCCTGGATGTGGGGATCATTTCATCATCTATACCTTCAGTCTACCCTGGCCCCGATCTGGCCATTGCCCCAGGGTTTCTGCCCAGAACCCCCTCCACTGTAGAGTTAGAACCTGTACGTGTGCCTTTCCTTAGTTCCTGGTTCCAGCCTTTTCCCATACATGAAATGCCAAAATATTTTACGGAAAGAAAGCCAATACACATCAGTCAATGTTAGCTAAGAGTTATATTATGAAATGAGATAGAGCAAATTGTAATGTGGAAAATCTGGAATGTAGGAAGGGATCTGGAGCTGAGATACGGATCGGCTCTGAACATGCACAAGGGGCTGTGTGGCCTACCCCTGTTCAGATTCTAACTTTTTGGATGGTGGAAGTGTTTCCCTTATTGGCACATTAATTGTTATTCTGTGCAAGAGGAGGTGACAGAAATGCAGTGAAACCAAACTATTTTTGCCTCACCCTTTTCCTTGAATACCTTCATATCAAATACTGCTTCCAGTCAGACACATAGTAACAATATTGGTTGACCTCTGCAAAGTGCTCTAATATTTTACTGAACATTTATTTATATCCTATTCTATGAAAGTAGATAATGTGTAGCTCTCATTCTAACTCTGTTCTGCAGCAGGAAACCAGTTTGCTCTCTCTGCTTATGTGATGCAGGATGATGAATCCAAATGGATCAGACTGTGTCCTGGCTGATTCATCAAGTGGTGAACATAACTCATACACATTTTTGATGGTTTAAAATGCTGCAGTTTGACTTGTTATATATAAAGAATGACAGCTTTTACAGGGATAATTTTGCATCTGCATTGAGCGATCTAAAAATACCTTCCAGATGCCATGTGGGTGATATCTTTCCTGAAGTTTTCCCACACATTTGAAAATGTGAGTTGACCTATTGAAGCTATATGGCATTGTAAAGATTAACGCTGATTTAAGCATCAAATTAAACTCTTTCAGAAAGACCAAAGGCAGGTAAACTATTGGTTCACAATGCACTTCTATCATATAAGAGGTGGAGGGGGTCTTCCAAGTGGGTTAACGGAGGCCAAAATGGGGGAATTATTCAAAGGACTGTTGAAGCAAAGAGTTGACAAAAATGACTTGAGTGTGTCAGTGATGAGAGATTCTCATGAAGGAATATATTAGGTAGGTCATAGGGTCTCTTTTATCCCAAATTGCCTTTGTTATCTCTGTTCGACTGCCTTTGTACCATGACAGGCCAGTGCCAGTGCCACCATATGTGAGTACACCATGAAATGCATTGCAACATCTTCATAAATGAAACTGTGCAAGGTGCCCTGAATCTTTATTGCACAGAAGCAGAGCAGCAACTTCCTTGCACAAATGACATACAGTTTCCTGTTGCAGTGATAACTCTTGACACAGTGGTTTTCAGAAGTGATGACCGATGCAAAGAGTGCTGACATACACTGAGTGTTGGGACAGATACAAGAGTCAATACTTGGCTTCAGTTTTGTGAATTCTGGAAATAGCTAATGAGGCCAGGGGAGGATCTGCTAATCTTCCATGCCAAATACGCCATTTATTTTGCATTGATTTGGGAATGGCATCTGCCTTTCCCTCTTGGAGACATTAAGAGTGGAGAGTGCTAATGGCCTATTTTGAGGCACAGAACATATTTGAGATTTGCACTGGGAGCTGCATATATCTCTCACCATAGAGATATATTGTGATTTTGGAAAGCATGTACAGATTCTGTGTATAATAACAATAAAAGCTGATGAATTGGAAGTTTGCATGTATGATGCCATGCATGTCCTGAGTGCAAGAAGATTCCTCCCACAATAAGACATCTCGGGTGTCTTGCAGAGTTCCATTTTAGCTTGTCTCAGAGTCAGAAAGTGACTCCAGTTTATTATAACTAACCTATGTCATGAACTTTATAGTTTTGCAATGCAGTATAGTATGATACATAAACTTATAATAAATTACAATAGGAAATATAAAAAATAAATACAGAATAGTGAGGTGGAGTTCATGCAATCATGGACTGTTCAGAAATCTGATGGTGGAGGGGAAGAAGCTGTTCCTGAAATGTTGAGTATGTGTTTTCAAGCTCCTTTACCTCCTTCCTGGTGGTACTAATGAGAAAAGGGCACATCCTGGAACATGAGGGTCCTTCATGATTGATGCCACGTTCTGGTCTGCCTTTTGAGTCTGCTCTCAGTGGTGGATAGTCTAGTGCCCATGATGGAGCTAGCTGAGTTTTAAAGACAAGGATTAAAAATTAGCTTGATTTGTCACATATACATTAAAACATACAGCCAAATGCATTGCTTGTGTCAAATCAAATTGGTGAGGATTGTACTGATCAGCTCAGTAGAGTCCAGCACGCTTCCAAAGCCAACATAGCATGAACGCAACTCACCATCCTTCACCATACATCTTCAGAAAGTGGGAGGAGATCAGTGCACCCAGAGGAAACCCACACAGTGTATAAACTCCTTAGGGACAGCAGTGGGAATTGAACCGAGATGTTACAGCTAGAACTATAATAGCATTACACTAACCGCTGCACTACCATGTTGCCCTCTGCAGAATTTACACCCTCTGCAGCTTTCTCCGATCCTGTGCATTGCTGCCTCCACATTTCTACACACCCAGCCGAAATCCCGGGAGAACTGTTTCCTATGACACACAACTGATATTATAGTGTACCACTGGAGCATGGAATTATCATGAACATGTATCACAAAGGCAAATTGAAAGGAAAGAGACTATTTAATTTATTTTGTTTCATTTTGTTCCACGCTTTCTGCATTTTAACTGCTCTTTGAGTGACTCCCGATTTTTTGCCTGTAATGTCACAAAAATTTTGGATCCAAGGCTCAATCTAAATTGAAGTTCAATTATCCAGCAACTAGCTAGAGTTACACAGAACGTCATTCATCTAGCTGGACACTGCTGATCTGCTGTTTTTTTCACCTTGCCAGACAACAACTATTAGTAACAATCTTCATCAAAGTCCAGAGGATGTGGAAGGTGACACAGGTAAAGAAAAAGGTACAAATGTCAACTTTTTTTAGTAGGACTTGCAGTAGTCAAGCAATTGTAAGTCAAATTCAGGTCTTATTAACTAACAGAACCAGTCTAGGAGATTACTGATTTTCTACTGCTCGTGGGTTCCTATTATGTGCTAAATTACACAGTTTAAAAAGTACCTTTTTAAAATCTGGTTAATGTTGTCTTTTAAACTGATTTTATCTGTGGAAGAATAGAGGTGAGAATATTGGCTTGAGGGTGCCAGTAATATAAGGGGATGTACATCATTTGAGACTTTAGGTGGTTTCAGAGAGGTGTGCAAGGGGCCCTTTAAGGAACTTTTGTACAAAAGTATTCCAAGATCCAACACAAATGTTGAAGAATGTGCACTCATCAAATTGGTTGGCATCACCGTTTCCTAAGAGGGAAAGCACGCAAAACCAACAACTGCTTGTCCACCCCATTCCATGACAGGTTGAAAATGGTAAGAGTTCATAGCAAGAATAAAAACAGATGACAGCATTTGTTGCCCTGCTATTTGCCTGTTCAGCATAGACAGATGACAGTAAAATCAAGGCTATTGAGTTTGATGAGTTTCTTTTGCTTGTAGCTTCCTTGATGCCAATGCCCCCTCATTGATGTTAAGCTGAATGAACTGCTCTTCAATTAAATTATTATATCTGAAAGATACTGCTGTGAGAATTAGATATGAATTCAAGCTTAATCGGAAATTTACCTTTTTAACTTGTCTAGTTCTATTTTGTTCGTAGATTAATAGAGCCACATAGAAGTCCAGCACAGAAATAGGCCCTTTGGCCCAGCTAGTCAATGCAGAATCATTTGTCTGCCTAGTCCCATCAACCTGCACCAGGACCACCGTCCTCCATACCCCTCCCATTCACTTACCTATCCAAACTTCTCTTAAACATTGAAATCGAGCTCACATGCATTACTTGCGCTGGCAGCTCATTCCACACACTTATGACCCTCGAAGTGAAGAAAGTTCCCCTTAAACTTTTCACCTCTTACCTTTAACCAATGACCTTTAGTTATAGTCCCACCTGAGCTCAGCAGAAAAAGGCTGCTTGCATTTACCATACCTATACCTCACATAATTTTGTGTACCTCAATCAAATCTCCTCTCAGTGTTCTATGTTGCAAGGAATAAATTCCCAGCCTATTCAATCTTTCCTTATAACTTAGGTCCTCCAGTCCTGCAACATCATTGTAAACTTTCTCTGTACTCTTTCAAACTTTTCTGTAGGTAGATGACAAAAACGGCACACAATACTCCAAACAAGACCGCACCAACGTCTTGTACAACATCAACGTAACATCCCTTCTCTTGTATTCAATACTTTGATTTCTGAAAGCCATTGTGCCAAAAGCTTTCTTTATGACCCTATCTACCTGTGCTGCCACTTTCAATGAATTTTGGACCTTATTCCAAGATCCCTTTGTTCTTCTGTACTCCTCAGTGCCCTGCCGCTCATTGTGTGAGACCTCACCTGGTTGGTCCTACCAAAGTGCAATACCTCACACTTGTCTGCATTAAATTCCACCTGCCTTGTTTCCAGCTGGTCCAGATCCCACTGCAAGCTCTGATAATCTTCCTCATTGTCCACTACATCTCCAGTCTTGGTGTCATCCATAAATTTGTTGATCCAATTAATCAAATTACCATACTGGATTTTTTTCATGACCATGTATTCCTAAGGAGGTTTAGGCTTTCGAACTTGATATTCACAGCAGGTTTTATTAAACTGCACTGAAATCACAAGTTTTACTAAGTAACATTCAGGGGTTTGCTATGATTGTTGCTGAGAGTAAGGTACTTAACAAGTTATATAAAAGTTAAAAATATTTTCATATATATTTTGTCATTGTGAAATTTGTTTTTCTATTGATATAGATTAGAATTTGTAATATGGACTATATTAACAGGAGTGAGCTGTATCCATAATCTTGCTGACTGGACAGTGTTTTTCAAAATGCTGTACGAACATAATATTCTAGCATTCAAAACCAATAGCATGAACAGGACTCCGGCATTCATGTCTAAATCCAGCTGGATCAGAGAAAGCAATTTTAGGCTGTATTCTCATGTTCCAATTTTAGCATCATCCTGGAATATACCAGCTTTTTGTCTCTACTGTAAACCAGCATTTTAAACCGTTCTTTCTTCACCACACTCACCTCCAACAAGTGCATGGAACTTGTGCACTTCTTGTTTGTCCAATTCAATTCTTGTGCTTGCAGTTCAATTATCAGTAAAGTGCTAGATATCCAACCCCAATTTTTGTCTCCTTGGCTACTTGATGTAGTTCACTCTCCTTGCATAATACACACCTTTCCTTCAAATCTGCCAAGAAACCTGTCAGAAATTTAATCCTTTAATCCTTTTAACCTACTGCCCCTTGGGCCAATATCCGTTCTTCTCTGAAGTCCTAATCCAGCTCAGTCCTCCAAATCCACGCTCAACTTTCTCAGAACGCCCGGCTCAGATTGTTCTAATCTGGCTGCAGTACCAGAACAGCTTGTAGTAATACCACAAGTTATACTCAGTAAAACCTGGTCGAGGAAACTATGATGACCTTCGTCCTCCTCAATGTCTGCAGGTTTGACATACTGGATCTTATATAAGCCACAATTTTTAAATCATTAATATTATTAATGTTCTCAATTCTCTCCATGACATCATTCCTTCTTTTCTCTGAAATCTCTTCCAACATTTTAATACTCAAAAATATCTAAAAGTCTTTGAGCTTTCCCAGTTTTAATTGTCAAATTGTTTAAGGTGATACGTTTTGCTACCTTACATACTACCTTTAGACCCTTAGCTCTAAAATAATTTCCCTACACTTTTTTGCTTCCCTATTTTTCCCAGTTTTGGGCCTGTCAAATAGATATTTGATTTGATAAAAATTCTCATCTTCCGCCCTGATATATCCCTATGTGACCGGGTGTCAAACATTGTTTGGCAATATTCCTAGGAAGTAAACTATTTAGTATATTTACAACAGTAATGATGGACCGTAAAGATGTGCAAAAGCTTTTCATTTGCTGTAAGTGGTTGGCAAAGATCCTGAGGTTATGAAAGGTGGCAGAGAGTTTAAAAGCTGAAATGCGAGTTCTTGCCCTTTCAAATAAGCACATCGTTCACTGGGGATAAAGAAACAAATAAGCACATCGTTCACTGGGGATAAAGAAAGTTACCAGTGAAGAAGATGGAACTCTCTTCATCTATAGTAGGTGCTCCCAACCATGGCATCCATAAAAATGCTATCCCCTTCTCACAATTCCTCCATCTCTGCCGCATCTGCTCTCAGGATGAGGGTTTCATTCCAGGACGAAGGAGATGTCTTCCTGTTTTAAACAAAGGGGCTTCCCTTCTTCCACCATCAACTCTGCTCTCAAACGCATCTCTTCCATTTCCTGCACATCTGCCCTCACCCCATCCACCCGCCAGCCCACTCGGGATAGGGTTCCCCTTGTCCTCACCTACCACCCCACCAGCCTCCAGGTCCAATGTATAATTCTCCGTAACTTCCGCCACCTCCAACGGGATCCCACTACCCAGAACATCTTTCCCTCCCCCCCCTTTCTGCTTTTCGCAGGGATCGCTCCCTACACGACTCCCTTGTCCACTCGTCCCCCCCATCCCTTCCCACCGATCTCCCTCCTGGCACTTACCCTTGTAAGCGGAACAAGTGCTACACCTGCCCTTACACTTCCTCCCTCACCACCATTCAGGGCCCCAGACAGTCCTTCCAGGTGAGGCGACACTTCAGCTGTGAGTCGACTGGTGTGGTATACTGCGTCTGGTGCTCCCGGTGTGGCCTTTTATATATTGGTGAGACCCAACACAGACTGGGAGACCGTTCGCTGAACACCTACGCTCGGTCTGCCAGAGAAAGCAGGATCTCCCAGTGGTCACACATTTTAATTCCACGTCCCATTCCCATTCTGATATGTCTATCCATGGCCTCCTCTACTGTCAAAATGAATCCAAACTCAGGTTGGAGGAACAACGCCTTATATACTAGCTGGGTAGCCTCCAACCTGATGGCATGAACATTGACTTCTCTAATTTCCGTTAATGCCCCTCCTCCCCTTCTTACCCCATCCCTGACATATTTAGTTGTTTTTTTTCTCTCTCTGACCATCACTCTGTTTGTTCTCCATCTCCCTCTGGTGCTTCCCCCATCCCCTTTCTTTCTCCCGAGGCCTCCTGTCCCATGATTCTTTCCCTTCTCCAGCTCTGTATCACTTTCACCAATCACCTTTCCAGCTCTTAGCTTCATCCCACCCCCTCCGGTCTTCTCCTATCATTTCACATTCCCCCTCCCCCACTACTTTCAAGTCTCTTAGTATCTCTCCTTTCAGTTAGTCCAGACAAAGGGTCTCAGCCCGAAATGTCAACAGTGCTTCTCCCTATAGATGCTGCCTGGCCTGCTGCGTTCCACCAGCATTTTGTGTGTGTTGCTTGAATTTCCAGCATCTGCAGATTTCCTTGTGCTGGCATCCGTGGACCACTTGCTCAATGGTATTGGTCCATGGCAAATAAAAGGTTGCAAACTCCTGATCTAGAGACTGTTGTACTGTGTGAAATGAAACTACTGACTGTGCTCAATTGACTTTTGTTAAGCAAGAGTTTAGAGGAGTAAGGAACAAAAGCAGGTAAAGGGAACTGAGAGTACAGATCAATCCTTCACGTGGGATGAATGGCCTTCCAATGGAATAGCTAAAATATCTGCACAAATTAATGTTCTCCATTGCACTATATTACATAATTTAACAGTAGCCTTCATGATATCCTGCATGTTGAACAGAATAAAATGGGATTTTTACTGAGTTGGTGCATGCATTTCCTACAATATATCCACAAAGTAAATTTGTTTTGTATCCAGCATTCATTACCATACTGTCATTTAAAAAAAATTCTTGCCTGTCTCACTGTTCTCTTTCAAGCAAAGGAATTGTGAATGTGATATCTAGGGCAAAGTAAACGGCTCTAAAACTACCAATGATAACTCAGTAAGCACATAGTAAAATGGGATAGCCCAAAAAATCAAAGTGAGATAGCAGAATTAAAATCAATGGATTTCTGAGTGGCTTCAAAAAGTATTTCAGATGCCTTTTCCCCAGTAGGCATTTTCTTTAATCTGCAAACTAAGGTCCTAAATGAAAACAGTAAAACAAAAATACTTTATACAACAAGAATATTAAATTCTGTTGACTCATCTGTTTTCTCATAAACCATTTTTATATGTGTGACAGAGAGCACTCAGTAAACACCCTCCTTACACACACACACACACACACACACACACACACATACACACGCACGCACGCACGCGCGCACACACACACACACACACACACACACACACACACACACACACACACACACACACACACACACACACACACACACACACACACTGCCTTGGCATTCTGCTGTTGTTGTGCTGGGTATATATACTTCCCTGGTATATTCTTATAATTGGCCCTAAACTGAGCTGCTCCACTTGGATTGGCTTTATGGTGCCTTTCCTGCCATGAAGGACGGAATATTCCATTTCTTTAGTAACATGGATGTGCAAATGTATGTACATTGTATACTGTATTTAATGTAGAAACTTCTGTTTATTTTGTAATATGATTGTAACCACATTGAAGGGTGCATCAAATTCTAAATCATGTGTCTTAAGTTAACTTTGTGGGTGATTAAAGATGGCATGTCTTAGTGCTTAATGAAATGGGGCTCTTAGCCCTCACTAGGAGAGAGAGAGACAGAGGCTGTCAGGGGTTCACACTGAACAAGAACGGGGCAAGTGTTGTGTTTTCTGGTAGATATCTTTTTGTAAACATTGGCAGGTTTATTTTCACTAATTTTTGTAAGATTGATTTTTGATGCAACTGATAAACACCCTTGCACAAAAGTGCTAAGCGACTCCAGTCATTTTTACCTTGTTCATGACCCCCATATTTAACAGTATCCTACAGAGTTATAGAAGAGTACAGCACAGAATCAGGCCCTTTAGCCCATCTAGACCATGCCAAAACCATTTAAGCTGCCTAATCCCATCGACCTGCACTGGCACTGTAGCTCTCCATGCCCGTACAACCCATGTACCTATCCAAACTTTGCTTTTAACTTTGCTCATATGCACCACTTATGCAGGCATCACCCTTTGAGTGAAGAAGTTTTTCCTCATCTTCCCTTTTTTCCCTTGAACTTTTCACTTTTCACCCTTAACCCATCACTTCTGGTTGTAGTCCCACCCAACCTCTGTGGAAAAAGCCTGCTCTTATTTACCCTTTCTATCCCCTCGTAATTTTGTATGCTTCTATCAAATTTCCTCTCAATCTTCTATGTTCTAAAGAATAAAGTCCAAACCTATTCAATCTTTTCTTATAACTCAGGTCCTCAAGACCAGGTAACATCTTTGTAGTATGTCAACTTTATTTACATCTTTCCCATAGGTAGGAGGCTAAAAGTACTCACAGTAATCCAAATCAGGCCTTACCAACATCTTACACAACTTCATCATAACATCCCATCTCCTGTACTCAATACTTTAATTTATGAAGGTACATAATTTTTTCAATGAATTTTGGACCTGTATTTCAAAATCCCTTTGTATTTCACACGCCTCAGTGTCCTACTGTTCACTGTTTAAGACCTACCTTGGTTGGTCCTCCCAAAGTGCAACACCTCACACTCGTCTTCATTAAATTCCATTTGCCAGTCATCAGTCATGGTAGCCTTCCTCGCTGTCCATTACTCCCCCGTCTTGGTGTTATCTGCAAGTCTGTCGATCCAGTTAACCACATTATCATCCGGCTCATTGATGTAGATGACAAACAACAAAGGACCCAGCACCAGTCCCTGTAGCACACCACTAATCCCAGGCCTCCATTGAGAGGCAACTATCTATTACCTCTCTCTGGCTTCTCCCACAAAGCCAATGTCGAATCAATTTTACTACCTCATCTTGAATGCCAAGTGGGTTGAACCTTCTTGACTAACCTCCCATGCCAGACCTACCTTGTCAAATGCTTTGCTGAACTCCATGTAGACAACATCCACTGCCTTGTCTTCATCCACTTTCCTGGTAACTTCCTAGAAAAATTCTATAATATTGGCTAAACATAACGTACCATGCATGAAGCCATGCTGAGTATCCTAAACTAGTCCATGTCTATCCAAATACTTCTATATCTGGTCCCTTACGTTACCTCATACTAACTTATCACAGCTGATGTCAGACTCAGCAGCCTATAATTTGCTTGTTTATGTTTAAAGCCTTTCTTAAACAACGGAACAACACTGGCTGTTGTCCAATCCTCTGGTAGCTCTCCTGTCATCAAAGATAACTTTAAACATCTCTGCTAGGGCTCAGGCAATTTCTGCTCTTGCCTGCCACAGGGTCCTAGGGAACACTTTCTCAGGTCCTGGAGATTTTTCCACCCTGATTTGCCTCAGTACAGCAAACACCTTCTTCTGTATAATCTGTACAAGGTCCATGAAGTTGATCGGCTTTGCCTCACCTCTATAGACTCTACGCCCACCTCCTGATCAAGTACAGATGCAAAAAAATTATTTAAGGTTTCATTCATCTGTTTTGGCTCCACACTTGGATTACTGTTCTGATCTTTCAGATGACCAATTTCATTCCTTGCAATCCTTTTGCTCTTAACATATCTGTAGAATCCCTTGGGATTTTCCTTCACCTTGTCTGCTAGGGCAACCTCACTCCTTCTTTTAGAACTCCTGATTTCTCTCTTAAGTGTTCTCTTGCATTTCTTATACTCTGTAAGTGCCTCATTTGCTCCTACCTGCCTATACCTGCTTTGCATCTCCTTTTTAAGTAGGGCCTCAATATCTTTTGAAAACCAATAAAACCAAGGCTCCCTACACTTGTTATCTTTACCTTTTATTTTGAAAGGCACATACAAACTTTGTACTCTCAATATTTCACTCTTGAAGACCTCCCACTTGCCAAGTACACCTTGGCCAGAAAACAGCCTGTCCCAATTCACACTTGCCAGATCATTTCTGATACCATGTTATCTGCACTTTATATTCAACGTGAATTTTTGTGCTCAGATTACGATTATTTTCTATTTAATCACATTGTGTCTGCAGCAAAGAAGGAGGCCATTTGGTACTTGGAGACCACGCCATGTCTGGCAAGAGCTATTAAACTAGCCTTGTGCTCCTTCTCCTTTTCCCACTTCCGCCCAAATGCTTCTCTCCCTCTTTCAGATACTTCAGTGACCCTCGTTTGAAAGTCTACCTCCTTCCCAGCCAAGGGCAGTGTATTCCACACCCTTATCACTTGCTTTTAAAAATAAATACACTGTGCCACATCACTTACTTTCATTTTATGTTCCCGGGGAACAGATTCTCTATATCCAGTCTGTCTATGTTATTTATAAGTTTTAATATCAGATCTCCTTTTCTTTTCCAAGGAAAACAACCTTAGCTTCCTCACTTTATCAACGTAACAGAAGTCAGTCACTCCTTAAATCATGTTAAACATATACCCTCTAATTACTTCTGCAGACTCTTCAAAGCCATCACAACATTGCTAAAACGTGAATCAGAATCAGGCTTATTATCACCAGCATGTGTTGTGAAATTTGTTAACTTAGTAGCAGGAGTTCAATGCAATACATAATATAGAAGGAAAAAAACAAAATAAAATAATAATAATAATAAATAAGTAAATCAACTACCATACAAGTATATTGAATAGATTAAAAATTGTGCAAAATACAGAAATATACTTAAAAAGTGAGGTAGTGTCCAAGGATTTAATGTCCATTTAGGAATTGGATGGCAGAGGGGAAGAAGCTGTTCCTGAATCACTGTGTGTGTGCCTTCAGGCTTCTGTACCTCCTACCTGATGGTAACAGTGAGAAAAGGGCATGCCCTGGGTGCTGGAGGTCCTTAATAATGGATGCTGCCTTTCTGAGACACCGCTCCCTGAAGATGTCCTGGGTACTTTGTAGGCTAGTACCCAAGATGGAGCTGACTAGATTTACAACCCTCTGCAGCTTCTTTCAGTCCTGTGCAGTGGCACCCCCATACCAGACAGTGATGCAGCCTGTCAGAATGCTCTCCCAGAGATTGTATTATCCAGAAATGGACACAATGTACTGGTCATAACCAAACCAATGTTTTAGAAAAGTTCGTCATGCCTTCATTCATTTTGTATTCTGTACCTTGACATATAAAGTCCAGGATTTCAGATGCTTTTTAGCTTCTGACTCAATCTGACTCATCAGTTTTAATGAACTGCATTCACATACCACCAATCTGCTTACTCATATAACTCCTCTAAAATGAGTGTATATTGTGCCTTACCAATATTCCTAACAAAATGCAACACCCCTTAGAATGTTCAATCACCTGTCATCTATATCTTATTAGAGGGCAAATGTTTAAAGTGAGGAGTATTAGAGGAAATATATTTAAGGTGAGAGATATTAGAAGGCATATGTTTAAAGTGGGGGGGGATAGATAAATTGGAACTTGAGGGGCAACTTCTTCACCCAAAACGTGACCTGTATATGGAATGAACTGCCAGAGGAAATGGTGAGGCAGCTGCATACTAACAATATTTTAACTTGAACAAGTACATGGATAAGGATGGTTAGAAGGGTATATGGGCAAATGTAGTCAAATGGAACTAGCATTTGGGATTTTTGGTTATCATGAATCAATTGATCAGAAGGGTCTGTCTCCGTACTTGTGTGACTCCAGGGTTCTCTGCCAGTTGAATATTTTGGATTTGCATTAATATTTGCTGCCAGTCCTTTCACATGCTCTTCCTTTGCTTTTCCTAGTTTCATTTCCACCCATTCAGTAGATGCTGTCTGATCTGCTGAGTTCCTCCAACGCTTTGTATGCGTTGCTCAAGATTTCCAGAATGTGCAGAATCTCTTGTGCTTCTGTTGGAGAAGGATTAACGTACAAAATGGGTGGTTGACTGATATCTGCAAAAAGAATGGGGGAGATTGTGCTTTTTGTTTGCCATGTACAGATATAGTCTGGTTAGGTTTAGATTACAAGCCTTCTACTCGATCACAGTACCCCACTCTTTCCACAGCTGGATTGCATTTGCCACATCAAAGCTGTCAGTTATTGCAGATTTACAGGCAATTTAGTATTATGAGTTATTGCTTGTTAAAAATTGAACTGAGACTGTACAGACTCATGTCAGATATCACCGTTAAATCCACAAAAAAAACTGTTCACAATTTAATAACTATGTGAAAAATTACTGTAATATGACTGCTCCAAAAAATTTATAACATATAATTTAGTCGTAGCTCTATTAGAAGCAAAAGACCACGGGAAAGATGAGCTGGAGTAGGCCATTTGGCCCCTTGTGCATGCTCTGCCAGTCAACAAGATCATCTCAAACACCATCCCTTAAGTCCAGTTGTGTCCAGGAAGCTGTCAGTCTCTGTTGTCAACACAGTGGTGTAGTTCTAGTTGCAGCCAACACGCATAAACCAAAGGTACTGCAGCTTCACAGTAAGCTGGCAAATGGAATATAACTGGAAAGTAGATGGGCGCTTAAATTACCCTGTCCCTTCTCCAATATTCCACCAAAGTGTTGGCAAGGGATCAACAAACACCAAGGACAATGTAACTGAAAATCAGAAAAGCTACAGGTACCAGAAATTTATTTTTATTCTTATTTATTGAGATACAGAGTGGAACAGGCCCTTCCGACTTTTCGAGCCGCGCTGCCCAGCAATCCCCCAATTTAACCCAGCTTAATCATGGGACAATCTACAATGGCCTCTGTACCTCCCTCTGCAATTGGATCCTCAACTTCCTAATCGGAAGACCACTATCTGTACAGATTGGAGATAACATATCCTCCTCGCTGACGATCAACACCGGTGCACCTCAGGAGTGTGTGCTTAGCCCACTGCTCTACCCTCTGTATGCACATGATGGTGTGGCTTGGCATTGCTCAAATACCATCTGTAAATTTGCTGATGATACAACCATTGTTGGTAGAATCTCAGGTGGTAGCAAGAGGGCATACGGGAGTGAGATATGCCAACTAGTGGAGTGGTGTCGCAGCAATAACCTTGCACTCAACATCAGTAAGATGAAATCTTATTGAAACATATAAAATTCTAAAGGGATTGGACAGGCCAGATGCAGGAAGATTGTTTCCGATGTTGGGGAAGTCCAGAACGAGGGGTCTCAGTTTAAGGATAAAGGGGAAGCCTTTTAGGACCGAGATGAGGAAAAACTTCTTCACACAGAGAGTGGTGAATCTGTGGAATTCTCTGCCACAGGAAACAGTTGAGGCCGGTTCATTGGCTATATTTAAGAGGGAGTTATATATGGCCCTTGTGGCTAAAGGGATCAGGGGGTATGGAGAGAAAGCAGGTACAGGGTTCTGGATGATCAGCCATGATCATACTGAATGATGGTGCAGGCTTGAAGGGCCAAATGGCCTACTCCTGCACCTATTTTCTATGTTGCTATGTTTCTATGAAAGAGCTGATTGTGGACTTCAGGAAGGGTAAGACGAAGAAATACATAACAATCCTCATTGAGGGATCAGAAGTGGAGAGAGTGAGCAGCTTCAAGTTCCTGGGTGTCACGATCTCTGAGAATCTAACCTTGCCACAACATATCGATGTAGTTATAAAGAACACAAGACAGTGGCTATACTTTGTCAGGAGTTTGAAGAGTTTTGGCATGTCAACAAATACACTCAAAAACTCCTATAGATGTACTGTGGAGAGCATTCTGACAGGCTGTATCACTGTCTGGTATGGAGGGAGGGGCTACTGCACAAGACTGAAAGAACCTGCAGAAGGTTGTATATCTAGTCGGCTCCATCTTGGGCACTAGCCTACAATGTACCTAGGACATCTTCAGTGAGCGGTGTCTCAGAAAGGCAGCTTTCATTATTAAGGACCTCCAGCACCCAGGGCATGCCCTTTTCTCACTGTTACCATCAGATAGGAGGTACAGAAGCCTGAAGGCACACACTCAGCGATTCAGGAACAGCTTCTTCCCCTCTGCCATCTGATTCCTAAATGGACATTGAATCTTTGAACACTACCTCACTTTTTTAATATACAGTATTTCTGTTTTTACACTTTTTAAATTTATTCAATGTATTTGTACTGTAATTGATTTACTTTTTTAAAAATTTTATTTATTGTTATTTTTTCTCTCTGCTATATTATGTATTGCATTGAACTGCTGCTGCTAAGTTAACAAATTTCACATCACATGCCGGTGATAATAAACCTGATTCTGACTCTGACCAGTTAACCTACTAACCGGTATGTTTTTGGATTATGGATGGAAACTGGAGCACCCAGAGGAAACCCACGCGGTCACAGGGAGAATGTACAGGCAGCGGCGGAATAGGAACCTGGGTGGCTGCTAATGTAAAGCGTTGTGCTTACCACTATACGACAGTTCTGTGTTTTTTCTTCAGCTAAAATAAAAACAGAAAATGCCAGCAACATTCAACTTGTCAGGAAGCGGTGGAAAGAATATGAATCGTCTTCAATCTATGTATCAGAATAGTTTAAATCACTGACACTTTGCTTAGCAACATTTTCTGTTCTTATCGCAAAGAAAATGTATGTAGTTGCATTATATGTTTGTAGACCACACAATTAAAGTCATATTCAGCAGTATGAATGTTGCAAGCTAGTTAGCACAGAACTTATCCATTGATTTACATTGGTCCTTCTTAATCTTGTGATGTATTGGAACAAGGAGCACTCTTGCTTATTCCTCTCCTCCACACTGGACCAGGCACATAAATAATGCAGCTTTAGAAGAAAACAAGAGATTGGGTATCTCCTGCGGTGAGTGACTCACCTCTTGGCGTCCTGAAGCCTTAGCTTAGTACAAGCTAAGAATGTAATAGAATACCCTTTACTTGCCTGGTGAGTGCAATTTCAACAACATTTGAGAAGCTAAGCATTATACAGAGAAAATCAGTCCACTTAATTATCACTATATTCATCAGTTTACTCCTCCACCACCATGGAACTTACAATTAAAATGGGTGGCCATCCCATCCTCCCGCCACCCTACCAGGGATAGGGTTCCTCTCGTCCTCACCTACCATCCCACCAGCCTCCATGTCCAACGCATAATTCTCCGCAACTTCCACCATCTCCAACAGGATCCCGCCAGCAAGCATATTTTTCCCTTCCCCCTACTTCCCACTTTCCACATGGATTGCTCCCTACTCAACTCTTTTGTCCATTTGTCCCCACTCCTCTGATCTCCCTCCTGGCACTTACCCTTGCAAACAGAACAAGTGATACTTCTGCCCCTACACCTCCTCCCTCACTATCCTTCAGGGCCCCAAACAGTCCTTCCAGGTGAGATGACACTTCACCTGTGAGTCTGTTGGGGTTATCTACTGTATCCAATGCTCCCATGGTGGCCACCCCTATATCAATGAGACCTGATGTGTATTGGGAGACTGGTTCACCAAGCACCTATACTCTGCCAGAAAAAGCGGCATCACCCAGTGGCCACCCATTTTAATTCTACTTCCCATTCCCATCCCGAAATGTCTATCCATGGCCTCCGCCACTGTTGTGATGAGGCCACACTTAGGTTGGAGTAAAAACATCTTATATTCTGTCTGGGTAGCCTGATGGCATGAATACTGTTTTCTCAAGCTTATGGTCATGCCACCCCACCCCACCTCTCCTTCACCACTCGCCATCCCCTTTTTCCTCTCACATTGTCTCCTTACCTGCCTATCACCTCCCTCTGGTGCTCCTCCCCCCTTTTCTTTCTTGCATGGCCTTCAGTCCTCTCTTATTAGATTCCCCCTTCTCCAGCCCTGTATCTCTTTCACCAATCAACTTCCCAGCTCTTAACTTCATCCTCCCCCCATGAACTTGTGTTTTTCTCTCTCACCTCCTCCACGTTTTAAATCTACTCCTCAGCTTTCTGTCTACAGTCCTGTTCAAGGGTCTTGGCCTAAAACAGCAGCTTTACTCTTTTCAATAGATGCTGCCTGACCTGCTGAGTTCCTCTAGCGTTTTGTGTGTGTTGCTTGGATTTCCAGCGTCTGCAGATTCTCTCTTGGTTGCGATTGGATCAATAATATTTGCCAGCTATGCTGACAACACAAAAAAAAGATACAAAAAAAGCAAAAGTAAACAAAAAGAAATTACCAAAAATATTACAATTCACTTTGATAATTGGTAAAAAAAAACCTCTAAGTTGAAATGTTATTTGAAAAGTCAAACTGTAAAGCAAAGGAAGACCTCAGTAAAGATTTACTGAAGTTTGTCTGTAATCTTTGATGTTTCACATATGGTTGGAAGGTCTTTTGAGTTCTCTGTGATAAAAAAAAACAGCCAGAGAAGATTGGATTTTAAATAAATGAGCGAAAAGTAAAACATAATACTCTGTTATAAGGTAGGATTATACCAAAGTGGTCTTAAAAAGAAATAAAACTATTTTTGTCCCAAACCATCGACTGTTTATTCCTCTCCATAGATGCTGCCTGACCTGCTGAGTTCCTGCAGCATTTACAACTCAGGAAACAGTGTGCATTGTAAATTAGTGATCTTGATGGTGGCCTAGCTTCAGCATTAGGTTTACTGGTAACTATCTTAGGGTTAGTGTTGTGGAGTGTTCTGCATTTTAGTGCAGTGATAACCTATAGGTTATTTTTAGTACATCCACACAGGAATTTTGTGCCTTATCTGTTCAATCTAACCGCAGGATAGATTTATGTTGGACTGGAATTGCTATGTGGGTAAAATTTAACAGATTTAATTCAGTAAAGAGTCCCTGCTTCATCTCAGAAGAAATAGTAGTAAAATTGACGATTTCCTGATCGTTGGAATTATAGGAAAGAAAAGCAAAGGCAACATCTGTGTAAACAAATATGTTACTGTATTACACACGCAATGAGTAATGCTTCATATAATCATGAATTTTCAATAATTCATGGAACAACTTGTGACTATTTGGCTGTTTTTTTTGAGCTGGCTAAAAGTGAGCAGTAATTGTTCAATTACATTTGCCAGCTCTCAGTTGATGGAACTTTACACTTGCATAATCAAATAATTTTTAAAATTTTAATAAGGATTTTTATGTCAACCATCTTTTAAGGCTGTAGGGTCGAATCCCTTAGCCTCTGGGTGAAATAATCATCTGTTTGCCTAAGAGAATTAGACATTCCCATTCCATCTATTCCTTCAGCTTTATACAGCTCAATTAAACCTCTCACTGGTTCCCTTCGTTACAAAGAAAACATCAGTTTATTCAATCTTCTTTCATACTTCTCTGCTTTCCTATCTTTTAGACAATATTATTGATGCAATGTCTACACTGTCAGCCTAGGAAATGGATAAAATGCACCATGAGTTCATATCCAATTGCAACAGTTGGAGAATTATTAAATAATCTGGAATTAGGGGGTAAAGAAACAATTGAGTCTCAATGATGCAAGGTAGTGCTAGTGAACCACGATGATGTGTTGTGGGCAGCTTACAAAGCTTCTAACTATGCTTGTTTTGAACTACTCCCACTTAAATAAGCAGCCTATCATTTCCCTTTCAGTGATTTACTTTTGAACTGTCTTTATGAGCTAGCAATTTCATGGTCTACTGATGGACTCAGCGGACTTAACTATCAAGCATGCTTTAAGTAGACAAAGGTATTTCACTGTGGCCAAAAGAGAGAGAGGAGGGGAAGACCCCAAGCTAGGCTAAATCGAAGGGGCATGAAACTACCTCTACCCAGCATCTAGTTAGAAACTGTACTGTCACTGGAGAATGAGATCGAGGACCTAAGGGGAAGGTTGCTGTATCAGAGGGAAATGAATTGCTGCATTCTCTGTTTCATTACAGCCATGTTGGATATATTGGTTATACCCAAAGGCTTCGCAATTAACCAGACAGACCACACTGCTGATTCAGAGAAGGAAAGATGGTGGGGTCTGTGTTTCCTGATAAATTCTTTAGGGTGCTTGGACACAGCAGTCATGTACTGCCAACCTGGAGCATCTAGTGATTAAGTGGCGACCATTCGTCTTAGCAAGAGAGATCTCCTCTATCATCCTTACTGTAGTTTACATACCACCAAAGGCCAATATCAAACATGAACTCGATGTATTAATTGCCACCATCAGCAAGCAAGAAACAGCCTATCTCAGCACCTTTTGTTTTATCATTATCGGGACTTCATTCAGGCTTGTTTGAAGAAATCTCTACCCAATTATCATCAACAAATCACCAGGGGTCGCAATACACTCAACCTTTGCTGTCGTACAATTAGGAATGCCTACCGTTCCATGCCTAGGCCACATTTCAGGAAATCTGATCACTTGGCTGTCCTCCTTGCACCTGGACAGTGGCAGAGGCTAAACAGCAATACTCCTGAGGAAAGGACCACAAAGAGGAGGTCGCAGGGGGTAGAGAGTTGGTGGACTGGGCCGTGTTCAAGGACTTAACAGAGGATCTGAACCAATGTACTGCGGCCGAACAGTTGTAAACAAGTGTGTCCCTAGACAATCATTCAGAGCCTTCCCCAACCAGAAGCCCTGGATGAACAACGAGATCCACAATCTGCTGAGGGCCAGATCAGAGGCATTCAACTCTAGCACCAAGTAATATTCAAGAGGTCCAGATACAATCTCCAGAAAGCCACCTCTCATACAACGTGCATACTGAAATCACAGAAGGATGCTGGGCAGCTGTGGTAGGGCTTGAATGCTATCACCTCCCATAAAGTGAAACCAACCAACACAGGTGACATCAAGGCTTCACTCCCAGTTGAGCACAATGGCCCTTTATGCTCACTTTGACCATCAAAACACGGAGACACCTTCACAAACTCCCACAGGCCCCGCTAACCTGTGATTCTAGTCTCTGAGGCCAATGTGAGAGAAAGCATCCGGCCAGGACAGCACACCTGGCCAAGTACTACAGACCTGTGCTGATCAGCTGGCTGGAGAGTTCACCGGTATCCTTAACCCCTCGCTTTGGCTTTCTGAGGTACCCACCTACTTCCAGCAGGCTTCAGGTGCCTCTAAGACAAACGTGGTAACCTACCTCAGTAGCCCATCACTGAGCTGTTCCCACAACCTGTGGATTCACTTTCAAGGACTCTTCATCTCTTGTTCTCAATATTTATTGCCTATGGATTTTTTTTTTCCTTTTTGTATTTGCAGTTTATTATCTTATGCATATTGATTGTGTGCCCGTCCTGTGGGGTCGGGTTTCATAGATTCTATTGTGCTTCTTGTATTTATTGTGAATGCGTACAAGAAAATGATTCTCAGGGTTGTATCTGGTAACATATATGTACTGTGATAATAAACTTTTATTCATCTTTAGTAACCATTGTGATAAATATCCATGGTAAATGATTGCTTAAAGGGATGAAACCTGAGTTCCTTTAGCTTATTTGGCTTGTATGTAATCTGGGACCAGAGGAATACAGTGGATTGTGAAATGGACTTGGAAGTCTCTGGCTCCTACACTAACACCAAGAAAAGATACCTAGCATTGAACCTTGTGATCCTTGTACGAACTCCAGAGACAGCAAAAGAGCTCCCAGCTCAGTCAATTGTATAAAGCCCTTCCCTCAAACACCTATGAAATTGTATCCTGGTAGAGCAGTCTGGCATTGTCACATTCACAGAATCATACAATATGCCAAGTTGCTGTCTGACCCCAATAGAACATAGAACACGACATCACAGTGTAGGCCCTTTGGCCCATGATGTTGTGTCAATCTCATAGCCTACTCTAAGATCCATCTACCCCCGCCTACATAGCCCTGAATGTTTCTGTTATACATGTGCCTGTCTAAGAGTCTTTTTAATGATCTCTGATCTCTGAGTATGTCACAGCAGAAGTGGGAAGGGATAGCTGTAGAACTCCTCATCTATGATTTCTGACCCCATGAAATCTCATGGCTTTGGGTGAAAACCTGAATATAGAACTTTCTTTCTGACTAGAACAATGTAACGTAAAATACTACAAAATATGTATTAATTTGACCTCGCCCTCAGTACTCTAATGGCCTTGCACAGCTTTAAGCATGAACCGTACCTTCAACTTGCATCTGTTCTGCCTCAATCCAAGTACAAATAACTGAGTGGATCACTCAGAGCTCTCAATTGAAAGACCTGAGTCTAGAATCAGTCCTGCCTACAACTCTCTCCGGCTTGTCAAAGCCAGCCGTGATCCCTTGACACTTTGTAAGACAAAATTCATCCTCATGTCAAGTTAGCACAACCAATTCCCTTGGAATTCCCTTCCACTACCACTTGTTGATTTACCCTGCTCTTTTATAACTCCATGAATTGGTTACTTCAGAAGTGTCACTCTGTTGACAGTTATGACAATCATTTCTTGTCAGAGTCACATTGTGTACAAATACTCCTGTACCTAGGGTCACTTTATGTACATACAGTTTATGTATGTAAGCTAATCTTATGCCTTTATATTTAATGTTTTTTTAATTGTGTTCTTCATGCTTATTTTATTTTTTTATGCTGCATTGGATCCAGAGTATCAATCATTTTGTTTTCCTTTCCACTTGTGTACTGACAAATGACAGTAAACACTTGAATCTGGAACAGCAATGTTTTGATAGGTAAAATTTTGAATTAATCATGGTTTTGAAAAGTTGGTGAATAGATCGTACTCCTGCAACTGTTCTGATATTTATCACTATTAAAGGCTGATTGGGGCAAATCCAGACTTAGTGGAACCATGGATTGTGTTGGCCTGTAGATCTTGTTGACAGCAACATCACAGGGAGTTAGATTGCATGGTAGTGAAGCAGTTAGAACAACACGATTATAGCTCGAGGCATTCCAGACTTCCGAGTTCAATTCTGGTGCCATTCTGTAAGGGGTCTCTCGACATCCTCCCTGTGGAATGCATGGGCTTTCTCCAGGTCTTTCAGTTTCTCCCACAGTTCAAAGACATACTGAGTAGGTTAATTGGTCATTGTAAAAAGTTGTGTGATTAGGTTAGGGTTATTAGGTAATTTATTGCTAGATAAATAGATAGTTAGCTAAGTTCCCACTGCATCCTGTTTGTGTTTTTATGAATAGCTTCTCTGGCATTCCCTTTCAACTCAAACCTGCTTTAAAAGTTCATGGTAGAGTCCTTTGGTTTCTCACGACTGCTCTTTGTTTCACCCTCTACTCATCAATATCACTCTTTCCCTTCCTCTCATTGCCCAGCATCTCCCTCAATCTACCATTGCAGTCAAGTCAGTCTATTAACCCTTGATCAGTGAGGGGTGCACCACAGTAGGGTAGCGGTCAGTGCTTCAGATGTGCGATCAGGTTTCGATTCTTGCCGTTGTCTGTATATTCTCTTTGTGACCACACAGGCTTCCTGCAGGTGTGCTGATTTCCTCCCAAGTCCCAAAGAGATGCAGTTAGGGTTAGTAGGGTACATTGGTGTCAGAAATGTGGCAAAACCTGCAGGCTGCCCCCAGCAAGTGATTAATTTCACTGTAGCTTCAATGTTTCTATGTGCATGTCAACATGGATTTCTCTAACTTCCAGTAACTGCTCCTCTCTTAATTTTCCCTTATCCCTGTGGCCTCTTTTCCCTCCCCTGCCCTTATGATCTGCCCATCAGTTCCCAATGTTTTCCCACCTCCTTCCATTCATTCCCTGGTCTACTCTTCTCTCCTATTGCATCCTTCTTTCTTCAACCCTTTGCCTCTTCACCGTATCACCTCCCAGCTTCTCACATCATTCTCTTTTTCCCTCACTCCCACCTTCCTATCTTCCTCCTTTCACTTGGGCTCACCTATCATCTGCCAGCTCATGGTCCACCTCCTACCCCCATCCATTTATTCTGGCTCCTGCCAACTTCCTCTCTAGTGCTAATGAAGAGTCTTGGCCTAAAATGTGAACTGTTCATTTTCCTCCACAAATGCTCTCTGACCAAGTGAGTTCTGACTTTTGTGTATCTTTTGTTCCATTCTTTAAACTTCTCTCAGTCTGTCATATCTGTTCCAGTGATGAGACTTTTCAACAGAATGACTTTGAAGTTTGGAGTTCAAAATTCAAAGTAGATTTATTAGTACATATACGTCACCATCTGCAACCCTGAGATTCATTTTCTTGCAGGCATACTCAGTAAAGCTATAGAATAATATTTTCCTTTCCTCTTAGCCATAATTTTTCCTCACCATAGTTGACATGGCCCTTGACTGTGTCTCATCTATTTCCTGCATGCTTGCTCTCATACCTTCCCTTCCTACTGAAAGAAAGATTGTGACCCTGAATCATCCAGTCACCTACAATTTCAATTTTCTGTCTCATTTCCAATGTAATTTGCCTGTCTTTGACCTCCAGTGAGGACTAATATTGACCTGAGAAGAAATACCTCATCATCTGTTTAGCTACAGTACAGTTCTTGGGATTTAATATAGAATCTAGAATTTCAGGTAACCATCTTTGTGCTATCCACCATTGTGCTGCAGGCTGTATTTTAGTTTGTTTTCTCTTTTTTTCTGTCCCTAATTTTTGGTTTATAAAGTAATTGTTACTTTGACAATTTTAGGCTGCACCTTATCATTCTCTCTGTTCCCTCCCCCCACCCTCTAAATGTAATAGGCATTTATTTTCTCGCTTTCTTGATGAAAGGTTCTTGACTGAAATGTGACTCTTGTTTCTCTCCTCACTGATACCACTTGACCTGCTGAGTGCTTCCAGCATTTTCTGCTTTCATAATAAATTATACCTGTCCAGATGGTTATTAATGAGTCAATTACCATAATCTCAGCTGCTTTTTTATCAATCGAGTGAGAAAATCCAGCTGTTTATTACTATTCAAAATATAATAACTGGAGACCCTATTGAATAAGATTCTACTTACACACAGGAATTCTGCCTCTGCAAACAAGATCTTACTTGGATCAACAATAACAAGGGCTAAAGTTGATAGTGTCTGTCAATTTTTTTGATGATGATTTGAACTCGTAACAGAAAGGCAATTGAACAAAGGATTGGAGGAACAGGAGGCATAGTGGCGGTGAATACTCTCATAAACTGTGTGAACTGAGCTCCATTGACTCTGAAGCAGCAATTAAATAGCTTGCATCAATTAATATGAAGGAATGTGAAGGTCAGAATTTCAGAACATCAGAAGAAGCAATGGAACAGCTACCGCAGGACAACTGACTAAAAGTAAGGGATTAAGTTTCGGGTTTAAGGTTTGTAGCACTCGTTGGTATTGGAATACCTGGGGAGGAGCAAATTGAAACATTAGCCACATTTTTCCAAACATCTTTTGAACAGGACTTGTGCCAAAAAAAAACTGAAGAATAACAAATGTTCCATGCTGTTCATAATATGTAGAAATTATGAAGAAGAAACAGGCTTGGTTGAGATGTTCTCCGATCTTGGCAATTTACTCGCAAACTTTTCATCACAATGTGCTGTTTATTATGGTGTGCTCTCCAAATGCTTGGCTTTTATATACTTTTCAATCAACTAACTGGATGTCATTTTGGAAACTCAGTTGTGATGTGAGGAGGAATCTTGTTGCTGATTGGCTCTGTGGCAGACTTTGTGCGTTACCGTCTGGAATTTTGCCGGCATCATCTCATAAATAGTTTTCGAGGTCTGGGTGTTTGCTTACAGAATTTTTTGCTGAAAACCTGGCTTCTAAGAATTCTCTTGTATGCCATGTGTTCGCTTCCGCCATGATATTCACTGATGCCCACTCGAACTTGATGCCACTCTTGATCTTCATGGATAGAGACCAGGGACAAGGATCCACAAACAACAACTGCCTGTAAAGCAGTATGACCAACTCTCCCTAGTCTCCAACCAACCATCAACCACCCGAGCTACATATCCTCCGAATTATTTCCAGGAAACAGGCTGTTTGACTCAGTCTTTCTATGCTGATGTTTATCATTCATTTTGACAAACTACCTTTACATTGTTCCCATTGCTCTTCATCCCTGTTTCCTAAACAACTATTCAATCCTCCATTGACAGTAGACACAGTTTATCACTTTTTATCACGGTTTTAATCACTCTGGGACCTCTCCTTTCCCTGTTGCTATACCCTTGGTCCACAAGTTTTTGGCATATAATTACATTTATGCTAAAACAAGAAATTCTTTAGAATGATACCGAATATCTTATGATGACAAATAGCAGATGATGATAACAAATTAGTGAATGCACATACATTTGCAGTCTGGAATATATAGGGCGCTATAGTTTGGAGTAAAATTTATGAAAGGAGTTCCAACAAAAGGCATTGCTGAAATGCTGAGGAAACAGAGTAATAAAACAGAAAATGCTAGAAATACCCAGCAGGTTGGGCATTCATCTGAACAAAGCTGTATTTACCGTGCAAATGTCTCAAAAGATCAAAGATAATATCCCATTAAAAGACAACTGAGTTTGTCTTCATCTTTAAGTTGTGGGCATGGTTAGCAAAGTGAGAACTTATTACTCACTGCCCATACAAGGTAAATTTTCAGCTTCGTTGCAGTGGAGTGACTTGCTATAGCGCACCGAAGGGCAATAATCATATAGATCTAGCGGTAGATATTTGGTGGACCAGATAAAATACAATCAATCTAAAAGGATTGTATAACCTAATTGATAAAGCACCTGGCTTTTGATGTTTGATGCAATAGGGGCTATCAGAAGATTGCACGCTCCAGTCCTGTCACAGTCATTTTATTCAGAAAGCATGGTTTCCAGGGAATCTTGGCTGCATTAACTCAGAACTGGCTTGCCTACAGAAGGCTGAGGGTGTTAGTAGATGGAGCAAGTTCTGTCTGAGGTCAGTAACCAGTGGTGTCCCACAGGGATCTGTGCTGGGAACCCTGCTCTTCATGATTTTTATAAAGAATTTGGATGAGGAAGTGGAAGGGTGGGTAAGTTAAGTTTTCAGTTGACACAGAGTTGGTGGTGGTGTGGGTTACAACAGATGTTGACAGGATGCAGAGCCGGGCTGAGAAATGGCAGATGGAGTTCAGTCTGGGAAAGTGTGAAGTGATTCACATTGGAAAGCTGAACTTGAAGACAGAGTACAGAGTTAATGACAAGATTCTCAGCAATGTGGAGGATCAGAGGGATCTTGGGGTCCACGTCCATCAGTTCCTCACAGAGGCCTCACAAGTTGATAGGAGTGTTAAGAATGTGTACTGTGTGTGGCTTTCATTAGTCTGGGATTGAGCTCAAGAGCTGCAAAGTAATGTTTCAGCTCTTTAAAACCCTGTCTGTACCACACTGGGAGTATTGTGTCCATTTCTGGTTGCTTCATTCTCAGAAGGGTGTGGAACAAAGGAAGATGAGATATGACTTGTTCGAGGTATGAAAGACCATAAGAGGCATTGACAGATTGGACAGCCAGCGCCTTTTTTCCCAGGGCGGAATGGCTAATATGATAAAGCATAATTGGAGGAAAGTTTAGGTGTGATGTCAGAGGTGGGCTTTTTACACAAAGTGGTGGATGAATGGGACACACTGCCAGAGGAGGTGGTAGAGGCAGGTACATTTAAAAGACTATTAGATAGGCACATGGATGAAAGAAGAATGAAGGTCAATGTGGGAGGGAAGGGTTAGGTTGATCTTGGAGTAGATTAAAAGGTTAGCATACCATGTGGGCTGAAAGGCCTGTACTGTACTGCATATACTTCTCTGCAACCTCTGTCATCTCCAATAGGATCCCACCACCAAGCGCACCTTCTCCACCCCTCCCCCATTTTCTGCTTTCCACAGAGATTGCTCCCTATGTGACATCCCCCCCCCCCCCCGTCCATTCATCCCTCCCCACTGATCTCTCCCCACCCCCCCGGCACTTATCCTTGCAAGTGGGTTAAGTGCTACACCTGCCCCTACACCTCCTCCCTCACTACCATTCGGGGCCCCAAACAGGCCTTCCAGGTGAGGCGACACTTCACCTGTGAGTCTGTTGGGATGATTTACTGTATTTGGTGCTCCCTGTGTATCTGCGAGACCTGACATAGATTGGGAGACTGCTTCACCGAGCACCTACACTCAATCTGCCAGATAAAAGTGAGATCTCAGGGTGGCCACCCATTTCAATTCTACTTCCCATTCCCATTCTCCCGTCAGCCCCTGGCCTCCTATACTGCTGCGATGAGGCCACGCTTAGGTTGGAGGAGCAATACTTTATATGCCGTCTGGATACTCTCCAACCTGATGTCATGAACATCAATTTCTCCAACTTCTGGCAATCCTGCCCCCCCCTTCAATTCATTCCCCCTTCTCATTTCCTCTCTCCCCTATCTCCTTACCTCCCTATCCCCTCCCTCTGGTGCTCCTCCTCTCCTTTCTTCCATGGACTTCTGTACTCTGCTATCAGATCCCTCCTTCTCCAGTCCTTCATCTCTTTCACCAATCAACTTCCTATTCTTTACTTTCCCCCTTCCCCCTCGCCCGGTCTCACCTATCACCTACCACCTTGTACTTCTTCCTTCCCTACCCCTACCTTCTTGCTCTGACATTCCATCTTTTTTTCAATCCTGATGAAGGGTCTTGGCCCGAAACATCGACTGTGTGTCCTTTTCTGAAGATACTGCCTGGCCTGCTGAGTTCTTCTAGCATTTTGTGTGTGTTGCTTTGATTTCCAGCATCTGCAGATTTTTTCATGTCCGTTCTGTGTTGTACTGTTCTTTGTTCTGTCTTCTCTAAAAGTCAATGATTATAGAAAGCTCAAAAAACTGGGAAATTCACATTGCAATAAAAAAGGTTAAGAAGAAGCTAAAATAGTTCTCAATTATGAAAAAATTCCGAGAGAATAACCATAGGTTTTTTATGTGTTGTTAGATAACTAAGACCAAAGAGGTATAAACTGAAAATTATCATTGGAAGAATAAAAGGGGGAAGTCAGAAGTGTTTAAGAATAATGGTTTTTCAAGCAGAGATCATATAATTTATTATTATTTAAAGATCAAGCACAGTAGCAACGAGTCTGAGCTGCCCATTTACCGCCATGTGACCATTTGACCTACTATACCGTACATCTTTGGAATGTCGGAGGAAACTGCAAAGCCTCCCCCTTTTCACAGGGAGCACGTACAGACTCCAGTCAGAGAGTGGCGTAATTAAACTCAGGTCACTGGCACTGTAATAGCATTACACTAGCTGTTAAACTACCATGCTGCCCTCCTGTACTACCGCTCCATCCTTAAAACCGAATTCAATGAATTCTTGAGATAAAGGCATCGTAAAGGATGGACAAATAAGGATTAGATCGATCTGGGTAAAGAGTTAGTTCTGGTACGGGATCAGAAACAAGTTTCTGTGCTATAACTCCTACATTACAGTCTGGGAATTTTTCTCTCGAATGAAGCTGTGCCTTACACTTTCCAACACTGGCAGATGGAAGTACTGCATGCTTCTAATATGCCCTGACCTTCACTTTGAATTCATAGCTTGAAACAGCTGCACAGAGCAGCTGTAATGTACTCGAGAGGGAACAAAATCGTCCAAGGGAAACAAGTCCAAAATTTGTGATGACAAATCAAGAAGTTGTTCAAATTGAGGGCTTCCTCAATAATGTTTTATGGTCAGAGGAATAGGAGAAGGCTATTTCGCTCATTAGGCCCATGTTACTGTTCATTGATGCCATTGGAGACCTATCAGTTGAACCCAATTCTCTGTAGACCCCAATAACTGGTTAACAAAAATCAATTATAAACTCATCAAGGTCACTCATCACACCAGTTCTCTGGTGAAGAAGGGTGATCAGTCCATAATGTTGACTCTTTTTCTTTCTACAGTTGCTGCCTGATCTGCAGAGTTTTTCTAGTATTTTGTGTTGTTTTGTTTCAGATTTCCAGCATCTGCATTTTTTCTTTTAATTTTCTTTTAACTGTTGAATTCCAGGGTTTTCCTTGTAGAACAGTCTTGAAAGTTATATTCTCTCATCCCTCAACCTCACCCTTTTGAAAGCACTAATTGACCCTGTTTTGTCCTGTGGAATTCCACATCATCATCACACGCTGGATAAAGCAAATGACTCTGTATCTTTCGAAATGGGCAGTTGGAAAATGGCCTCCCTGGTACTGAAACCAGCATTTCACAAGAACGAGTTTGCACTTTAATCCTTGTTGATATTGGCCACCTGTATCAAATCACTTCTCCAAGTTTTGCTTTACTGGGATCAATCTCAGCTCCAGCAATCTTAGATTTAATTTACATGACTGACACAGCACCAATTCCTTTTTAACAAAGACTTACAAACCTTAAATATAGATGGCTTGTTGAAACTAGAGTTCTGATGTGTCACTGATAATATCATGGAGGCTGGCTCTCATGTATTTTTTGATTCCTAACATAAAGTCTAAGGTTGTTCTATATAGAGCAAAGTGTGAGAAAAGCTTTGATGGAAATGTCTAAATCAAGACTGATTTGGACAGAATAGTAGAAGGGTGCAAACACATCAGCAGGTCAGTGGATAGGGATTGAAGTTTTCTGTTGAAGATGCAGGGGGATGTGAGGGCAATCTATTATATTGAGGGTAATTACAATCTGGAGATTTCTTGAGGAGATTGTGTAAGGAAACTCATCACTATCAGATTTTTCATCAACAGCATGCAGAGTGGTGTTCTCTTTGAAACTGCAACTTGACTTCTTAGCATTTTCTCTTCCTTGTGCAGTCCATTTATTTTTGTCAGTTTGACATGCTCTTTGTATGTAATGTATTTTGTTGCATACTCGGCAAATTTCATCTTTAAATCTGCTTTTGCTTGATGTATGTGAGCCCCTGCCACAATGTTAATGCAATTTGTTCTGCTGTGCTGGTTTCTGTTTAGACACTGTAATTTTATTCACACCTGCTTTCATTCCTGATTGCAACTTAATTGTCTCTCTGCAGTTTCCATTGAAACAGCAATTTCAATTGCTCTTTTGAATGTAATCTGTGCTTCAGTTAGGAGCCATTTTTGAATGCTTTCTTTTAAGGTTCCACAAACGAAATGATTTCTGGGTGCATCATTAAGCCCATTACGGAACTGACAATGCTCAGCCATGTACACTGAAGTGAATTTCCCTTCCTTTTGATTTCCCATATGAAACCTAAAGCACACTGCTATCAACAATGGCTTCAGTTCTAAATGTTTTACAATAGTACTTCTACAATAGTAGCAAAGCTAAGTTCTGATTGTTTGGTTGGAGCACTCAAACTTCAAACTCTATGCCTTTAAACCCAATGAACTCAGCAAAATTGGCACTCACTTTTCATTGGCTATTTCATTTGCTTCAAACTGTTCTGATAGTTCAGTATAGGTGAGCCAATTACCCAATGTGTTATCAAACTCATCATTCTTTCCAATGTATCTTGCCATTTCTGATTTTCTTCAGTGATTATTATTACCCAGGACTCACTCTTTATGAAGGCAGAATTCTTTCACTTTCTGAGCTTTCTTTGAAAACTTGATCATGCCTTCCCTTCCGAAGAACACACGCTGCTCTGTTTCAACATTGCTCCTGCTGCATCTTATTCCAAATGTCTCACTGCACTCTAACAGGTCAGGTTCATTTTTTTAAAAGCCTCCTCGCCAATGTTACGTTTTGTAGCTCCAAAACATTAAATTAAATCAAAGGAAATCACAGGAGTCTGAAATGCATCTTTACTTTAAGCGAGGTGCATACGTATCCCCTGGTAGCGTGATGACATGTGCCGTCAATGTATTTTTAAATATAACCTGTAATGAATTATTTAAACAAACAAGAATGCTTAATCAACTGATTATATATGCTTACTCAAATATTATTAAAATATCAAATACACAACCTTTACAATTATTTTACTATCATATGCCTGATGGACTGAATAATCTCCTTCTATGCCATAACAATACTATGATTCTACGAATTTAATTCCAATTATTTAAGTCTACTTTAAATAAATTTTGTTCAAACTCAAGTGATTACTTCTCTAGAATTAAAGTACAAGTTGCAAAATATTTCTTAAATAAAGCACTTTAATTCCATTGGAAATCATTTGTTTTAAATTGAACAGGCTGCTGGTTTGCCAGTGCAGGTGACTATGTGCTCTCAATGGCAGATAATAACTTGTATTGATCTTAAGCCAAAACTAATCACCTTCCTTTTTTAATCAAATATTAAACAGTCTTTACACTAAGTAATAAGATAGGTTCAGTGGATTCTGGTTAATTGGGACATTGGTTAATCAGAGCAGCCTATATTTGGGCCATCTCTTAAAAGAAATCAAGAAAATAGACAGGATTATCTTTGTTTATTTGGGGGACTATGCCACTTAATTTAGTTAGGCGACTGTTGTCAACTTTTTCTAACTGGTATCAGTCTCGTGCACGTTCTGCGACCATTAGACAGTACAGCATGCTTAGAATGAACTGTTATTAAACAGCATCCCTTGTGTGTTTGTATTCACGGATTTTTGTCACAGATAGTTGACTAGTAATAAGCAGTAAACAATTCAGAACTGTTTTGCTTACTGCAGTTTCAAGCTTTCAGGCTTGCATTTGCCTGAAATAGCCGAGAGTGCAAATGAAATGATTTCACTACTTCAAGAAGATAGAGACTCCAAAAGATTTGAAGGTATTGACAATCATCTTGAATGTTACAATGAACATGAAGATTTGGAGGATGTAGTTGAAAGCAGTCAGTTATCTGCACCGGGTGTTCATGCTGATTTTTATGTTCAATTACAGTCAACTAAAAGAACACATCAGCATACACTCATGGAGTTCCCCCATTGACCACTATTAGAACATAGAACATAGAATAGTATAGCACATTACAGGCCCTTTGGCCGACAATGTTGTGCCGACCCTCAAACCCTGCCTCCCATATAACCCCCCCCCCACCTTAAATTCCTCCATATACCTGTCTAGTAGTCTCTTAAACTTCACTAGTGTATCTGCCTCTACCACTGACTCAGGCAGTGCATTCCACGCACCAACCACTCTCTGAGTGAAAAACCTTCCTCTAATATCCCCCTTGAACTTCCTTCCCCTTACCTTAAAGCCATGTCCTCTTGTACTGAGCAGTGGTGCCCCAGGGAAGAGGCGTTGGCTGTCCACTCTGTCTATTCCTCTTAATATCTTGTACACCTCTATCATGTCTCCTCTCATCCTCCTTTAATCTCTGATCATAATCCATACTGTCTAAAACAGGCAGCATCCTGGTAAATCTCCTGTGTACCATTTCCAATGCTTCCACATCCTTCCTATAGTGAGGCGACCAGAACTGGACACAGTAGTCCAAGTGTGGCCTAACTAGAGCTGCATCGTTACATCGCGACTCTTAAACTCTATCCCTCGACTTATGAAAGCCTAACACCCCATAAGCTTTCTTAACTACCCTATCTACTTGTGAGGCAACTTTCAGGAATCTGTGGACATGTACCCCCAGATCCCTCTGCTCCTCCACACTAACAAGTATCCTGCCATTTACTTTGTACTCTGCCTTGGAGTTTGTCCTTCCAAAGTGTACTGCCTCACACTTCTCCGGGTTGAACTCCATCTGCCACTTCTCAGCCCACTTCTGCATCCTATCAATGTCTCTCTGCAATCTTCGACAATCCTCTACACTATCTACAACCCCACCAACCTTTGTGTCATCTGCAAACTTGCCAACCCACCCTTCTACCGCCACATCCAGGTCGTTAATAAAAATAACGAAAAGTAGAGGTTCCAGAACAGATCCTTGTGGGACACCTCTAGCCACACTCCTCCAATCTGAATGTATTCCCTCCACCACAACCCTCTGCCTTCTACAGGCAAGCCAATTCTGAATCCATCTGGTCAAACTTCCCTGGATCCCATGCCTTCTGACTTTCTGAATAAGCCTATCGTGTGGAACCTTGTTAAAATGCCTTACTAAAATCCATGTAGTTCACATCCACTACACTACCCTCATCTATATGCCTGGTAACCTCCTCAAAGAACTCTATCAGGCTTGTTAGATGTGATCTGCCCTTCACAAAGCCATGCTGACTGTCCCTGATCAGACCTTGATTCTCTAAATACCCATAGATCCTATCTCTAAGAATCTTTTCCAACAGCTTTCCCACCACAGATGTAAGGCTCACTGGTTTATAATTACCTGGACTATCCCTACTACCTTTTTTTGAACAAGGAAACAATATTCGCTTCCCTCCAATCCTCCGGTACCATTCCCGTGGACAACGAGGACATAAAGATCGTAGCCAGAGGCTCAGCAATCTCTTCCCTTGCCTCATGGAGCAGTCTAGGGAATATTCCGTCAGGCCCCGGGGACTTAACTGTCCTAATGTATTTTAAAAACTCCAACACCTCCTCTCCCTTAATATCAACATGCTCCAGAACATCAACCTCACTCATATTGTCCTGACCGTCATCAAGTTCCCTCTCATTGGTGAATACCGAAGAGAAGTATTCATTGAGGACCTCGCTCACTTCCACAGCCTCCAGGAACATCTTCCCACTTTTATCTCTAATTGGTCCTACCTTCACTCCTGTCATCCTTTTGTTCTTCACATAATTGAAGAATGCCTTGGGGTTTTCCTTTACCCTACTCACCAAGGCCTTCTCATGCCCCCTTCTTGCTCTTCTCAGCCCCTTCTTAAGCTCCTTTCTTGCTACCTTATATTCCTCAATAGACCCATCTGATCCTTGCTTCCTAAACCTCATGCATGCTGTCTTCTTCCACCTGACTAGATTTTCCACTTCACTTGTCACCCATGGTTCCTTCACCCTACCATTCTTTATCTTCCTCACTGGGACAAATTTATCCCTAACATCCTGCAAGAGATCCTTAAACATCGACCACATGTCCATAGTACATTTCCCTGCAAAAACATCATCCCAATTGACACCTGCTAGTTCTAGCCTTATAGCCTCATAATTTACCCTTCCCCAATTAAAAATGTTCTTGTCCTCTGATTCTATGCTTTTCCATGATAATACTAAAGGCCAGGGAGTGGTGATCACTGTCCCCCAGATGCTCACCCACTGACAGATCTGTGACCTGACCCTGTTCGTTACCTAATACTAGATCTAGTATGGCATTCCCCCTAGTCAGCCTGTCAACATACTGTGACAGGAATCCGTCCTGGACATACTTAACAAACTCTGCCCCATCTGAACCCTTGGAACTAATCAAGTGCCAATCAATATTCGGGAAGTTAAAGTCACCCATGATAACAACCCTGTTATTTTTGCACCTTTCCAAAATCTGCCTCCCAATCTGCTCCTCGGTATCTCTGCTGCTACCAGTGGACCTATAGAAAACCCCCAGTAGAGTAACGGCTCCCTGCCTGTTCCTGACTTCCACCCATACTGACTCAAAAGAGGATCCTGCGACATTACCCACCCTTTCTGGAGCTGTAATAGTATCCCTGACCAGTAATGCCACCCCCCCCCCCCATCCCTTTTAAAGCATTGAAATTCAGGAATATTGAGAATCTATTCCTGCCCTGGTGCCAGCCAAGTCTCCGTAATGGCCACTACATCATAATTCCATGTATGTATCCAAGCTCTCAGTTCATCACCTTTGTTCCTGATGCTTCTTGCATTGAAATACACACAGTTTAGCCCTTCTACCTTACTACCTTTACACCCTTTATTCTGCTTCTCTTTCCTAAAGCCTCTCTATATGTTAGATCTGGTTTTACTCCATGCACTTCTTCCACTGCTGTATCGCTCCGGGTCTCATCCCCCTTGCAAATTAGTTTAAGAACTAATACATAGTTTTATAGTACTGTAGTAGTTTTGATAGTGTTGTAATTTATTCTGTATTTCATTTAAATGCATAATTTGTTACTCAGTTAAACAATACTTTGTCTTTTTGATATCTTTGTAGCAATTTTCATGAAACCAGCTAATTGGGGGCCAAAATGGATTCGTCCAGCTGTATCCCAATTAACCAGAATCCACTGTACTATTTGCTAATGATGGTTTAATTTTGTCTAGATCGCATGCTGAAGTTGTGTTTTCTGGTGTTTTTATCGGGTTGTCACCTGATATGTAACCATTAGATGTGATAGTCATATCACATAGTCATACTATTAGATGTGATAGATGTGATTTAATAGTCATTAGATGTGAAGGTGGAAAAAACCGCGGTTATAATAACCAGAAAATGAAGCCTTTGCTGGGATAGTATAAAAATTCATAGATGTTTTCATAAGTAGTCAGTATTAAAGTAAGTAACATGTTGAATCTGCTAATATTCTTTTTTTTAAATTCAGAATGAGGAGCTGAGGCCAAGTTAGAGCTTGTGTTGGATCAGATATAAGCTTGTACAATTGGTTCATAGGATAGCCTGATTTCTGATGGGAATTTCAACCCAAAATATAAAACAGGTCCCTCAGAATTTAAACTACTATTTTTGGCATATAGTCACAATTAATTCTGATGGGAGCTATAAGAAAAGACCCATCAACAGATGAAATATGAATGAGAAAATAATATGGATACAAAAATATTGGCCTTGCAATCCTTTTTTAAAAAATACGAAGTATAAGCACCAATACTTGACAATTCAAATGATGCAGTATTTCCCTGATTCTAAAATGTTCAACTAGACTCATATGCTCCACCAAAACTGAAACTTCCATTCCTGCTTAAAACGAGAATGATACTAATGATATAACATCATACATGGCAAAAGAGTTAGATAGAGCACTTAGTGGAGTCAAGGGATATGGGGAGAAGGCAGGAACGGGGTACTGATTGTGGATGATCAGCCATGATCACATTGAATGGTGGTGCTGGCTCAAAGGGCCGAATGGCCTACTCCTGCACCTATTGTCTATAAGGCATTATTTGGATAGTAGTCTTCATCATGCTTCTCCTTCAAAAACAATGCACCATACATGCACTTTTGGAGGGAAAGACACAGAAGTGGGTGACTTCAAGGTAAACAGAACCATCCTCTGCATCTGTTATGCTGATATGTCTGAGAGAGCACTGCAGCTCGACCTAGACCTTTACAGCATCTGTTTCCAATTCATTGGCCAGAAACTATTTTGATAAATTGTGTGGGTTGTTCCATTTGAAGAAAACATATCAGTGGTGTAAAGGCCAGTGGCAAAGAGACTTCCAGGTTTTATTAAGTTCCTGCCGTATCCGTGAGTACGCACAAGAAATGTGAGCTGTGTTAATTTTGTATCCTACATGGCACCAGCAAATAGCTTTCTCATTTGGCCTCAGGCACAACAGACTCAAGTGACTACTCTTCCAAGTCAACAACTTCCTGCCATGGAAGGTGCCTTACAAATTGCAAATGCTTCTGCCTGCAGAACAACTTGCCTTATGATGACAAGTTGTGGTCCTTCCTGTGCTGTACATATTTTCCAGATAAGTTTGTTAGAGACCAAGGATAATTATTTTATCAGTCACAGAATGAAATAATCTGAGGAGATACTGCATAAAAACAAAACCTTTGACCCATCGTGCCCACACCAATCATCGGATACCATGAATACTATTCCCATTTTCCAGGGTCTGGACCATAACTGTCCATCAACACGTATAAACAAGCTGGATGAACTCATCAGGTCGGGCAGCATCTGTTGAAATGAGCAGTCAGTGTTTCGGGCTGAGACCCTTCGTCAGGACTGAAGGGTCTCGGCCCGAAACATTGACTGCTCGTTTCCACGGATGCTGCCTGTGCTGCTGAGTTCCTCCAGCTTGTTGTACATGTTGCTTTGACCCCAGCATCTGCAGTGTACTTTATGTATGTAGAAGTAGTATTGCTGTGAAAACCTAGAGTTTTTTTAACTGTAAATGCAACATACCCAGTTTTTCCATTCAAAACAGTTCCTAAGTGCCTTCGCCCTGTCTGGAAAAAAAATATTTTAACACTGCTTGGTTCACTTTTTGACTTAATTCAGTCCAAAGTTTTAGGATTTGTTTCCACTCTCAAGATAATAGATATCTTGTGATATAAAAATAACTGAAGCCTGATTAACCAGCCATTAAGTAGTCTTATAATAGTGGGGTAGAAGTTGTCCTTGACTCTGATGGTACATGTGTTCAGGATTTTGTTTCAGTGGGAGAGGGGACAAGAGTTGAATGTCTGGGGTGAGTGGTGTCTTGTGTCTATGCTGGCTACTCTACTGAGCGAGCGTGAAATGTAGTCAGAGTCCGTGGAGGGGACATTCATTTCAGTGATGAGCTGAGCTGTGTCCAGAACTTTCTGCAGTTACTTGCCATACCAAGCCATTATGCGTCCAGACAGCACGCTTTCTATGGTGTATCATTAACAACTGGTGATGTTCAAAGCAGCCGTGCCAAATGTCTTTGTGCTCATAAGTAAGTAGGGGTGCTAGTCTGTGGTTGGACTGCACAGGCTATTGAACTTGAAAGTCTCAACCATCCCCTCCATCCTGCACCCCGACTCATTGTTATTTGAGAAATGACCACTCAAGATGGCACTGACAATATATGGCAACGTTTTGGGGGCAACTCTCAAAACTACTAAATATATTTCCTTTGAACTATGAACGCTGCAATCTGCAGCCTGTAATTTCCCTTTAAGAAACTTGCTTTTGAACTGCCAAAATGAACAAGCTTCTTTTACACATTGGTTGCTTGTCAGTGTTTCATTGTGTATACTTTTTCATTGATTCTATTGTATATCTTTGTTCTACTGTGAATGTCCATAAGAAAATGCAAGTCAGATTAGTATATTGAGGTGTATATGTACTTTTATAATGAACTTATCATGAGCTCTGAACATCATCTGCAAACTTGCACGTGAAGTTAAAGCAGAATCCAGCCACGTAGTTGTGAGTTTATAGGGAGTAGAATAAGGAGCTGAGGACTCAAACTTGTGGGGCACCCAGTAAAAGATACTTTTTCAATGCAAGTTTTTAATGAGCTCGTTTTCCATTAGCGTGTTGAAACAAGTGAATGATCAAACATTTTTGTTTTTATTAATCTGTTTGGCCACTAAATGGAAATAGAAGCAAGATAGAATTTCATTTAATAATTGGTACATTCGCCTGGGCCCAAAGCACAGGAGCAATGGGTTTATTCTTAAACAACTGAGCATGTGCCTTGTGGATCAGTTAGTAAATGGTACTCTTTCAATTTTTAATGTAACTGTTGAGTCAATATCATCTTATCATTGGAATTTTGCTCTGCCAAATTTAGCACAATGTAAGACTGTACAAATGCCTTATCCAAGACAGCAGCTAAAGAGCAACAAGTTATTCTGATGCAGTTTTGTGATGGTGGGGACAGGATTGGGTAACCTGATTTTGCCAGCTTTCTATAAGTCTGTTTTCACAGCTAGTTTACCCCATTCAAAACTGATGAGATCAATTGATCCTTCCATTTTACACACCTCCAAATTTTATTTCACTTTAACTTCAAAACTAGATAAATATAAAACCAAGGTCAGCTGATCCAATTCTAGCCTGGTGGGTGAGGTTAAAATTACTCTGCAAGCTTTTCCCTGTATTTATCTTGCTGGCTGTTTTAATCCACAACCTTCTATTACTCCTGCGTAAGATCCTTTCAATGTCAAAGAAAGGACAGTGTCTTTTGCCCTGCTTCATCCAGTGAAGTCCCCACATTTCTACTAATTTGACAACACCAGTCCCGTGTCTTGGCTTGCAGATGGAAACGTCTCTTTTTAAAAAATATGCTGAAGTCCTTTTATTTCCTCATCTCCATGTGCTCGAGGCAACCTGCTGCGCTTTAGGAACTAGCTTTTATTACACTACGCATGTAATACCCAGCTTATATCATCAGCGTAATACTCACTTAGCTCCATTTGAACATACTGTTGATTGGATGACATCTGGATTTGCTAATTGTAAGTGATTAGATACCCCTCACTGCATTTCAAAAGATTGTGAAAACTGTCAGCTAGCAAGTCAAAGGAAATGGTACCAATACCTTTTACAGTCATTAAGTTAAAGATTGCATCCACAAGGGACACAGTGTGCAAATAAACCTTTTTCAGAATAATGATAATTCCGATGTTTGTCATGAAGTTGCAAATGCATTAGTGGGAGCAGAACCGGCAGATTAGTTTCGAGCAAGACCGTCCTTTTTCTGTCTCTTTACCATTATTTCCTGGTGATTTGAATTGATGCAAATCACGGTGGCTCCAGATTGCCTGCCACCAAAGCTGTTCTTTCTACACAAGTTAATGGAGTGTGAACACGCGTTCTGGCTCAGCGCACATAGATTGAGATCTTGCCGTCTAATGGGAAAAGTAAACCTTAAATCTGATCAGGACTCACTCTAGTGAATCAAAGTAACGTTTGACACCAAGAAGACAGTGAAAGGGTAGGCTGCTGTGTGAGCTAAACCTAGCTTGGCTGAGATGGAGCAGGCATTTCAATGATTTCACTGAGTCAAACTCATTGATATGAAATGTAAATCCTCTACTTCATGGCTGGTTGGGGTTTATGTTTAATCTCATGGCATCTTTCTGTAGTCACAGTTTATATAACATCTGAAAGGGAAGCATAATCCTCTTCGGTATTTGTACACCCGATCCGTACACGGTTTTAATTAGTACGGACACTGAATTTCTGTTCGTAGGCCAATGTGCACCAGTGGAGCCAATGGGGTGGTGACAAGCAGAAGTGGCTGCCCTCCCCAACTATCCCAGGATTCTGCCCCCACCTCAGCCCCCCAAAATATGGGTGGACCCTCCACAACTGCCTTAATGCACATGTAGGGACACAGGGCTCAGGGTAAAATTTTGCACCTTTCCCCCCCAACCTGATTTAGAGGTTGGCTCTGCTACTTCCCAACATATCTACTGTTAATTCTATCCATCCAAGAATATATCTGAAATCTTAATGTGCTAAATCCACTAATCCCACACCGCACACAGCCATATGTGAAGGGAGAGAGGTCAGAGTATTAACATAAGCCTTAAACAAGTCCTCTGGGCCACACACCCTTTGCATGCAGCTCAGCTTACTGGGGGAACATGGGATCATTGCAATTATTTTAACATGAATGTCTGAGAGATACCATGTGTACTTGGAATTAGTTTGTTGTTGTTGAGTGACTCACCGACTCATGGCGACCCTATGGATAATGTAATTGCCCAAAGGGTTTTCGTGGCAGGGAACTAGATTGCCAGGCCTTTCTTCTGCTTAGACACAGCTGCTGCCCAGATTCAAACTCAGAACCATCCGCCTTGAAGTCCAGTGCTGATGCCACTACACCGCTGGAGTTTGTTAGGGCATGTTAAAAAAAAGTTGTTATTCTTGTGCAGTATATTTTGTGATACCAATAGATTCAGCATATTCACCAACAGTATGCAGTAAAAGTATGAAATTTCTAGTAAGATGGCAGTGCACTTGGACACAGTGGCTACTCCAGGTCCAAATAAAAGTGTAATTTTTTTCTCCTTTACATCTTTAGTATGAGCAAAAGACACTGCTGGACATTAAGAACATCAGTGTCTGCAGGTCTATCCCGTCAGCAAGTTGCTCAACCGTGATGGAGCTGGAATTACTGCATACTGTTGTTGTTATTGTGCTGTCACCTGTGCGTGCTGCGTCCCATTGTTGTACTGAGGCGGTGTGGGGTGCAAGTGATTGACCTGGACAATTTCCTGGTGCTTGCGGGACCCTGTTGGGCATTGGTGATGTAGGATACCTCAAGTCTGGTTCATTGGTGAGACTGGCGGCAGGAAAGCTGCGAGGCCTTGGTTGCTGCGCAGCCCAGGCTCTCGTGCCAAAGGGTCGTCTCCTGCAGGGGAGGAGACACTGGAGGTGGTGTGGGGAGATGAGAGACCTTTTAAGAGTCTGCTGGAATATGTACAGGTTTGAGCGATGAGTGCTGCTTCCTAGTGTTCACGCAGTGCTAATCTGAAGTGTTCACATGGTGGGAGAACACGCTGGATCAGGCAACATCCCATGCACCATCAATCTACAGGAACTTGAGCACATTATTATTTTTTTGTGACTGGTTTCATAACCGTATGTGCTATATGTGCTGTGTTGGTAATGTGTTTTGCACCTTGGCCCCAGAGGGATGCTTTTCTCATTTGGCTATATTTATGTGTAGTTGAATGATGATTAAACTTGAACTTGGAACTTGGTTAGCATTGTGTTCTGCTTGGTAGAACTGATTTTTTTTTGAATGGGAAACAGTTCCTTTGATGCTAAATTTACCTTATTTACACGACCTATTGGAAACATTGGAACAACTGAACAAGTACATAAATATGTCTAATCAATGCATATTCCTATTCCTTGGCACTGAGAACAAGGGTGCAGAATCCAACAGCAGCAAACTTGTATTTCTGGATGAACACATGTTTATTTAGCATGTTGCATTTGATCTAGATTAAAATTAGTTGGCTTAATGCCCCTTTTGACTTTAATCCAACTTTTGAGGAATTTCAGCAAATATCGTGAAACCTTCAGCATTTGGAATCATTTAGTATGGGGAGAGACTTCATAAAACATCACTAAAACCAACAAGTCAAGTGATGTCTGGGAGGAGAAAGGAAGGGTCTCAGCCTGAAACGTTGACTTTTTACTATTTTCCATAGATGCGGCCTGGCCTGCTACATTCCTCCACCATTTTGTGTGTATTACTCTCACTTCCAGCATCTGCAAATCTTCTCTTGTTTATGAAAGGAACTGCCAATGTTTCAGAGTTGAAATCCTGCATTAGTTCACTGAGTTCCTCCAGCAGATTGTTTATTGCTCAGATTCCAGAATCTGCAGCCTCTTGTGCTCCAAAAACTAGAAATCCCGCTGAAGTGATGCCCACTAGACAATAAAGGGCTGTACTAGAATAGAATGAAGATCAAGCACAGAGAATTAAAGTATGTGGGTCATCAGATCACAGGAGAGAAAAAAACAGCTTTCTTACATTGTGTTTAAAATGATGCATACAGTGCATACAGTGTTTCCAGAAAATTCTAGAGATGCCCTGTCACGTGACACTATAGTCTGTATTCTTGTAAGTTTAGAAGATTAAGGGTGATTTAATTGAAATGTGTATGGTCCTATGAAGATTTGACAGGTTGATGTTGAGATAATTTCAGTTGTGGTAGAGTCTCAAATAAGAAGACATTTAAAACTGTAATTACATAGAAATTTCTTCTCACAAGGGATGTTTAATCTCTGGAATTCACTGCCCTGTGTTTAGCAGCACTTAAAGTTAGATAAATTTTTGAAAGGTCAGGTGTTTGTTTACTATGGGAACTTGGGCACAGAAAATAATTAAGCCTGTGGTATATCAGCCATGATCAGATTGAATGGTTGTCAAGCGTGAGGGATCAGTTGACCTATTCCCGTTCCTATTGTGGTCTTGGAAGATTAAACACTAAACCTTTTAGTGGCGCAGCTGCAGAGCGGTTAGCGTAATGCTAGTACAGCGCCAGTGACTTGGGTTCAATTCTGCCACTGCCTGTAAGGAGCTTATATCTTTTAGCTGTGATTCTGGCCTTCCTCTGGATGCTCCAGTTTCCAATGTACCTGTTAGTAGGTCAGTTGGTCATGTGGGTGTAACTGTTCAGCCAGGACTCATTGGACGGGTATAGGCTCTTACCGTGCTGTGTCTCAAAATTTAAAAAAATATATATTGTAAATTATTTCTTCTCATTATATTGCACTGATGAAAAATATGGCTGGAAATTCTTCAGGAGCTAATCAGACTGTTATTCTTTCATTAGAAGTGAAGTAAAAATCCATTTTAAAGAAGTAAACAGGTTTTGGTACAAATACATTTTACAGTGACCTGGGGTGAAAAACAGTGATGAATTTTCCAGCCATTATGACAAGGAAGGGTTGGGGAAATCAACTTTGAAGCAGCAGTGGAAAATACTTTGGAATGACAATATTATGCTCCAAGGTCTATTTCAGATGAGACAGTGTATTGCAAATCAGTTTGAGGCCTGTGGGTTTAAGTTCTTTAACAGAGTACATTGTTTACAGATAACTTCAAGCAGTGTGTCTCTGGAAATGAAGTTATCATCGACTGCTTAGAAGCTTCTTGGAAGCAAGCCTAATTGGAGAAGTCAGAGAAGTTTGGCTTTGAGTGTCTGATGATATGTGTTCAGAAATATGTGTGTGAGATCTCCCAGAACACTGGGCTATTTCTCGCTGAGCAGAATTTATCCCCCGGCTGCTGCAGGAACCATCAAATGGTACGATATTTTTACAGAGCCTATAGCTGGAATGATCAGGACTCAGAAAGTAATGCTGCAATGGAGATCTCAACTGGAAACATGAGCTTTAATTTTAACTCTGTACGTGCTGTGGTGGGGGAGAGGGCATTAATAGAGTGGTCTTTTGTGGTCCAGACTTTGTAACTTAAAATGAGATTCCTGAGACCCTACCAACAGAGTCACAGGCCTGGATGGAGTTGGAAACAGCCCCCTTAACTGCAAACCTTAGTTTAATCTTGCTGACTTGGGACAGGGGGAGAGACAAACCAAGTCAGGCCTAGCAAGATCTCAACTGGCCTACCATTAGTTACACCCTACAAATTCCCTGATAGCCTTTGACAGAAGGCAAGGCTGGAAGCCTCTATCAAGACTGGTAGGTATTTTAATGGTCTTTATAATATTCTGATTCAGAAATAAATAAAAAAATATATTTTCTCTAAACAATTGATTTTATTTTCAGTCTTTAAAATCTCTAGGTTGGAAATCCCCATTGAAATCAGTAGAGGTTCCAGTTTTATGCCAAGTCGAGCTGGTGTTTTGTCATGGAGGCATATTCTGTCCCCACTGCAGAATTCTGCAATAGGCTGGGGGAGATAACATCATCTAATAACAGCAGAAGTGGTGGACGTGGGTTCAATTGTAACATTTATGAGAAGCCTGGACAGGTAAATGGATGGAAAAGGTGAGGGGCACTATGGACTGAGTGCTGGGAAATGGGACCAGGCAGCAGACAAGATCGACACTGACTGTTTGGCTAAAAGGGCCTGTTTTGTGTGGCAGTGCTCTGTGACTCTGTGACTCAGCTCATATTGGATTGACAGCCAGGGTGCATGGAAACCTAGCTCTGGTAGACTCTGAGGAGCTGAGAGGGGTCCCTAGCCTCAGGCAGGCCTGTGAACAATAATGCCGAGATTTTCTGGATCAGGGCGTCATCCTTCAGCACTGGTGTGTCATGTTTACAGTCTGGAGCATCATCACGCTCAGCATCAGTTTGGAGCTTCTCTGACAAGCAAGCAACCCCCTATTACCTGGAGCACCTGCTACCCCAAGTATTCCTTCAAGATACACATCATTTCTAAACAAGAACTATATTGATGTATATCTCTTTATTCTTGAGGGGCTTGACAAGAGTGGAGGCAGGCACAATGTGTTATTTCATATCATATTATAGTGAAGTTCAGAATTTCCCTGCGTTTTCTTACTGACCTGATGTTTTTTTCCTATGGTTGCCAGCCACATGAAGTGACTGAATATTAAGCAACTCTGAGGATTTTTCCTTGCTGTTACTGGCTGACCTTAATAATGTACACATTAATATCATGGAGACAGATATTTATAACAGCAGGATTCTTTCATGTTCATTTCTCATATCATAAATATCAGCAGAACAAAATGGAGAAGAAAGTACTATAGCATGGAGCTGACACTGAGGGAGCTTAGCCCAAAAGGACTCAAAATAATTTTACAATTTGCATTGAATAGTCAGGATGCATTCTTATGAACAAGAGCATAAATGGAGTGAACACTAATTGGGGTCATCATAGCATCAAACCTACAGAGCCTTCCTGACAGCACTGCTGCACCATTATCCTTTGCTCTCCACACTTCAGAGCTCTGTGTGCTGGAATCTGAGGCTGGAAAGCCCACGGTGTTCGGAGGTTACCCGCGAGGGCTAATACTGGATGCACTAGGGTGAGAGATGTGGACACAGTGCAGGAATGAGGGGCTCAGAGCTTCATTTACATATAGACTGTCCAACTCACTACACCTGTTCCATCTGTTGATGGACTACAGTCTCTCACCTTCTCCTGCTGGACGTGAGGGAAGCTGGTGCCTCCTGCTCACTCTAATTGGCCCTAGAACTTGCTAATCTTTGAACTTGTTACATCTATATTACATCTAACACAAGGCAATGAGAGATGCCTCGGAACAGAAGAGAAAAAGGGGCAGGAGAGGCCACTCAGCCCCTCAAGCGTATCCTATCATTTAATTTGATCATGGCAGATCTGCCCCCCAGGCTTTATCGCGTTCACATCCCCTTCCTGATGGTGCTGCCACATTATCAAACTCTTAATTCAATTTCTCTCAGTTACTCCTTTCATGTCACTTCTTCATTTCTTTGACACTCCTTCAGACTGCAGTGCTATCTCAAAGTTCAAGTAATTTATTATTAAAATGCATATATATAACAACATACTACCTGAGATTCATTTTCTTGCAAGCAGTCACAATAGAACTGAGAAATATAGTAGAATCCATGAAAAAACTACACACTAAGACTGACAAACAAACAATGTGCAAAAGACGACAAACTGTGCAAATACAGAAATAAATAATGCCGAGAAGGTGAATTATTAGGTCCTTGAAAGTGAGCTCATAGTTTGAGAAATCAGTTTAGGGTTGAGGTGAGTGAAGTTATCCACACATTTTCCGGCACCTCTCCCTGTGACCATGTGGGTTTCCTCAGTGTGCTCCAGTTTCCTCCCATATCCCAAAGATATAAGGATTAATAGGTTCATAAGTCACATGGGTGTAATTGGGTGGTGCGGTTTTGTTGTTCCAATAGGGCCTGTTTCCATGCTGTATCTCTAAATCTAAAACAAAAACTTAAATTTAAATCTAAATTTTATTGCCAAGTATACTGTTTACACTGTAAGCTACATGCAAACAAAGAATTTCATTGCACCCTGATGAATATGATGATAAACCAGTCTAATCTGATCTTTACTGTGCCAGTTCCTCTTGGCTCTCAATTGTCTGATCTTTCAGATGTTTATCTACCTGCTCCCCAATGACTTCAACTCCATAACCCTCTGGGACAGAAAATTCCACCTGCGGGAAGAACTTCCCTCACAATCCCAGTGAACTCTCCGCACCTGGGGTGACCACGATGGCCCAAGCTCACAGCACCTACATCTCAGGCACTACTAGTCCACCCAACACCACCCCTCACAGGCAGCCTCCGCAGAGCAACCTCGGGCTAGTAATGCCGTCAGTGCTTCAGAAGAGGTCAGATATCAGTGCCAGGTTCCCAGATTAACAGCTGCAGCAACATAGAGAGTGAGGCTTCCTGCCAGATTCCTGGCATAGCAACAGCAGCCTGAATCAATGGCATTTTTTTTTAAGTTGTGAATGTTCTGCCAGTTCTAAACAGGGTAATAGAAGCAGTCACAAAAATCTATCATCCTCGAGGAAAAATCATATAACCAATGTGGAGTTTCAGCTGTTAAAAAATAAATTTTTGACAATATTTGATTTTTTTTCTCAAAAAATGATATTTCAAATGATTATACAGATTGTTTAGGATGAATATAAAATCCATCACCTGTGATGGAAGGAAAAAATGAGAACTACTTTTTGCTGCATCAAGTATCAATTTAAAATCCAACGATGAAGAAGGTATTGTAGCGGTGTGCTACATGCAGCGCTAAAATTACGACACGGAGTCGGTAACTGCAGTCGAAGGAAAAAACTTTATTCGAAAACTTCAGCCTCACTTTTAAGCCTCTGTCAACCGGCCCTCCGTGGCGCAGAGGCTCCAAAGCTCTGTGCTCGCAAACCCCCGTAGCCTATCTAATTGTGAGTCGGTTCGGATACGCTAGGAAATGGGTCGCCATATAACCCCCCCCCCCCCCCAGAACCGGCGATACACCCCCCAATGTCCACAGTCTGGGTCAGAACCTGCTTGGGAGGTCGGCCTCTGCGCCAAGGCGCCGGAAACTCGGCCGGTTGCGCCAGGTCCACATGGGCCGGTTTGAGGCGGTCCACCGTGAAAACCTCCTCTTTCCCCCCAACGTCCAGCACGAACGTGGACCCGTTGTTCCGGAGCACCATAAACGGCCCCTCGTATGGCCGCTGCAGCGGTGGCCGATGCCCGCCCCTTCGTACAAACACAAACTTACAGTTCTGTAGGTCTTTGGGTACGCAGGTCGGGTTCCGCTCGTGCTGTGAAGTGGGTATGGGGGCCAGGTTACCAAGCTTCTCGCGTAGTCTGCCCAGGACTGCTGCGGGTTCTTCCTCTTGCCCCCTTGGGGCTGGTAGGAACTCCCCGGGGACGACCAGGGGCGCGCCGTATACCAACTCGGCCGACGAGGCGTGCAGGTCAGCCTTGGGCGCTGTGCGGATGCCGAGTAGGACCCAGGGAAGTTCGTCCACCCAGTTGGCTCCTCGCAGGCGGGCCATGAGGGCCGACTTCAGGTGACGGTGGAAACGCTCCACTAGCCCGTTCGACTGTGGGTGGTAGGCAGTTGTGTGGTGCAGCTGAGTCCCCAAAAGGCTGGCCATAGCTGACCACAGGCTGGAGGTGAACTGGGCGCCTCTGTCAGAGGTAATGTGGGCCGGGACACCAAAGCGAGATATCCAGGTGGCGATCAGGGCTCGGGCGCAAGATTCGGAGGTGGTGTCGGTGAGCGGGACCGCCTCTGGCCATCTTGTGAACCGGTCCACGATAGTCAGGAGGTAACGCGCTCCGCGCGACACTGGCAGGGGGCCCACGATATCCACATGAATGTGGTCGAAATGCCGGTGGGCGGGATGGAACCGCTGCGGTGGGGCTTTGGTGTGCTGTTGCACCTTGGCCGTCTGGCAGTGCATGCACGTTCTGGCCCATTCACTGACCTGTTTGCGGAGTCCGTGCCAAACGAACCTGCTGGAAACCATCCGGACAGTTGTCCGGATGGAGGGATGTGCCAAGTTATGAATGGAGTCAAAAACGCGGCGCCGCCATGCTGTCGGGACGACTGGACGGGGCTGGCCGGTGGCAATGTCACAGAGTAGGGTCCTCTCACCCGGGCCCACGGGGAGGTCCTGGAGCTGCAGACCGGAGACTGCGGTCCTGTAACTCGGAATCTCCTCATCCGCCTGCTGCGCCTCTGCCAGTGCCTCAAAGTCTACCCCTTGGGAAAGGGCATGAACGGTAGGGCGAGAGAGCGCATCTGCCACGACATTGTCCTTACCCGAGACGTGCCGGACATCCGTCGTGTATTCAGAGATGTAGGACAGGTGGCGTTGCTGGCGGGACGACCAGGGGTCGGATGCTTTCGTAAACGCAAAGGTAAGCGGTTTGTGGTCCGTGAACGCGGTGAAGGGCCGACCTTCTAGGAAGTACCTGAAATGCCGGATTGCCAGGTAGAGCGCCAACAGTTCCCGGTCGAAAGCACTGTACTTAAGCTCGGGTGGTCGCAGGTGTTTGCTGAAAAACGCCAGGGGTTGCCAGCGACCTGCGATGAGCTGCTCCAGCACCCCACCGACTGCCGTGTTTGATGCGTCCACTGTGAGGGCGGTAGGGGTGTCCATTCTGGGATGTACTAGCATTGCGGCGTCTGCCAAAGCTTCCTTCGTTTGAACGAAAGCGGCGGCGGACTCCTCGTCCCAGGTAATGTCCTTGCTCAGACCCGACATCAGGGCAAACAGGGGGCACATGATCCGGGCAGCTGAAGGGAGGAAGCGGCGGTAGAAATTGACCATACCTACGAATTCCTGAAGTCCTTTGATCGTGGTGGGTCGGGGGAAGTGGCGGACCGCATCTACCTTAGCGGGCAGAGGGGTTGCCCCATCTTTAGTAATCCTGTGGCCCAGGAAGTCAATGGTATCGAGTCCGAACTGGCATTTGGCGGGGTTGATTGTAAGACCGTACTCACTCAGTCGGGCGCAGAGTTGACGGAGGTGGGACAGATGCTCCTGACGACTGCCGCTGGCTATGAGGATGTCATCCAAATAGATGAACGCGAAGTCCAGGTCCATTAACCGCTGGAACGTCTGTGCGGCATTCTTCAGGCCGAACGGCATGCGGAGGAACTCGAAAAGGCCGAAAGGGGTGATGAGAGCCGTTTTGGGGACGTCGTCAGGATGCATCGGGATTTGATGGTATCCCCGGACGAGATCTACCTTGGAGAAGATCCGTGCGCCGTGCAGGTTTGCTGCAAAGTCCTGAATGTGCGGAACAGGGTAGCGGTCCGGTGTGGTAGCCTCGTTCAGCCTGCGGTAGTCGCCGCACGGTCTCCAGCCCCCCGTCGCTTTGGGCACCATGTGCAGTGGGGGAGGCCCATGGGCTGTCGGACCGCCGAATGATCCCCAATTCCTCCATCCTCTGGAACTCCTCCTTCGCCAGTCGGAGCTTGTCCGGGGGAAGCCGCCGAGCACGGGCATGGAGGGGTGGTCCCTGGGTCGGGATGTGGTGCTGTACGCCGTGCCTGGGCATGGCCGCTGTGAACTGCGGTGCCAGAACCGATGGGAACTCCGCCAGGACCCTGGTGAAGTCGTTGTCGGACAGCGTGATGGAGCCGAGGTGAGGGGCTGGCAACTGGGCTGCACCCAGGGAGAATGTCTGAAAGGTCTCGGCGTGTACCAGTCTCTTCCTGGGCAGGTCGACCAGCAGGCTGTGAGCCCGCAAAAAATCTGCACCCAGAAGCGGTTGGGCTACGGCGGCCAGTGTGAAGTCCCACGTGAACTGGCTGGAGCCGAACTGTAGCTGCACCTGACGGGTGCCATAGGTCCGGGCGCTGTGTCCAGAAACCTGGCAGTTTCAACGAAACCACATGAACAGAGGCGGCGTCGGTCATTTCTGGTCCAAAAATCGTTTGGACCGTTGGGGTCACCAATTGTAGCGGTGTGCTACACGCAGCGCTAAAATTACGACACGGAGTCGGTAACTGCAGTCGAAGGAAAAAACTTTATTCGAAAACTTCAGCCTCACTTTTAAGCCTCTGTCATCCGGCCCCCCATGGCGCAGAGGCTCCAAAGCTCTGTGCTCGCAAACCCCCGTAGGCTATCTAATTGTGAGTCTGTTCGGATACGCTAGGAAATGGGTCGCCACAGTATCACAAATAGTAGACGTGGCTGATCAGAGTTGAAAGAGATAGTATGTTACCTAAACTCATTAGGAGAAACGTTGATCTTCTTGGAATCTTGGAAAAGGCACAATCTGATGATGATGCAAAATTCACTTGCATTCTACGCTGAAATTTCACCCTAAATTGTGCACTTAAGTTGATTGGGAAAAGCTCTCAACGGCACTATCAAAAAATGGCAGAGGGAGGGAGAGAGAAATAGAGAACCATTTCACGGAAGTTGTTAATCAGCATTGACAAAAAAGTGGTGATTAAATTATTGCTGGATAAAATTAGAAAAAGGTTGCAGAGTTTGGACAAATGAGTTTGTCCATGTAACATTGCCAAAAAATGAAATCCCTACTTGTTTTGTGACTCTTATTTCACATGGAGATGAGAGAAAAATGTATCTCTGAGCCACTATACCACACTGTCCAAATTGCACATTCTCAAAAAGGCTTTGAAAGCTCAAAAAAAGATGCTAAACTTTTATTTTCAGCATCAGAAACGATTTTACATTTTGTCCTGTGGAGATGAATAGGGTTCAGTGTCAAATCTTTGTTCTCAGTGAGTTCATGCTAAGAATATTGCTGAGTTCCTTTGAAAACACAACTAGGATTTTCAAAGCCTACCCTGTAAAATCACTTGCTATTTCACTCTTCAGTTGCCAGCAGCCAGAGTTCTACTTGAGCAGAGAACAGCAAATGTTGTGTTCAATTGGAAAATGAGAATCAAATTCTGACTTCAGATGTTACAAACCTGTAAACCAACCATCATGTCAATGTTCCTAAAAAAACAGAGTCAGGAGTTTTAGCAGCACCTCAAGTGCAACAATTAAATGTTTAGAGTTTTAATTCATTCTCATGTGGGGAGAGTAAAATAAAACCTGGATTAATGTAGGATTAATGCAAATAAGTGATTATTGGTTAGCACAGACTCAGTGGGCTAAATGGCCAGTTTCCTTGCTGCATCTCCTATACAGCAATAAAGACAATTCCCACTGATATTGATCCAATCATCAATGTTCCTAAATCTCCACACAGACATTCACAGTAAAATAGGATGTGCACAATCTTCACTAGAAGCAATCATTAAATCATTGTAAATAGAAAACCAGGTTCAATTATTAATTCTTATCAAAAGAGAAATTATGGATTAAACAATGAAAGACAATGACATTAGATATCTGCTCCAGCTTGTACTTTCATTTCACTCACCACCATTCTCACTGTGTTCCCTACGGCTCCTTGTTAAGAGCACCAAATTCTTTGGTGTTTACCTGGCGGAGAATCTCACCTGATCCCTCAACACCAGCTCCATAGCCAAGAAAGCCCAGAAGCATCTCTGCTTTCTGCAAAGGCTGAGGAAAGTCCATCTCCCACCCCCCCCCCCACCCCCATCCTTTCCACATTCTACTGAGGATGTACTGAGAGCATCCTGAGCAGCTGCATTACTGCCTGGTTCGGAAGTTGCACCACCTCGGATCGTAAGACCCTGCAGCAGATAGTGAGGTCAGCTGAAGGGATCATCGGGGTCTCTCTTCCCGCCATTACACTTACACCACACGCTACATCTGCAAAGCTAACAGCCTTGTGAAGGACCCCATACACTCCTTATACAATTTCTTCTCTCTCCTGCCATCTGGCAAAAGGTACTGAAGCATTTGGGCTCTCATGGCCAGACTGTGCAACAGTTTCTTCCCCCGAGCCATCAAACTGCTGAATTCGTAGAGTCTAGTCTGACACCAACCCACACACACACACTTCCTTTGCAATTTTTGCTAATTTCTTTCTCAAGTCCTGCTAAAATATTGTTTATATGTAAATTTACATCATTTATTATTATGTAGTAATTTGTCCTTTACCTCGCCTATTGTCTTGTTTATTAATTATTGTACTGTCTTGCACTGTTTTGTGCACTTTATGTAGTCCTGTGTAGGTCTGTAGTCTAATGTAGTTCTGTGTTCTTTCACATAGTCTAGTGTAGTTTTGTGTAGTCTCAGGTAGCACCATGGTCCTGGAGGAACGTTATTTCATTTTTACTGTGTACTGTACCAGCAGTTATGGTTGAAATAACAATACAGGTAGTCCCCAAGTTACGAACGTCCGACTTACGGACAACTCGTACTTACAAATCGAGGAAGGAAAACGCCGTCCGCCATTTTAAGTCCGATTGCGACGTCATCCACCATTTTAAGTCGGATCACAACACCGTCTGCCATTTTAAGTTGTTGCCATTGACACTGTGTTGAGTGTTGAACTTTGTATTTGGCTTAAATTTTTCTTAGTAAGATTCACTTTGACCCCACGCCCCCTCCTGTTCCGGTCGGCTGGTGGTGCAGTGAGATCAGTGCCAGGCTGGAGAACATTTGTTCCCGACTTCGATCCAGTGACAGACCGCTCCCATGCCGGGTTGAAGCCGATCCAGTGACTCCCGTACCATCCGTGTTGGATTGATGTCAAGTTCGCAACTCGACCTCGTAAAAAAAACACTGCCACCTCCAGTTGAAATTCCCATGCGGAATATTGTGGAGGATCAAATACCAAAACCCAGCACAGCCCCCACTTGTCCCATTTAGCCTGTCTCAATGTCCATCAGACCCAGCAGACCTCGGGAGCCAGCAAAGGTCGGGATCCGCCGCCTGCAGTGTTTCTGTTCCATTGATGAGAAGCGATTGTGATTGAAAATAAAGTGCAAATAATAAAGTGTTTGGAAAGAGGTGAAATGCCATCGGTCATTGGAAAAGAGTTAGGTTACAGTTGGTCAATGATCAGAACAATTTTAAAGAATAAAGGATAAAGTGAGAATAATGGAGCATGTGAAAGGCGCTGCCCCAATCAAAGCTACAATTATTTCTAAGCAACGCAGTGGTTTAATTATTGGAATACATACATTTTTATATGCATAGAAAGGTAAAATATATACTATATACTAAGACAAACGTTTGACTAACTGACGTTAAATAATACTGGATGCACTTGTTCTGACTTACGTACAAATGCGACTTAAAGACGGACTCAGGAATGGAACTCATACGTAACCCGGGGACTGCCTGCAAAAGCAACTTGACTTGACTTGACTTGATAATCATGATATTGGCATCTCAATATGCATCATTTCTGAACAGCCCACTTCTACTTTCTCAGTTGTCATTAAAAAGATGGGAAAAGCCATTAAGAAATGTCCTGTGATCATCCTTGATGAGAGAGTCTGTCTACAACAGAGCACACATCCTCTTTTCAAGCCTGTAGGTCTCAGGGGTTGATATTACCTGCAAGATGCTCCTGCTTCTTCACTAGACCAGCGCTTTTGTCTCTGTGAGATACTAAAATCAGAATGAGAAGCAGTGCAAGATAATTTGGACCCATGAGGCTGATTGGGTTTTGAATAAGTCTTGGTTAATCGTCTAATTCAAGGCTATTTTTTCTAGTGGTTTTGTTTCTTTAATGCAGATTTTCTGCCGCAAGATTCTCCTCAGACCAGTGTAACCCAAGTTAATTAAACCCAAAGATGGAATGCTAGAAAGTTCCACCCACGGAGGGATGAAAATGAGGCATAGCGATATAAAAAAGGAGAATTTTGAAAAAAAAACAGAGGAGGCGTGGCTGACACAGGTCAGGCAAGGAGAAAAACGCAACAACAATTAGAAGCTGAAGACGTGAACTGTTAAGAGTGGAATTAGTAGTGAGTATCTTTACCCTACTAACTTGAAGCCCTCAGGGTGAAACCTCTGGAGGAGAAACAATTGTGATAAAAGATTTATTGAAGCTACGGCTAAAACACGCAGCAGCTATAACGAGCCAATATCAGCAGAGATGAGTCCCCAGATATGGTTGGATGTATGTTTATTTTCATTCAAAGAATCCGAATTTGATTTTTTCCAAGGACTTTGCAAAGACTTTGATAAGGGACTGCCTCCCTGCTAGCCCGCCGAGTTTTATATATCACCTGTGTAGCACTGCGTGTGACTAGTCGCTGCACTCTTTGAGAAAATCAAATTACACAAGGTGCTCGCAGGCCATCAGAAGATTCTGGTATTGGAAGGAGGCAGTGAATAGAAACCACACACTTCTGGAAATACAAGTTTTACTTAATAAGAAAAAAAAACAATATGTACAAATTATTTACATTAGCAGGAACAATTCAAAATTCCAACGTTCTGTTTAGGTTTCAAATCTTAGATAACAACAAAAGCCGAGTTCCTGTTTAGTTAGAATCAGTGATATTCATTAGAATAACCTTTGTTACTCCAATTTTTCTTTCTTATCAGATCTAGTGTTATTTCCTATTTAAATTTTTACAGACTAATCTTTCCTTTCTACTTATACCTAATTAGTTAGAAAACCAAATATAATTCCTATTCTCAAGTATTATAGTTAACTTCAGTTTCAGTTCCAGACAGTATATCTACAAGTTTAAATTCAAATTTGAAAATTATGTATACACAGTTTAGCTCCTTTCCCAACAATTCTCCAAAATCACAACTTTTAAACAAAGTAAATCTCATTGAGTAACTTATCGAAGTCTTTGCAAAATTAATCAGTTCTTGCAGAAAATCAAATTCAGATTCTTCGAATGAAAATAAACTTGTACATCCAACCGTATTAAATCCTCTGCATCATTACACATTTCGTTCCCACACTGGTTCATTATCCTGAGTGGCTCACCATCTTGTTTCTTGGTTCATTGGATGAAATAGTTGATCATCCATGGCAAATCAGTTCACCAACTTGTACAAAAACTTGACCAAATCCCTTGGTATGATTTTACAGAACTAATTCCCAACTATACAGTAAGGATTTTGGATACTCGTCTCTGCCGATATTGTCTTGTTAGCTGCTGTGTGTCATAGATGCAGCTTCAATAAATCTTTTATCACTATTGTCTCTCCTCCAGGGTTTTCACCCTGACGGTTTCAAGTTAGTAGAGTAAAGATACTCACTACTAATTCCACTCTTGACAGTTCATGTCTTCAGCTTCCAATCGTTGTGACGTTTCTCTCTGTTCACCCGACGTCAGCCACACTTCCTCTGGCATAGCGTTTATTTTTTCAAATTCTCTTTTTTTAAATCGGTAAAACTTGTTTTCATCCCTCCGCAGGTGGAACTTTCTAACATTCCATCTTTGGGCTTAATTAACTCGGGTTACACCAGTCCAACTGAGAGCATGAATATTGATAGTGCATTCAAGCCAATGTTAAGAAAATAATCCGATAGCCTCACAATTAAGTAAAACTTTAAGTAGCTTATTTATGCTTACATTTTAAGGCAAAAAAAAACCTTGCAGGAGGACCTGCCTTGATATATGATATGTTAGCACAGTTTTATTGATGCACAGACTTGAAACCTTGCTGAAAAAACGGTGTGGGCAGTTTAATTTGAGTGATAACAAAGAGGTACAAAAAGGCAAACTGTTTTTATTATGGATAAAACACCAGGTCCAGATGGGATTTATCTTGGGGAAGTAACAGTGGAAATTATGAAAATACTATCTATGTTTTTCCAAACATTGATAGATCCGGACGTGATACCGAGACCAGTAATTTGTAAAAAGGAGCATCCAGAAATGTTATTGATCTAACCCTGAGAACTCCACTACACATATCACTTCCAACATATTGTATGTGTTCTGACCACATGACTTACAAAGTAGCCCTGACTGAAGGGTCTCAAACCAAAGCATCAATAACGATTCCTTTTCCCCCACAAATGCTGCCTGACCTGCGGAGATCCTCCAGCAAATTGCTTGTGACGTACTTACAAAACTATATACAAGCACACCTCTATGCTTTCCCTCTTGTGATTAATTTTAAGTGAACACTTTCACCATCATTGTGTAAGATGCTTCCTTGGACACGTTGACTTCCTCAGGTTTTAGTTACATTGTGACTCTTGAGCAGGATTTAACACTGCCTGTATTCATAGCAAAGGTTCCGTTCAGCTCTTCAATAGTTCATTTTTCAAGTACCAAACTGTCTGACTTCAATCTATGTTGAGTGCACAATGAGTGCAAGGAAATGATTGTTCCCTTTGTGACAATAATTGACATAATAAAATGATCAATTTAGCCATTTCATGATCATGGAAATTGCCTTGCATTGCTGATAAACAATACATGGTGATATAGCTTCCTCTATCTTTTTATCAATATTTGCTTGATCCAGAAAAATCCTGAAAATGACCTTCAAATTGTTAAATCCAACAAGATTGATACATTACTTATCTATAAGATTTCTCCTGAAGACACTTGAAATCATTTCTTGATATCCTAATCTTAAACACTTTTTGTTGGTTGCTAATTCAAAGCAACAATCGACAAATTCTTCATTTGAACACTTTTCCATATTCTCTTTCTTCACTAGCCTGCTTTAGAACTACATCATCCTACACTGTTTCAGCAACCTCATTGACTATTGCTGGGAAATATACTTCAACAAGTTGGAGTGAGAAAATCTACCTTTTATGACCAATATTTAATTAGTTATCCTCCAAAACTTTCAAAACTTGTCCCGATTAAGTTTTAATTCTGATCTTCTTCCTTATTAAAGCTACAGTACTGAATTGCTTGTCATTTCCTCAATCTACATCTTGATTTGCCATCGGAGTCATGGCAGCAAAGTCCACATTACAGTTGCTTGCGGCACTACCACTGTTGAAGGTAAGCTCTGTGCCATTTGTGCCACCTGAAGCCAATGCAATATTGCATGGATTCTCTTTATGGGACTCATGAGAAAATCTTTGTTCCTGTGGTGGTGGTGGTGGTGTTGTTGTTACACTTGGGACAAGGTTACTTGTGTAGTCTTGTGTTTAATCTTATGGACCATCATTTTGATAGATGCCCTTTGAATCCAAGCTACACCTGCGGCCGACACAAAACAAAATATCTTTGGAGTCCTGGTGGCTAAGCTCATGAAAGTCACCGAATCAGACACAATGCACTTTGGCCCAACAGATTTGAATAGGTATTTTCATTTCTTAGACCACATCACTATTTTTGAGTATGTAATCCATAAACAGTCCAAAGTTCAAAACATTTGCAGCCGTACAATATAATCACTGTCATTTCTCCCAGCTTTTTATTGTTTGTGCTGAGATTTTGCTTGCCATTACTGCAGATGATTGTGGCTTAAAGTATTCTTCAAGTAGTTGAATTGCTTCTGCAAGCAAAATACTGATAGCTTTCTTTGGAGCTATGATTCAGTGAATGTTTAATACACTCCAGAAGTATTATCCATAAATATTGTTATTTTCTTCTCCTTTCTCACTGCAGCTTTTAATGCCTGTGTTTTCAGTCCTGCCTTCAAGCTCAATACAATTGCCAGTCACATAACACATTCCAAGCTTTATCAACAGGCTTTGTTATACCACACCTTCCCACCTGCAAGCTGTTAATGGAGCTTGCTGAAACCTGAGGCACCACTTTCCTCTTTTTCTTGCCAAAGCCATATCACAGCAATCAAATCTCCAAGCACTTCCACTTTTATTCTCTGTTTGTTGCACTAGCTGCAGACTTGCATTGTTTTCCTTCCTTCAATTTTACCTCAAAAATTGGTTGCATTGTGTATATATAGAATCATAAGCCCTTATTGGGAATGAAGAGGAAGCAGACTCAATTGTCCCATTCAAACGTGAATTGGGGAAGTACCTGACAATTTTCTGCAGCTTTTTGTAATCCACAGCAGTGGCCCCTCCACACCAGACAGTGATGTGACCAGTCAGTATGCTGTCCATGGTTCAGCTATAGAAATCTGCAAGTGCCTCTGGTGATATACCATGTATCTTCAAACTCCTGATGAAATATAGCCACTGTGATGCTTTCTTTGTAATTGCATCAATATGCTATTCCCAAGATATGTTGACACCCAGGAACTTGAAACTGTTCACCCTTTCCTCTGCTGATCCCTCGATGAGGACTGGTGTGTGTTCCCTCAACTTACCCTTCCCGACCGAGGTCCACAATCAATCTCTTGGTTTTACTGATGCTGAGAGCAAAGTTGTTGTTGTGACACTTCTGTGACCCAGCTGATCGATCTCACTAGTAAATGCCTCCTTGTCAGCATTGATAATTCTGCCAACAATAGTTGTGTCATGGGTAAATTTATAGATGGCATTTGAGCTGTGGCTAACCACACAGTCATGGGTGTGAAGTGAGTAGAATAGTGGGCTAAGCTTATGTCCTTGAGGTGTGCCGGTGTTAATTGCCAGTGCGGAGGAGATGTTAGTCCACTGACTGTGATCACTGGATGAGGAAGTCAAGGATCCAGTTGTCCAGTTGTACAGAGGCCCAGGATATGGAGCTTGTTGTTTAGAACTTAAGGGTTTGATTGCATCTACTGTAGACCTATTGCGGTGATGGGCAAATTGCAGTGGCTCCAGGTCTTTGTTTAGGCAGGAGTTGATTCTGGCCATGATCAACCTCTCAAAGCACTTCATCACAGTAGATATGAATACAACTAGGTGATATACATTGAGGCAGCTCACCCTGCTCTTCTTGGGCACTGGTACGACTAACACCCTTTAGAAGCAGGTGGAAACACCAGGCTGCAGCAGTGATCCATTGACAGAAGTCTTTGAACTCCCCTGCCAATTGGTTGGCACAGGTTTTCAATACCCAACCAAATACACCATCAGGACCTGAAGGCCTGCAAGGGTTCACCATCCCGAAACAGTATAAATACTGAATACATTCAGACAACAAAATGTGACTTGAAATTTTATTTGAAATATATAACATAATGCACAATTATATTTTCAAATAAAACAATTGACTTGGGCTATGATTTATTTTGAATCCATGAGGGAGCATAGCCAAGAGTTATAACTAAGCTGAAGGCGATGGTTGCAGAGATGTAGAATTTGATGCACCACTGGCTTGGAATAAGCTGCAGCATCCTCTGGTGAGGTGTTCCTATCATGTTCTTGTAAAACATCAGCAGAAGAGACAAAATTCTCTGATCTCTATGTTGATGAGTTCTACCAAGTACAGGTGCAATGAATGTTTTTTTCTCGTCAACCTGCCAAGTAGGGCTGCAACACTCTAGTGTTTTGTGGCAGGTGACTTGCAGAACAGTGTTGTTGCTACTGGTGACAAAGTTACGTTGTCCAACATCTCCTGCCATGATTACCACATGGTGTCTCAGGGCACTTCGGATGTGATTAATAAACTCAGCAACTGAAGAGAGCTTTCAATGCCGATTGATCTGAGTGGACAATATCCTCATTAGTTCTTTCCAACAAGTTGATAAACTTAGTTTGCTCAGAGTTGGAGAATGTATCTATCATCACAATTTGTCTATCTGTTTTTTTTAATCCATTTACGTCTCTCAGTAGAGATTTAGCCAAACAATACCTTCATTGTGAGAAAATTATCAGTTATTAATTATGATCAAAAGACAACAATATAAAACATTGCTTTCATAATATACAGCATGGTTGTCAATGCAAAGATTGAAAATTGGTCAAAATATATGATAGGTTTTTGTATTAAAGTTTTGTTATAATTAAAAAAGACAGATGTATTCTTCTAGGTCAGGGCTACTCAATCTGGAGTCCATGGATCCCTTGCTTAATGATGTTGGTCCATGGCATAAAAAGTTTGGGAACCCCTGCTCTAGATCTTGCTGACTTAGAGTATCTCAAGAAATGTCTTCCTTTGGGCCTTTACTCAGTAGGTTGCTAAATATTGTTTTGGATTATGAAGATATTGACACTTACTGTTGACCTCAAGAGCATAAGAGATAACAGGTGTCCAGCCATTGTGAAGTCACCAAGCTGGTTAGGTAACCTATCACTCTGAAGAATTGTTACAGCAAACAACAAAGGAAAATACAAAAGAGTTTGCTAAAAGGTGGCATGATAGGGTATCGCAGTGATCACTGATCTATGCTATGTGCACTGTGTTATGTGCTGTTGGTAATGCGTTTTGCACCTTGTCCCAGAGGAATGCTGTTTCCATTTAGTTCAATTCATGTATGGTTGAATGATAATTGAACTTGAACTTGAACTTGATCGGGGTTTGATTTCTGCTGTTCTCTGTAAGTTCTATCGGTTCTCCCCATGACCATGTGGGTTACATCTGTGTTCACCAGTTTCCTCCCACACGATTAGGATCAGCGAGTTATAGGCGTGCTATGTTGGCACCAGAGGGCTGCCCCGAGCACATCACAAAACCACTACACAAGCAGCACATTTCCCTATATGTTTCATAAAGGTAAATTTATTTTAATCTTTTAAAATTTCAAACATTTATAGATTGATACCGACAGATTAGAATACACTTACAGAAGGAATTCTGTATTTTAAAAGTTCACTCTTTATTATTTAAAATCCATCAATGTGAGAAATCCATTCTTATTCCTACTACTAAATGCTACTAAGAATATTTGCTTCTAATTATATTCACCTCCTCCTCATTCAACTCTGTTGACTTAAAAAAGGTCAAATGATCAGGAGTTGTGTATAATCAATGATTTTTGTTCTTGCACATACTTCCTGTGAATAACCATATTCATATATATTTTAAAATGTATATGTGAAACAAGTAAAATTATTTGAAGCAGAGCAGTAACTGATCTGAAGCTCATAATCTTCATTTTTAAGGTTAGCTTGTTTGCAAAGCAGTGATGTTTACTTAGCAAAGCTGAGTAAAATAAAATAGACCTTATTCACCTCATACAGTGAAGCCCAGTGTTTCAGAGTATTTTTCAACAAAAAGAGTTTTGTAGTTTCGATACCTTGTCAATTCATTGACATGATTTGATTCGCCATGATTTGGCAGAAAACTGCTGACATTCAAGGAGCAGGGAACCAGAGGTAGTTGTTTCAGAATTTCTACATTCAGTTTCAGAAACTGTTGTCAATAAAACTGTATGATGTAGCGAAGTTAGCTTTATTATTGCAACAGAAGTATCTAGATGAAATTGAGGGAAAAAAGACAAAGTATAATGGACAATTTAGAGCTTAATAAGGTTCAAAATGAGAATAAATCAAGAGGTGGAAAAGTGGATTGTGGGAAAGATATAAGGGAGGGAATGGAAAACATAGACAAATTTTAACCTGCAAAATATTATTATTTTATCTCAAATAATATTCACCAGTTTAAATTCAAAACAAGAGAATATCTGCAGATGCTAGAAATCCAAAAAGCATACAAAAACTCAGCAGGCCAAGCAGCATCTATAGAAAACAGTACCGTTGCAGTTTTAGGCTGAGATCCTTCAGGAAGACTGGTTAAATTGTTCCCTCTATAGGACAAATGATTATCAAGTTGCTTAAAGGGTAAATTACATTGTTAAGTATGAGCATTAACTTTATATGCCATGTTTGATATCCAACTAATATAAAAATCAAGTTTTAAAAAACAAAGGGTAAATTATTGACATGTTGTGAATAATGTGAGGCATTCAATGAAGTAGGGTATAATAGCCAGCAGTTATTGACAGTTGCATGTCAAAGATCATCTGTTGATTCTCTGAACCTGGCCAATTTGCACATTGAATTGGAGAACATAATTAAACACACAGTGATTTTTTTTCCAGGAGTATTTGACTTCCAAGCTGGCATGCAGGTAATCGTTCAAATATTTAAAACTTATTCAAAAAGAATAGAACAACATGATTGTGCAGTAAATGCAAAAATAAAATTACAATTCAATGTGCAAATTGGCCAGGTTCAGCCAATCAACAGATGATCTTTGACGTGCAACTGTCAATAAACTGCATATTTGATATAATACGCATCAATTGACCATTCTCTGTAAAATTATAATATTGAACTTAATTTCTTCATTATACAGCACTACATAATTACAACTATTAATAAAGGGTTTGAGTGTCACTTGTTAAAACTGTAAAAACCAACAGATTTAAGGAATCCTTAATTCAATCTAGCGAAATTTGTCTGGGTAGGTGCAGACCCGTAAGGTAAATCTGAGGGCATTTTTCTGTTAAAGTGCACCGGCTGTTCATTTCTTCAAATAAAAAATTTTCTTAATTTTCCTCAAGTAATTAATATTGAGTAATGGATAACATACAGTATTAGGAGACAACATCTCAATGGATAGATCAGATGATACCATAAATTATAACAGTAATATTTGAGTGCAGTATTTTGTAGTTACCAGGGAAGTACTTTATAGAATCCAGAGACATAATTACTGAAATCATTCCATATATCTGATATTTTAATATTGTGCCTTTTGGAGATAATTTAATTCTGTTTCCAATATTTTTGTGCAAATGGAAATATAATAGAAGACATCAGCCAGGAAGATGCTCCATAAAATGGATGCATGATCTATATGGCAAGGTTAATAACTGATGTAATCATTTGCATTGTGATATTCTGCAGTGCATTTCCAGACAGCAAGAAATAATGCAGTAGATTATAAAAGATAAATTAAAAACATTCAAACACTTTGGATGAAATGTGCCTAGATTGAAATTTACATGTGGTTTTAGTGCTTGTTTGCCTCTTAAAAAAAAATGCCCTTAAATGCTGCTGTTATCCTGCAGTCATCTTTTGACTGTGCATTATACCTGATCATCTCTGGAGTCTCAGCTGTTTCCATTTATACAGAAAGACAATTAATTAAGTTTGGACTGAACAGATGAAACTGCTTGTGTGGAGTGTCAGGTTGCAACTGGGGCTTTTAGGGCTTGTAGTTGCTGGAGAGGCTTACAGGCCAGCTCTCCTGAGAGAAGCTGTCAAGAATTCCAGATGCAGCAGCTGGCCAGAATAATCTTAAAGCTAACAGTTGCTGGTTATGTAAATGCACTGACAAGCCAAACGGTCTACCGTTCTTTCTTTCTTATTCACTGTTTTAGCGAAATTTGCTCTAAGTGGTTTTTTGCTGCTTTGATGAATATAGCACAATTTTTTTTTAAAGTACTTCAGGTAATCTGATATTAGATGGGAGTCTTTAAATACATTTTAAAGATAAGGTACTTTTAATGTTAATAATTTTATTGAAATAATTTGTTGTTTATTGATCAAGTTTACAGTTACTATTCTATAGATTTGCTAAGTATGCATGCAGAAAAAGAATCTCCAGGTTGTATGTGGTGACATGTATGTATTCTGATAATAAATCTTAACTTGATCTTTGAGCTTTGATTATAACCTATAATTGCTGGTCTAAATGGTCAGATGTACAAGGATGAATGTGTTTCAAATTTGGCAAAAACCAGCAGGTTCTCGGTTGAATTGAACTGTTATGGTAGTGTTAGTTTCACGTTGAGAAGATTAGAACTGGCCTACACCCTACTCTGTGCTGCCTGTTTTTTTAGCAGCAGGGAAGACACACTCAAAATCAACCTCCGTTTTAGATACATTCTTTGGTTCTCCTTTCAAGTTGTAACACAACAGGGAGCAGGATGAAGTTCTCTTAGCCTGAGAAACCTATCCCGGGACACCTGGCTTTATGTTTAGGTACCTGGCTGTTATGTTTAAGTCAGATACTGAAATCAACGAGTTAAGTTGTGCCCGCCACACACTTCAATTAATTCTGTTCTTTCACACCTGAACTTGTTCTCTGGTCCATGGTGGTGGTCCAGCAATGCCTTACACAGCATGCTACCAAAACCAAGTTAGCTATTTAACCCATGTGTGTGGTTTGTACATGTGATTATAGACAAGTAATTTGCTGCCAAGCTATATTATATACACCCACTATCTAATTCAGTTTCAATAAAATAATGCATTGGGTGGGCAATTTGGATAACAGAAGTTCACAGGATTGTGAGCACCTGATTTAGAAATTAATGTTCCTGGGACAGCTTTCTCTGCACCATGCAAAGAGACTTATTTAAAAAATGGAATTGTGACAGATAGTAGAGTATTTATTGTACAGGTTGAGTAAGTCACTAAATTTGTTCCATGTATTTTGTGTCAATAGCACACCTAAGCACACAGTACCTGGGCAAGGTGCAAATACTTATAGGAAGGACTTTGAAAATCTGGTTGAATGGCGCTACAACAACATTCTCAGTCAAAGTCAGCCAAACTAAATAGTTGATTATTGTCTACAGGAGATGGAATCCATGAACCGATCAGAGGTGGAGAGGGTTAGTAATTTTAAATTCCTTGGCATTAACATTTCAAAGGCTTTGTTGTGGAACCAAGCATGCAAGTGTTCTTACTAAGAAGTCATGGCCTCTACCTCCTTTGAAAGTTGCACAGATTCGGTATGTCATCTCAGACCTTGACAAACAGCAGTGGAGAGAGTATCCTGATTGGTTGTATCATGGCCTGGTATTGAAACACCAATGCCCAAGAATGGATAAGTTTACAAAATATTGTGAGTACAGCCCAGTCCATCACAGGAAAAGTGCTCCTTTCCCAATTACAAAGAATGCTGCCACAAGAAAGCAGCATCCATTATCAAGGACCCTCACCATAAGACATAGGAACAGAATTAGGACATTTGGGCCATTGAGTCTACTCTACCATTTCATCATGGCTGATCCAATTTTCCTCTCAGCCCCAAATCCCTGCCTTCTCCCTATGTTCATTCATGCCCTGACCAATCAAGAATCTATCAACCTCTGCCTTAAGTATAAAGATGTGGCCTCCACAACAGCCTGTGGCAAAGAGTTTCACAGATTTATCACACTCTAAAGAAATTCCTCCTCATCTCTGTTATAAAAGGATGTGCCTCTATTCTGAGGTTGTGTCCTCTACTCTTAGACTCTGCCATCATAGAAAACATCTTGTGCAGTTCCACTCAATAAGGCCTTTCACCATTCGATAGGTTTCAATGAGGTCACCCCTCATTCTTCTGAATTCCAGTGAATACAGGCCCAGAGCCATCAGATGCTTTTTCATATGACAAGTCCTTCAATCCTGGAACCATTTTCTTGAATCTCTTTTGAACCCTTTCCAGTTTCATCATATCTTTTCTAAGATAAAGGGCCCAAACCAGTTCATAATACTCCAAGTGAGACACACCAGTGCTTTATAAAGTTTCAACGTTACATCTTTACTTTTATATTCAAGTCCCATTGAAATGAATGCTAGCATCACATTTGTCTTCTTCACCACAGACTCAACCTGCAAATTAACCATCAGGGAATCCTGCACAAGGACTCCCAATTCCTCTTGCAACTCTTTTTCTGTATTTTCTCTCCATTTAGAAAAAATAGTCAACCCTTTCAGTTCTTGTACCAAAGCGCATGACTGTATTCCATCTGCCATTTCTTTGCCCATTCTCCTACTCTGTTTAAGTCCTGCTGTAGGCTATCTACTTCCTCAAAACTACCTGCCCTTGCACCCATCTTCATATTATCTACAAATTTTGCAACAGTCATCAATTCCAACATGCCAATCATTGGCATATAAAGTAAGAAGTATCAATCCCAACACAGATCCCTATGGGGCACCACTAGTCAACGGCAGCCAGTCAGAAAAAGTTCCCTTCATTCTCATTTTGCCTCCAGCCAATCAGCCACTGCTTTATCAATGCTTGAATCTTTCCTGTAACACCATGGGCGTGAAGCTTGTTACGCAGCCTCATGTGGCACCTCGTCAAAGGCTTTCTGAAAATCTAAGTACACAGCATTAACTGATTCTCCTTTGTCTACCTGCTTGTTAATTCTTCAAAGAATTCCAACAGATTTGTCAGGCAAGATTTTTGCTTGAGGAAATCATGCTGACAACAGCCTATTTTGTCATGTACCTTGAGACCTCATCCTCGATAAGCGACTCCCAACATCTTCCCAACCACAGAGATCAGTCTAACTGGTCAATAGTTTCCTTTCTTCTGCCTCCCTCCCTCCTTGAAGAGTAGAGTGACATTTGTAATTTTCCAGTCTTGTGGACATTCTAGAACCTAGTGATTCTTGAAAGATAATTACTGATGCCTCCACGATCTCTTCAGCCCCCTCTTTCAGAACTCTGGGGTATACACCATCTGGTCCAGGTAATTTATCTACCTTCAGACTTCTTAATTTCCCAAGAACCTTCTCTCTAGTTATGGTAACTTCATACACTTCATGCCCCTTGATACCTGGAACTTCCACCAAGCTGCTAGTCTTCCACGGTGAAGACTGATGCATCTTACAGGCTATGCTATCTTGTCACTGTTGCCATCAGTAAGGAGGTACAGGAGCCATAGATCTCACACCACCAGATTCAGAAACTGTTATACCTGGCTGCCGAACAAGCCTGGATCACCCTCAATCACTTCATCACTGAACTGATTCCACAACCTATTGACTCATTTTCAAGGAGTCTACAACTCATGTTTTCAATATTATTAATTTACTATTTATTTTTTGGTATTATTTGATTTTTTTTGTATTTGTACAGTTGGCTGTCAATCTGTGTGTGCGTAGTTTTTTTTATTCTATTGCATTTCTTTCTTCTACTCTGAATGCCCACAAGAAAATGAATCTACAAATGTTGATATTTTGTTAATAAATTTACTTTTAACTTTGACCTTGTATGGTCTTGTAAGCTCCAAATTTCCATCCCTGTCACTTTTCTATTCTCCATTGATATACAATATGTTGCCTCCTATTCATACACTCTAACTGTGGTACAACGTGCTATTCTATATTTAAAACTTCATCAAATGAATCCTTCAATGCTGTAGTTGGTGGAAAATTTGCATCACTGCTGACACTGGACAAAGATGCTGAAACATTGATAGCTAAGTTCAATAAAATGATGACAGAAACAGCCAAAGGGATAGTTGTAAAACACCACCGGAAAACCCAATCCTGGGTAAGAGAGGAGATCCTGGAAATGTCAGCGTTGGAGGACAGATCATAACCGTTCTCAAGTTCGCTGATGACACTGATAGGTTGGCAGGAAGTGAGGATGAATTGGCCTGCCTTGTGAACTGTCTGGACAATATGTTTACCAGATATGGCATGGATAGGTCAGAGAAAACCAAGCTGATGAGAAACAGTGAGGAGCCGATCACGACAGAAGTCACAGTCAGTGGACAAGAACTAGTGACTGTCAAACAGTTCAGTATCTTGGCACCATCATCAACCAAGAAGGATGAAAACCTGAAGTCCTTGCAAGGACGGCCCAAACACCAGCAGCACTGGCTAAACTAAAACCAATCTGAAGAGACAAGTTGAAACTCCTGCATGCATTTGTGCTCTCCGTTTTCTTGTATGAATGTGAATCATGGACTTTGACAGCAGAATTGGAAAGGAAGATCCATGCAATAGGAATGAGATGCCTCAGAAAGCTCCTCGGCATCTCCTATACAGACCATGTCTCAAACAACGAAGTACAAGGAACCATCACCCTGCACATGAGTCGCTACGACGATTTACTGTCCACAGTAAAGAAGAGGAAATGGAGATGGTGTGGCCACATATAACAAGATCAAGTGGACTCTCAGAAACTATTCTTCAAGGAACGGTGCTGGGGGAAAGAATAAGGGGCAGGCAACATTGCAGAGTAGACTGGAGAGAGCTTTGCCACAACCCAGACACTTACCCACAACCGTGAGAGATGGAGGCATCTGGTTCAGCACTCATCTGTACAGCGACTGTCAGAAACACACTGAGTCTCAGCAATTTGCAGAACGGTAAACTTTATTTTTCGAGTCTGCAGAGTCGGACCCAACCAGCTCCTGCTAGATTGAGTGCCGAATTACACTTTGCACAGTTTTTTTATACCCTACTTGTTTACGACTTTGTGAGTTGCACCCATGTGAGGTGCAGACATTCTTCCTTAATCTCATTACAAAATTACAAATGTGATTACCCTTTGGCCCACTTATCAGCCTCAGCGCATTTTGACCGTTATTGTTCAACCGTTAAGCATGTCTTCCCGTTACCCGTATCGCTTCTTTAATCAGCAAGCTATTGTTTCATCCTCATTTTGCAAATTGGTTTATACGTTGCCCTGCAAGCTGCTTTGCACGCTCTTTCTGTGTCAGCACATTCTAAATGGACTCCTTAAGTACCGTCTTTAATTTAATCATTTCTCTCAATCCACCCTTTTTCTTTTTAGAATGTGCTATCAGTTGGGCTTTTGCCACGGGTTTACATAGGCTTCTTCCTCTAGCTCTATTTCCCTTTGTAGGAGTACCTGAACAGGATCAGCTGGGGCCCCTGGTTGCATGACTTGTCTTGCCACCCGAGCTACTAGCTCCCGCAAGCAGGGGATCAGACATGGTAGCAGAAGGAGGACCATCAATCCCCCTCCTATAACCCCTAAAGCGGTTCGCCACCAGCCTCCTTTCAACCATCCGTCCAGCCAGTCCCAATACCCCAGCGGCTTCCAGGTCTGTACCAGCACGTGGGCCAGTTTCCTTATTTTATCTGATATTTTTTGAACCACCTTTCCGTTGTCATCTATCTTTAAGCAGCAGTTGGTTAGATTAAACTTTCCACATACTCCTCCTTCAGCCGCAAGCAAATAATCTAATGCCAAGCGGTTCTGATAAATAGCAGTGCGCATCTGATTTTGTTGCTTAGCTAGTAGTTCCAGGGCCAATGCAGTCTGATTTGTAATTACTTCTACCACCGCCTGTAGTCTGATTATTCGGTTTAGCATGTATATGGGCGTCCTATATCCCCAAGACCCATCCTGAGCCCAGGTCGCTGGTCCATAATACTCAATAATCCGGGCGGGTGGCCAGCTATCTCCCCAGTCTCCAACCTGCAACTCTCGCCTACTTCTTCGTAGGGAATCAAATACCTTTACCCCCAATGCTTTGTCATCCTCCTCGGGCAACAGGAAGAATTCAGGCCGGATAATTCCCAGGAAACACACTCCCCCCCAGTTGGGCAACAGGCGTGTGTATGCCCTACCTCCGCAAATCCAAAACAATCCCTCTGGGGCAACACCCTGTCCTTTGTCCCAAACCTCGCTCACCCCGGGAATTCCGTGGTATGGGTCCGTTCCAGTACAATTCCATACTTCGGGGGTATTCCCGAGGGGCGTACAGTTTCCTTTTGGTTCTATGGTAATATACCATTTCGGTTCCTCTGGCCACCAGGTAATGTTTCCGCTCTGCTCTTTATACTTAATGCTCTGACAGGGGCTTTTTCCTACTTTTATTTCCCCGTCCCGCGCAACACATATTTGTCCTTCGGGGAGATTCGTTAGTTCCCACCCCTGCTTCCTTCTATCCTTAACCACCGTCCAGTTCCGCTGAATTAATTCCCATGTATTTAGGCTTTCACCCCGCCAAGGCCATTGTTCACTCATGTGTGGCCCTCCACAGACCCAACAGTTGCTAATATTTAGACTGCCTGCTACCCGAGTTGCCAGATCTATAAAGAGGTTTTCTTTTACGTCTGGTAGCGTAATCTCCCTTTCTATTTCTTGGTATATCGATGGGTCTGTGGAGACTGCAGCTTTTTGTCTGTGTTGAGTTTCCTCAGCTATTTGCTTTTTCTCATTCTGGATTATAGTTTCCTTAACTTTATCCACATAATCGTCTACCAATATCGAGGGAATATCCCACTGTCCTCCCTTGTTAATGCATAGCCATTTATCCTTGGGAGGACAAGTGGTAACACTCCCATATACCCCTAATCCTTGGCCCCCAAACCCCCACACATATCCCTTATTTCTTACTTGATAATATCGCCTTCCGTTTTCCAGGCATTCCTCCTTTTTGTTGTAGTCATAACATTTCTCGTTTACATGCGAGTGTGATACAAAGGACCCTGGAAAAACCGTCATGCCCACCCTTACCGTCGTCCTGCACTTATCACATCCCCCTTCAGCGCTTCTCAACAATAGCAGTATATACATTACAGTCCCAAAGTTCATTCTGTCCGTCTTTTGAGCTTTAGCACCATCGGGTCTTCTCCCTGGACGCAAGTCCATTCTGCACCTTCTTCGGGCTTTACGGGTCCCTTGATTCTCGCGGCGTGGGTCCACCCTTTTTCTTTTGTCCTTACTGCGGCTTTGGTGGTCAGTAGCACCTGGAATGGGCCTTCCCACTGCGGCTGTAACTTCTCTGGCTTCCAAGTCTTAATCAGGACCCAGTCACCGGGCTGAGTTCGGTGGAGTGCGAAGTCCAGAGGTGGGGTTTGTGCGAGTAACCCCTTCCTGCGCAATTCTGCAAAAGAACGAGACAGTGCCTGTAAATAGTCCCTTACAAAGACATCTCCCCCTTGCAGGGAAGGATAGCCCTCCACCTTGTTCCAATATGGAAGGCCAAACAACATTTCATAAGGGGATACTCCTATATCTTTTCGAGGGGCCGTGCGGATTCTTAGTAGGGCCAGGGGTAGACACTTGGTCCAGGGTAGCTTGGTTTCCATCATTAGTTTTGTCAATTGCGTCTTCAAGGTACTGTTCATCCTCTCAACTCTTCCTGAGCTCTGAGGGTGCCAGGGGGTGTGCAGCTTCCACTGGATTCCTAAGGCGTCACAGATTAGCTGGTGTGTTTTTGAGGCAAAGTGTGTTCCCCTATCTGAATCAATAGACCCCATTATTCCATATCTCGGGACTATATTTTCTAATAGGATCCGTGCCATTGTAGGGGCGTCCGCTTTAGTGGTTGGGAATGCTTCCACCCACCGAGTGAAGTGATCCACAATTACTAACAGGTACTTCCATCTCTGAACTTGTGGTAGTTCCGTAAAGTCTATTTGGATCCGATGGAACGGTCGGACGGCTAGTGTTTGTCCCCCCTTATGGGTGGCACGCATCATTTTCTTGTTTACCTTTTGGCAGGTGTAACAGCCCCACACCTCCTGTTGAGCTAGTGTGAATATCCCTTTACAAACATAGTCCCTTAGGATAGTGTCGCACATAGCTTGCACTCCCCAATGGCTTTGTTGGTGTAGTTGTTGCAGTATATGACGAGTTACTTCCTTATTCAGTACTTGCCGTCCGTCGGGGGTCTTCCACTCGCCTTCTGATATTTGTCGGGCTCCCAGCTGGCTCATAGCGTCTATTTCTACTTGGGTGAAGACTGGTAGTTTGTTAAGCCCTTCCCTTATTGGTATCAGGGTTAGAAGTCGGACCGTTTTTTCCATTGCTGCCCGTTTGGCTTCTTCATCTGCGAGCCGGTTTCCTATTGCTTCCGGGGCTGTTCCTCGTTGATGTCCTGGAACGTGAACCACTGCAATTTCTTGAGGTAATGTTAGGGCTTCCAGAGTCATGCTTATCATTTGTTCGTGAGCTAATTCCCTTCCCCTGGCTGTTATCAACCCCCGTTCTTTCCAAATCTTTCCGAAGGTGTGTACCACTCCATAGGCATACTTAGAATCGGTGTATATAGTGCCTATTTTGTTTCTTAACAGTTGCAGTCCCCTCTGCAAGGCATATAGTTCACAAGACTGGGCTGACCAATTACCCGGGAGCCGGCCGGACTCCACCGTCTCCCTAGTCCTCCCGTTTATAATAGCATATCCACTGTGTCGTACCCCATTGATGCATCTGGAGGAGCCGTCGATATATAGTTCCTCGCCTTCAATCAGGGGAACTTCTTGTAGATCTTCCCTACTTTTTGTCTGAAGGTCTGTTAGCTCCACGCAGTTATGCTCGGTTTCCTCCCCTGTTGATTCCCCGTATAAGAACTGTGCCGGGTTACAACTATTGTTCTTTTCAAAGCTTAAATCATCCCCGACCATCAGAATGGTTTCGTATTTCAGTATGCGAGAGTCCGTCAACCACCGCTGAGCTTTTTGGGCTAAGAGGGTGCTAACCGAGTGCGGGGTATACACCGTTATTCTTCCCCCAAAGGTTAATTTCCGTGCTTCTTCTACTAGTACGGCTGCTGCCGCTACGGCTTGTATGCACGTCGGCCATCCCCGGGATACCGGGTCTAACATTTTTGATAAAAAGGCCACAGGTTGCCGCTTTCCTCCTTTTTCTTGGGTTAGTACTCCTAACGCAGTTCCTTCATTGTTTGTTGCATACAGCTGAAAGGGCTTTTCCAGTGCTGGCAGTGTTAATACCGGGGCCCGAATTAGTTGCCCTTTTATTTTCCTGAACTTCTGTTCTTCTTCTTCGGTCCAGCTGATTATTCCCCGGTCTTCCTTTGCCAATTTGTCGTACATAAACTTCACCAGGGAGGTATAATTCTCTATCCAAATCCGGCAATAGCCCACTAAGCCCAGAAATTGTCTTATTTCCTTCTTTGTCCTGGGAAGCGGTATTTTAGTTATTCCCGCTATTCTTTCTGGGGTTATTTGGCGGTGCCCTTTACTGACTCTGTGTCCGAGATATGTTATTTCCTTCTCGACAAATTGCAGTTTCTTCTTGGACACCCGCAATCCTTTTTCTCCTAGGTAATTCAGGAGTCTTATAGTATCGTCTCGCACTACCTCCTCTGCTGGTCCCGATAGTAGTAGGTCATCGACATACTGTAATAGTTGGTTCTTTTCGGTACAATGGAATCCAGCCAATACTTGCTCCAGTACCTGTTCGAATAGGTTTGGGGACTCCGTGAACCCTTGGGGCAAGACGGTCCACCGGAGTTGCTTCTTCCGCCCAGTGAAGGGATTTTCCCATTCAAATGCGAACATATCTCGGCTACCTTCCTCCAACGGGCAACTCCAAAAGGCATCTTTTAGATCTATCACACTGAACCATTCATGTTCAGGAGGTATTTTGCTCATTAATGTATAGGGGTTAGGCACTACCGGGTATCGTGTTTGGACTACCGCATTTAAGCCTCTCAGATCTTGAATCATTCGATACGTGCCGTCGGGCTTTCGGACCGGTAGGATGGGGGTATTAAAGGGTGACATACATTCTTCCAGGAGTCCATCTGATACTAATGTCTCAATTACAGGTTGTAATCCCCTCCTCCCTTCCATGGCAATGGGATATTGCCGTCTTCTCACCGGGCGGCTGTTTGGCAACAGGGTGATTTTCAGTGGGGTGATGTCCAGGCCGCCCCGATTACCTTCTTGATACCAGACACTGGCCTTTATTTCCTGATCATCCTTTTCAGTCATTACGAACAGTTTCACCTGAATTTCACCTTGATATGGCACCGTCCCGATCCCTAGCAGTGCCTGCAAATCTCTTCCCAATAAGTTGAATCCGGCTGACGGAAGTAATAACACATCCTGGATACCTTCCCGGTCGTCGCATTTTATCTGTACATCTTCTATTATTGGGACCTGCATAGTTTTTCCTCCTATTCCGGAAACCCCAATGGTTTTGGTCCCAATCTTGGTTCCCGGAGGGGCTTGGATTATACTAGTTCTTTCAGCTCCTGAGTCGACCATGAAGGTTACTTCTGACCCTTGAGGACCTAATTTTAAATTTACCAGGGGTTCCTGTTTGTATCTCGTCCCCAAGGGTTGGGACCCCTGACACCCCTATTCTTCTTCCATGAGGGCATAAGCTCGGACTTCTTTTCGATATCTTGGGCACTCCCTCTTAAAGTGGCCTTCCTCATTGCAGTAAAAACATCGTGCCGCCCTCCTCATCCTCCTTCCCTCAGTACAGCCGCTTCTCTCTGGCCTTGCTTCCCTTTTCTCTTTGTTCTCTGAGTTTACTTGGCGGATGGTTTGAACCATTACTTTCGCTGCCTTTTTCTGATTTTCCTCATCCCTCTGGACATAGACCTTTTGGGCCTGTCTAAGTAATTCACTTAGTGGTTTTTCGTTCCAATCTTCCTGTTTCTCAAGCTTCTTCCGGATGTCTTGCCATGCTTTTGATACAAATTCAATTCGTATGAATTGTTCCCCTACTGCCAAATTAGGGTCCACCCCCGCATACTGTTGCACATTTTTCCGCACCCTATCGAGGAAGTCGGTTGGGCTCTCATCTTTCCCTTGGTGGTTTCCAAACGCCTTGGCAAAGTTGTGACCTTTTGGCACAGCCTCCCTTATTCCCTTAATGATGTACTCTCGCCACTGTCGCATATTGCGTCTTCCCTCTTCTGCTTGTTTGTCCCACTGTGGGTCGTTTACTGGAAATTTCCGGTCCCCCGGTAACTCATTCGGCTGTTCCCTTCCCCAAATTGATATTGCTTGTCGTATCATTTGCCTCTCTTGTGCAGAAAATAGCGTTCCCATAATCGCATGCATTTCTTCCCAAGTGTAAACATTAGGTCCTAAGAATTGATCCAACTGTTCTGCCAGTCCCATTGGATCTTCTAATAAAGTTTTCATATCTTTCTTAAATCCTCGTACTTCGGTACCTGTCAGAGGGACGTTTACAAATCCTGTCCCTCCTCGTTCTCCTCCCATTGGAACCTCTCGAAGGGGATACATCGATACCTCTTCCCTTTTTGATTCGTCCTTCTTTTTCTTATCTGCTCCTGTCACACTCCTTGTTTCGATCCTTGCCTTTGCTTTTTCCCTAACATCCCTCTCTTCCCTCTCCGGGTCTATTTCTTCTGTTTTTTTCACTTTCTTCACGTCCTCCCTCTGCTCCCGCAAGGGGCGCAGAAGGCTGGACATAGGGAGGGGGTAAATGATCGAGTAGGTCCCACTTCCGCTCCCCTTTAATGCCCAGTTTAAAACTCTTTGTTGTTACTCCTGGCCAGGGAGCCCAACAAAAAGCATAAGCAATTTCTTCCGGTTTTACATTTGGTTTTGAATTAACGTAAATGTTTAAGGCTTGTCGTACCCAATCCTCCTCAGACCCAAGCCGCGGCCACCAGACCGCAGGTTTTTCTATTGGCTGTTTCGACCAAATTTGTACATTACTGTATCATTTTTTTCTTTTGTTTCCCTTTTAGTCTTCCACATCCCCAATTCTCAAACATTCTACCGAGGGGGCTATCAGGAGGAACTCCCGGGTATGGTCCTGGTCTTTCTGTTTCCTCTTTCTTTTTAGAGCCACCCCCTCCCATCTTATTCCACTCTTACTTAATCCTGCACCCTTCTACTGCAACAGTAGGCACTTTACCCGTTGCGTCCCAAGGACTTTTATCAGGAGGACCCCCGGGTAGCTATCCCGGTCTTCTCCGTCCTTACTTATTCCCGCACCCTTCTACTATAATAGTAGGCACTTACCCGGTGCGTCCTGGGGACTTCCAGTACCAGGTACTGTCCCCTTCTCCCCGTTTACTGCTCTGCGCTGTCCGGATATCACTTGCTCAAGCCGCGCCGGAGCGACGAGCAAGGAGTCAGGGACCGCCAAACTCGGCGGGGTGCACCGTCTCCGATGTCCTTCCTCGTGTCCACCGCGGCCGGAGTGTGGATCCCGGACGAGCCCCCACGTTGTCAGAAACACACTGAGTCTCAGCAATTTGCAGAACGGTAAACTTTATTTTTCGAGTCTGCAGAGTCGGACCCAACCAGTCCTGCTAGATTGAGTGCCGAATTACACTTTGCACAGTTTTTTTATACCCTACTTGTTTACGACTTTGTGAGTTGCACCCATGTGAGGTGCAGACATTCTTCCTTAATCTCATTACAAAATTACAAATGTGATTACCCTTTGGCCCACTTATCAGCCTCAGCGCATTTTGACCGTTATTGTTCAACCGTTAAGCATGTCTTCCCGTTACCCGTATCGCTTCTTTAATCAGCAAGCTATTGTTTCATCCTCATTTTGCAAATTGGTTTGTACGTTGCCCTGCAAGTTGCTTTGCACGCTCTTTCTGTGTCAGCACATTCTAAATGGACTCCTTAAGTACCGTCTTTAATTTAATCATTTCTCTCAGCGACCATATGACCCAGGCAGTTTGCCGGATCCGTGACCGTAACTGTAACACTTAAAGCATTGCAGTCGATTCATGTCTCAAGATTGCTTAATGTTATTTCATGTACAGAAGTGTAAAGGAGAATGGAAATAATTGTAACTCCAGATACAATGCAGCACAAAAGATTAAGAACATTATAATAGTTTAAAACAATAAATATAATTACGTAAGACAGCTTATATAAATCAATTGATTATATGTCCATAAACTGATACTAGGCTGTACATAAGGCAACTGTCAGGAAATAAACTAATGGTGGAGTTAGTTGGAGAAGGTGTTGATCAGCCTTACCGCTTGGAGAAAGTAACTGTTCTTGTACCTAGTGGTCCTGGCGTGGTGCTACCTGGGATAGGACTGGAAGAAACAATCCATGGATGGGATCCTTCATGAAGTTACTGCCTCTTTTCCAGCACCTTTCTGTATATATGTCCCTGAAGGTGGGTAGGCTGGTCCTATTGGAGTATAAAAGTTGCATTGTTTGCTGTGTAACCAAAACTATGTAGTCAGCTTTGAGTTTGCTATTTGCTATGCATGTATCCAATTTAGTAGGAGAATGAAATCTTAAGAATGTAGAAGATAATGGTGTGTTAATGAGAGGTAGCTAAGAGATGTAGATTAGAACATGATTAAGTCAATGGGTAGAAACAATAGTGGCGGATGTACTTGTGATACGCAACTATGGATATGCTAATGCAACTAAACCAGGAGATTGCTATAAAAAATGCTATGTACAAGGATCGGTGGGCAATCGGCGACTTGCTCAATGACTGTCTCAGCTTTGATTTGCAAATTAAAGTTTAATACTTCTTGAAGAATCTTTTGTGTCTCCTGGTCGTTTGTGGGGCACGAGAAACCACGACAGTCCCAGTGATGCATTGGACAGTTTTGAATACCTGTTGGAGAGCATTCCTGATAGCACAGTGCAGTTTCTGTACCATGCCTTGAGGATGCTCTCTATTGGGCATGTATAGAATGAAGTGAGTGTGGTCCAAAGTACAGCTCTTTTCAGCCACCTCAGAAAGTAGGGGTATTGGTGAGCTCTCTTGATTGTGTAGGATGTGTTCTGGGACCATGAAAGTTTGTGTGTGATGTGGACTTCCAGGAGTTTGAAACTGCTTACAGTTTCCTGATGCTCACTAGTCTTGATGAAGGGTCTCAGCCTGAAATGTCGACTGTTTTATCTTTTTCCATAGATGCTGCCCGGCCTTCTGAGTTCCTTCTGCATTTGTGTGTGTTGCTTGGATTTCCAGCATCTGCAGATTTTCTTGTTTACGGTTGCCACTGTCCATGTAAAAGGGAGTGTGAGTGGTGCATGTTCCCCTGAAGTCAATAACTGTCTCCTTTATCTTGTTGACATTAAGGAAGAGGTTATTTGTCTGTCACCAAGCCTCGAGCTCTTCCAGGTTATTCAGTTAACCTATCTACTTTATTTCTTCTAAAACATATAATTGCAAATTTCTCTATGTTGCTACATAGCTCTGCAAAGGCAGAACCAGAAATCAAAATTCTGTTATTGGAGTTTCCCTACACTGAGATTAAATATTGCAGCAAAATCAGTGGCTATTGCCTCATTGACCTCTGCCAATACTGAATTGTCAAGAAAAAGTTTTAATTTTAATCCTTGTCCTTCATAACTTTATATAATTCTTCATTTTCAAAAAAAAAGTCAATTCTTCAAAGTGATGTTATAGTCTCTGCCTAATAACTCTCAAGGTGAAAGAAATTCTGATAAATTATCTTTTCACTCTTCTTGGGAAAATTATAAATCTGAAGCTAATGTTTTACCTATTCATTGATTGGATGATACAGAGTGTATGGAGTCAGGTTGGAACAATGTAAGCATTGGAGTGCCCTAAGGATCAGTCCTTCACCTTCACTTGGTTACAATTTACATTAATAACTTCAAGAAGGTTTGGATGGGTGTGTGCCACAGAGCATAAAATGCCCAATTTGCTGATGATTGAAAGTAGGTGGGAGGGCATGCATACATGGATACAGTGGGATATCAGGAAGTTGAGTGAGGTGGTATAAACTTATCAAATGGAATCTACTGCAGGAAGTAGTAAAAATGTGTGAATGAATGAATTTATTTTAAATTCTGAGTGAATTGAATTATGAATGAATTTATTTAAAATCTTATAACCATCCCACAACATGAGGAAGTAAAAATCTTTGCATTATGACTCCATCGCAATGCGCAGGCATGTGAATTTATAAGTCTAATGGCTTGTAGAAAGAAGCTGTCCCAAAACCCTGTTGATCCTAGCTTTTACACTGTGATACCACTTGCCAGATGGAAACAGCTGAAACAGTTTGTGGTTGAAGAGACTGGTATCCCCAGTGGTCTTCCAGGCCCTCTTTATGCACCTGATGCTGTAAATGAACTCAATGGAGGGAAGTTCACGTCCACCATTCTCTGCAGTGCCCAGCGATCAAGGTCGGTGTAGTTCCCATGCCAGGTGGTGATAACAGCTAGTCAGGATGCTTTCAGTGGTGTGAAAGGTAGTTGGACAGGTACATAGATAAGAAAGATTTCGAGGAATATAGACCAAATGGGATTAGTTTGGATGGGAATCATGGTCGTGTCACAACCACAGATTCGGCAGCGCATCAGATTCGGCAATTGCGCTCGTGAATGTGCGTGTGTCAGCTAATTATTACTTCACTGTGATAATATTTAACTCCATTCATTCCATCATAGTGTTTGTCGAGATTTGGACATAGCTACGCTTTGCTATCTGCGTTCCACCTTGCCTGAGAAATTGGACTGTCAAGCTAACTGACTCTGAAGACTAGCAGCATTTGTTTTATTCTTAATTGTTCTTTTCAGCCGCAGTGTAGGCTTCGTTTGCCATTTGAGTGTTTTAGTCAATGGCCCTGTTTGGCCTAGCATTTATTGTTTTCTTTTCCCCTTTAACATTGTTCGCATTAAAGTCTGTGGAATATCGACCCGCTTCAGTGTCTCTCACACCACACTTGGGCCATGGTCGCACTGGCTGACAGGTCAACATGGACCAGTTAAACCTTAGGGCTTTTTCTGTGCTGTATGACTCAGTCTAGAAAGAATCAAAAGGAGAAATGGGGAGAGACTGTAAATGAGTGGAAAACAGGACACTTTGTTCACAAAACACAAAATGATAGTATGCAAATGCAGCAAATAATTAAGAAGTCAAATGTCACTTTGCTCTCTTGTGAGCAAGCTGGAGTTCAAACATTGACAATCATTACAGTTAAATTTATATTCTTTGGCGTTTAGAAGAACAGTGGGTGATTTTACTTAAGCAAATAAAAACCTAATGGGACAAGACAAGGTAAATGTTAAGATTACTGCACTCGTGAGAGATTCTTGAATGAGGGGACATAGTAATAAAAGAGCAGTCACTTAAAACCAGGGTGGGTAGGAATTTATTCTCACTAAGAGTGGTAAATCCTTTGAATTCCTGGAATTCTCTAATCTAGAGAGCTATGGGGGAATTCAAAGAAGGGGTAGATGATTTTTGAGAGATGGAGAACTGAGGTCTATGGGGAACTGATACAGAAGAGTTGAGGTCTATGGGGGAAACAGCCACGATATTTTGTGTGAAGGTCCAAAGAAGTCTTCTGAGGGGTCAGGAGGCTTTCTGCTGTTCCTTTTTTAATTTTGTTCTCATTCTTCTCCTTTTCTAATTTTGTATATACAGTCTAAATCTTCTACTAACAGGCTGTGTTATGCTGAGAAAAAAAACATTTTCTTCAGTACTTTCTTTGTAATACATCCTCCCATTTCTACTAAATTTCTGGTGAAGTTTTGTTGTTACCTTTCCATGGTTGAGAAATCATCTTTATGTTAATGTGCCTACACAATATTCTAAAAGTGTTCCAGTCTATATTTTATACAGGTTCTACATTACTTCATATTTAAGGAATGCAGGATCTTATTTACCTTTTCATAATGCTTTTGCTACACTCTTTAAAATCCCTTTAATACTTCTCTTTTCCAGTAATTTAAATGATTAACATGTAGATATGCTACTTCTGCAATTTTCTGAAATTATACAGCTTAACCTTGTTGCATCAACTTACCTCACCCACCTTTATCTTTACTATTCCAGTTGAGTTGCTGCTAGATTACCGTCATTAGTAAAATTAAATAAATGCCAAGAACTTTGATTTACACCCAGAAATAAAATCCGCAGAGAACCAATTCTGCTGGGATGAAAGTCCAACTCCTTCTGTGAAAAGCAATTTGCCAGGATCACTGTACCTGGTACAATCACGGCATGCCTGTGTGCAGCAGGCTATTTTGAGATCTGTATTGGAACCACAATACGGTGTTTTGGCTTGGATGCCTGGAAGACTAAAACATATCTGAGTGAATGTGGGATGCCTCCTAATTCACTCGTAATTAAGATACTGTACGTTGCATTGTAAAATTTGAACGTCTGGTGTCAACTCCAGCAGAGTGAATGGACAAAAGTTAATTCTACTTGCTATGAAAATCCTTCTACAGGAAAACAAAGGGAAAGAATCGGAATTTGGCTTGCAAAGTAACATGGTTTTGCTTCCAAAAAGTCTGCCGTAATTTCTTCAGATTGCTTTTCACCTCAGATGTGATTTAGTACAACCCACTCCTTTCTCCATCATACTCTTAAATGTCCACTCTGACATTACCTTTTCCCTCACATTGATGTCTCTTATCATCATTGTACTCCCCTTCTCATCTCTGTTGTCTAATTACAAAGAGCATCCGGGACAGTCATCAGGTTTCCCACACACAGCCTACCAACTTCTCAAAGCATTTTTAATAATATCAATAACATAAGAAAGTCTACAGATGTTGCAGATACAGAGTAAGAAGGGTTTCGACCCAAAGCGTCGACTGTTTATTCATTTCTATAGATGCTGCTTGACCTGCTGAGTTCCTCCAGCACCTTTGTATATGTTGCTTTAATAACCTCAATGACATACAGCATATGAGCACTTTCCTTTGCAGGAACAACCATATCTCCAGTTTACCCCCATTACTACCAGAAAGAATGTTTGAAATCAGCTGTATAACTTGAACAAAAGCCTGACACCATTGTGCTTTGGACCTCTTTCAGGAACAATGGAGTGTTCACAAGTCTAGAGCTGACAAAGCAACAGTCAGTGTGCGTCTATTATGCTTAACAGTTGGCCTTCATCTGTGATAGGATGTTGCTGACAAAAGCTTCATAGAAAATTGACACAGGACCCTGTGTTGTATTGGTTTGACATGCCTTCTTAGTGCTAAAGAATTCCTTGGCCTGACTAGTATTAAAAAGTGAAATATCTATTCTGTTGGAGCATGTGGGCAGTGACTTCAAACTTGGTCTCAAATGCCACAAAACTTCTGGCTTGACATCACCACAGTTTCATTAGGAGTGAGTTCTCCTCTGAAGTGAAAACCATCAGCCTTATATCAAATAAATACAGCTTTGGGCATGGAAGAAAAATTACACCCAAATTGCACTTGTTATTGAATTGCTTAGGATATAGTTCAAGATTCCAGTAAAAAATAATTTATCATCATAAATGGAAAAGTTTCATGAACCAACAGTTCTGCAGTCTAATAGGATGTAATTGTTGCTGATTTCTGTCATCTGAAGTATTTGTGGGTGGCAAACCTGCAACTTCAATCAGATGAAAATTGATTTTTCACCAAAATTAGCCATTTTCAATAAGGATTCATTCTTTTTGTGCATCATCTGAAATTGCCATAGAGCTATATTGAACTTGTAATTACTTTCATTACAAATTGAAGTCTGTTTGCTGAAGCTTATTTCAGCAAATAAGCTGAAGATCTTTCAGTGTGAAAATCTTTCATAATGTGCCTACTGATGGCATGTGTACAAGCTGAGTAACTTTGCCCTTGACTATTGCAAAATCAAACACTCGTGCTGTGTTGATGACATGATGTGCTTTCAGAATCAGAGTCAAAATTAAGTTTAATATCACTGGCATATGTTATGAAATTTGTTACTTTGTGGCAGCAGTACATTGCAATGCTTAATAATAATAAAAATAATTAAAAATAAGAAATATACAGTGACTTAAAAATTAAATTAAGTAAGTATTTCAAAAATAGGGTAAAAAATTGAGGTTGTGTACATGGCTTTAATGTCCAGATTCAGAAATCTGATGGTGGAGGAGAAGAAGCTACTCTTAAAGCAATGATTGTTGTCTTCAGGCTCCTATACCTCTTTGCTGATCTTAGCAGTGAGAAAATGGGACATTCTGAGTGGTGGGAGTCCTTAATGATGGATGCTGCCTTTTGAGGCATCAGCTTTTGAAGATGTCCTTGAATGCCATAGATCTAGCTGTCAAAAAACTATGAATCTGCTGGTTTAGTGTTTTGGTTTGGGTCTGTCTGGTATGTTCTTGATTGCACACACTCTTCCACACAGGTCTTGATGAAGTCAGTGACAACTGTGACATATTCATTAAGATTCGATGATGGATCAGTAAGTATTGTCCAATCCCTGACTCAAAGCGGTCCTGGAAGCGTTCCTCTGTCCCTCTTGATTCTCCTGGTCCTCATCATTGGTGCTGTAGTATTCAGTCTCTGCGGAGAGTATATGTACAGCCAGGTGATTGGACTTCCCAAAGTGTGAACGTGGGATAGCATGGTAATAGTTATTGTTGGTGGTTTTACAGTGGTCAAGAGCGTTGTCTCCTCTGGATCCACAGGGAGAATATTGTTAGTAGTTGATCAGAGACTTCTGCAAGCTGACTTGATTAGTTTTGTTGCTGATGTAATCTTCTGTATTTTCTTTAAATAATGCAAAATACAGCAGAAGATATTTAAATTTTCTGATGAAGGGTCTTAGACTGGAAATGTTACCTCTGTTTCTCATTCTACAGTTGCTGCCTGACTTGCTCAGTATTTCTTGTATTTTCAGTTATGTTTCAATTCCACAACTTTTCTCTTGATTCAGAGGTTCAAGCTTCTAATTTCACTAGGATATGAATCACTTTCTCTTTACCTTGCAAAATACGGTAAGATAGTAGATTGATATCTACTATCTACAAAATAAATGTGAGATGCTACATTTTGGTAGGACTAATCAAAATAGGACATACATGGTAAATGGTAGGGCATTGAGGAATGCAGTAGAACAGAGTGATCTAGGAATAATGGTGCATAGTTCCCTGAAAGTGGAATCTCATGTGGATAGGGTGGTGAAGAAAGCTTTTGGTATGCTGGCCTTTATAAATCAGAGCATTGAGTATAGGAGCTGGGATGTAATGTTAAAATTGTACAAGGCATTGGTGAGGCCAAATTTGGAGTATTGTGTACAGTTCTGGTCACTGAATTATAGGAAAGATGTCAACAAAATAGAGAGAGTACAGAGGAGATTTACTAGAATGTTACCTGGGTTTCAGCACCTAAGTTACAAGGAAAGGTTGAACAAGTTAGGTCTTTATCCTTTGGAGCGTAGAAGGTTGAGGGCGGACTTGATAGAGGTATTTAAAATTTTGAGGGGGATAGATAGAGTTGACGTGGATAGGCTTTTTCCATTGAGAGTGGGGGAGATTCAAACAAGAGGACATGAGTTGAGAGTTAGGGGTAACACGAGGTGGAATTTCTTTAGTCAGAGAGTGGTAACTGTGTGGAACGAGATTCCAGTAAAAGTGGTAAAGGCAAGTTCGATATTGTCATTTTTTTAAAAAAATTGATAGGTGTATGGACAGGAAAGGAATGGAGGGTTATGGGCTGAGTGCAGGTAGGTGGGACTAGGTGAGAGTAAGTGTTCGGCAAGGATGAGCAGGGCCAAGATGGCCTGATTCTGTGCTGGAATTGTTATATGGTTAAAGTCCCAACCTATTCAAATTTTCCCTCTAACTGAAGTCCTCAAGTCCTGGCAACATCCTTGTAAAGTTTCTCTGTACACTTTCAATGTTATTGATCCCGTAGATAGGCGAGCAGAACTGCACACAATACTCCGAATTAGACCTCACCAAATGTCTTACACCACTTCAACATCACAACTCCTGTATTCGATACTTTGATTTACGAAGGCCAAAGTATCAAAAGCTGTGTCTAAAACCCTATCTACCTGTGACGCCATTCCAAGGAATAATGGATCTCTATTCCCCAGATTCCTCTGTTCTACCACACTCTTTAGTGCCCTCACAAATCCCTACCCTGACTGGCCCTCCCAAACTGCAACACATCACACCTGTCTGCATTAAATTCCATCTGCCATTTTTCAGCTCATTTTTCGGCCTGGCCTAGATCCCCCTACAAGCTTTGATAGTCTTCTTCGCTGTCCAGAACACCTACAATCTTGGGTGTCATCAACAAACTTGCAGATCCAATTTACCCATTATTATCCAGATCATTGATATAGATGACAAACAACTGTGGACCCAGCACTGATCCCTGCAGCACACCAGCAGTCACAGGCCTGCAGTCAGAGAGGGCACTGTCCACTACCACTCACCAGCTTCTCCTGCAAAACCAATTTACTACCTCATCTTGAGTGCCAAGTGACTGAACCTTCTTGACCAATTACCCATGCAGGACCGTGTCAAATGCCTTGCTAAAGTCCATGTAGACAACATCCACTGTCTCATCTTCATTAACTTTCCTGGAAACGTCCTCAAACTCTATAAAATTGTTTGGGCATGACTTACCATACACAGAGCCATGTTAACACAGAGGCAGGTTCGGTATTGTCATTTAAAGTAAAATTGGATAGGTATATGGAGAGGAAAGGAATGGAGGGTTATGGGCTGAGTGCAGGTCGGTGGGACTAGGTGAGAGTAAGCATTCGGCAGGGTCTAGAAGGGCTGAGATGGCCTGTTTCCATGCAGTAATTGTTATACGGTTACTGTATGCACTCCATCATCCCTTTGTTGGATTTGTTTCATAAAATAAGTAAACGATAGAAAATGATCCCCAATCCTGGATTAAAAATGCAAATGCCAGGAGAGCTCCTGCAATATGCACACATGCAGTTAAGGGGGAAGCTCAAGGGGCCTGTAATTAAGTGTTAAACTTGTTTCACATGGGGTAGGCAGCAGATGGACTGACCAATTAATCGTTTAACTTTGAGATCTGATAGAAATTTCACCTGGGATTTAGGTGGGATCAGCATGTAAAATTACTCCTGACTTTCTCAGAAACTCAGCTTTAATTAATGTATATTTCAGAAAGCCATCATTTACAATATAGCACCCTGCCAAAGTATGTCAGCAATGTTCTGTGAACATATCTTTCATGTGCAATACAGGTTGAATACCCTTTTCCAAAAATCCAAACTCTGAAAACTTCTGAAATCCGAGATTTATTTGAGTGCTAACGTGACATCAGAAATGGAAAATTCCACAACGTCCAGGGAAGGCTCCAAGGTGATGTGCAGGTCTCTGAAAAATTGAAAAACGTTGCATAAAGCAAAAAATGAAGATCTTGGTCATGTATTGAAAAAGTGGATTCCTCAGCGTAGGAGTAAATATATGCTGGTCGTGAAACAAGCAAATATTTGTCACGATGAACTGGAAATTGAAAGCAATTGTGAATATTCAGCAGGCTGGTTGCAGAAATTTAAGAAAAGGCACAACATTAAATTTTTAAATATCTGTGGTGATAAAAGCGTCTGCTGAAGCAACCAAGAAATTCATTGATGAGTTTGCCATGATCGTCACTGATGAAAATCTAACACCAGAACAAGTCTACAATGAAGATCATTTTTATATCTTACATAAAAGCTAAAAAAAAGTAAAATACAGATACAGTGTATTGTAACATTTTCTTCAAAACACTTAATCGTAGGTGGAGACTGAAAACCTGCTGTTGTTTGTTGTTCAATTGCTGATGCTGATTCTCCCAATGCTGCTGTTATCCTGAACACATTGTATATTCATTATATTAATAGGATTTTTACATATGTGTAATGAACAAGTATAAGACAAAGGCGGCTTACAGGAAGCACCTAAATTCAGAGTCGGAAATGATGGTGACCCCAGCCTATCTCATTATATATTCCAAAATCTGAAAAAAATCCAAAATCCGAAACATTTCCAGCCCCAAGCATTTTCATCAAAGGATACTCAGCTTGTATATATACTTATGATAAATAGCTAGAGGTGTGCTGCTCCCCAACCATTGGCTTTATCCAACTTTTCCTCTGCAATGTACCGTTTCCATAGATAATGGAATCCCCTGGTACTTCAAGGAAGTGACCTTATGTGCAAACCTAGAATGTGATTCTTAGTTGGTTCTTTGGAAGTGGCCATTGTAACAACTCAACCTATTCATGTTCCTAGCCAAAGGAAGTAACTGGATATTTAAAAAATGGAATACGGACCAGATATTGAACTTTTCAGATGATTTTGATAGGTACATGGCTCAGAGGGGTATGGAGGGCTATGGTCCTGGTACAAATTGATAGGACTAGGCAGAATAATAATTTGGCATATACTGGATGGACTGCAGAGCCTGTTTCTCTATGCTGTAGTGTTCCATGACTCTATAATTACAACTATATAGGACCCTGGTCAGACCCCACTTGGAGTACTGTGCTTGGTTCTGGTTACCTCTCTACAGGCAGGATGTGGAAATCATAGAAAGGGTGCAGAGATTTACTAGGATGTTGCCTGGATTGGCGAGCATAACTTATGAGAATACGTTGAGTGAACTTGGCCCTTTGTCCTTGGAGCGTCTTAAGATGAGAGGTGACCTGATAGAGGTGTATAAGATGATGAGAGGCATTGATTGCATGGATAGTCAAAGGCTTTTTCCCAGGGATGAAATGGCTAACATGAGAGGACACAGTTTCAAGGTGCTTGTACAGAGGAGATGTCAAGGCTAAGTTTTTTATGCAGAGAGTGGTGAGTGAGTGGAATGGGCTGCCAGCGATGGTGGTGGAGGCGGATACAATAGGGTCTTTTAGGAGGCACCTGGATAGGTACACAGAGCTTAGAAAAATAGAGGGGTATGGGTAACCCGAGGTAATTTCTAAAGTAAGTACATGTTCGGCACAGCATTGTGGGCTGAAGGGCCTGTATTGTGCTGTAGGTTTTCTTTGTTCTGTGTTTATAATTCTATATTTCCATTTCTACAACTTATTCAAGAAAGATAGACATAGGTTCGACTTGTCTTCTGAGACCTTGTTTGTTCAAAGGACCTGAAAATGCCTTTGATCCTTAATAGCATTACATACTGTAGCCATGAACTTAACTTTTGACACATAGTGGAATGTTGCACTCAGTAGTTACAATCACCTTAAAAAACACATGCACAAAGTGTGGGTGATTTAATGAATATCACAGTATCAGAACTTTCATTATTAGCTGAAGTGTATTATTCCAATGTGACTGGCTTTGTTGTGCTTTGTGTTTCATGTGCACCTCAGAATTATTATCAGCCAACTGAAAAGGTAGTGACAATGTTCACAAGGGTCTGTATCTATTAATATAACACTAAATGAAGCACTTCGATGGAAAAGACAATCTAGTGTTTATGGTGCTCTTGGCAGAGACGAACGGAGTTAACTCCAGAAGCCTCTTTAAATGATTATTTGACCTCCTATAAATGTAGTTTTCTGACTGCCAGTTCTGACAGAAGTGCCACAGAGATTAGCACATCTAGCTGAAGAGATGGTGCTTCAATATCACACGACATATAACCCAGTGGTTGACAGCCAGAAAATAAATACACATACTGATATGCGGTGCAGAGTTACCTATTGATCTCTGCCATGTTTGTTTAGGAATGGCAGGGAGAGCTCCAGAATTGGTGTTAGTTCTTCAGAACTGGTGACCAAAGAATCATCCATTGCAAACAGCACCTCCTGCTAGAAAATGGAATTGAATGAATAAAATACAAACTGAATTCAGCTGATATGCTGCCAGTACTCAAGTAATTTGCTGAATCTGTCAAATTCTCATTAGGAGAACGAACACAGGGTATATTTGTTGAAATTTGTAAGAATTTAAATGGCTGCCTTTTGAAGGGCCACATGCAGGCAAACATTGTGAGCATGTGATAGTCTATGACCACTCGACATTTTTGTTGGCAGATTATTGAAGAGATCCATTCTCCTGCTGCCATTCTCTCATCACACCCCTGCCCACTTGGACAAGGTGACGTAGCTGTGGCTGACCCATGCAGCCCTGCGTGAGAATCAAAGCCAAGAAGGGAAAAAACATTCTGTTGGGAATAATATTATTTAGCACTGTATTATAATGTGCAAAGTTGTATATAAGAGAAGAAATGAATGTAATGATTGTTCACCAATGTCATTAATATGAGATTTAAGCTAATGGTTTGAAAGTAATTCATCTTTGGACATATTTTAGATTTATTAAGGAATGGATATAAATATTTTAATTGTGTAATGATCCCTGTAAATAGTAAGTTTAATATGAGTTAGAGAGATATTGTCTTTATTTTGACATTTGGAATATTTGCATCATGGTTCTAGTTTCTAATGCAGTAACAACTGGAGTTCAGGATTGTTAAAGGGGCTTACAAGCTTTTAATAAAAATCCAATGGGTACCAGTGCTTGAACTCTTAGACTCTGTTCCCCTGAGTGTCGAGACATTTTTATCTATGGGATTACATAACCACTACAACTGGTTTAAGTCACAGGATATATGTATGAATGCTCTCCTTTCTTCCTCAGAGGATATGTGGAATGCAGCCAGTAACCGCAAAGCAGCCAGCTTAATCTGCTGCTGACTTTCAATAGACGTCCTCCAGGTGTCAGAATTTGCATGTGAACTGCTGAAGTAATTCCAAGTCGCAATAAAAAAACATTCAGAAGTGCCTAACTTTTGAGCAGAACTTTAGGGGGATAAAATAACTTCAATAAGCTTGATAAATCTTCAATTACATCATGGCTTTGAGATTGAAGTTATGCCATAAACTAGCCCATCAGATGTCATGGAATAAGGGATCTTAATAGTATAGTAATATTTGGAATGGTCTTTTCAGGCATAAAAATGTTTATAAACTATTAAGGAAACTGTGCTTTTGGGAGGACAGAAGGTGGTGGCCATATTTTTAACAACTGCCACCATTTGTTCATTCTTACTTGACATGAGCCAAAGCCTATACTTTCCCCTTGCACTGTTCCAGTAGCTCCATTTCATTTTGAGATTAATTAATTTGGAGTTAAAGATTCTAGGATTACTGCATGGCACAGAATGATCCACAAGGAAATGGATCATGAGGTCTTGCAAAGGAAAAGTATGGGCCATGGCCTGTGTTAAGAAAGATTTAACGAATTGCCTCCTGATTGTTTTTAGATGCTTAAGGGTCTTTAAACTACCGTTAAACATCTTTGCCAAAGAGATTTGAAAACAATTTGTTTCAAACTATTAAGAAGAATAAAAATCATTAAAATATAAAAGAATAAATATAATTTTAAGCACCTTAAAATATTCAAATTAATTAATGTCAAGATAATTAAAACATTAAAGTAACTACTTTTATGCACTTCTATTTTTACTCAAGGTTAATGGATCCCATTAAAATGATTGCGATTGTTTTCATTTATTTGTGCCCTTCATGACAACTTGCCTCTCTGTCCTGATCAGCTATCAAGGTCACAATGACTGCCCTAGTTTACTCACCTCCCTCCCTTGTCCCAACCCCAATGCTACTGAGACCCTAGATTGAGCCCTGTTACTTTCCATATTTTCATTTGCTCGTTGGTACTTAGGAACATTTGCTTTTGACAAAAGGTGGCGTCTGAGACCTGGGGCCTCCTGAATTCCTGACTATAACTAGGACAGGTTCATCACTGAAATGTGACAGGGCAACTCTTCAGCACAATATTGAAGATGTGGGATGAAACTTCCAAATTCACATAACTTCAAATCCAGCCATGCTGAATGTAAACCATAAAATGATTGTTGAGCATGTTGTACAAATATACAGTACAATGTAATAGTGTGTTGTTTGCCTCTACATATATTTAGTGTTCATAGATCACAAATAAAAGACTAACCTTACCTGACTCTTGCTGGCAATCAGTTATGTGAGGCAGTCAGGAATTAGGACCAAATCAGATATTGCACTAGTAATTTCAAATGCTAAAGGCTCAGTCAAAGTCTCTAGGTCATGTCCTTAGCAGACAGCCTACAGCTTTAGCAAACATTTTCCAGCCAACAGAATAGTCTGGAAAGGAAATTGTGCTGATGCAAGCCCCTTGGGAGGATGGGGGGAATGAAGGGAGGGTTTGTGGTGGGGGAGGCGATGAGGTGGGTAGCATTTCAACTCCATGAAGGTTACATCCTCGTAAAGAAGCCTGAAGTGCACCCAGTGTAGGTCACCTGGCAGCAAGATTAGAACTTCCCTGAGCCCACGGATCAAGCTTAAGACACATTCACAGGAAGGAGTCCTGTGCTGCAGTTCTTATTTTATCTGCCTGTGCTGTCTTTACGACAGTTATTTAGTTTATAATATTTCCGCTTAGTAATTCATTCGATAGTATTTTCTAGTTAGAATTAGAAGTGTTAAAAGTATATTCATTGCATGTAAAATATATCGGCATGCGATGACGTCACATCCGGTTTCGCCGCGTCTTGTGGGAAAATACCGGTTTGAAATTAGCGCGAGGGTGGGGGCTCACCACGAGGCAGACCCGAGCAGAAGTTGTTTTGCAGGCATGAGAAATCACAGTGAGAGCAACGCTGTAAGTTAATAGATAATCGATATATTGAACTAAGATGTTAATGCCGATCCTGTTAGAAGTAACGACGGTAGATAATGTTTATGCTTTCGTTAGTTAAAGAGTCGCGGATAGTTTGCATGGAAGTGTATTTAAAGTAGTCAATGGAGCAGGTAAACTCTCCCTGTATACTGCACCTTAGTGTAATGTAGTTATAGTCACCTTTGCAAGTATTTACACTTGAAATGTGATATTAAGGAAGGAACAAATACTGTATCAATCTTGTATTGTTTTATCAACAGTTTTCACCATATGTTAATGTGAAGAGTGAACAGTAAATGGTTAATCTTGCTGCGATCTGGTTCTTATTAACTGTGGTTTATCTCGACGTTAAATTCGGCGTTCGTGACACGCCAAGGAGAACGTTACACTGCCTTTGAGTAATTTTGCTCCGGTATTCCCCATTGTTAGAAATTTCGGCAAGGCCAAAGAAATCAGCCATTTTATAAGGCTTTCTAAACCAGGCGCGCTTCCACTTTCCACTTAGAAACGCAAGAGCAACATTACATTCTGTTTGTGCAACCAAGTCAGACTGCAATGTAGACTGCTGACAGTCAAGTGCAATTGACTTGGAAATTTGCTCTGATTCATGAAGCTGTTCTGCAGTTGAGAGTAAGCACTGTACTGCAGGTCAGTGTGCTTGACATGCTAATGCCCCAAGGGTTGCTGCAGGCTACTGTTACTCTGATGGGACTCCTCCTCTGAGCAGCATAGCAGCTGTCATCAAATGTATAATGCTACAGCTGTGATTTCTAAGTATAATATTATCAAACTCTGTTTGTATTATTGCACTTCTTTACCTTGAGGTGAATTACCTTGAGGTGCATGACAAAATAGGCCCAAGCAAACATGGTTTCATGAAGGGAAGATCCTGCCTCACCAACCTATTGGAATTTTTTTTGAGGTAATCTCAAATAAGATTGACAAGGGAGAGGCTGTGTATGTTGTGTATTTGGATTTCCAAAAGGCCTTTGATAAGGTGCAGCATAAGAGACTGCTTAATAAAATGAGGGCCCATGGAATTACAGGAAGGATATTGGAATGGGTGGAGCATTGGCTAAAAGGCAGAAAGCAAAGAGTGGGAATATAAGGATCCTGTTCTGGTTGGTTGCCGATTACTAGTGGTGTTCGGCAGAGGTCGGTGTTGGGGCCTCTTTTTACACTGTATGTCGACAATTTAGATTATGGATTAAATGGTTTTGTGGCTAAATTTGCGGATGACACCAACATAGGTGGAGGAGCAGGAAGTGTTGAGGAAATGGAAAGGTTGCAGAGAGACATGGTCAGTTTAGCAAAGAAATGGCAGATGAGATACAATGTTGAGAAATGTACGGTTGTACATTTGTACATTTTGGAAGAAGAAACAATTGGGCAGATTATTATTTAGATGGGGAGAAAATTCAAAACTCGGAAGTGCAAAGGGAGTTGGGGGTCCTAGTGCAAGATACCCTAAAGGTTAACCACCAGGTTGGATTGGGAGTAGGGAGAACGAATGCTATTGTTGGTATTCATTTCAAGAGGAATAGTGTATAAGAGTAAGGAGGTGTTGATGAGGCTCTATAGGGCACTGGTGAGACCCCATTTGGAATACTGTGTGCAGTTTTGGGCACCCTATCTTAGAAACGATGTGCTGATGTTGGAGGGAGTTCGGAGAAGATTCACTAGGATGATTCCTGGAATGCAGGGACTAACATATGAGGAGTGTTTGTCAGCTCTTGGATTGTATTCATTAGAGTATAGAAGAATGAGAGGGGATCTCATAGAAACATTTCAAATGTTGAAAGGGTTGGACAGAGTAATGTGGAAAGGCTTCGCTTGGTAGGTGAGTCCAGGACAAGAGGTCACAGTCTTAGAATTAGAGGGTACCCATTTAAAACAGAGATGAGGAGAAATTTTTTTAGCCAGAGGGTCGTGGATTTATGGAATTCATTGCCACATACAGCTGTGGAGGCCCAATCATTGAGGGTGTTTAAGGAGGAGATTGATAGGTATCTGATTAGTCAGGGTGTCAAGGGATATGGGAAAAAGCCGGAAATTGGAACTAGATGGGAGAATAGTTTAGCTCATGGTGGAGTGGCAGAGCAGACTCGATGGGCTGAATGGCCTACTTCTGCTCCTTTGTCTTGTGATCTTCTTATCTATTTTCAACAGAATGCATTGCTACTGTATTCCATCGCTAACATTGGCATCATGAAGTTGATACCAAAACACTAGTGAAGACAGGGTAGTACAAAGAATTCAAAGTACATTTATTATCAAAATTTGTATAAATTATACAACCTTGTGATTCATCTGCTTATAGACAGCAACAAACCAAGAAACTCAAAAGAAGGGTTTAGGGGAGGAACTCAGCAGGTCAGCCCGAGACCCTTCTTTGGGACTGGGAAGTAGGGAGTTTGTTCCAGGGAGTAACATCGAGGCAGCTGATGACTCTGATGTGTGAAGTACAACAATGATGCATTGAATCAGATCAGAAGAACAGCAGATTTTTCAATAAAAGGGACATTGGACTTCAAGCAACAGCATAGACAGGATTAGGCAAGGACAGGATATGGAAAGGGGCAGGCAAGACAAAGGGAGGCTTAAGACAAGGATAGTGATTTTTACTGTGTGCATTTCATCAATAGAGGAGACCAGTTAAGACAGAGTAAAGGATGGGAAGGACTGAGTTATACAAGGTGGAAGATGGGAAGACAGAAGCAGAATGTTCTGGTAGTAATGATGAAGGGTCTCGGTCTGAAACATCAGCTGTTTGTCCCTCTCCTTTACCCGTTGAATTCCTCCAGCATTTTATGGTTGTTGTTCAGATAGTAGCAAGCCGCGAATACATAGAACATAAGTTTATTGTCTAGGCACAACCAACTTGACCCACTGGCTCGATGTGGTCAGATCTAGCTTTTGCAAACTGGATTTCTGAGTGTCATTTAGAACTCTTGAACATCTTTATCTCCTCTGACTGTTTTATATTATGATTCTGTGACCCTGGCTTGGTAGTAGCTCATTTCAACATGACCTGATCCAACGATGAACACGATAAGCCCACACAGAGATCAGAGGGCATACTGAATGTTTGATGTGGAATATTGTTGTAAATTGGAGCAATCATGTAGATAGACAGGCTGGGATGCAAAGCTTTAAGTAGCTCTGGTTATTCTGTATGAATCTGTGTAAAGCTCGGCACATTTGAGAGTTAAATTGCAGCCTTTAGTGGAGCGACATGCATACAAGATGAGGTTGATAAACAGGAGGTGCAAAGATTGTGGTAATGGTAAAAAAGAATAAGTAATTCCTGAAGATTCACAAACTGTTTTCAAATATTGATGAATTCCTCCAAGGAGAATCCCATGAATCTAAGTAGCTGAAGAGGGGAATGGTTATTGTAGAATGGTTGCAACATGATTATTAGAATTCTAACTGTTCCAGCTGCTTTTTATAGATGGTAACATGAAAATGTGCTTTATACATTAACTTACTATGCTTACAGTGCAAATTTATCTTGTTTTACAAATTTCACCCTGGATTTTTGATCATGAAAAATGCACCAGTAAAAGGAAGCAATAAGATTATCATCTATAACCTTATACTTCATTACTTGCAATAAACATGCAATGTTAGAACACTTGTGTGTATGCTTCTCTTCAACACACTTTGTTCCATTGAAGTTAATCATTTTAACCTATAGATCAGGCATGGGCAAACTACGGCCCGCGGGCCATATGCGGCCCGTTAAGCTTTTTAATCCGGCCCGCAGGACTTGATGAGATTATATTAATAAACCTTGTTAATGTTTTTTTTTCCCACAATTCTGGCGTTTTCCCAATAGATGACGCACTCTATATATATTTGTGGCGATCCATTTCCTGGCACATCCGAACCGGCTCACAATTAGCCAGCGTTCCGGATAAGGGAGATAGCCTGCGGGGATTTGCAAGCACAGAGCTTTGGAGCCTCTGTGCCACGGGGGGCAGGTTGAGGAAGGCTAAAAAGTGAGGCTGGGGATTTCGAATAAAGTTTTTTTCTTCGACTGCAGTTACCGACTCCGTGTCGTAATTTTAGCGCTGCATGTAACACACCGCTACACATTGACCTTTGTTGAGGTGCAGCGTATTACTCCACATTTGCGCTTTATTCTTTGTTCGGCTCGACCTATTTGTGTGAACTGGCGTTCAGCGTCATGAACATCAACAAAGCCAGCCACAGATCCAAGTTAACTGACCAACACCTCAGATCCATCCTGAGAATCGCCACAACAAAACTAAATCCAGACTTTGATGCGCTGGCTAAAAAGGGAGACCAACAACACTGTTCCCACTGAAATTAAAAATAAGTTTCTTTGTTGCGTTATGTAAAAAATGCATTTGAAAATATTTTTCTCAATAAGCCTTACATGTTACATGTCATTTCTGTTAAGTGATGGACATGAGTAGTGTGCAGGTGCACGTACGTTCTCAAAATAAAAAATGCGCTCCAGATCAAAAAGCGCGCTCCGCAGACTGGCGCGCTGTCACTGTTCTGTCTTTGTGCTGGTTGTTGTTGAGTTTTGGCAAAGGGGACAATTGAATAAGAAGGAGCAGGACAAGTAGACCTGCATCTCCTACCGTTTTTGAAATAAAGACAGTCAGGAGGAGAGTGATGATGATAATATCTTGAAGGATAACAGAATTTTCAGTGCTTTAAAATAATAACTGTTACTATTAAAAAAGCTGTATTTATTCATTTAATTTTCAGTGTTTTAAAAGTTATTTCAATAAATAGCTAAATACCATGGGACTTCAAAGACAGATATTTTGTTGTAATGCATTTGTTCATTTTCAATTGAAATTAAAGCAAATGTTTTCTACATATCCCATGATATTTTATTTTCTCTTATGAGGTGTATTACCAAAAAAACTCCATCCACCTGCTCCTGGTCCGGCCCCCCTGTTAAATTTTAGAACCCTTTGTGGCCCACAAGTCAAAAAGTTTGCCCACCCCTGCTATAGATAGAACCTGTGTTATTGCACTAGATAGCAGGCTTCTCTGGCTGTTAAAAGCATTTGTACTGAAGTTCCATTTCCTAGAATGCAAAACTTCTTGCTTCCTTGAATTTTTATACTTTGTGGGGTTTTCTGTTGGTCTTTTCATGAATTAAATCCACCACCCAGTTGACTTCTATTCCAGCTGGGACACAATTTGGATGCCCTTTGACAGTATTCATAGCTCAGAGATCTAAGGACTGGAGCCATACTTAATGACCTTTTTTTGATTCCCTAAATCTTCCAAGAGTAAACACTACCTGCAGCAGTCACATTGACAACAACTGTCAAGTAACACTTCATAGCACAAACACACAGAGAGCCAGACGTCCTATGAACAGGCAGCAAAATGGGCCTTTGAATATCAGCAGCTTAATGCTAAGGGAACACCCTTTGACCCCTGGAGAATTTAAATTTGATGTTCCCTTATTTTGGGTGATTGGTTTCTTTGAAAATGTTTGTTTTATTAAAATGCGTTAAATGTGAGAAAAGATGGTGCTACATGTTCTATGGCTCAGCTTGATGTGACGTGTGATGTTTGGTAAGCAGCTAAAGCCTCGTACCAAGTTCTTTGGTACATTTTGATTTCAGCTTTAGTGGATCAGATCACCACTACTGCCACATTACTCTGATTAGAACTGAACAAAGGTGGATAAAAGGCACCATCTTCGTGCATCAGATTGCTTCAGACACAAGCACATTTATCACCACATTCACCTTCCGCCACCATATTAAAAAAAAATAGTCATCTGACTATTCTTTATTTCCTCTTTATTTCTTGCTGAGGAAGAAGGAAATGAGTATCCCAGTTTTCTTCACACTGCGGAGAATGAGATGCTCAGGCTTACTTGCAAATGCAGACTGTGCTAGTTTGACCACGTGAGACTGGAGAACTTGGATTATGCTCCTCTTAAAATCATACAATCTGGCAAAGCAGCGTATATCAAAGAGTCATTAAAGATGATGCTCTGATGGGACAAAGTTGACCATAATAGCATTAGCAGAATATTGTTTCATTTGTTGTGATGTGCAGTGTGGAAATTGCCCTTAGTTAGGAGAAAAAATGTGGCTTCTAGTGAAAACACAGTGTGAAGTTTTGCAGGGAGGAAACTGCCAAAGGCCATTGTTGCCAGCTGAAATAAAGTATAAGCTAGAAGTGAAAGATCAGTGTCCTCCTCTCTGATGGACGTTTACCTTGTATGTTCTATACAGGGCTGATATTCAAATCTCTCTCCACTCCATGGTTTCGACACCAAGTACCTCAGATTTTGCCTCTGCCTTATTGGAATGGAGTAGTGAGTGCATGCAGTCCACTGCTGTGTGTAGTGATTGCAAGGAATTTATAGGTAAATAAATAAGGATGTAAAGAATACTTCGATGGCTGAGGTGATCCAATTTGGATATAAAATTAAATGGAATGGAAAGTTGGTGTTCTAGGTCGGGAATCTGTGTCAGGGGTCATGAATGGCTTTCCCACTGCCACTCATGACCCCTGTCACCAGTAGCTTGTGACAAATTCCATTTCCCAACCCTCTTCACCCTCTTCACCCTCTTCCCATCCTGCTATTGATATTCCTTTCCATTTGTGATCCTGGCTGTTGGCTTTAATCCCCTCCCTGGCTTCAAAATTCACCTATATGTTCCTCACCCTTGTACTTCTGATGACAGCTTTATCAAACACTATCCACCATCCTGGTTACAACACCAGACACCCCAGCTCACCCTTGAGCCTTGCTACTGATCTCCTACTGTCTTACAATTGACTCCACAAACTCCAGTCTTTTCTCCCCCTTGACATCCCTATGCTTTCCTTCCACTGCTACCTACTCTCCTGCAGAATTCAGACCTGACTGCTTTCCCCTGTGTATTCTTCAGTGTTGAAGCATATTATGTAAGACCTGTTCATTAGTGTATGATGCACTGGAATTTGCACCAGGGTTCTCTGAAATAAAGTACTTATTCCCTTGCTGGCAGTGAGTTCAATGTGCCTTAATAAATGCTGGAAATGATGATAGGTCTTGATTTAGTGATTAAGGTCAAGGTAGAGGTGTTTCTAAATGTCATTCCCAGGGTAATGGTGGATGGAAATGTCTGGACCTTAGAGATGCCATTATACACATATTTGGTGTTTTTTCAACAACTCTTACATACAGCTAGATATAAGAGAGTACAGTATCATTACTGTGTGTAACTGTTGTAAGCAGCAAATAGAGATTTGGTAAATATTCCAATCAAAAGTGGGGCAGATTCCGATCAGTACTTATCTTTTTCGTATTTACAGCTTTTATTGTTTGCCATCAGTCCTACAATTACACTTGTCCTATAGATCAGTTCGTCTCATTACTTGTCCGTGATGCCGTACAAATCCCTAACTTTCATTTGTTTTTCTTTGTTGCATCCTCAGGTCCTCCCCTGCCTTGCTCCACTGCTTCATCGACCCCAGTGGAGCAGTACATCTCCCCTCCCCCTCCTCCCGAAGTCAACGAGAGCCAGCGAAGGTTGCTCAGCAATAAGATGACCCAGTCAAACCCAGATTCTGACTCTGATGAGGAGTTTGTCCCCAATTCTTTCTTAGTTAAAACTGACTCTGGAAGCCTGTATGTTCCCACAAATGGTAAGTTGATTTTTACTGTATTTGCCTTACTTGAAGTTAACGTGCCTTCTGTCCTATTGCTGTGCTTATAGAATAGCAAGTAACACAAAAGACAAAATTATTATCAACCTCAAATAATTCCAGTAAACCGCGAGTCTGCATTGCAATTTTATGTTAACTAGTTGGCTGAAGTTTTTCAAAATTAGAAACTGAACTAATAAATTAGAATAGTTGTGTTGCTTTGCATAAATATACCTTCTTATGTTGATTTTAAACTGAATTGATTCTAGTTGTTGCATGTTTGTCTTCTATGACATTTCCTCAGCACCTCTTACAGTTTTAAGGAAAGAGCAGAGATGTACCAAGTGCCTAATTTTCAAAAGTTGCTGTTGCATAAAACCACAAGACCTTTGATCCACTTTGAGCAGATCATTGGTTAGTTTGGGCAATGAATTTGATGCTTCTAAACAGATTCGCATTGGAAATATAAAATTAGCTATTTTTTCTGGTTTGTACTATCAGTAACAATTTGCAGGTTTCATGTGCTTCCTATGTAAAAGTGAGCCTCTTAATGCTTAGTTCTTAGATATCAGCATGTTAATTTTCAAAAAGGAATTGAAGGGAAAAGACATCATAACAATGATTGTATAATTATTGTATTTTGTGGAAATTTCATATGCACATAGAGGCAATCATATCTGCTACACGTTAATGCTTCAATATGACTTACTCGACCTCTGAGCTGGTCCCTGGATGCCTTTAGGTTCTGAAAGGGTTGATATAGAGGACAGAGAGCTTTTCTTTTAATGGCTGCATGACTGGTTTCCAGTAATAGGGCAAGCAATAATCTAGACTCTAAGGATCATGATAATACCTCAAAAAAAGTGGACAAGACTGTGAAGAATTTAAATTTGAGGATAATGGCCCAGTATAGGAAATCTGTGTTGCTAGACAAAGATAAATGGGTTTGTGGAGCCTGTTCAGGGTAAGACCGGGCAGCAAGTCCTGGAATAGATTATGTTTTGAAAGATGATGAGAAGAAATTTTCAGAAGTGAAACCTTGAGGTGAAAGCAATCTGTGAAAGAAGTTTTCATCAGTGATGGAGTGATATCCATAGGAGCCTGAGATTAAAAAGCTCTACTAAATTGAACTGAATGCCAAGATTGAGCACCAAGGTCCTCAGATTAAATAAACAGCCAGAAAGATTTGAGACTGTTGATTCTGGCTGGAACCAAACAAGATGCTGATGTTAAACTGCAGGAAAGCACAACAGGCCAAATCCTAACATTAGACAAGAAATTGATACAATCTTGCTCTATAAATTTATTCTAGGTTCCTGGTATATACCTCCCACTTCACATGCAGCAAGACTCCACTAATAAGACTTTGAAAATAACCAGGCTATGTTTTTGGTGATGTGGTTGAAGGATAAAGATTGGCCAGAGCATTGAGAAACTCTGTATTCTGCACATTTTCTGCTTACCTTAACTGAAATTTGCTAAATTATCTCTGATCCAAGTATCCAGAATCTCATGTTTTATCAATGCAATGGAAAATAGCAGGCACTGAGGAGCCACATAAGTCACAAGCTACTATTTTCTGAAGAGAAGGGAAGAACATTTCCAGGAGACATGAAAATAAATTGGAAAAAGATAAAGCAGTATTTTTATTAATAACTGTGCTCAAAAGTAGAAAGGCATCACAGGATTCTTCACAGAGCTATTGTTTATAACTAACAGTATGGATTAGATGGACTCTGTGATTAACCTAGTGCCTCAATCTACCATGATACTCCAGACCCTCATCATCTTAAGTCTCATTCTTTCAAAGTTCAAAGTAAATTTATTATCAAAGTACTTGAAGAGTATGTCACCATGTATAACCCCGAATTCATTTTCTTGCCAGTATTCTCAATAAATCTATAGAATAATAAACATAACAGAATCAATGAAAGACCACCCAACTTGGGCATTCAACCAGACTGCAGTAGTCAATAAACTGTGCAAATACAAAAAGAAAGAACTAATGATAATAAATAAATAAGCAATAAATGTCAAGAACATGTGATGAAGTGTCTTTGAGTGTTACTCCATGGGTTATGGGAACATTTCAATGATGGGACAAGTGAAGTTACCCCTTTGATTCAAGAGCCTGATGGTTGAGGGGTAGTAACTGATCCTGAGCCTGGTGGTATGAGTCCTGAGGCTCCTGTACCTTCTTCCTGATGGCAGCAGAAAGAGGAGAGCATGTCCTGGGTGGTGGTGATCCATTACAACTCTCAATACAATATACCCATGTCAATAGTGCAGTAAGTCTGTGGTCATTGTAATACCTATGCTGATGCAAGTTGCCAACATTATCCATTGGGGAAGTATTCAACTTTGCAAATAATTGCTCCAGCATTGGAATTATTAAGATATTGTTCCTTTGATATCATTTTATTGTTGATTTGTAGATTTTACAATTCCCTTTTAAGCAGAAAGATATACCTTAACTCCTAATTCTGAGGAACTCTTCATGAATTATAACTCATTAAAGCAAGTTTTATGGCATGAATTACCACCTATTCACTCAATGCAAAAAGAATGAACCATTCCTATGAAACTATTGAATCTAACACCAGGGATTTACTTAATTGATTTTCATAGAGGTCAACACTTGATCAAAATGATTAGGCGGCACTTATACTAAATTATAGTTCAGCATTAATTTAACTATTTAGTATTTTATTGATCTTGATAGGTGTCTATTTTTTTCTTTTATCATATATTATTGAATTTAAAACTATTTTTCTTTGTTTAATTCATCTTGAAATTTAATATTTCAAAGTATCCTTATAACTCTTTTTTAAAATTTGACTTAAAAATTTGACTTCTGGAAATCATGAATTTAAAAAATATATATTTCTCTGATCATATTGTTTTCTAAAATGGAAACATGCAGATGCCACTGATAGCAATTTGGGCTGGAGTAGATTTGAATTAGGAGATTTCATCACATACTGAAAGGAAACAAACTCCTGTTCCTGCTTGCTTTTCTTTGGAAAAGTTTCCTGACATTGTTGTCCTCGAACCTTCAGAAAATCAATCCCCAAATGGAATCACCTAAAGGTCACAGACCAGAATAATCACAACTCCCAAAAACACAGAGGATAAGTTTGGGTCAGCCAATAAAATTCAAACAATCTCATAAGTGATCTTGCCCAGATTCAAGTTTTAATGAGGGCAGGTTGAAGGATACCTGATTAATATATTTGCAGGGATCAGTTTGGTTACTTTACAGTACCAAAGATGCTGTATGCCTTCACCTATACATTTATTTTGTGATTAGTTTGTAAAAGCTGGCATTTACAAGCTTCACAAGACCCAGCAGGTAGAAAGATATGAAGGCTGAATCCCTCAAATATGTGCCTGTCCATCTGTTGTTAAGCCTGTATCACTGGGAACACATCCAGGAATAGGCTTGATGATCTCTCAATCTTATTCTGTAATTCCGTAACTTCATCACGGATCCTTTCCTTCATTTCCTGGATGAAATTTAAGAGACAGGAGCAGGAATAGGCCACTCAGCCCTTTGTAGCTGCACAGAGCTCAAAAAGATCATAGCTAATCTTTCCAAACACTATTTTCTTTCACTGTCTGTATCCCTTGATTCCTCAAATTTCAAGAAAACTTACAGTCTTGGTTTTGAATCTAATCAATGGCCAGCCCTAGAGTGGTATATTCCAAAGTCTTTCTCCCCTTTAAATGAAAATATTCCTTGGCATTTAATTTGTGACTGGCTTGTCTCCCATGTGATCACATGTCCTGAATCAAGATAGACATCATCTACATTTCTACCCATGAGGAATTTTGTGCGTTTCCATTTCCTTCATTCCACCAGTGCCCAGACAATGATCAGTCACAGGTTTGAATAAATTCAACAAGTGAGTACCCAAGACCCTCTGAGGTATCAAATTCCAAAGATTTGCTGTAGTCGATCTGTGGAATGCTCTGCCACAACTCCAAGTCTGTGTGTATGTCTAAGATAGAGATTCATTGTTGCCTGATCGATCAGGGCATCAAAGGATATGGCGAGAAGGCAGGTGGATGGGATCTGGGACCAGCCATTATGGAATAGTGAAGCAGGGTAGATGGGCTGAATTCTGCTCCTATGTCTTATAGTCTTCTGTGTGAGGTGATTTCCTGTCACCTTGGTATTTAATGACCCACTCCCAAGTCTAAAATATTTCATTCTGCATTTTCAAAGAGCTATCACTCAGCATCTATGTTGTCAAATCCTCCTCAGCATTTAGATCTCATTTTTCTGAATTTCTGGAATGTAGGTAAATTTTCCTCAAACAGTTTTTACAGGATGACTCACTCATCCCTGGAATTAATCTGGTGATCGAAAGCTGCTTTGGCTCCTATGCTCAAGTACAGGGATAAAACAGTGCATGGAATTCTGAGTGTGATATCACTAAAACCAGGGGTCGGCAACCCGCGGCTCCGGAGCCGCATGCGACTCTTTCATCTCTGCGCTGCGGCTCCCCGTGGTTTGTTAGTTTTTGAAACGTAATTCGAAATTTGAAGATTATGGTGATCTTGTACAATCTAAATAAAAAGTTGTGGCAACCCCATTTCCTGGCACATCCGAACCGGCTCACAATTAGCCACCGTTCAGGCTAAGGGAGATAGCCTACGGGGGTTTGTGAGCACGTGTCTTTTGGAGCATCCGCGCCCACGGGGGGGGGGGGCGGGTTGAGGGAGGCTTTAAAGCAAGGCTGTTTAGTTCGAATAAAGTTATCTTTGACTGCAGTGTCGTTATTTTAGCGCTGCGTGTAGCACACCGCCACAACGTGTTTTTTATCGCTATTAATATACGTCACCACTGCCAATCCCTGACACCCGCCAGTGCGCGATATCTTTTAATTTTTCGATCGAAGGTAGGCTAACTAAGGAGTAACCTTCAACCCAACGTCTTTTTTTCGGAGTTCAAAATGTTTTTGTTGCATGCAGAAATGTAATTTCGTTTTCTCTGCAGGAGTTCATCAATTTCATAAATGCAACACATTATAGTTTGTTTATACATAGCATAAAGGCAAAAAAAAACCCATTGTATGCAGTGTTATTTAATTTTAAATGTCAAACGGGTTTTGTGGCTCCCAGTGTTTTCTTTTCTGTGGGAAATGGGTCCATATTGGCTCTTTCAGTGGGAATGGTTGCCGACCCCTGACTAAAACCCTGTACAACCTCAGCAAGGGCTGTCTGCACTTCAATAAAGACCAATGTACGGTTTGTCATCATCACTTTTTGTGTGTGTACATGTTCATTTTCTGCTTCTCGTGAATAAGCACACCAATAACTCTCTGTACATTTACCAATTTCTCTCCATTTAAATAAGATTCATTTCTTCATTCCCCAGTAAATATCATGACTTTTTTAACAATCCATTATTGCCCTTTCATTTTATTCAACATTATTGCAGACTCCTTGCAAATTGTCCCATGCAGAATTATAACATATTAAACTCCAACCAGTGCTGATCTAGCCACCATTAAATGCCACATTAATGACCAGTGGATCATCCTTTCACCCACCCTAGAACTCCTCCACTAGCATTGGACACTCCTTATAAACATCACCATCCCTACTCACCGATCACCATCAACATCTTTTGTTCATTGGCTAGACATTCCTACAGAATTGGAGACTCTCCTGTAATTAAAAACCTCTCCTCCATCCTCTTTCACCTTCCCTCCTTCTTTTTGATGAGCGACCAAAATAAAAATTAATACTAGGATTTTACATCTTTTGTCTCATGACTAGGTAATAAAGTTAAGCAACACACACAAAATGCTGGAGGAACTTAGCAGGCCAGGCAGCATCTATGTAAAAGAGTAGAGTCTCAGCCTGAAACATCAGCTGAACTCTTTCCCATAGATGCTGCCTGGGCTGCTAAGTTCCTCCAGCATTTTGTGTGTGTTTCTTGGATTTCCAGCATCTGCAGTTTTCTCGTGTTTGTTATGAGGTAACAAAGTTAATCCAATTTGTTTTTATCAGGAAACCTATTTTTTTTCCAAGATGGGAAGGTTACCAGAACAATTTCTGTTAGAACAAGTGGATACTAGAACGAATTTAGTTTTGAGAACCAAAAACCATTTCTTCAAAATAAAGGGTCTTGAAGTTAGGACAGAACCTCTCAATGTGCTGGCCAGAGTAACTGGAAGCAGATTCAGTGGTAACTTCCAGAAGTGATTTTATTGTACACTGTAAAAGGAAACAAATGCCTGCCTGGGGAAGATGAGAGGAATGGGACTTAAGTAAAGCACTTTCGAAGACGCGAGGCATTGAGAGGCTTCCATTTGTGCTCTAGAGATCCACCCGCAACTCGTCATTCCTCATCCCCTATACATCCGGACATGCTATAGCCTGCCAGAAATGAGGTATTGTTTCTTTGAATCATGTTAAACTTCATTGTAACAGTATAGGAAAACTCAGACTGAGAGGTCAGAAAGGAAGTGGCATGATCCAGGAGTCATCAGTTACCAGTTGGACATCAATGTGGAGTAGAAGGGAAAATGTCTGACTCCCTTTAGGTTTTTAATTAGTGTGCTCCATTTGACAGATCAGCCATATGCTACTCCAGATCCTACAAAGTGGGCACTGAGTATCTCCAATATTTTCACGGGGAATATACTTCAAGTGTCCAAGCAATCTTGCAGGTGATAGAGATGTATTTCTAATGATCAACACAAACTTAATTGAAGGAGATAATTTCATTTTTATCATCAATTCATAAGTGGAACTGGTGTCAATAAGTGAAGAAATACAGTGTTTTAAAATTTTCTAATATTTGTTTTCCCTAAAAACATGTTAAATTTAAAATACAGTTTATCTAGCAAGTTTATTTAGTATTGATGAAAATCTCACTTTACAATGGAGCAGATGGTCTCCTTATTTTAGAAAGGATATACTGACGTTGGAGAGGGTTCAGAGAAGATTCATGAGAATGATTCCAGAAATGAAAGGGTTACCATATGAGGAACGTCTGGCAGCTCTTGGGCTGTATTCCCTGGAGTTCAGGAGAATGAGGGGGGATCTCAGAGAAACATTCCAAAAATCAAAAGTCCTGAAAGGATTAGATAAGGCAAAGTTATTTCCCACGGTAGGAGATTCTAGGACAAGAGGGCACGACTTCAGGATTGAAGGACGTCCTTTAAAACAGAGATGCGGAGAAATTACTTTAGTCAGAGGGTGGTAAATCTGTGGAATTTGTTGCCACGAGCGGCTATGGAAGCCAAGTCATTGTGTGTGTTTAAGGCAGAGATAGATTGGTTCTTGATTAGCCAGGGCATCAAAGGGTATGGGGAGAAGGCAGGGGAGTGGAGATGACTGGAAGAATTGGGTCAGCCCATGTTTGAATGGTGGAGCAGACTCGATGGGCCGAATGGCCTACTTCTGCTCCTATATCTTATGGTCTTATGTACAAATGAAACCGACTTTTGCCTTTTGTAAACACAAGAGATTCTGCTGATGCTGGAACCTTGAGCAACACACACAAAATGCTGGAGGAACACTGCAAGAGGGTTTTAGCCCAAAATATTGACTATTAATTTCCCTCCGTAGATGCTGCCTGATTTGATGAGTACCTTTGGTATTTTGTGTGTGTTGCCCCTTGTATATATTTACACATCCTAAGCTTCAGAAAATGACTAGAGAATGCTAGGAGAATAATGCCTTGTAATTATTATCTTTAAATGCAGCGATAGAATGAAAAGAGCAAACTGAAGCAAGTAACCATACCGTTGTTAGCCAAGTAAAGAGAGAGCATGGTTTTCTGGTTAAGCAGAATGAATATCCAGACTGATGCTGCAGTTTAGTGGAAAGACACAATTAAAGCTCAGCATCTTCCATGTCTCCCACCCAACTCCCTGAAGTGAATGTGAGAAATCTCACTGGGTCAATGAAAGATGGGCAAGATAGTTATCCTGATGACCCAATCAATCGTCACCTCCTCAAACAGTCTGACTAAAAAGATTATCTGCTGCTGATCATGGAGTTGGATCTTTGCTTTGGATCCAAACTGGCTACTGCATTGTTCACAATGCAGTTGTGACCTCTCTTCAAAACGTGAGTCATTGGCTAAAATCACTGAAAAGAGGGTGAAACCTTACTCTATAAATGCAAGTTATTCCTCCTTTCTTTAAGGATATTCAGTGAATAGAGGGGGGCACCTGTTGGAAGTTAATGTTGATAGCCAACTCCATGCAAATTTCAGGATCAACTTGACCAACAGTTCGAAGGTCAAAAGGGCCACTAGAAGTATGGAAATAAACAGTTAATTCTCTAATTTCTTTTACAAAAACTAAATTTACATAACAATGCATACATTTGCTTGAATTCACATCCCAGCAAATGGGCCTTTTTAATTTAACATTCAGTGTATTGTCCAGGGATTTCCTAGTAATGGTTCTTAAACCACTTAGAACATGTCATCTTACCTTACCTCATGTTAACCTATTTTCTGCAAGGAGAAAAAAAATCAATTACACAGGATGCACAGATGTTCAATTAAACTTTTGAGAAGTTATTTTAGGTTCCTCCAGGCTTTTTTTTGTGACAGGTTCTGATCACAGCACTGAAGCATATTCAGTAATTAACCAGCATGACGCTGAGGTTGTTTGATTGTTCCTTTCAACTTCTATCCATTTAAAGGCCTGACTCTGTGGCAGAGATCCTGGGCTTTTCAGAAATCTTTTGAAGTAAATCTGTAGCATGTAGGGTCATATGGAGATACAGGACTGAAACAAGTTTTTTTAACTTACAGAGTCTCTGATGAACACCAGGCACTTACTTACATTAATCTCATCGGCTCCTCAGATCCTATTACCATCATTATATTCATGTACAGATTAGAAGCAATTTATGGTAATCGACCAACCTACCAGCTTGCACATCTTTAGGATGTGGGTTAAAAACAACAGCCAGGGGAAACTTGTATGATCACAGAAAAAGTGTGCAGTCTCCGTATGGACAGTTCTGCATTGAACAAAGTACTGGAGTGCTCAAGCAGCAGCTACCCGTATATTTGTGTTATACTGACTGGTCCACTGTAGCAGAAAGTTAGATAGTTAAGTAATGTTTTTACTTTATTACTTGAGCAATAAATGAAGAATATAGAGTATTTTCAACACATAGTTTCTGCTTGAAGGAGTAATTGAGGGAAGAGATGTTGAAATGAATGGAGAAATTTTAATTATAAGCAGTCCTTTTTGCCAGATTATTTATTGTGTAATAAAGCAAATTATAGATTGATATCATATACAGAGAAGCATCCAGAATTGTTCCATTGCTACATCTCCAAGTTATTTCCACCTCACACATACTGAATTTGAGAATGCTCGTAAGAACCCACACAATTATGTCTTCAGTGTGATGCACTACAATAAAGCAAGTATACTGCTTATCCAAATACATTTTTTTTACTAAGTATCTGATTCCTGGAAGCAAATCCTTTCAAAAGAACTTACTATGATTTAACTGATACTTGAAAGTAAATAAATACCCTGTTAATAACAGAATTGGAGGTTAAAGGAAGAACACTGACATCAATGATCAAATATTCTTGCAAAATAATCCACCAGGGACCTTGTGGAAGTCATCTGTGGAAGTAGTTGGTTATGGTTGAATAATGTAGATTATCATGTCAGGTAGATGCCTTGGAGCTTATGCTTGATTACATTTTGAGGTTAAAGAGAAATTTTGTAGATTTTCTTGGAAATTTTACCTGTCATTATTCAATTCCCTCAAGACATCACAGAAATCAGAATCTGGCTATAATTGTCCGAATCATACTTGGTCTGTTGCAAGGGGTTTGTGTATTAGACGAGGCAGTTTACACACATCAACGCTTCAGGTTTTCATCTTGGTGAACATATTTGTATCTTTAGATTTTCAGAGATCCATAAAATCCATGGGGTGTTGGATGTAGATAAACATAAGCAGAATATCTTCTGTTTGCTAGGCGTTCCTCCTGCTGGGGATGGGGGGAATGCAAGCAATTCTATTTTCTGATATTCAAAGTAGTATATCTGTAAAAATGGAGGTAAAAACCTCGAAACTAGAAAACTGACATGCTATCTGTTATTCATATGTTTGAAATTAGTACAATTATTGTTAGCACCCATATTAGTTTTATAAAGTCTGTACATTTCATTTGATATATAATTTCATAAGTTCAATTTATTTGTGTTCTTTTTAGTTTAATATGCTTTACAATTGTCACATTCAGTGACCTCCTGTACCTAATAAAGTGGCCACTGGGTGTATATGTTCCTGGTCTTCATTTGCAGATTCACCATGTTGTACATTCAGAGATGTTTTTCTGTACACCACTGTTGTAACTTGTGGTTTTCTCAGTTACTGTCGACTTCCTGTCAGATTGAACCAGCCCGGCCATTTTCCTCTGACCTCTCTCATTAACAAGGCATTTTTTGCCCACTGAACTGCTGTGCACAGGATGTTTTTGTTTTCCGCATCATTCTCTGTAAATTCTAGACACTGGTGTGTGAAAATCCCAGGAGATCAGCAGTTTCTGAGACACGCAAACCACCACATCTGACACCAACAATCACTCCATAGACAAAGTCACTTAAATCACCTTTCTTCCCTAGTCTGATATTTGGTCTGAACAACAACTGATGTGCTTGACCATGTCTATGTCTACATGCTTTTATGCATTGAGTTGTTGCCACATGATTGGCTAATTAGATATTTACATGAATGAGCAGGTGTGCAGGTTTACCTAATAAAGTGGCTACCATGTGCATAACTAGGGTGAAGTACTTTGGAGATCAATCTTCACTAGGAAATACAAATTTAAAAAATGCATGTGCTAAGACAGCATCTGAGAAGAGAGAAACATAGTTAACATTTCAGGTCATAAGAGTTCTGGCATAAGGACTTTAACCTGAAATATTAATGCTGTTTCTCTTTATGCAGATTCTACCTGACTTGCTGACTGTTTTCAGCATTTCCTGTTATTACCTCATTGGGAAACTGACTTTTTCAGAGGGCTGTTTGTTAATCTTAAATTGGAGATAATTGTGTGACCCATCAATTATTTGGAAGGATGTATGCAGTCAATACAATCCTGTGTTGTGTACAGAATATTCAAATTTATATGGAATGAAAACAGATGCAATCACCCTGTAGCAATAGTGCTTTCAGTTTTCTATCGTATCTGTCTTTCAAAGAGTCAACACAAGTCAGATGGGCCAAGTCTTTGGGCTGAGCAGAAAGACACAAAACTGTTTGCAAAATCTGTATGCATGTAGCGATAGTGCACAATAATATTCCCTCTTTATGTTACATCAAAATAACAAAGGGTCTGTTTACTGGTATGTTTCACTGCTTCCTCTATTACTTAGGTTTTCTGAAACTGTCATCGGTGCATTAAATTTTGTGTCACTACCAAACTTCCAAAGGAAAAACACAAAAACCACTTAAAGTGATTAAAATAATCCTCACCTGAACTCTGTCACGGTATTGCACTCAAGTAGAAACACATTTTGAAATTGCAATCTGCAGCTTATTTACAACAAAGGTTGTAATGGGATTTTGTATTTGTTGTTCATGTTAGCAAGCAAGAGCAGCTATTGCTGTGTGTCGTCTCTGTAATTATTCTTGTGGCAGAGGGTTGGATTTAATTCAAACTCAAGATCTGCATGTCTGGTCAGTAATCTGACTCAATAATTAAGATATTAATCTTCTTGATGATAGTAGATTCCTTATTGTATGGAACTAATTCCGACCTCTAAAAGTATATGTTCTGGATAAAAGTTTGAAGCTGTATATACCCCACAACAACACACACAAAACGCAGGAGGAACTTAGCTAATCAGGCAGCATCTGTGGAAATGAATAAACAGTCGAAGTTTCGGACCGAGACCATTCTTCAGGACATGAATTCCTGATGAAGGGTCTCAGTCTGAAACTTTGACTGTTTATTCATAGATATAATAATCTTACTCAGGGGTTCCCTGAGACCTGAAAATTATTTCAAGGGTCCCTCCAGGGCAAAATGGTTGAGAAAGGCCGGTCTAGACTCTGAGAGACACGAGATATGGCCAACACTAATGGAGCATACATAATCCTGTGGAATATGGAGCAGGCTTACAGGCCTAATGGCTTCTTTTCAGTCCTTTTCCCAATGTCCTAGTGTTCATGAACCTTCAAAATTAATTGTCACAATGGCAACATAATATGTGTTAAATGATAATTACTGTGCATGCTGCTCTGCTTCAGAATTAATTTTATCAAAACAAAGTTCAAAGTAAATTTATTATCGAAGTATATGTATGACACCATATGCAACCCTGAGGTTCATTTTCCTCTGGGCATACTCAATCAATTCATAGAATAATAAACACAAAAGAATCCATGAAAGACCACCCAACTTTGGTGTTCAACCAGAGTGCAGGAGACAACAAACTGTGCAAGTACAAAAAGAAATAAATAATAATAAATAAATAAGCAATAAATATTGAGAACATGAGATGAAGAGTCCTAGAAAGTGAGTGCATAGGTTATGGGAATATTTCGATGTGGCGATTGAAGTTCAGTGAAGTTATCCCCTTTGTTCCAAGATCTTGATGTTTGAGGGGTAATAACTGTTCCTAAACCTGGTGGTGTGAGTCCTCACGCTCCTGTGCCTTCTTCCCAATGGCAGCAACGAGAAGAGAGCATGATCTAGGTGGTGGGAGTCCTTGATGATGGATGCTGCTTTCCTACAATAGTGTTTCATGTAGATGTGCTCAACGGTTGGGAAGGCTTTACCTGTGATGGACTGGGCTGTATCCACTACATTTTGTTTGATATTCCATTCAAGGGCATTGGTGCTTTTGAATACCAGGTTGTGATGCAGCCAGTCAAAATACTTGCCACTACACATCTATAGAAGTTTGTCCAAGTTTTAGACGTCATGCTGAACCTCCACAAATTCTTGAGGATGTAGAGATGCTGTGCTTTCTTTGTAATGGCACTTACATGCTGGGCCCAGGACAGGTCCTCTGAAATAATAACACCGAGGAATTTGAAGTTGCTGATCTTCTGGTGGTGAAGGTCTGGCTCATAGACCTCTGGTTTCTCTCTCCCAAAGTCAATAAGCATTGGAGCTGTGCTTAGCCACACAGCAATAAGTGTAAAGGGAGTAGAGCAGGGGCCTAAGCACATGGCCTTGTGGTGCACCTGTGCTGATGGAGATTGTGGAAGAGACATTTTTGCCAATCCTAGCTGATTGCGTATGCAAGTGAGGAAATCGAGGATCCAATTGCACAAGTTAGTATTGAGCTGTAGTCAATAAGGAGCATATTGATGTATGCATCTTTACGGTCCATATGTTCTAAGGTTAAGTGTGGTGCCAATGAGGTTGCAGCTGCCATGGACCAGGTCCTCCCTTAAGTAAACTGGAGCAAATCCAAGTTGCTTCTTAGGCAGGAGTTGATGTGTTTCATCACCATCCCCTCATTGCACTTCATCACTGTGGATCTAAGTGCTATTGGTGGTAGTCATTGAGGCAGATCACCACTCATCTTGGACACCGGTATAATTGAACCCTACTTGAGCTAGCTGGGTACCTCAGTCTGCTGAAGCAAGAGGTTAAAGATCTCAGTGAACACTCCAGCCACTTGATCAGCACAGGTCTTCAGTACTTGACCAGGTACCCTATCTGGGCTGGATGCTTATTTTAGGTTCACCCTCCTGAAAGCTGTTCGCTAGTTGGCCTCAGAGACTGAAATCACAGGATCATCAGGGCCTGTGGGATTTCATGATGGTTCCTCCAAGTTTTGATGGACAAAGCAAGCTTAGAAGGCATTGAGCTCATCTGAAAGCAAACTTCTGCAGTCACTTATGTCACTTGACTGAATTTTATAGGAGGTGATAGTAATCAAACCCTGTCACAACTGTCAAGCATCTATCATTGATTCAAGTTTAGTCTGGAATTGTCACTTCACCCATGAGATGGCTTTCAGGTGATCATACCTGGACCTCTTGGAACTTCCTTGGTCACCAGACCTGAATGCCTCTGATTTGGCCCTCAGCAGTTTGCTTCATCTGGAGCTTCCAGTTGGGGAAGACTGAATGATTTTGTGGGATCACACTCGTATAAACTGTTCTGATAAAATCCCTTACAACCGTGGTGCATTCATTCAGACCCATGGATGAACGCGGCCCAGTCCACTGACTCGAAGCAATCCTGTAGCGGCTCCTCTGCCTCTTGCAACCACCTCTTTATTGCCCTCATCTCTGGAGCCTTGCTCTTTAGCCTCTCCCTGTGTGAAGTTAGGAGAGGACAGCCAAGCGATCCAATTTACTGAAATAGAAACTATAGAGAATATCCTGCTCTACCCACCCACCCATGATGATTTTTTAGGCAATTATGTCTAACTTTAGGTGCATTCTGAAATTCTAGAGCAAGCCATTTGAAACCAGGCCAGACAGTTGTTGACAAGGAAACAAGCAGAACATTCTGTAGCTTTGTATAATGTCAGAAGTATCACGATAGAGCCACAGGAAAGCCTCTGAGTGAATGGGGACAAAACACGGAAAATGCTGTTGCCTGCAGCCACTGGGCATGCTGCAGGGCATGAGGTCCTTCTGGAGCAGATGGATCAATGAATTTACAATGCTTTTTACTTTGAAATTCAAATAATAACACTGAACTATGTGTAAGTTCCTACCCTCGATCATAGCATAGACATGGTCACCTCCCACAAGAAGCAAACTCAGACACCAATGAGTTCATTCATACACTATTTTTATGATCCAAAAGAATGATACTCCTTATCACGTTCTCCCTTCTGTCAAACAGTGAATGCCTCTGCAGATTGAGCAGTCTCCAAGCCGCTCGCATTCAGCTGATTTGCCCTGAGCCTTTCAGTTGCGTTGGAGCACTGCCTTTTTATTATAAATGATCAACAAACCCTATGCAGCAAATCTCTATGCCCGGGGGCTGTAGTTCTGCTCTGGTTAAATTCATGGATTTGTCATGGTAAAAATATGATAAGTATCACCAATCTTCTTTTAAGGGAAGGAAAACTGACAATTGTGATTTATTCGAGGAAGCCAAATCTATTTCATCATAGTTCACTGGTTGTCTTCTTCTCACTCTCTCGTCTTGGTCTGTGCTATTTGCTGTGTGGAAGGGTTCAGCAAATAAGGATTATTCTGCCTTGGACAAAATGATTTGAGAGGCAATAGGAATAATGCAAAGTACTGATCAGGCACTGAGGATATTGCAAGGATTAGAAAATGCTAATCTGGAGCATTTTTCAAGTTAAAACACACTTAATGTCAAGTTGGCAACTGTTTTAATGCCAGCGAGTATTTGTGCAAGGACTGATTAGAATCGTCAATAGTTACGGAGAGTGGAGGAAAGGATCTGGAGATATTTAAACAAGTAATTAGATAGTTGACAGGATGATTGCAGATTTTCTTTGGAAAGATAAGCTTGGTTGGTCAAATGGCCCTCATCTGTGCTTTTTCTTTTGTGAGCTTTGTCTTCTACGCTTTCCTTTTGCTCTTTCTTGATGCTTTATTTATTTTCTCTGCCTTTTATTCCCACTTCCTCTTTTAGTTTGTCTACTTCCAGTGTATTCTGTTGCACTTCAAACTCATGGATTTAGAAATGCACCAATATTGTACAACAGTCAAATTAGCTAGCTGTAAATCTGTGTCCAAACAGATTCTAGTGAGAAGCACTGTGGCTACACCATGTGAGACTTAATAACGCTTGACTAGGGCGATGGCCTTTCTCAATGGGTCTCAGGTCCTCCCTTTCTCTGAAGTGTTTCCTCACACTAGAACTTAGAAAACAAGGAATATTAAAAGGACACATGAATGGGTTGGATTTGGGCTTAAAATGGTCTGAACAAGTTCCAGTGCAGAGCTAAGTAACTTAATGGTTTGCTTTTGTGCTGTTACATTCTATAATTCTATGAAATGAATCCCTTTTAAATTATCATCATCCTTTTGTTTTGTAATCTCTTTTCTTCTTAACATTTTGTTCAATTGTCATTTAGCCAAAGAAACATAGTCACATAGCACAGAAATATGTTCTTCACCTTCAACACTTTGAGTTCACATTAACCATGAAGCTTCCACTACATTTATCTAATTGGGTTCAGCCCACATTTCCATCAATACCCCCAAATTCTACCATTCACCTTCACACGAGGGGCAATTTATTGTGGCCAACCAAGTGACCTACAAATTTGCATGTTCCTGATGTAGAAGGAAACTAGAACCTCTGAGAATCCTATATGGTCACAAGGAGAATATGCAAAGTCACAGTTCATGATTGAGCCCAGTTCCCTGAAGGTGTGAGTCTGCAACTCTGTCTATCTTTGTTAGATAGATAAAGGAGTGCAAATGTGAGCTAATAGCCAAGTTTCTCAATTCTAGGCTCTCACAGCTAATGTAGAGGAGAGCATTGCATGCATGTCATTTTCACTGAATTGCATTCTTCCTTTGGAAGGCAGCAATAAATAATTGACATTTCTCACCATTTCCCTCAGTTGCTGACATTGATTATTCCTATGATTGCTAAATTCCCACTCACAAGAGTTTGCATTAACTGAAATTTGTGATTACTCAGCAAGGCCTCAGCATTTTCATGTTCAAAATGTTGTTAATGCAAGTTACTGAAAGTAAGATTATATATTGAAAAACAAATAATTCGATTATTTTGACTTTCTAGTTTAATTGAAGCCATTAAGTTCTGATTAATGTTTGGTACAAGCAGCGTTTAATTCCTCGAACCAAATTCCAGCTATACTACTGGTGATGGCAGATGCCAGATGCATCTTAATATCTGATCTGTCAGATTTAAGCCTTCTTGTTTTACAGTAATCATATACAAATACTTTCTTCAGTCAAAGCCTACAGCAATAATCTGACCCAGGAGCTGAATAAGTAGGCAAGAATGAATTGAATCTCCAAACCAAATGCCAAGGTATTGTTATATCTGCAAGGTCATTTCTGTAATCTGAGGGGAGTCATTTTTATCTTGCCAGACAAAAATTGTATTCAATATTTGTTTGCAATACCCTTCAGCCAACTCAATGTTTGGAAATCTATCTCGTTGTGTTTTTCCCAGGCTATGTTTAATTTCTGCTTTGTAATGTTAGATTGCAGATGGCAGTTCATGATTTACCTCAACTCAGAGCCAGATGGGAACTGACACTTTGTTCAAGGGTATAATAAACCTAATACATTTACCTGTAACTGGGGTGCATAAAGTGAGATAGCAATCCGCTTTCCTAATACTACAATAATTCAATTGTTTTAGTGTTTTAATAGAAAGAAACACAGCAATTTAACTAGTATGATATCCTTCCTGAAATATGGGTCATTGCAATTCTCTTGCAGCCCTGGAGGGAGAGATTGTAATAATAAATCTAATATCTAGTTCTTGACATTCACCCTATATGAGACTATTTCCTAATACATTCAGGGAAACAGCAGACTATCTGGTTAAAAATTTAAGAAGTGGAACTTACCTGGGTTTGTTAGAGAAGTCTTTATCTAGATGGTTCCCAAGATCACGATTGCCCTATCATTGCTACTGTGCAACAGAGTTCCCTATGCAACTCCCTTGTCCATTCATCCCTCCCCACTGATTTCCCTCCTGGCACTTACCTTTGCAAGCGGAACAAGTGCTACACCTGCCCTTACACCTCCTCCCCTACTACCAGTCAGGGCCCTAAACAGTCCTTCCAGGTGAGGCGACACTTCACCTGTGGGGGTTTGTCAGGGTACTTTACTGTGTTCGATGCTCCTGGTGTGGCCTCCTGTATATCAGTGAGACCCGGCATAGATTGGGAGATTGCTTCCTCGTGCATCTACGCTCCGTCCACCAGAACAAGCAGAATCTCCCAGTGGCCACCTTGTTTAATTCCACTTCCCATTCCCATTCTGATATGCCCATCCATGGCCGCCTCCGCTGTCATGATGAGGCCACACTTAGGTTCGCGTAACAAAACCTTATTTGAGTAGGCTCCGACCTGATGGCATGAACATCGATTTCTCAAACTTCTGGTAATGCTCCTATTCTCCCCTTCCCCTTCACCATTTCCCATCCCCTTTTTCCTCCCTCACCATATCTCATTGCTCGCCGATCGCTCACTTCTGGCAATCCTCCACCCATTTTCTTTCTTCCCTGGCCTTCTGTCTCTTTCACCAATCAACTTCCCAGCTCTTTACTTTATCCCTCCCCCTTCAGGTTTCACCTGTCACCTGGTGTTTCTCTCTCCCCTTCCCCCTACCTTTTAAAACTACTCCTCAGCTCTTTTTCTCCAGTCCTGCCGAAGGGTTTCAGCACAAAACATCAACTGTGTTTTTTCCCTGTAGATGCTGCCTGGCCTGCTGAGTTCCTCCCGCACTTTGTGCGTGTAATCCAGGTTACATATCTATATTTTTCTTAAAGTATCTCAGAATGATTCAATAATACTCCATAATTAAAGTGAAAACTTAATATTTGTGCCTTGAATTTGATTCCATTGACACAAGTGTTTTATGGGCAAGTCACATACAAACAATATTTAACCTGATGAAACACACACAAAATGCTGGTGGAACACAGTAGGCCAGGCAGCATCTATAGGGAGAAGCGCTGTCAACGTTTCGGGCCGAGACCCTTCAGGCCCAAAACGTCAACAGCGCTTCTCCCTATAGATTCTGCCTGGCCTGCTGTGTTCCACCAGCATTTTGTGTGTGTTGCTTGAATTTTCAGCATCTGCAGATTTCCTCGTGTTTAACTTGATGAGAGTTTCTCTGATCATTTTCCAGTTTATTAGTAATGATTGGGGAACAATTGAACTTGTCTGGGTATGAAACCTCTCAGTGCTGCTTCTAATCATTTGACACTTGTCTTGCAATGTTATTCAAAGAGCAATATCTGTTGTGCATTTAATATTTCAGTAATATTTCTATAATATTATAAATATATTGTGTGTTTAAGCATTCTTGGCTTGCATAATTTCTTATGGGTTACATTTACAAAGTATGTCAATGGCATATGTCATTAAGCCACCATGTCATATGTGTGCACTGCACTAGAGTTAAACGGAAGAGTGTACGCAGTATTCCTGGCTCCATGTTTTTGTTTCGATTAGTTTCAAAGTTATAAAATAAAATAGTGGTGACGAGTTAGTTTTAAAATGAACCCAAAGTGACTACTTACATGTTGAAGCACAGCACATTTTCTCTTCAAAAGAGGAAAGAAACGTTCATTTTTTTTTAAATGTGAGAATTTTAAGTTAAAGCACAGCACATTTTTTTCCTCACAAAGGGAAAAGGCGTTTGAGTTAAAAAAAGGCAACAAATGGACAAAATTCAAGGGTTCATAAACATAATGTACCAAGTGATGATAATAATAATAAATAAGAATCAGAAATGGCTGGCTACATCAGAAAGATAGACACATTTGATTACACAGAAGATAACTGGGTGATAAATACTGAGTGAATTGAGCAATGTTTTAAAGCAAATGTAATAGCTGATAAGAAATGAGTATCAGCTTTGCTGAGTACAATTGGTGGAAGACAATACAGTTTGCTCAGAAGTTTGACTGTTGCAACCGAATGAACCAAAATGAGGGTTGCTGATAATGCTCAAAAAGAAGAGACGTCCATTTCAGCACATGTGGCTGAATAGAAGAGATTGTTTGAGCATTGTCAGTTCAATAATGTACTGAGAGGTCATATATTTTGTGGAACCTTACAAGAAAGCATTCAAAAACAGCTCCTAACTGAAGCAAAACTCAGATTTAAAAGAGCAGTTGTAATCAATCTATCAATAGAAACAGCAGCCAGAAATGCAATTGGGTTGCAGTCAGGAATGAAAGTGAGTGTGAACAAAATTGCAGCATTTAAACAGAAACCAGTCTGGCCAAACAAATTGTGTTATCATTGTTGCAGGACCTCACATACACCAGACCAATGTAGGATTAACAGTAAAACTTGCAGACAATGCAATAAAGTAAGACACATACAAGGAGCATGTCAGGCAGACAAAAATAAATGGACTGCTCAGGGAAGAGAAAAATATAAAAAATCAAGTTTGCAGTTTCAAAAAGAGCACTAATCTGCGTGCAGTCAATGAAAATTCTGATAATGATGAGAATGGCACAGTACTGGTTAGCCTTAAGATTAGACATACAATATGGCCTACAACAGATGTGAATGGGAAATGAATTAAAATTTAAAAGGACACTTACTCAGCTGTTTCTGTCTTTCCATAAAATGAATTTGAATGGCATTTTATCGATACTGAACTGAAGCGTGCAGATATCTAACTAAAAGTTATACTCAAGGAAAGATCATTCATGTGGGAATGACAACCGTAACTGTGAAATACAACAACCAACAAGTCACTTTGGGCTTGTATGTGGTAAAGACAGGAGGGTCAGTATTTTGGGCATGAGACTGGCCAAGACAACTACCATTGGGGTCAATCCACAATTTGCATGTCACATCTCCTGCAACAGAGTCAACTAAAACTGAATTAAGAAAGGTACTGGATGATACCACAGCAGTGTTCAAGGATGGCATTGGAATACTTAAACAGATCAATAGTAAAAATAGTGTTAAATGAAAATGTCAAACCCAAGTTTTACAAAGTCCGTCCAGTTCCTTATACCATCCATGATAAAGTAGCTAGTGAGTTAGGTTGCATGGAGGCTGAAGGAATTCATTCCAAGCTTGAGTGGAGTCCATGGACAATGCCACTGCTCCCAGTAGCCAAGAAGGATGGGTCTGTCAGTACCTATGGTGACTTGAGGTCACCATCAACCCAGTACTGAAAATAGATTAATACCCTCTGCTCAGAAAACCTTTCTGGGGGAAATCAATTCACCAAAGTGAACTTAGCTGAGGCCCACCTAGAAATGGAAATGGAAGCAGATTTTAAAGTATTTCACACCATAAACAGCCAGAAATGGCTTTATCACTATAAAAGGCTTATTTTTGGAGTAACATCTGCACCTGCACTGTGGCAGAAAGGAATGGACCAGGTGTGACAAGGGTGTCAGGGCACCCACCTAGATGGCATCATTGTTACTGGTAAGGTTGAAAAGGAACAGCTCCAAAACTAAAGACAGCGTTAAAAAGATTAGAAGATTATAGGCCCAGAGAACAACATGATGTGTGAATTTGTTAAACCAGGCGCCACTTACTGTGGTCACACCATTGACACACAAGTTTTACATTCAGGCCTAAAGATTTAATGACTGTGGAGACTAGCTTACTCTTGTGGGTATTTCCCAACAGGGTGGGGGAGGGGGGGGGTGGGGGTCACACCCCTTGGCAGCTGAGACTTGTGGCTGTGAAGCAATCTCAGTTTGTGGGGCCTCCTCCGTGGTCGTTGTAGGAGTTGAGTCTGGGACTGCGGAGTACCCTCACTAAAGGGAGATTATAATATAACTACCCAATCTTCAATGACTATTTCACTTCCTTGTTTATTCTCTACGGAGAGTTCAGCTGCCAATACTCAATATTTGAACAGTGAGTCCCCTCTCCCTACCAAGGAGAAGATTCTTCCAGTTACAATATACTTTAAACATATTTCATGGAATTTCAGGGATACACATTTATCCAAACAATATTCTTATGAAAAGGATCTGGTGCATTCTTATAACATATTTGTCTGTTTTGAAACAAGCCAAATCCTCTTCAGCAGCAAGACAGAAGCTATGAGCCAGCAAGTCTGTGCACTAAACAAAGCTTGTTTGCTATGTTCAGTTTTTAACTTTAAGCTGATTACTGCTTTCCATTTACATTTTAAGAATTGAAGACTGACTCCCATTTACAGCCAGAAGTCAAACAATGTTAGTTGGACATTTGCTTACAGCTGTATGATCTTACATGTGGGAGCTGCCGTGTTTAGAAAGCCAGTTTGGCAAAACCACAAGGCCCCAGCAGGTATCCAGCTTACTTTCAAACAGAAAGTCAGGTTTTGCCTGAGCTATAATGACATCAAAACTTTCCCCTTTATTGATCTCAGCACTTGAAGTGAGTCTAAAACAGTAGGCGATTGACTGTGGTCATTAATTCTTATTAAAAATGGCAGAAGCAGACCAAATGAAAAGTGTAGACAGAATAGTGTAGAGTATATGAAATGTGGATTTATACCAGCACCAAGTAAAAAAAAGCAGCCCATGTGTCTGTTGTATAAAAAAGTTTTCTCAAATGAGGCAATGAAACCATCCGAATTCCTTGACTATCTGAAGAGAATACACTTTGATCAAGTAAACAAGAACTTGGCTTATTTTCAGTCCCTTTGTCAAAAATTTCAGAAACTGGGAACACTTTGAAACGTGTTTGCCAACACGTCACAGCAGAACAGTGATGGTTAGCTTGCTCCATACATCAATTTTCTGTTCATTGCTAAACCTGGAAAGTCCCATACAATTGGAGAAGAACTAATTCTGCCAGTAATAAGTGAGGTTCTGAGGACGGCTTGGCATAAGTCACCAGACCAAATAATTAAACGGATTCCGTTCAGCGACAATTCTGTTCAAAGACGAATAGATGAAATGTCTGTGAATGCAGAAGGCACATTGTGCAACATACTTGGAATAACAGAATTCACTCTGCAGTTTGAAGAGTCAACTTTGCTAGTCAACAAATCATTGCTTGAATCGTTGGTTACGTGCACTTCATAAGAGATGAAAGCATGGTTCAAGAGTTGTTATTTGCAAGGGGTCTAGAACATGCAAAGGGTGAGCCAATATTTTGGATTGTTAAGCAATTTTTCAAAGGGAAGCACAGCCCACTTGCCAACATTTTTGCTTGTTCAGCAGATGGGGCACCATCAATGACAAGATGTAACTATGGGGGGTTCTTACTTTCTTGAGAAAAGCATATTTACCACTCACTGTGCAATTCACAGACAGTATCTTGTCAAAAAAATCTATGTGATTGGTTGCATAAATCATTATTACAACGGTAAATAAAATCAAGTCCCATGCTGTCAATTCTTGACTATTTTGAGTTTTGTATTGAGAATGACAAATAGCTTGAATGCTCTGTTACAGACAGAAGTCAGATGGCTCTCAATAGGAAACTGCCTGAGGTGCTTTTATGCACTTTTTGAAATTGTGATAAAATTCTTTGAAGGCTCAAGTGCTTCATTCAATAAGCAACTCAAGAATATTAGGCATGACATTGCTTATTTGCCAGAATTGTTTGCAAAGTTTAATGAAATCAGTCTTTAATTATATGGAAATTATGTGAATCTTATCAAAGTTAAATCAGTCACCTCACATTTTTGTCTAAGTTATTTCTATTTAAGTACAACATTGGCGATCTCGTCCTTTTCTAATTTCCAAGACTCTCTGAGTTGGAAGAGAAAGAAAGAATACCAGACGATGACCTTCAAATATACTGAGCCCACCTGGACAAGCTGACCTCTTCTTTAATTTCTTGTTTTAGTTCCACAGTTTCTGGCTCAGTTTCTTCCTCATCTTGTTTTTCTTCCATCATGACATCTATGTCAGAGAGTTTTCAGGATCTTCTCTCGATCTAATTTCCAGATTGGATAATAAATCTATTCCTGAACATCTGTAATGAAGAATTAACAGAAAGGATCTTGCTAGAAAATGATTTTGAGCTAAAGCTGAGGTTCAAAAAATCATATCAGGACTTTTGCTTGCAGAAAGAAATCTCTAATCACTTGCCTGCACTGTGTTCCTTATTGCCTTTCCAACATCATGTTTAGTGGAGCGCAGATCAGTGCAGTAGCACAGCATCTTTCATAGCAACAACACAAACTGTAAATTACTCTCAATGTAGGCATCTGAGATTCTTCTGAGTGATATTCATCCTGATGTTGAGAAGCTGATATCACTGCACCAAGCCCATTCATCTCACTGAAAAGTGAAATACAGTGAAGTAGTGGATAGTTGAACTACCGATGTATGCTCCAACATTTTTGACGAAAATTGTTTTTATTCAAATCAAATAAAGAAATAATTTTATTTGTAACTTTAGATAGATTTGAATACATTTTGCAATTATTCATCACTGCTTTGAATTTGCAGTTCCTTTTCACTTTCACTGCACATCATAAAGCAAAATAATTTATAGTTTTTATATAATAGCCAGAAAGGGAGAAGGGGTGGTGTGGATGTTGTCTGGAGCCAAAGGGGTGATAACACAAAAATGTTTGGGAACCACTAGTATAGACCAACTAAACTAGTTTCCTCCTTCCACTTTCCCAAGTTTCCTTTTCATTTCCTTCTGCTTAATCAAAGCAAGAGTATTTATTGACAGTACTGTGAACAACAGTGAGTTAGAGGAATTGTAAACCTGAAAGTAGAATTTCCAAGGAAACAATACATCAAAGAGCATCTCTGGAGAAAAGTCATGAGTTTTCTATCCAGGCAATGGAACCCTCATCAAATCAGAACCTTGCAACAGGAGGACAAAGCCTCACTCCACTTCAATATTGTTCATTCAACCCCTTTTATAACAATCTTTTTTTTTACAATTTTATTGCCATCTCGTGACTATTCATTGGGCTCACTGGACTGAACCTTCCTGCCTTCTTTCCATTCTCATAGCTTATCACAGGGGCAGAGTTAAATCTGAAGCCAGTTTCTGTTGTCTTTGATTGAAAAGAATTTGGCTACTCCCAACAAATGTAACATCTGTACAACAATCATTGATATTCTGACTTGAGTTGGAGCACTATACTTAATCCTTTTAGCTTTACATACAACATTACTATGAATCTGTTTTGATTTCTCTTTATAAGCTAATCTCACTTTTACAGCCTATGTGGAAGTCTTGCTTCTAATGTATTGACATAGATTATGTTTAACCTCAAATTAACTATAACTCCTTGTTAATTTGTCATGTTTTTGGTCTTCTTTGTTTACTGTTAAACAATCCTTACTTCATCTCTTCCTTCACACAGTCTCTCAAACCCGCACACAGAGTCACCCCTTTACCTTCTCATCTCATGGGCTTTTCTTTAATCCCATATCACCAATTTCTTCACTTTTAGAGCTGCCTCTGATTATTTCCCTGTGTTGCTCTCCACCCACATACAGGGCAATAATGAGAACATGCATAGAATAATGCAGACACTATTGACCTCTATATCCATGGAACAATGTACTTGCAATGAACACAATGTAGAGAAGTTTTACCAAGTTGGTTTTCAGGATAAAAAAGTGAGTTATGATCAGGAAGGATATGCCCACATTCAATGTAGTTGAGAATAATGAAAGGTTATCTTCCTGAAAATTGTAATATTTTGAAGGGAAAAAAAATATGCTGAATGGTAGAATGTGCAGAGGTGTCATAAACTGACTTATACTCCTAATTCTTGAATTCTTTTACCTTTCCCTCCCCCAATATTTCTTATTTCTGTGTCCCACCTGGTATAAAAGCTGTTTTCCAATTCATAAACATTATGAGATCTGAGCTGCTCAAATATTGATCTTTTCTTCATGTTGGAACCTTGAACCCATGCCTCCACCATTGATGAGTTGTTACAAAGTCATTTTCTTACTCTGCCTGGCTACTCCCACAGTTCAGACAATGAAAGAGTTGATGGGAAGTGTTCTATACTGGGGACTTCTGAATTCCAACAAGCCCATCTCACTTCCAACTTCCCTTTGAATATGTGTAACATCCTATTTGCATTGACTTAACTGTGGCTCTTGGTTTGACTACCTCAATTAAAGTCCTGCCACTGACACAGTGTAGTCACTAGGATCTATCTGAAGGGTCTTGACCCAAAACATCAACTGTCTATTTTTCTCCATAGATGCTGGCTGATCCATCGAGTTTTTCTTTGCATGCTGCTCTTATTTCCTCCAGTGTCTCCCAAAAACCTATCCTTGGTCTCCCTCTATTTCTCATCTACAAACTGGCCCTTCACACCACTATCTAAAAATTCATGCATATACACTGACCACATGGAATTAATGTTCTTCACCACCCCTCTTAAACTTTTCCTTGAGCCAGACTGAGCTGAAAGATTGCACATTCTGTTCCAATTTGTCTGACCTATAGGTAAACTTGGTCTATGCATCAGGTCCCTTAAGATTTCAACAGTGACAGCTGACCTAGAAATAGCTCCCCCATTCACATAAATGCAACCACCAACTCTGTGGATGAGAATTTGAGTTTTTTTTCTTTATAATATCCCTGTCCTCTTGCTTTAACACTACTCTATCTGTCACCAGGCCTATTGTTGTTTTGTTGATTGGTCCCATAATTTGTTGGATAAAGAGCCACAGAGTCATAGAGAGCACAGCACAGAAACAGGCTTTTCGGCCCATTGTATCCATACTGACGTTATTGCCCATCTGCGTTAATACCATTTGCCCAGATTAGGCCTAAATCCTTCTTTGCCTTGCCTACTCAAGTGCCACATGAAGTATCTCTTAAATAAGGTGATTGCCTATCTGATTCCACCATCTCAGGCAATGAGTTCAAGATATCAATCACTCTGTGTAAGCATGTTTTTCCCTCAGATCGCCTTTAAAACTCATTCTTCTCATCTGAAACCTCCTGCTTTAATACAACTAACATGGAAAAAAAGATTCTGACTTTCCATTTTATCAATGCCTCTTATAATTTTACATGTCTCTATCAGGTCACTCCTCAACTCATTCACTCCAGTAAAACAAATCCAGGTTGTCCAATATCCAAAATTTCAAAATCCAAAAACCTCTAAAATGAGAAAATGTCTTGAGTGCTGACATGACATCACAAATGAAAAATTCCACAAGGTGCTGGGCAGGTTCCCAAGCTACAGACATCATAAACAGTTCTGAGAAGTGACCTCAGATATGGAGTGAACAGAAGTTAATGAAAAATAGAAAAATGCTGCAAACAGTGAAAAATAAAGATCTTGATCACGTATTGAAAGGATGGGTTAATTAGCATCAGAGTGAACATATGCCGCTTAACAGTATGCTGATCATGAAACAAGCAAATCTCTATCATGAACTGAAAATTGAAGGTAATTGTAAATATTCAGCAGGATGATTGCATAAATTTTAAAAATGGCACGGCATCATTTTTTTAAAGATCGGTGGTGATAAAGAGTCTGCTGATCAAGCAGCAAAGAAATTCGATGGTGAGCTTGCCCAGTTCATCATTGGTGAAAATCTGGCACGCTGAGTGGCTGTATCAGCGTATATGAGTGATGAAGAAGTGTAAGACAAGGGTTGCTTACCAGTAGCACAGGAATAGTTGTGAATTATGGTAATGCCAAGCAGCTACTGACTGTTCACCTGTGCAGCTGAGGTAGTGGTAGCTTAACTTACTGATGGTTCAATGTACACATTAGTGTTTCATGCCCAATATTATTAAATATTATGTTGTAGCGATGTGCTGCACACAGAGCTAGAATTAACGACACGCAGTCTGTAAGCTGCACTCCAGACTATTTTATTCAAACTTCGTGGCACTGGCTTTTACGCAGCTCCATTCCCGCCCTCTCCAGGTTGAAATGATGTCAGAGGTGTATTACAAAAGTCTCTTCCCGCGCGCGGGCTTTCTCCCCTTGCTGGTGAAGAAGAAGGCCCAGCACCATTTTGGGGCTGGCCTCTGTGCCAACACGCGCGCCATTTTGTGAGCCGGTTCACCTGCGTGGAAAGTGGGTTGCCACAATATAAAACTACCTGCAGAGTAGATGTTTAAGCTCCATATGTAATGTGAATGGATTTTGTTTTTAGACTTTCATCCCCAATCTATCTCATTATATAGTTGGAAGCATTCCATAATCTGAAAAAAATCCAAAAGCAAGAACACTTCCCACCCCAAGCATTTCCAATAAGAGGTACTTAACCTTTAAAAGCAACAAAGGTGCAAAGGTCCCAGCACCGATCCTTGTAGTACTCCATTGATCACACATTTGGATGTGTTGGTTGTTAGCACGAACAGTGCATTTTACTGAATGTTGTGATATACGTGATAAATTTGAATCTGAAACAGAAATGCATCTTTTCATCACCACTCCGGGTATTCTGTCACCAAGCAATTTTTAAATCCAGTTAGGCAATTCTGCTTAGATCCCATGCATCTCAACCTTCATGTTTCAAGTTCGAAACAAAATTGCAAAGTTTTGGAAAATCTTCTGACTTTGCTGTCCCTTTCCTGTTCTCTGTAGGACAATCATGTACCCACACTCTGCTCTACCCAGTCCAGAACGATATTACTTTTAGCCATTCAATCCTTTATTCAAGTGAGGAAACCCTAAGCAACAGCAACATCTCACTTACTGAAATAATGTGCCTTGGGTGGGCAGAGGCGTCTACACATAGAACTCCTCTAAGTATTTTAAAATACTTTTTTTTGAAAGTAAAGAATATATATTTCAATAATAATATATTTTAAGAATTATTCTTTTTTGCAAAAGAAAATTAACCAAAAACACTTAGCAACACTTCTAAATAACTCAACCCATTGTAAAGGGGGTTTCTTCTTTTTTCTTTGTTACTGTGTATGTAATCAAAAGGGCTTCTTTGGTTTGTTAATTAGCAGGAATGCTTTTTTGTTGCGAGAGAGTGCTGGAAGCTTGTTTGGGTTAAAATTTACTGATAACGAGAATTGTATTCCTTTGTAAACCAAATGGGGATTAATGTTCTTTCTTCTGAGTCTGTAAGCTTTTGTTGACGGGCTTTTGGGCAGATCGGCGTGAGGGGGTTGAGAGAGAGGACACAATGCTGTAAGCTGGGCGAGGAACGGACCCCAAGCGGGGGTCCGAGGCCAGGAGGTACTCCGAGGGGAGGGGGAAGAAGCTAGATGTGCTTGGTTGACCACTCGGAGGGTCCTGAGCTGCGAGTCAAGGAGTTTGGAGGGGATCGAATGGTGGCCAGAAGACTTCAGTAATTGAGCTCCAACGGTTGTGCACGAAGTGGTTTGGACTTTGATAAGTTTGGCGCCTTTTCTTTATTTTTTCTCTTCATATATACTGTATCGTTATTAATCACTTAGTTATAGTAACCTTTATAAATTGTACTCATTTAATCGCTTATGGTGTACTGTCTGTTTTTGGGCGAGGCGGGGACATCACACAGCACCCACACCAGCTGATTACCCAGTTTGGCGGGGTCGAAGGCTGCTCCCCCTAGACGAGAACGAGCTGAGCGAGCCTGAGGTGACCCAGGGGGTTACACCATTAAACAAGATTTTGCTTAATTAATTTCTATTCGACTTCTCTCCCTACCACTCTGCAATCGCTGTTGAAGTCAGTAGACTTATGGATCCTACACTAGGTCTGACCTGGAGTCAAGGGATGGAGGGTTGGTGGAAAGTGGTGGAATTTTTCCTGTGTACTGGGGACCTCTGAATTCCATGCAAGGATTTCCGAATGAACTCCAGCCCACTCTTTCCCATGAGTGTCCATTTGTACTCAGTCATTCCTTGCCACAAATTAGTGACATTGTTTCCAGAACTAATTTTGATTTACTTCCACTTGAAAATGAGTCATTCAACCTGGGAGTAAGGCTGACATCAGGCATGATATTTAAAGCTAGCACAAAGTATTATGAAAACTCAGTTCACATGGAACCTTAGTTGAATTTATAATTCCAGGGTTTTTTTTTCCATTTATGGTAACTTTGGCTGAATCAGCTGTTACGTACTCGTGACACATGACAGTGGTGCCCTTGTCATGTGACTGGGGTTGAAGCTGTACTGGACTTGAGGTGATGGTCTTGTGATGGTGGAATGACGTCATTTTCCCGCCAGTAGAGATCATGTGATGGGTTTTTTTTTACAGGTTATAAAAGGTAGACCCCACCCTGTGAGGAGGGGCAGTTCGTGGCTGGATTTGCCAAGTTGACTTCATGCCACTGCGTGTTTGAAGTGATGACGCAGTTTAGTTGAAGGATGAAGTTTTTATTTAATGCCTAAAGTTTAAAAGGTTAATGCCAACAGGTTCTTTATGATTCTGTTAGTTTGAGAATTGAAGGAGAGTGAAGATTCAAGGTTGGAAGTTAAAGATCGAGGAGAATCGCTTTCTACGGTGAAACGGGGGCGACCTTTGTTTGATCCTTATTTGGAAGGATTTCGTTGACTATCTTCGTGTTAATCCCTAGGTTTACCTAGAAAGGATTGAAGGTAGTGGAGAAGGAAAGGTCAGTGCCTTTAAGCCGTTCTGTTTCGTAAATTCTTCGTGGGAATTTCGACGTCGGGAATCGAAGCAAGCGACGTGAAAGAGAACTTAAATCGTCCTGTAAAGTCTCTCCTTTTAAATGGACTGTGAGCATATCGAACTTTTGGCAATATCACTTTAAGAACTGTTTTGGAATATCACTTTACGAACTGTTTGAACAGCCGCTCAGCAGCTGTTTCCGGTTACGGTAGTGTTTGTTTACTTTTGGGGGGTTTGTTTTCTGTGTTTAATAAACGTGTTGTTTTATTATAAGAAACCCTTGCCGAACTCATATATTTATTGTTGCCTGAATACGTAACACAGCACAATTGAGCAGGAGCTCAATCCCCAATGTGTACTGATCCAAGCCAGTTCTAAGCATCCTCCCAGAAGCTGTGGATCTGAATCCTCCAATGAAACCTCAGAGAATATTTGCTTTGACATCTGGTTGCTTTGGGCCTAGGGGGTAAATAACTACTGGGACCTTGAATACCTGCATCCTGTGACGGGAAAGCCTACTGGCATTAGTATTAGTTCAGGTGGCAAGCAAATCAATTTAAAATGTCATTATACTGTACAGTTGGCATAAACAATGCAAGACTTTACATTCATTAACTACATTATTTATTTCATACAGAACACTGATGTATTTTGGGACCTTCTGCAGTATACAGGTTTTCCCACAATTCAGAGGTACAGCGTTCCTATGAAACTGTTTGTAATCCGAAATGTCGTAAAGCAAAGAAGCAATTATCATTAATTTATATGGGAAAATTTTTTGTGCATTCCCAGACCCAGAAATATAACCTACCAAATCAAAGCAAATAACACATAAAACCTAAAATAACACTAACATATAGTAAAAGCAGGAATTATATAATAAATTTACACCCTATATAAAGTAGAAATATTGTAGGCACGGTGTAGTTTCTCTTATCAAACTTGGGAAGGCAGCGAACCAAAATCGATTTGGTGAAAAAAATCAGCACGTACACGCATATGTATGCACGTGCGTACGTGTTGTTACATATCCCGTAACTGGATAACTTACCAGCAAAGATAGAGAGGTCCGTTGAAGTCTGATGGCACTATTTTCAAACGTTTTTATTTATAAAGGGGCACAAAAGTAAGGTTAATACAAACATTCAGATAATGCACGTCGTCAATACTCAATCTAAAACGCGGGTATAGTAATGTTCATCATTAAGAAATAATCTCGACTGTTGTCTAGGGGATAATACATTGTCCGTTGGAAATATAAAAGTCACTCAGAAGTCTGCAGGCTTCAGCCTTTTGGGGAATCGCTGGGTTTCATGTGTTTTAGAGAGATTGGTGAGGAAAGGAAAAAACTTGCCCGTGTCTTTATGAAGCAACTCCGTTGAATCAGGGGAGCATTGGTTCCCCGTTGTTAGTTCGAAGTCCTTTTCGGTATTATCAGCCACCCGCTCCCCAGGCAAATGAGTTACGGAGCGCACGTGGCTTTGAATGACTTCCCGCTAGCACGGGAGCGTTGAGCGATGGTGTCCTTCTGGTGCGTCGCTGGGGTACCGCCTCCTGCAGTCCCCTTTTATCTTGACTTGCAGAGTTGTAGATGTCCATCAAAGTAGGGTGATGCAATCCCCACCCCCACATTGCCCGAGGGTGTCCATATTCATGGTAGCTGTCAAGTAGCAGGGACATGCACTTCACACAGGTGTCTCTAAGAACAATGGCCAAAACCTTTCCATTGTCTCTCATTTCCTGGGTCCGAGGCCCGAATTAATAGTGATCTTGCGATTCTCCGGAAGGAGGGGGCTGCTCCCGCCCTTCGGCCCCTCAGAGCTGTGGTACATTCATAACAGTGTATGCGCAAACAACTGCCCGCACAAGGCTTCACAGTCATTGTAGTCTTTCTCGGGGTAAACACACGTATAAAGCAGGCGTCTTTTTTTCATAAAAGCAAAAATCCTCTTTGGTTAGCAAAAACAGGTACTAATGTAAGTTTTTCATAACAGCGAGTTGTCGTAAATCAAACGTACAAAAAGCAGGGGCCATCTGTAACTGAAGATACATGAATCTAATGTGTTTTTTGTTTGAAAGTCAGAAGTTAGTTCCATGGTGAAATGCTTCCAACATACTTCACTGTTTGATCGCAAATCTGGAATTAATTTTGATATTACAGTAGCAATACACCCTATGCTCATTACATGCGGGGGATATGTTCCTCACAGTCAACGCATGGTATGAAAACGCATAATGTGAATAATGATTTAAATGGAGGTTCTGGAGGGCTTTCTAAATAAGTTTTATCTGTAATTTATTCATATTTTCATACCAATACGACACAAAATCAGTACCACAAGGCAACATTTGTATTATATTTAATCAATTTAAGGTAATAGTCAATGTAATAAATTATGGAGAGTCTTTTCATCCTTTCTTATATAAGTTCGTTTCGGCATACGCTTCCAAAAAAGCCCGGTCTCGTCTGCATTAAACACCTGCTTTGGTGTGATGCCTAATTCAGCTGTCATAGCCCGTAACTGCTCAGGGTAGCGTTCAGCAGCTTCGTGGTCAGCACTAGCTTGCTCACCACGCGCAGCTCAGTTGTGAAGCCTGTGACGATAAACAAACTTAGAAAGCCATCCGCTACTTGCATTAAAGCTAACAATATCACTTGACACTTCCTCACTAGCCTCTGAACACAGGTGGCCATAAATTTCCAAAGCTTTCAGCTGAAGATGATCAGAACTGGGTGTTTTTTTTCTTTGTTTCATGCTCAATATAAAAACTCAACATTTTCTCCATTTTTGTCATAAATGGGTTACACACTTTGGTAACAATCTTTGAAGACACTTGTGATGAATCAATCACTTCACTTTTCATTTTCTCAGCATTTTTCTTTATGTTTCTGATCGTGGACTCACCCAGGCCAAAGTAGCGTCCCAGAGCTGTGTTATCTTCACCTGACTCGGCCCTGTTTATAATTTCCAAATTTTTTCAAGTGTTAAAGCAGTTCTCTGCTGCTTGGCTGATGGCCCAGGACTTGAGATTGGACACATAGTTAAATATTTCAAGCACAAAATCAGTGTACCGTAGGCAATAACAACAAAAGTTTAAGAGTGCAAGATAGCACATCCACACGCTGCCAAAACCAATGCGAGACTGGTGGGAGTGAGACTGTGAGGTATGCACATAATACTTGTATTGGCGGGAAAGCTGTGCTTCTCATCCCAACAGCCTCGCATGACTCTGAGTTTTGGACACATGTAAGAAGTTGGTAGAAATAGGTTGGATAACTGTGAATCCGCATTGGGTTATATAGGGTGTACAAATTTTGAAAAATGGTTCCTTATAAAGAGAATATGGTTAATGAATTTTTAGCTTTGAATGTTATCATGTAAAATGCAACACCGCAATACAAAAAAAGGATGTTAATATTAAATAAGCTGCTAAGTAAAACAGAGTATAATATAAGGGGATCCTTCAGCCCGCCGTTTTAACAGATGTGTGAGCCCATTGCTAGAACCTAGGGAGATAACTATCATGGGAATGTACAATGAATTCCATCCAGTATTGCTACCATCAGCTATTTATAGAGGCCAGTGCTACTGTATTTTGATGATCAAATAAGATTTATTTTTGTTCTAGGCACAAAAACAGCTCTTCCCCAAGCCCTCTCCGCCCTTTAACCCAACCTACCACCCCCCGCCACCACTACATACGCATTCCTGAGCATCGCATTGTGTAGGTACAGTGAAACTATGTATGCAAGTTACTTGTACATTGTTTTTAAAAGAATTGCTTTTATATTTATTGTGTTTTCTTTCTTTTATTGGGTTCATTATGCTTATTGTTTTTTATGCTGCATCAATCAGAGTTACAATCATTTTTATCCCTTTGCACTCCTGCACTGAAGAATGACAATAAACATACGATCTTGAATCTTGAAATAATATCACTTCCTTACTTTGTCAAATTGTCTAAAGTTCAGTAAAATTTACTTGTAGTAACAGTCAAATGTTCACATACAAATCTAATGGTCTCTAGTCCATTAGTGATAATTGTTTACTTTTCGTTAGTATCAGCTCCATTTACTATTACAGAAACTCTACATTCCCCCATCAACGTTGAAGGATATCTTGTACACCACTGCCAGTTCTAAGTTGCAATGGCTATTGCATCTCATCAGAGAAGATCAACAATTCTAATCATGCATTACAATAATCCTTTGATTTCGCTTTCCCTTCATGCATAATTAAAAATCCAGGTTCGTTGTTTGGAAATGGGCCAATCTATTTGATACACAATTCACAAACACAATGTGCTGTATTTTAAATATCTGTTATATTTTAATTTGGTGACAAAAAGCTTTAGAACAAGTTTAATCAGCTATGATGAATAAAACATAAGCTAAACAAAGCAGACACAGGATCCAGGCAAAAACGGTCACTGAAGAGGATCATACTACAAAATACATGTACCTGAGCATTTCTATGACCTGTCCTTTTTGACTATCTTGAATCTTCCAAACTATGGCCTCATCTGTAACGTTCTCCATCATTCATTTAAGGTAAAAACTTGGACTAAAATGTTTGTATCTTTTGAAGCTGTGTTTCCACATTCAGATTTGCCTGCTTTCTGTTTTATAATTATGGAGCCACAGTCCACTTGTCTATCCAAAGCTTTGAAGTTCATACATAGCTAAATAATAGTTACTTGCAATTGTTCCTGCTAATAGACCCTGCTTTTTTCACACTTCAAATCAAAGTGTAAAATTACATGAAATCCTTCTCATACTTATGGTCTCTTGAGAATTTCTGAATAAAGCCTTCAGAACTTTCCCACCAGCTCCATTTTATCATCACTTAACACCTATGTTCAGATTTTAGCCTTACTCCGCATCTCTTACAATTCTGTTCCATTTAGTTTACTGACAGTGGGAAAAAATACACTTCATACATGCTATCATCTCTTGGGAAATGACCACCCAGGTTCAGATGCTGTTTAAAAAACCTCCTCACTTGTTCCAACTAAAAAAAATTAGAAGCTAACTTGAATACAAATAGTTGCCTTTAATTTTAGTACTATTTCATGATCTAAATTCTTATTTGCACCACAATTCAAAAATGCTTGTTATTTAATCTTTCTACAACAATATTAACCAATGTTATTGATCATATTACATATTCAACTTACAACAAATCCCTCAATATCCATGTCACCAGAAATATCCATTTATCCGCAGTTGAAAAGCATATTAGATCAGGTGGCTGTGTAGCTGACCTGGCTCTTTCAATATGTCTTGAGCCCAGCTTTCCACAGCAGGCTGTCAGCCAGCTGATGGAGAGAGATACAGGGCAGCCCAGCCCTCCTGTTATCAGAACTGGCCAGCTGCACTCATGGAACCTCAGTGACTGCCCGCAGTGCCTCACCAGTAAGCTCACCCTCCATCAAATCCATTGCTGTGGTCGAAAGCTTATGAATGATTTTGATATTCTCAACACTTGTGATCACCAGGGACTTGTTAAAAATAGAAAGTGATTTTGAAGTGATGTACGTTATAAGACAAGCACACACATTTTCACATAAGTAGTGAGTTAATAAAAAGCTTTACCTACCTTTCGCCCAGAGAAAGATTTCTCCAAACCATATTTAGAAGGTTGCTGCCCTTGTGCAGCCCAAGGGTCCCAGGCCTACTGCTCTGCCAGGCCCAAGGCAGCACTTCACACCATGCCTGGGAATGGCCCAGACATGGATTTACCTGCCAGAAAATTCAGGTGGCACTCCACAGAAGATCTACCTCAGCTTAACACTGCACTCGTGATCACACGAGAGCAAGCACAAAGACCATTTACAGGGAAATAGCCAGAGATATTTGTGAGATGAACAACACACACAAGGAACACGAAATGAAACTGACTCAACCAGGTTGACAATCTCTCTTTGTTGGTCGTCCAGGGCAATAGAGAGGTTGAAAAGACCCATGGTGTAATGACTGATATGCTCCCTGCAATTCTGGATGTGTCATATGGTAAGGATCACACTCATTGTACCTACAAATGGATGGAAACCACCTTGCATTTTTCCTCTCTCACCTAATTTCCTTGCCCACCCTCTGGTGCTTCTCCCCCCTTTTCTTTCTTCCATGGCCTTCTGTCTCTTTCACCAACAACTTCCCAGCTCTTTACTTCATCCCTCCCCTTCATGTTTCCCCTATCACCTTGTGTTTCGCTCTCCCCTCCCCCTATGTTTTTAATCTACTCCTCAGCCTTTTTACTCCAGTCCTGCCGAAGGGTTTCAGCCCGAAACGTCGACTGTACTCTTTTCCGTAGATGCTGCTTAGCCTGCTGAGTTCCTCCAGCATTTTGTGTGTGTTGCATTTCGAGGAGTGGCTCTTTAACCAGTAGAAGGCAGAGGAGTTTGACCCTGGAAATCAGTAAGATGGCCAATATCTGTTTATTGCAGTTGAATTCGTCACATCATAATTATGGCATCTCTGAGGTACCTCAGCATATCCTTCTCTTTCCAAATGTGGGCAATGAGGTCATGGATTTTGGCCTAAGCTCCTCACTGTCAAGCAGGAATACTACCTCATCCTTAGGCTTTATTTTAAATTGCCTTTGTCAGACCGTTGTGGCAGCTGTATTGCACTAGATAAATTGCTGTGGGATGGAGACAAGAGTGCTTATGTCAAGTAAAGATGGATGAGCAGATTTCTAAGTATTCCTTCCAGCAGGTGCTGATTGCCTTTCTTGCACCTTTGTTCATGCCCTTCAGTGGGCGGGGCCTTGGTTGCTTAGGCTAAAGGCAGCCTTGACCTTGCTGAACATGCTGTAGTTACTAGCAAATCACTGATCCTTCTCAGCTGTTTCCACATACCTTCTGTTCTTCAGTTAACAAATTGTTGGTTCTTAGACTTGAGATTCTTTTTCCTCGGGCAAGAGGTACATTCAAATCCAAGGATGCCTTATGTTTGTGCTTAGTTGCTGGATCTCTTGGTATTTTTATCAATCCAAAGCTGGTTATTTCTGGTAAAGAATTAAACAGCCTCTTCCCTGATGCTAATTATGATGAATTTCAGGGCAGCACAGGTACGAAGGCATTCTGTGGCTCCATTTGACTGTCTAAGAAGAACTTTCTTGGTCGAGTCCTTTGGAGCTTAGGCAGCTAATTTCTTCTGACAACGCTCTGCTCTCGTAACACTGAGGTTGTAGGGCCAAATTGAAGGTGATTACAGAGTGGATTGGATGATGATTAGTTCAATTGACATGAGTACCTGTAATGGCACAGTTGCTATGCAGGTCTGTCTTGCTTACATGATGACATAATCTGGTAGGTACCAGTGCACATATGACAGCACTGGACAGAATGAATCTATTTTCCTTGGTAGAGAGGTGAATAATAAGAGGACATTACTGTGGTGAACTATGTGCCTGTCTGGACACGCCCCCTGCTGACTGCTCCTGTGGCTCCTCCCACAGGCCCCTGCATAAAGGCGATCTGAGGCCTGACGCTCGGCCTCAGTCTCCAGGACATAGTATGATGGACACTCACTCCTGGTTCCTTCTTCCAGTCAATAAAAGCCGATATCTCACCTTACGTCTCAGTGTGAGTTATTGATGGTGCATCAATTACTTTAGCTAAATGAAAGAAAGGGGCAATTTTTTTTTTCGTGTGGAAATTGGTGACCATTTGGAATACTGGTAGGGCTTCTGAAGCAGAAAACCTCAGCACATTTAAAATGTACCCAGATTTAGCTGTAAACCTGCAGGACTATGGACTATGCTTGGTAATGAGTCAAAATTGCAATTGTTTTTGCCACTGGGAACACAACAGGAACTTATGGAACTATGAATTTCTATGATTCTACGATTCAGTGAGATCTGGTACATTGTGTTCAAAATTGTAGTTTCAAATATAAGTCAATATTAAGGAACATCAGTTGGACAGAAAAACTTAGGTGGAAAAACTTCAATAAGCTGTTTGTTGTTCAGAAAGTTAACAAGGAGCAATTCTCAGCTGCAGTCTGATTTGTCTTTCCTTCTGCCTTTCCCCAGTAAACGATTTATGGATTGAGTTGAAATTACAAAGCTGACTGTTCACTCTTGGATTTAATTTGTTTGTTTGAATATTAATTGATATTTCTTCATATTCTGTACAATAAGTTCCAGTCGATCCTGTATTCAGATCAGGTAGTATTGAAAGCAACATGACACGTAAGCCAAGAGCAAGACTCAGATAGGAGGGTTGGGAAGAAGAGATCGGCTGTGAGGAGGGTGAGGAGCAGACTTGGCAAACAGTGCTAAGTTGCTGGGGGTTGATTAGAGTGAAAATATTTGATGCTCCAAACAACGTGTAGAATTGAGCGAAAGAAAATAGGGTAAATCGTCTCAGAGAAAAGATGGGGTCAAAATTGGAAAATGCTTTCAGCTCTGTAGGGTCAAAAAGAACAGCATCATATGGTTTGGTCAATATTCACCTTGCTAATATTTTGGGAAGGGATGTCCTACCAAGCGTTTAACAAGAAGCTTAAATCTCAAGCACATTTAGGTGTGAGTTACTATTGTTGTGGGGAGCAGGGCGGCATGTTTCTACGTGTGTGGTCATAGGGCAATGTTTGTGGTATTGTAATTCATATTCCTGCTCCTTCATTTCCTATCACTTCATGCTTGTCCGGCCCTATTCCATTAGCAGAGGACTTTTCTGATTCTGATCCAACTGCTGATTTTATCATGGCTTTATGTCTTTTACACCAATACTCAAATCCATAACCAGATGTAGGAGATTTCTGAATAAATTTGATGTCAGGATTTTTGTATTGTACCCCGCTGGTACACCTCAGGCTCGCTCAGCTCGTTCTCGTCTAGGGGGAGCAGCCTTCGGCCCCGCCAAACTGGGTAATCAGCTTGTGTGGATGCTGTGTGTTGTCCCCACCTCACCAAAAAAACAGACAGGACACCATATGCAATTAAATGATTACAATTTATAAAGATTACTATAACTAAGTGATTAATAATGATACAGTATATATGAAGGAAAAGAAAATAAAGAAAAGGCGCCAAACTTATCAAAGTCCAAACCACTTCATGCACAACCGTTGGAGCTCAATTACTGAAGTCTTCTGGCCACCATTCAATCCTCTCCGAACTCCTCAACTCGCAGCTCAGGACCACCCGAAGTGGTCAACCAAGCATATCTATCCTCGTCTCCTCTCCCCAGGGTACCTCCTGGCCTCGGACCCCAGCTTGGGGTCCGTTCCTCACCCAGTTTACAGCATCGCTTCCTCTCCCTCTCACCCCCTCACACCGATCTCCCCAAAAGTCCGCCAACAATAGCTTACAGACTCAGAAGAAAGAACAACATTAATCCCAATTGGTTTACAAAGGAATACAATTCTCGTTATCAGTAAATTTTAATCCAAACAAGCTTCTAGCACTCTCTCGCAACAAAGAAGCATTCCTAATTTTAACAAAACAAAGAAGCCATTTTGATTAACATACGCGGCAACAAAGAAAAAGAAGAAACCCCCTTTACAGTATCTTTGCCTTTATCCTTTGCTTCAAATGTTTCTGCATCTTGCTGCAGACTAGGGGAGAACTTTCACTATGTATAGGTTGATTTATATCTTCTGAATGGTCTTGGGGTGCATGAAATAGGAATAGGTTACATTTGTCCCCTGGCAAAAAATACCCAAAAAATCCACGATTCTGAGAGATATAAATTATTTCATCATCATACGGTATATATCACAAACTCAACTGAATGCTTCACATACTGAAGACCAGCAAAAGTTTTTGTGACCATTGCGGTTAAGTATAAGGGCAGCACAGGGATGCAACAAGTAGTACGTTGCTGCACAACTCTGGTGCCATCGGTTCAATCCTGGCCTCAGATACTATTTCAGTGGAGTTTTTGCATTTTCCCTTTTACCTCAAGTGCTGCCCTTTCCTACATCTCAAAGTTGCATCAGTTGGTAGAATAATTGGCCACAGTAATTTGTACCCAGCATAAGTGGGTGGCAGAATAATTCAGAATTGATGTGCATAACAGAAGGAGAATAGGTGGCAGAGGAAAACCATGGTGAAGCAGATTGATGGATCTCTCAGAGAGCTGGCAGAGCATGAAGGAACTTGAATGTTCCCCTATGTTGCATGGAAGTATGAGACAATAGGGAAAAAAAAATAGAATCAACTTGGGGATGCTTTCTTGCACAGAGCACACTTCTTATCTGAGATTGTAGATTTATGGTAGGTTGGTATATTGGCCTGGCTTCAGCGGTTCAGTACCCAAGCACAACGGTTGCCAGCTGCAACTCCAGAGATGGCCGGACAGTTGTAAAAGGAAGCAAGTCAAGAGCCTTCTTGGGGAAGTGGGCATTTGGGAGGAGGCTAGTGGCAATGAACTTTTACTTGTTAACTGTATGTGGAATTGGGAGGATGTCTCTTTTACCTCCTGGTTCCATCATAAGACGACATTGTTCATTTTTAAGGGTTGTTGGTTTTTCTGCTGAGCGCCTGAGTAAACCATCCTGAATGAAGAGGGCTGATGTAGTAGTAACTCCTTCTGATGTTTGTGTAGGGGAACACTTTGCATCCAGTGACCACAATGCCATTAGTATCAAATTGAATAGCAAAAAGATAGGTTGGTCTGCAGGTTGGAATTCTAAATTGGAGAAAGGCCAATTTTGATGGTATCAGAAATGATCAGGCAAATGTGGAGGCTCCAGTGGATTTAAACTAGATACAAAGGGGGAGGGGAACCAGAGTGTAGGAACAGATGTATGGGAGAAGGAAGAAAAAGAAGACAGTAAAGTTTTCTGTACTGTTAGAGATAAACAGAGAGTAAGAGGTGGAGAATTTTTTAAATGCATTTATTTTAATGCTAGGAGCATTGTAAGAAAGGTGGATGAGCTTAGGGCATGGATTGATACCTGGAAATATGATGTTGTAGCTATTAGTGAAACATGGTTGCAGGAGGGGTGTGATTGGCAATTAAATATTCCTGGATTTTGTTGCTTCAGGCGTGAATAGAATCAGAGAGACAAGAGGGGGAGGTGTTACATTGCTTGTCAGAGAAAATAATACAGTGGTGCTCTGGCAGGATAGATTAGAGGGCTCATCAAGGGAGGCTATTTGGGTGGAATTGAGGAATGGGAAAGGTGTAGTAACACTTATAGGGGTGTATTATAATGGGGAGCGAGAATTGGAGGAGCAAATTTGCAAGGAGATAGCAGATATTTGTAGTAAAAACAAGGTTGTGATTGTGGGAGATTATAATTTTACACACATAGACTGGGAAGCCCATTCTGTAAAAGGGCTGGATAGATTGGAGATTGTAAAATGTGTGCAGGATAGTTTTTTGCAGCAAAACATAGAGGTACCGACTAGAGAAGGGGCAGTGTTGGATTTCCTGTTAGGGAATGAGATAGGTCAGGTGACAGAGGTATGTGTTGGGGAGCACATCGGGTCCAGTGATCACAATGCCATCAGTTTCAATATAATTATGGAGAAGGATAGGACTGGACCCAGGGTTGAGATTTTTGATTGGAGAAAGGCTAACTTTGAGGAGATGCGAAAGGATTTGGAAGGAGTGGATTGGGACAATTTGTTTTATGGGAAGGATGTAATAGAGAAATGGCGGTCATTTAGAGGTGAAATTTTGAGGGTACAGAATCTTTATGTTCCTGTTAGGTTGAAAGGAAAGGTTAAAAGTTTGAGAAATCCATGGTTTTAAAGGGATATTGGAAACTTGGTTAGGAAAAAGAGAGATATCTACAATAGGTGTAGGCAGCATGGAGAAAATGAGGAGCTCGAGGAATATAAAGAATGTAAGAAGAATCTTAAGAAAGAAATTGGAAAAGCTAAAAGAAGATAGGAGGTTGTTTTGGCAAGCAAGGTGAAAATAAATCCAAAGGGTTTCTACGGTTATATTGATAGCAAAAGGATAGTGAGGGATAAAATTGGTCCCTTAGAGAATCAGAGTGGACAGCTGTGTGTGGAGCCAAAAGAGATGGGGGAGATTTTGAACAATTTCTTTTCTTTGGTATTCACTAAGGAGAAGGATATTGAATTGTGTAAGGTAAGGGAAACAAGTAGGGAAGTTATGGAAACTATGACAATTAAAGAGGAGGAAGTACTGGCGCTTTTACGGAATATAAAAGCCGATAGATCTCCAGGTCCTGACAGGATATTCCATAGGACCTTGAGGGAGGTTAGTGTGGCAATAGCAGGGTCTCTGACAGAAATATTTCAAATGTTATTAGAAACGGGAATGATGCAGGAGGATTGGCGTATTGCTCATGTGGTTCCATTGTTTAAAAAGGGATCTAAGAGTAAACCTAGCATTTATAGGCCTGTCAGTTTGATGTCAGTGGTGGGTAAATTCATGGAAAGTATACTTAGACATGGTATATATAACTGTCTGGGTAGACAGGGTCTGATTAAGAACAGGCAAAATGGATTTGTGCGTGGAAGGTCATGTTTGACAAATCTTATTGAATTTTTTGAAGAGATTATGAGGAAAGTTGACGAGGGTAAAGCAGTGGATGTTATCTATATGGGCTTCAATAAGGCCTTTGACAAGGTTCCGCATGGAAGGTTCGTTAGGAAGGTTCAATCATTAGGTATTAGTATTGAAGTAGTAAAATGGATTCAACAGTGGCTGGATGGGAGTTGCCAGAGAGTAGTGGTGGATAACTGTTTGTCAGGTTGGAGGCCAGTGACTAGTGGTGTGCCTCAGGGATCCGTATTGGGTCCAATGTTGTTTGTCATATACATTAATGATCTGGATGATGGGGTGGTAAATTGGATTAGTAAGTATGTAGATGATACTAAGGTAGGTGGCATTGTGGATAATGAAGTAGGTTTTCAAAGCTTGCAGAGAGATTTATGCCAGTTAGAAGAGTGGGCTGAACGATGGCAGATGGAGTTTAATGCTGATAAGTGTGAGGTGCTATATTTTGGTAGGAGTAATCCAAATAGGGCATACATGGTAAATGGTAGGGCATTGAGGAATGCAGTAGGACAGAGTGATCTAGAAATAATGGTGCATAGTTTCCTGAAGGTGGAATCTCATGTGGGTGGTGAAGAAAGCTTTTGGTATGTTGGCCTTTATAAATCAGAGCATTGAGTATAGGAGTTGGGATGTAATGTTAAAATTGTACAAGGCATTAGTAAGGCCAAATTTGGAGTATTGTGTACAGTTCTGGTCACTGAATTATAGGAAAGATGTCAACAAAATAGAGAGAGTACAGAGAAGATTTACTAGAATGTTACCTGGGTATCAGCACCTAAGTTACAAGGAAAGGTTGAACAAATTAGGTCTTTATTCTTTGGAGCGTAGAAGGTTGAGGGGGGACTTGATAGAGGTATTTAAAATTATGAAGGGCATAGATAGAGTTGACATAGATATGCTTTTTCCATTGAGAGTAGAGGAGATTCAAACAAAAGGACAAGAGTTGAGAGTTAGGGGGCAAAAGTTTAAGGGTAACATGAGGGGGAATTTCTTTACTGAGAGTGTGGAAGCTGTATGGAATGAGCTTCCAGTAGAAGTGGTAGAGGCAGGTTCGGTATTGTCATTTAAAGTAAAATTGGATAGGTATATGGACAGGAAAGGAGTGGAGGATTATGGGCTGAGTGTAGGTCAGTGGGACTGGGTGAGAGTAAACGTTTGGCACAGTCTAGAAGGGCCGAATGGCCTGTTTCCGTGGTGTAATGGTTATATGGTTATTTATGGATTGCGACAGGCTTTTTTCTGGCAAAGGTATACTTGGAAAGTGAGAGGCCTTTGGAAACAAAATTTTGAGAATACAATGGTTGTATCTGCCTGTCAGAATAAAAGATAAGATAACAAGTGTAGGGAACCTTGGTTTTCAAGAGGCCCGGGTTGAGAGAAAATAGGAAGTGCATAGCAGATACAGTATAGGCAATAGTAACAAATGGGTGCTTGTGGAGTACAAGAAATTCAAGACAATACTTATGAAAGAGAACTGGAGGGCTAAAAGAAGGCTGGAAATTGCTCAACAGACAAGGTGAAGGAGAATCCTAAGGAATTCTACTTATATGTTAAAAAGCAAAAGGATTGCAAGGACAAAACTGATCCTTTAGAAGACCAGAATGGTAATCCATGTGTGGAACCAAATCAGATGGGGAAGACCTTAAACGAATTCTTTGCAGCTGTATTTACTCAGGAGGTGGACACAGTCTATTGAAGTGAGGCAAACCAGCATCAACCTCATGGACCCTGTACAGATTACAGAGGAGGAGGTGTTTGTTGTCCTGAGGCAAATCAGGGTGCATAAATCCCCAGGGCTTAAGAAGATGTTCCCTCGGACCCTACAGGAGGCAAATACAGAAATTGCCAGGGCGCTGGCAGAGATATTTAAAACATCTTTTGCGATAGAAGAGGTATCAGAGAACTGAAGGATAGCCAATGTTGTTCCATTGTTTTAAAAATGCTCCAAACATGAACCAGGAAATCATAGGCCAGTGTGTCTGACATCAGTTGTGGGAAACTTATTGGAAGGTATGCTAAGGGATGAGATATATAACTATTTAGATAGACGTGGACTGATTAAGGGTAGTCTTTTGTTGCTTTGCTGGGTCCTTTGTAGTTTGTCAGTGATCTGGATGATAATGTGATTAACTGGATCAGCAAATTTGCAGATGACAAGATTGGATGTGTAGTGAAATGCAACTAAGGCGATCACAGAGGGATCTTCATCAGTTGGAAAAAATGGGCTGAAGAGTGGCAGATGAAACTAAATGCAGACAAGTGCTGATCAGTTGCAGAGCACTGCCGAGAGTGGTGCAGATAGCAAGAGGATGTGAACTTTCCTCTTTTCAGGACATTTATAGCAGCAGGTGTGTAAAAAGGGCCGGAATGATAATCAGGAACTCCAGCTGGTCCAACCACAAACTGTTTCAGCTGCTTCCGCTGGCAAATGGTATTAAGACCAGGACCTGCAGGCTCTGGGATATCTTCGTTCACCAGGCCGTCAGATTTATCAATACACATTGATCTGATTACAGATCTGACTGTACATTCATATACACAAAACAGTTATGTATACAAGCTCCCTTTTCTAGATCTTTCTGTTTCTATCTCTGGGGACAGCCTATCCACCGATGTCTACTACAAACCTACAGACTCCCACAGCTACCTAGACTATTCCTCCTCCCAGCCTGTCTCCTGCAAAAATGCTATCCCTTTCTCTCAATTCCTCTGCCTCCGCCGCATCTGCTCTCAGGATGAGGCCTTTCATTCCAGGACAAAGGAGATGTCTTCCTTTTTTAAAGAAAGGGGCTTCCCTTCGTCCACTATCAACTCTGCCCTCCATCGCGTCTCCCGTATTTCACACACCTCTGCCCTCACCCCATCTCCCCACCAGCCCACCAGGGATAGAGTCCCCATGGTTCTCACCTATCACCCTACCAGCCTACAGATCCAACGTATAATCCTCTGCAACTTCTGCCACCTCCTACGTGATCCCACCACCAGCCACATCTTCCCCTCCCCCCCACTCGGCTTTCCACAGGGATCGCTTGCTACGCTACTCCCTTGTCCATTCATCCCCCCCATCCCTCCCCACTGACCTCCCTCCGGGCACTTATCCCTGCAAACAGAAGAAGTGCTACACCTGCTCCCACACTTCTTCCCCCACCACCATCCCAGGCCCCAGACAGTCCTTTCAGGTGAGGCACCACTTCACCTGTGAGTCAACTGGGGTGATATACTGTATCTGGTGCTCCCGATGTGGCAATTTATACATTGGGGAGACCCGCCGCAGGCTGGGAGACCGTTTCGCCGAACACCGGCGCTCAGTCCTCCAGCAGTGGCGGGATCTCCCTGTGGCCACACACATCAATTCCACAGACCACTCCCACTCCGACATGTCTGTCCATGGCCTCCTCTACCGTCAAGATGAGGCCACACGCAGGTTGATGGAGCAACACCTCATCTCCCGCTTAGGTAGCCTCCTACCTGTCGACATGAACATTCAACTCACAGACCTCCGTTGATACCCCTGCTCCCCCTCCTTACCCCATCTCTATCTATAATTTTAGTCTGGTTCTCTTTCTCTCTCTTTTTCCCCCCTCACTATAATCTCCCCCCAGCCCTACCTTTCTTTCTCTTTTATTTCCCATAATTCTCCACCTTCCCCCTAGCCCATTTCCCTCCAGCCGATCACTTCCCAGCTCTCTACTTCATCCCTCCCCCCACTTTTTATCCCCCCTCAACCATCCCATGTTACTTCACTCCTGATGAAGGGTTTCGGCCCGAAACGTCGTCACTACCTCCTCCTATAGATGCTGTCTGGCCTGCTGAGTTCTGCCAGCATTTTGTGTTTTTATGTATACAATCCTAGTGTTTGGACAATATCTTCCCACATTTCCTATCTTTATTGCTTATACATTGCAACAGAGATGCAAGATAAAGAGTTTTAACTCGCTTAGATGCAAGAAATATAGTAAATAAACAATAAGCAATAAACTGATCACAGTGCCAAGTTTGCAGATGGCACAACTGTTATGGGGCTCATCACCAATGACAATGAGGTGGCTACAGAGAAGAGGTTGAGGAGCTCATGGCCTGGTGCTAGGCATGTCGCCTCCTCCTCAGTGTCAGGAAAACAAAGGAGATGGTTATCGGCTTCAAAAGAACACAGAACACCCTCACTCTTTATATCGGCAGCACAGAAATGGAAACAGTGAGCAGTTTCAATCCCCTGAGGGTGCACATCTCACATTATCTCTCATGGTCCTAGAACACATCTTACGCAATCAAGAAAGCTCACCATGCCTGTGCTTTCTGAGGTGGCTGAAGAGAGTTGGACTACGCACCTTCTACAGATATGCGGTAGAGAGCATCCTAACATGCTGCATCACTGTATAGGACAGAAGCTGCACTGTGGCAGGCAGGAAAGTTTTACAACAGGTAGTCAAAACTGACCAGCACATCTCCGGCACCAACCCACCCACCAACCATCAGGGTTATATTAATTTATTTATTGCAGGGAGTCATCCCTTCGAGTTGCGCCGCCTAGCAATCCCATGATTCAAATCCTCGCCTAATCACAGGACAATTTACAGTCACCAATTAACCTACAAATCTGTGCATCCTAGGACTGTAGGAGGTAACTGGAGCACCCAGGGAAACCCATGCAGTCACAGGGAGAACGTACAAACGCGAGGATTAGAACCTGGGCTGCTGGTACTGTGAAGCGTTGTGTTAACCACTACACCACCATGCCAGTGAAAGGCTAGCAATATCACCAAGAACCCCAACCTCCCTGCTCATGGACTCCCATCAGGAGTGGTTCACATCCACACCTGAACCACCGACTCAAAAACAATTACTTTCCCCAAGCTGTAAGACTGACCAACACCTCCACTCACAACCCACCATGACTTATTTCTTGCTAGAGTCAACTTATGTGCAGACACTCCTGTACCCAGCACCACTTTATGGGCATACAATCAATGTCCATATCCTATCTAATGTATTTACATTTTTGCAGTTTTTTATTATTATGTTTCTATCCTAATGCACTTTTTATATGCGGCATCAGTTCCGGAGTTACAATTATTTTGCTCTCCTTTATAGTTGTGTACTGGAAATGACATTAAACAGTCCTGATTGATTACTCTGGGTCCCAGAGCTTCAGAGTGGCAGAGTCCTGGCCTAGGCCAAGCCCAGCCTACGGATATGGGCAGTCTGCTGCAGTAACAGAAGGCTTTGACAGGCAGGGATACCCACCAATGTGCTTATCAGTTGTCAAAGCAATCGCTTTTACTGAATCTTTGTGAGCGTCAGTGTCTTCCAACAGCTGACACAGTTAGCAGCAGAAGAAGCTGGAATAAGGTAAATTGCCACTGCAGGCTTCAAGCCACAGGTCTAAACAGTGGGACTTCCATGAGGATATTTCTGCGGGTTGGTGCGGTCATGGAAATGGAAGATCTAGCCCAATCTCCATTCCCAGTGATGCATTTTTTACAATTTAACTATTATGTTAACAGAGACACTGCACTGAACAAATTGCAATTAATCTGCAATTCCGTTATCTACATAAGTGCAGTACAATGAGTTTCAACTTGTGTCCATGTGAATCATGATTCGGATATGTCATACTTGACAGTCAAGTGCTAATCACACGGACACAAACTATTATTATAAATAAGAAGAACCTCAATGGTGTATCTGTGATTTCTCACCTGTCAAAAAGTAAAGAGAGGTTAGTATATGCCCTTTGATTTCTGGTACCAGTACAGTCATTTCAGCAGCAAATGAGAGAGAGTAGGATAACATCCAAGACCTAGTGACAAGCAGCACTCCACATACCAAAAAAAAGAGGTGAAGTACTATTTAATGCAATCATATTTTAATCTTTACATAACTATCAATTGCTATTGAAGTAGTTATATTCTACAACACTGATTGTGCGCCAGTGACTGGTGCTGAGTTACGGTATTGAATGAGGCCCAATCTTTGTTAACTTCAACTAATATTAGTTACGTCTCACTTCACTAATACTTAATTCTTCTATTTATCAAATTTGGCACAGGTTTTGTTGGGAAATACCAGCAGGTCTGTAGCTAAACTTATAATTCTGCAGTTTTCATGCATAAGTGCTCGGCACAGCTTTGTGGGCCGAAGGGCCTGCATTGTGCTGTAGGTTTTCTCTGTTTCTATGTTTCTAAGTGCCAAGAAGTTTGGAACTCCTGTGATTGCTTACACAATGAAAATCCCAGAGTCCCAAACTAGTATGTGCCACAGAATTCCCAAAGATGCTCCAGTGCTGCGCGCCATCACCAGCAGAGCAGAATTTGATGGAAATTTCCCATCATTTGGGGAATCCACTCCTGTAACCTACACCAAAGCAGACCAAACAAAATGATACACCTCTGGTCATTTGAATGGAGAGAAATGGCTGCTTTGGATGAAGTACTACAGTTCGCCCTTTCGCCCTCGTCATCTGCGGATTCCGCATGCACGGATTCAATCAACCGCGAATTGGGAAAACCCGGAAGTTCTCTCTCCAGCACTTGTTGTTTGAGCATGTACAGACTATTTTTTCTTGTCATTATTCCCTAAATGATACAGTATAACAACTATTTTACATAGCATTTACATTGTATTAGGTATTATAAGTAATCTAGAAATGACTTAAAAGTACAGGCAGTCTCTGGGTTATGAACGAGTTCCGTTCCTGAGTCTGTCTTTAAGTCAGATTTGAAGTCGGAACAGGTAGATCCGGTATTATTTAGCGTCAGTCAAACATTTTTCTTAGTATATAGTACATATTTTACCTTTCTCTGCATATAAAACACTTAAGAAACATACATATTTCAATGATCAAACCACTGCATTGCTTAGTAATAATTGTAGCTTTCATCAGGGCAGGGCCTTTCACATGCTCCATTAAAATTGTTCCGATCATTGACCAGCCGCAGCCTAACGCTTTTACAATGACCGATGGCATTTCACCGCTTTCCGATCGCTTTATTACTCCCACTGTATTTTCAATCGCGATCATGATTATTTTCGTGAACAGAAACGCTGCAGATTCAGAGCTGCACCGAATCCTAAAGACCACTGTACTGAGACAGGTTAAATACAGTTCGGGGTTCCGCTTGGACCTAAAGACCACTGGAACCAATCCCCCACGGATAAAGAGGGCCGACTGTAATTACTTAAAGTTGTTTTAGTTAAATTATTTTAATGTTTAAAGTGAAATCAAACTATTTCTCACATTTTGCAAAAATAAAGTAATTACAATTTAAATTAAATATTTCATTACACAGGGGATCCTGGCGATACCCAAATTGCATTCCCAGAGAAAAGTCTATACCACAATTTCCTGTAATGCAAGGTTGCATTATCTGTGCAGGCATCAAGAAATGCAAGCCGAAAAGCATATATTTTGTGCCAAATTTTTCACGTGAATGTTGTAAAAGCAAATTGTATTTGGTATTATCAATTTGTGAGTATTGACATCTGAGTGTTTTGATTGTGAGCAACACTCAGCTTTGACAGCTTTGCTGATGTTATGGGTTAATGAAAAGTGCTTTTCCCTTGCCGTGTAGGGAAAGTTTCATTAGGTATGGACAGGTGCATACGGACAGCATTGAGTGCCAGCAGCTTTCTACCATCGGCAATTTTATTCCTATTATCTTCCTCCTGAGCTGTTCCCTTAGTAAAGGGCTCTTTTTGCCCCTTTCTTCCTTTTGTGTCACTTCCTTTGAAGAAACCTAATTGCAATCCATTACTGATGAGAAGCATCAGTGATGTTTCACTTTTATCAGAACATGTGCATAAGTTTATTCTTCTGTCAGAAATTTCTCTTTTAATCAACTGATGCCCATAATTAAGTAAAATTCCCAGATAGTTTGCACTGAAGTCAGTTATTATGTTTTGTAATTACGTTGCAGCTGAATTTAACGTAGTTGCATCCAATGGTTTCTGCTGTTTTTCTCATTATTTTAAATTAGCATATTTCTTTTCTTCTATGTTCATTGGTGGTTTGTGCAATAAGTAATGTTAAGACTTTCATAGCCATATTTTTCTAAAATTATTTCAAATCTAATTCCCTTATAAACAATTATTTCTTCAGCTGATGAAATACACCAAGGTTAGTGGCATCAGCCAGTGACATTCAGAATATTTTAGTTTCCTTTCCCACTTGAAACAGTTTTTAATGCGGAAGTCTCAGAACCTATAAAAGAACTATCAGCATTCGTGGAATGGTTTGGGTAACTACTAGGATTCTGCTGTAGCCTCATTTCCAGCTCCTACGAATGAAGAATATGCAGGGCAGTACAATCTCCTGAGGCACGTACTGTATATACAGCCCCAGACCTGCACAGTACCGTATTTGTCAATGTGAAGTGGAGAAGCTGGTGGGAGAAAAAGATGTTGTGAAGGGCGAGGGTGAAGTGCTGAGGGGGGGGGGGGGGTGCGGGATAGATGGCAGAGAGGGAGAGCCAAGCGTGGAGGGTGCCGTGGGTGCAAACACACCAAGCCCTGAGACTGAGTGTACACTGGTCACTTGATTACAAACCACCGGTTTATTGATCTTTACAGAATGTCTCTCTGATACTTCCTGCTCCCTCTCCTGTCCAGCACCCTTTACCCAACCACGATTCCCCTCCCCACTCTCAGTCCACAATAGAGACTCATATCAGAATCAGATGCAGCATCACTCGCCCATGTCATGAATTGTGGCTTGTGTAGCAGCTGTTCAGTGCAATACATAAAAATAATACATTGCTGTTCAAAAGTCTTCGGCACTCTAGCTACATAGATGTGCCTTAGACTTTTGCACAGTATTGTACCTGACCCCATTCTCATTAACAGGTAATTCAGGACCCTCTTTGCTCTATCAATCTTGGTTGATTGTTGACCATTGTGTCTGGAATATATCCGTCTCAGGTTTGATGTGCTGCACCCCAAGTGTATAGTACACACTAGAGAGGTGTACCCATTCTCCACATCAAGGAGATTGCAACAATTTTCACATGAGGCTTGTTACGTACCCCGTAACTGGGTAACTTACCAGCAAAGATAGAGAGGTCCATTGAAGTCTGATGGTCCTATTTTAACAGTATTTATTGGTAAAAATACACAAAAATAACATCAGTGCAAACATACAGATACTATACGTTGTCAATTCTAGATCAAAAGGTGCGGGTATAATAATAATCAATAAGAAATATCGTTGTCTAGGGGATAATGTATTGTCCGATGGAAATATAAAAGTCACTTTAGTTCATTCAGGCTGCAGCCTTTGGTTGGAGTCAAGAGAGAGATTTTGGAACTTGCCAGTTTCCTTTTTTATGATGTCGATCCTTCGAAATGTCGTTGGTGTCCTTTTCCTTTTTGCTAAGCCGTTCTTCCGTGGTCAGTCCCACCAAACCCAGGCAACGGGAAAGGACGCACGCGGGCCCCACAGGCTGTCGCTATTAAACGCTGTCACGGGATTTCTAGCGTTTCTCCTGGTGCGTCTAAAGGGGTTGTTCCCCAGACACTCTTTTATCCTTACTCACGGGGTCTCAGATGTCAATCAGGTTGGGATGATGCAATCCCTCAACCAGCCCCCTCTGATCATTCCCTGAGGGCTTCAATGAATAGTACAGTACTCAATACACAATTCCGTCTCCAAGGGACAATGGCCGTTATCCGTGGCTTTGTATCGCGGAGGCCAGGACACATTCCAAACGTCTCTCTCTCATTTCCTAGGTCTCCTGACCTGAATTAATAGTGATCTTGTGATTCTCAGAAAGGAGGGGGCTACTTTGTATCCTTCGGCCCCTCAGAGTTGGGGCACAGTCGTAACAGGCTTTTCTGCCCTAGTTTTCATTCTGCTGTTTTGGAATCTGCATAACGTTTATTAGGAATGCTGGATTTATTTGAAAGATAAATGGACTCATGCCAGTTTACATATTACACATTTGTTTCTGTCATGATGCCGTGGGCATTGTAAATTATTAGATATATGATCATTCTGGCCTGTCATATGGCATTTTGCTACCTCTTCTCTGTTTTCTTCACTTAACTCCCTGTCCTCTATCAACTTCCTTTTCTCCTCCCCAAGACAGAAATTGAGTTGGGAACTTGAATCGTGGAATTAAGTTGAATTGGTTTGTTATTGTCCGATGTTGCTGAGATGCTGTGAAAAGCTTGAGTGCTCGCTGTTCATACAGATCAAAGCATTACACGATATGTTGAAGTGGAACAAGGTAAAGCAGTACCTTAATGTAGAATAAGATGTAAGTACTACAGAGTTCAGTGCAGTACGGGTAAGCAATTAAGTGCAAGATCATTAAAAGGTGGATTGCGAGGAGCAATGAATTTATTCACAGCAGCAAATGTCACATTCAATAGCAATTTAATAATTCTTAATCTATTAATTGAGATATTTAAACAATGGCAAAGATATTAACTTCAATTCTTTGTAGAAGTAGAAGTATTTACAGAGATTTTGGTGGCTGCAGGGTAATTGTTTTACTATAACTATCTCTAATTATCTGTCTGCTGTTGTTTCTTTCAGAAGCTTCGACCAACGTTTCTCAGAATCACTCAATGCTCAGAACGCCCCCTCCTCCAACATCACATCCCCATTCGCTCAACCAGCCGCACGCCTCTTCAGTGAACTCCTTAAATAGAGGGAACTTCACCCCACATAGTAATCCCAGCCCCAGTCCAGCTGATCTCCCACCCCCTCCGGAACCGCCTCCCAGCATACAGCAACCTGTCCACATGCAGGACAACTGGCTTCTTAACAGTAACATCCCCTTGGAGACCAGGTAAGCCTCCTCGTCAATAACTTGGGGTAGTTTACCATCGATATTGTGTAAACCTCGTAATGAAAATATGTAAACAATATGAAATCTTTCTATATCATGTTTCTTACAGTATGTTTAAATTACAATATTAAAAAAAGCAGAATATGATTGTATAATTGATACTTTACACGAACATAATGACCTGGAGTTTCTGCTGGATGTGGTCAGAATAATGCTCAAGGAATATGCTAGATGGACATCATACTGGTTTTGTAAAGTTTCCCTGCAAACTCATCAGCATAAAACCTTCCGTAATAGTTGCATGAGCAACCTTATCAATAGTAATTGATTATTGATTAGAACATGGTTTATTGATCCTGAAAGTGACTGATTTAAATTGAAAATGAGTTCAAGTAATTTCTGTATTTAAAAGATCAGCCTCACAATCAGTGGTCTCAACTTGAACTCAATTAAATGGATATTAAAATAAATTAAAATAATTATCACTGCAGCCTTAGAAATGGACCCGAGTGAGATTTCAATTAATTGCTAGCTGCAGCCAGCTATCGTTAATGATGGATAAAAGTGACCCTGATAGTCTTTATGCCTGCAGTTTGGATCGGAGCGTGATATATGGCCCCATACAGACAGAATCAGTGATAACCCATTATGAAGACCTCATGATGTGATCACTTTTGTAAACCGGGTTGAAGCTGTGTGAAAGTAGGCAGAAACTCCAGCAGAAATGGTAATGTTTTGTTTAATTCCAAATTCAGCTATATTTTTTCATTTCTTTTATTGATTTTTTTATATTTTGGACAGAAACCATTGCAGAAACTCCAGGTAAATGATGGTGGGTTCAGGGTTCATTCATGTAATGTAATTTTATCTGCACCATTTTACGTTATACCGTAAAACTATAAAAATGCTGATTTGAATATCATAATTTAAATAGGACATCAGTAATTTCTCTGCCGCTTCTATTCCTGTCATAGCACTGATGTCTGCTTTTATGTTTTCAGCCATTTTGTTGTTTTTAATTTTTGCTGTCTCCATTCACAATTTTATTCATATGCAGCTCATTGGCTTCATTCATTTTTCCATCTGAATGTAGAAATGTAGCAAAGCAGACATTCCTAGAGAGTTTGCAGGACAACCTAATTGAGATGGACGTTTTTACTCCTGCTCGACATGAAGGTTACAATGATGGGTAGGTGATGCTTCTTGCTGGGTGTGCTGACTTCTGTGCTCAGTTCTTCCTGTCTTACAAAGACCAGCTTCAAGTTTGTAGAGTAATCTCTCTGTTAACCAATGAAAAAAGTTGCTGGTACCTTAGGTCATTACTTCATTGAAAGCAAAAGCTTTTGTGATTTTAGTATTTTATCACATCAAATCTAATATCTAGAATCAGTCTTCTCTGAGTAATAATTAAATTTGTTCAGAGAATTTCTATATTTTACAGATTTATTATTATTAGTTGCATTCAGTGAATGTCTATGTTTTACTGATTTATTCATTGTCTTTTCTGCAACTGCAGTAAGGAATTGAAATTGTGGGTATTAGTTTTTACTCTGGAACTGCTCTGGACTTATAACTACCATAATATATTTCTAATTATAAAGTTGAGAACATCACTAGAAAAAAAATAGTCAATTTGTCCTGATTGTAATATTACTTCTGCTAAATATTATTCCAATTAATTTTATAACCCAATTTTGCTGACATTATCTATTTTCCATGACTATATTTGAAGCGTTCCAAAAATACAAATTGCAATTGAACGGAGCTCCTATGAAACAGTCAGGCAAACCTTAGTGCGATCCGGCTCAATCCCCTTCGTTGACATTGAAGTCATTTTTTTTGGAACTATTGTTGCAGTTACTTTACACTGGATACTAGCTTTCATATTTGCATAAAATGTCTAAAAGAGGCTCATAAAATTCCTGAAACTAATGAAACTGCAGATTGGATGGCTGTTGTAAAGCACTCAAGCTTTACCCCTGTGGTTTTATGACATTTTCTGAGCCCCTAGAATAAGTTATGGCTTTTATTTTAAGTCTCCATTATTCTCTATTTCCTGAACGGTTTATTGAAATCTGCTGCAGGATTTTTTGTCTCTTTTACAGTCACTTACCACTGATTATATATTCCAAATTTCAGATTTTTTCAATAGCTGTTTTCATAAAAACTGCTATTTGTTAATAAGCTACCCTTTGAATGCACTTCTATTTGCTTGTACCTTCACTCCTAATTCATTTTACATGGGAGAATGCATACAGCATTCATTGTACTTCTGGTCCACTCATTTGCCACTAATTGAAATTTTACATCTGAAAGCTACTATTTGCATATAAGTCATTTTATTAGTACAATAGTGTTGTGTTAACTTTGAAGCTGAAGTAGTGATTCATGCTGTAATACTCACTCTTCACTTTCTGATGCCACCCTGCTGTAATCAACCGATACATATTCTAACCAGACAATTACTTTCTCATTTGAATATGTTCCAAACCACTAATTTTCTTCTTTGTATATTTGCAGAAGAGTCTGCCATCTGAATTTGATTTCTAATACATATCAATTTTATGTAAATTTTAAAATATTAGAAGTATAGGAACATCCTACATAGAAATAAATAACAGTTCCTTCTATATGTTGTATAAGAGTGTTCAGTATTCCTTTTACACCAACTGTTAGTTGTTGTTAGATAATAAATACTTGCCTTGCTGTAGCATGTATGAATAAGAGAGAAGTATTTCATCAGTGCTAGTTCTTTTTTCCTATCAGATGATCTTACCCTGAGAAGGAAGGAAGGCTATGGTCCAGGTGAATTCAATGGGACTAGGCAGAACAATAGTTTAGCATGGATTAGATGGGTCAGAGGACCTGCTTCTGTGCTGTAGTGCCCTATGACTCTAAGACGAGGAGTAAGTTGTAGAAACCTCTTCCAACCATTAGCCTGTTCTAGTGCTCTTTAGAAGTTTCTGTGGTGAGGTCTTATAACAGCAAACTAGATGCCAGGAGTGCAAAATTAGAGAACTGTTATCATTTGTTAAAGGAAATACCCAAGCAATGGTGATAAGACAGATTTCTTTAAACAGAAATTGAGCAGAATACCATGGATGTAGGAGATCTAAAATAGCAACAGACATGGCTGAAAATATTCACAGAGCAGAAGGCATCAGTGGAGAACAAAAGATTTAACATTTCAGGTGAATGAATTAGAGTAAGAACTGAGAATGGGTACAGTTAGAACACACTTTAAGTTGTGTAGAAAAGGGAGGAGGGAGGACGAGACAAAAAGAAGAATGTGTGAATGGATAGATTCTTAAAGACAAACTGACTATAGGATTGATACTGCTAGGCAACAAAAGGACTGGTGAGGTTCATATGTAGAATGATTATCTAAAATTGCCTGAGCAATTTGAAAGGAATACTGCAAATCAGGAATTGCCAATTTTGGTGTTGTGTCCAGAATGTGCCAAGATGAAAGAGTTTGTCTGTTACTAAAGACAACCACTGAGGCAAAATGTTTTGCCAAGCCACGTGAAGCTCAATTTTTGTATTACTTAAAATGGTTAGCAACAGTCATTGTACTTTTCCTCCTGAAAAGGGAAACATTAGTTCACTTTACTGTGGAAACAGTGCCAATCAGATATTCCCTCACAGAGCTGCAGGTTCTACTCAGGACTAGGTCACCAGGGAACTGTGTATTTTAAATATTTTTCTTGCACCTGTATTAGAAAAAGAAGTTAGTCATTCAGTGTCTTTTGTTCATGGAATCCGAAAATCAAAGCTGGTTGCACCACTCTTAAAGCAAACATTAACTTGACACCGATTCCAGTGGAACCACAAATAATCATTTTGGGGGAACATCTTTCTTTGGCTTGATTACTAAAGTTAATACAGTGATGTTGAAGAGCTGCACTGCACTCTGTATTCAGTAAAAACGTGAAGGGAAAAAATTATGCTGTGCTTCACTCCTGAAGGAAAAAAAAGTTTTCTTAATATTTTGTGGATGTAAGCATCTAAGACCTTGAAGAATGCGATCACTTGTATATTTTAATGAACACTGATCAAAGAGAACCTCGAACTATATCAATTAAAGAGTTTCTGTGCTAATCCCACTCAGCAATTAATACATTGATACTCTTTTATGTTCTATTAGATCTATATCCCCTCATAGGAAAGAATATGCAACTTGATTTAAAGCACCTCTTCCATGACTCGTGCTTTATTTTTTGTTATTGGTTGGTTTGTAACATCAAGGGTCACAGAACTGGTAAGAAAAGCCTTTACAATAACTTAACACCTTTAATAGGCAACATTTCACATGGAAGAGGCAGTTGACAATCTGCTGCCTATTGTGTAGCTCGGCTGGATCCTGTTGGCTAATGGCCACAGTTCCAAATGCAAACCTGCCAGTGGATTCCACATGGAATCCAGCACCAAAACCCAATCTTCCTGACAATTCCCAGTGCTAAGTTGCAGAATTGCCTTGGGATCTGAGAGTGGCATTAGGTTACATGAAGGTGGTAAAGTAGAAAATTTTTGTTATTAAATTTTATCTCCTTAAAATTATGTTACGTTGATTTAGCTTTTCTAATTATTGTTTTAATTTACTTATTTCCCATTAGTTTTATATTTCTTAATTAATTACATTATTTTTATTAAGAGCTACTGAATACAAAAGACACTGAGAAACCATAAAAATCACTTGCAGCCTTCACAGTACCTCTTGTCTTTTCCACCTGTCAAAACTTTCATCTGTGTTTTGGGAATAGTGCCAAGTCACTAGCTGCCAGGATGGCTGCTGCTGCTGAGGTCATATTATTTGCATTCAGGAAATTATGAGGCCAACAAAATTGTCGCTCGTCATCCAAAATGAGTAAGTACATGACCACAGGCAGCAATCCCACATAAGCATTTGTAAAATGTGACTCAGATTCAAAAATAGTTAATTCTTTATGCATTGCTTTGAGACATTCTGAAAACATGTAAGTCATTAGGTGGGTCAAATGTGAGATGATTTCATATATAAAATGCAATTTACTGCTTATCAAATCAATATTAAGCTGCTGAATGTAATCACTCTTGCAATAGAAAATGCCCAAAAGGTTTCACCAAATGACAGCAAAACTGGGTTTATGCAGATCTAGGGAGTGGAGAGCTAATACTCTCAAGTTCTGTCATTGTTGGAAAATATACATTAGAGTGAAACTCAGAAGCTAAATCATGTAATTGTTTTGATTTACTGAGTAATGTAATCCAGTCCTATGTCATTACATGTTGTATATCTGTTGAGAATCTCCTATTATTTTAAATGTGACTAAAAGAACAAGTTAGAGTAATTAAACAGGGCAACTAAGTGACTGTGAGCAGTGATGGTCAGGCCTCTGATAAGTAATCTGTCTTTATTTGTTAGGCACTTCTTATTTAAACCTGGAACTGGATCTTCTCCACTTTTTTGTACAACTGGACCTGGTTACCCCCTCACTTCGAGCACTGTGTACTCTCCTCCTCCTCGACCCTTACCCCGCAGCACGTTCACAAAGTCTGTCTTCAGTCTGAAAAAGCCCTACAAGTACTGTAACTGGAAATGCACAGCCTTGAGCGCCATCATCATTTCTGTAACACTAGTGATTCTACTCGCCTACTTCATTGGTAAGTTCTTTGTAAATATTTCAGGGAGGAGCTGCAGAAAATCTGTGGGAGACACTCTGACTCTGTGTGCAGTTGTCTCCTTCAAGGTGTGATTAGCCATTTCTTTGCTTTTGAGCATGTGATCACCTTGAGCTTTTCTCTAATGTATTTCTACTTGTATATTTTAAAATAAGTGCAGTAACAGTACTGTGCAGAAGTGTTAGGCACCCTAGATTTTTTATATGGTTTCAGATGGTACGGCCTCCACAGGTCTCAACATCATTGAGGCTGTCCGGGATTACCTGGAGGGACAGAAGCAAGCGAGACAGCCAAAGTCTGTGGCAAGTTCTCCAAGGTGCTTGGACAACCTACCAGCTGTTTTTCCTTCTAAATCTGCATGACAGTATACCTAGGAGAATTAATGCAGTTGTAAAGGCAAAGAGTGGTCACACCAAATATTGATTGATTTAGCTTTTACTGTTTATTGCTCTTCATAATATTTTTTTGATATTTAGAAACTTATCACTTCATTACTTTTGAAAGTATCTTGGCTTTTCAGAATTTTTTTACATGTGACAAAGACTTTTGCACAGTATGGTCTGTAATTTTCTTCCCTTTTTATTATTACAATTGGAAAATGCAAATTGGAATGGGGGATTTGACTGTTTTAATCTTTTGCATACCAGTGTAAAGATTGATAACAGACAAGAACACCTCATTTTGCACAGCAAGTCAGCACGCCATGTTAAATTTCTCTTGTCTGATTTCAGCCAAATGGCAATTGGGAGGCTACAACAGACTATAGTGTCCCCCACACCAAGTTAATGAAAGGAAAATCTGTAATCATCTCATTTTCAAGCAGCTTGTGCTGCTTGACAAAGTTTATAAGTCGTATGAGAAGTGCTGTGATGATGATCATAATTGAAAAGCCTGTTACACTCATTTTGTCGTCTCCCTCATGAAGAAAGACTGGGTAAGGTACTGGCGGGCTCACTGTATTGTTGGACTCAGCCCTCCAGCACATGAAGAAAGTAAATTGAAGATATTTCCTTCATAAAACATTTTGTTGAGAAATGTGCAATATCAGAAAAAGGACACTAAGGCTGCCTGTGGTTGCCACATGATGAAAGATAAACAGCATTTTTTTATTAGTTAGTTGTTCATTACAACACTAACTCATAACAATGTTAAATTAATATGGATTTTGCTTGCTGTGATTCCAAAAAGTAGAGCACTTCGGCTTTAAAGTTAGAAAAATTGCAAAAGAGTCTAAAACCTTCTAAATTAAACTAGTATCTTTTTATCCTTGATTTGAAGCTACCCAAGAAACTGACATAATCATCTTGCTCAAGTTGAAAACTGAAGTGCAACTTTTCAAACTTGAGTTTGATTAATCAGGACTCGGAATCCTTTGTTATCCTCAGTGTAAGCTGCTCCAATGTACCTCTGCTCAGTTGCCTGATTCTGGGTAATGCCACCAAAGTTATCCAAAATTCTGCTGTATTGTCACCATGCCAACACTTCAGCATTGCCCTTTACCTTGCTAACCTTTGCCAGCTCCTCGTTAGATAGTGTCTCAGTTTTAAAATGCCAACCCTTGTTTTCAAGCTCCTCACATTCTCACACCTCCCTCTCACTTTTTCCCATTTCATAATTTCCAAAATATCAGTCCTTCTCTAATTCCAAGCTCTTTCCGAACCCCAACTTTAGCCTCATTTCCAGTGTTTAGTTCTTTAGCTGCCAAGGCATTAAACTCTGGAATTCTGCCCCTTCCTCTCAGTGCTCCTCGGCCTTTTTCAATGCTCCCTAACACACAGGTCTTTGACCATGCTTTTGGACAAACTTTTCATTGTGCGACTTCACATAATAGTTTTTGTCACTGATGATCTTGTTAAGGGCTGGAGATAATCATTAATTACTCTCCATATATGGAAATAGTTGGCAATTTTAAAAAGAGCAAAATTACAAGTCATACAGTATATCAATAAGTGGCTAAATCTGATCCAAGCGTATTTTCTTTTGAAAGAAAGTAATCTGAGAACTAACTTAACCTAGGGGTCTAAGCAAAATTGTCATTGGAAAGGTGCCAACAATGCTAGCAAGATAATTATTGGAACATTGAAATTATTAAACTAAAATTAATCTTTCTGTTCCACTGCAAACATATTTAAAATGAGTTTTCAAATCCAGGGCCAATGACATGATAAAATAATTAATTACAATTTCTTAAAAGACAACACCATGAAGTACACTATTTTAAGTGTCGGGTGTGAGTGAGCAAATGCAACTAATTTAAAAAAGATGACTTCATTTATAAGAACCTGCTTAAATTGCAGAATGAACTTCAATATATAATGCAAATAAATTGTGAATAAGTCAGACAAAATTACTTAAAAGAAACTTTAACTTTTCATTTGGGAATTTATTTTTAAGTTAATGGATATATATTCATTTCAGGCAGTAGTGGGGAGGAACGGACTTTATTCTTTTAAAAACCATTTGACAGCTTGTATAGTGGCTCCTGCTGAGAGCCAGTCAGGATGAGAGAATGCACATCTAAATGCCATCCTGGTGCAGCCAAGCAGAAAGTTCCCATCATATAGGCGAGTCACTATCTATATGAGTGTGTGTGAGAGAGACCGTGTGCAACAGGGAGTCGGTGTATGTGTGTGCTAAGAGTCTGTGCAGGTGGGAAGGGGGGAAAGAGAGTCTGTGTGTGAGAAAGTGATGTTGTCAGTTTATAAGAGATATAAAAGCAAAAACATCCTGGAAACAGTAAGTAGATTGGGCATCATCTGAGGAAAGGAATAGAGTATTCATTTTTCAAGTCCAAGCTCCTCATCAGAATTGGTTAAGAGAGAATATTTAATTAAAGTGTGGGGTAGTGATGGACAGGACTAAAAGATTATCTCTAATAGAGTGAGGTCAGGACTTTAATGGAAATAAATTGTGGAAGACATCCAGGAAAAATACAGAGAAACATAAAAATAATGAATTGCAGGACTAAGGGACGTGGCCAGAAAGTCAGGCTGTGCTAATAGACTTAGGAAAACTGATCTTGTATCACAAATACATAAATTGCAACAGAAATGGGAAAATACATAAAGCTGTGTGAGGAAAAATGTCAGTGTGAGGAGTGAATGTCAGTGAGTGAGAGAGTACTGATCTGTTAGCTAGTGTGTGAGAAAGACTCTCAATAAGCTGGTGTGTGAGAGAGTGTGTCGGTAGGTCAGCACAAGGCTAGAGATTGACACTGGTGTCAAAAAATATGGCTGCTGTAACTACAGTTTCCACAAATCTTGATAGATTTGAGAGGGAAAATTCATTATGTTTTTAATTATGTGGGAATTTCTGTTTTGTACACATTTTTAAAATTAATTACAGGCTGCTGGCGACGGATACGATAGGGTTGTTTAAGAGACTCCAGGATAGATACATAGGGCTCAGAAAAATAGGGGGCTATGGGTAACCCTAGGTAATTTCTAAGGTAAGGATGTGTTCGGCACAGCTTTGTGGGCAGAACAACCTGTATTGTGCTGTAGGTTTTTAAAAAAATTACAATAATTACAATGACTTAGAAGGTCATCAACTTGCATTTGTCTCTTTGGCTCTCCATGTCTGTAAATTGTTTCTCCTTCCCGCTCAGTATTCCAGTCTTAAAACCATCACCATAGAGTGGACTGCGTGTTTCCATTCTTCAGCCCTTTGTCTCCTCCACCCATCTACTCCTCCATCAGCTTCTGTCACTATTTCCACTATCACCTATCACCCCTCCTCACCTGGATCACCTATTGCTTTCCTTCTCCTATTTCACCCCTTCCCTTCAGCATGTAAAACTGGCTGTTTCTCCTCTGCAGAGTCTCAATCAGAAACGGTTTGTCCATTTCCCTCCACAGCTGCTGCCTAACCTGCTGAGTTCCTCCAGCTTCTTGTCTTTTTTTTTGCTTCAGATTCTAGCATCTGCTGCCTCTTATGTCTCCCTCCTAACCTGTAGATTTTACATGCCCTTTCAGCATCCCCGAATAAATTGACACCTTTTGGATCTGATTATCCATTTTCATTACTGCTACTTCTGCATTTTCGAACCACTTTCACGCTACCTATCATTATAGCACAAACGTCTGTTGATTAATAATGAAGCATCATTGCTTGCATCTTCAGTGAGAGAAAAATGTTAATCACAATGTTATATTGCACAGTCCATGTGAAGTGCATCTAAGAATAGCCTTCTGCTCAGACTGAAGGGAAAGGAAAAGACCCAAGTAATAGAAAAAAGTTAACCCATTAACTGGTGACAGCTGAGGTGTTCTTAGTGGATCGATAGCAGATCTAAATTTCCAATGCAAAGTTTAAAAAGTCTTCATAAAAGACTGCAAGTATTCTATATTTCCTGCATTTCTACTGTTATACCAACAATAGTGTTCCTCAGTCCTTCACTACCACTCTGCAAGCCTCCAAATTCATCATGTTATTTGCCGTAATTTCCACTATCTCTAACCGAATCCTAGCAATTCTTCCCCCTCCCTCCCCCCCTCCAGTTTCTATAGGGATTGCTCCCTATGGGACTCCGACCCATCCCTCCCCATTGATCTCCCTCTTGGCATTCAACCCGGCAAATGTGACAGGTGGTACATGTGTCCCCCACTCTACTCTCACCATCAATCAGAGTCCCAAGCTATCCTTCCAAGTAAGCAATACTTCACCTGTGAGTCTGTTGGGGGTCACCTGTTGTAACCAGTGTTCCCAGTGTGACTTCCTCGACATCAGTGGAGTGCAGATTGGGAGAACTCTTTGTCAAGCACCTTCTGCTGCAAAAAGCAGGATGTCCCGGTGGTCATCCATTTTAATTCTACTTCCCATTCTCATTCTAACTAGTCTGCCCATGGCTTCCTCTGCTGCCATATTTAGGTCAATCTCAGGTTGGAGGAACAATACCTCATTCTGTCTGGGTAGCATGCAACATTGATTCCTCCAACTTCCAGTACTCTTTCTCCCCTCCCACATTTTCTCTTTTTCAAATCCCCATTCTCGTCTCCTCACCTGCCCATCACCTCCCTCTGATTCCCCTCTTCCTTCCCTTTCTTCCATGGTCCACCGTCTTCTCCTATCAGATTCTACCTTTTTCCCTTTATCTCTCCCCTTCCAGCTTCTTACTTTGTCTCCTTCCCCCACCCACCTACTTTCCCCCTCACTCAGTCTCACCCCTCCCCCACCTTATTCTGGCTTATGCCCCCTTCCTTCCCAGTCCTGATTAAAGGTCTCTGCTGGAAACTTCAACTGTTTATTCCCCTCCACAGATGCTGCCTGACTTACTGAATTCCTCTAGTGTTTTGTGTGTATTGCTCCAAGATGTCCAACACCTGCAGGACATTCTGTGTTTATGACTGCTGGTGTTGTTAGTTTTCTGTTTAAAATATTTAATCTTCCTGGCATGGTTGAGTAGAAGCATTCTGAAGCCAATATGTTCAACGTCATTATTAGCTGAAGTGAATACTGGAGTTAAAATATAGACCTTTCTTCAAAAGCTGTCTGTGGTCAGGCTCTAAGTGTAAGAAAGCCTATTAACAGTGTTGCTGCAAAGAACAAAATCCTCCGTGATTGAATTATGCTTTTGTAAAATAAACCCATGAGCACAGGAAACTGCAAGTAGTTTGATAGTTGGTTGTTTATTGGGATACATCGCGGAATAGGCCCCTCTGGCCCTGCAAGCCACAACGCCCAGCAATCACTGATTTAACCCTAACCTGATCATGCAACAGTTTACAATGATCAATTAGCCGACCTACTGGTACACCTTTGGACTGTGGGGGGAAATTTACATGTCACAGGGAGACCATATGAACTCCTTACAGACAGCGGTGGTCTACAAAGTGTTGTGGTAAACACTGCCCTACCACGCCGCCTAAGTAAACTTGGCCATTGATTAGAACAAAGGAGTTGCTTGTGTTTTTTTTATTAGAGTATGAAAAGCTTCATGAATGTCAAATGACAGTGAATGTTTCATGATGACAATTTCAGCTGATTTAATGAACATTACGGTTTTGTAAAGCAGTGGTCCCCAACCTCTGGGCCACGGACTGATACCGGGCCGCGAAGCATGCAGGATGCAGCGGAAGCCCGGTAGCTTGTCTATTTCAGCTTTTTTCTTTACGATGTGCTGGGTGCATTCCGCCTACCACTGCACCCCTAGACGCTTCCCGGTCCGGTATTGGTCCACAGCCCGGAGGTTGGGGACCACTATTGTAGAGTAGCTTGTGAACTATTAATTGATTTTTCATTTAGATTTCTATTGTATTCCACTGCATCTTTTAAAAATACTTTGAATAGATTAAACATACTAAACCAGCAAAATCATACCAATGTTGACATAAACTTAACAGTTTTAAACCTTAAAAAGCTCCCGCGAATGGTGTGGAAGCCCCACTCCCAATCCCCTATAACTGATTCTGAAGGATCAGATTTGTCAGGAGGACGGGAAATACAGCTCAGTGAAAGGAAACATTCCACTTCCTCTGTATCTGTGGATGGATAATTCTCACATTCATCCCTTCCACATCGGCATGGCGGAGATGGTAAATTGGTGATAATGTCACTCATAGTTCAAGGGCCTTGACTAATGATTCAGTTGCAGGCTCGCAGCCTCCGCACGGAAGCTAAGGTATTGAAATAAATAACTAATTTCTTTAAAGATGGCCATGAAATTGCCAGTGAAATCCACATCTCACAAATGATTGTTCACTATCCATGTGAAATAAATCTGAAACAAATAAAAAGCAACCAAGAATCAAATTAACTCTTTGCATTCTGAAATCTATCACTTGCATCCTTCATCACCAAAGGCAGGCAGCATCTTTTAATAGAGTTCCTGTTAATATTCCACTTCTCTAAGCACTTTATAAAAATGCTGCTAATCAGAATCAAACTGTTTGCTCCATTGCATTTATAATTTGTGATCAGCACATCGTTTATGCGGATTTGCAAACCACTGCATAGTCATTCATCTCACAAAGCCCTAAGAACCCTAGTGAACATTCTGAATCATTGTAGTGCACATTTTATGCTGTGTTGTGCAGCCACTATAATTTTATATTTATCGCAGCTATGTATTGATCTGAACTGAATTTAGTTTGCTGAATTTTAGTTTAAATTCAGCAAACTGAATTTTAGTTTTAGTCCTGTGTTTATTCCAGTCTGTACCATGCTCTTGTTTGTGCATTTGTTGTGGTAGTAGGTGGGGTAGAGGGGTGGGTGGGTGGAGCATACAGAGTATGCCCAAGAATGGAAAAGCCCAGAAGAAGTGCTGGATAAGAGTGGTGGTTCATTATTAAGCACCCCCAACGGCCAGGCCGTGCTCTCTTCTCCCTGCTGCCATCAGTACAGTGGTACAGCAACCTCAGGACCCGTATCACCAGGTTCAGGAACAATTATTACTTGTCAACCATCAGGTTCTTGAACCAGAGGGGTTAACTTCACTCAACTTCACTCGCCCATCACTGAATTGTTCCAGCTGAACTGGATTCACTTTCAAGGACTCTTCATGTTCTCGAAATCATTTAATTATTTCTTATATTATTATTTATTTTCTTTTTCTCCTTGTATTTGCTCAGTTTGCTGTTTTTTGTTTTGTCCTGTCATTGATTCTATTGCGTTTCTTGTATTTACTGTGATTACCCACAAGAAAAGGAATCTCAGGGTTGCACGTGAGGATGTATACAGAATGCACTTTGAAAATAAATTTACTTTGAACTTTGGATGCAGCCCAGTCCACCACAGGAAACGCCCTTCCCAACTTTGAGCACATCTACAACAGCACTGCCACAAGAAACTGTATCCATCATCAAGGATTCCCACCACCTAGGCCTTTCTGTCTTCTTGTTGCTACCATCCGGAAGGAAGTACGGGAGTCTTGGCTCCCACACCACCAGGTTCAGAATCCTTTATTACCTACCCTTCAACCACCAGGCTCCTGAACCAGCAGAGATAACCACTCGGTACTGAACTGATCATGGAACACAACCTGCGGACAGACTTTCAAGGACTCAACAACTCATGTTCTCAGCTTTACTTACTTAGTTTGTACTTGCACTGCTCGTCTTCTTTTGCACATTGGTTGTCAATCTTCATTTGGTAGTTTTTCATTGACTCATTTGTAATCTTTCTTCAACTGTGAATACTTACTTACTGCCCATTACACCACTGGCATTTAGGGCAGCAACACATCTTTGTCACTCCATCTTTATCTGACCATGCTGTCACACACAGATAAAGAAGGATTCTTCATTGCTGTTTCCGTAACAATTTTTTTGGACCATTCAGGGTTGTTAGCCCAGAGCTGAACCCCGAAGACAGTTGGACCACTCTTAGTCTGGCCTGTACCCTTTGACCTATTTGGCATGGATGACCCTACCAAGAGCCAAACCACAAGGCCCTCACACGAGCCACAGTTCTCGGGGTCATTAAGGCTGCAAGCCTCCAAACCCTACGACAAAGTTGTGATGACTTGGAAACTTTGAGTCTTGCCAGTCAAGTCTATTAATTTCAAGCAATCTTCAAAGCAGCCTACAAAAGTGTGAGATTCCAATTACAAGCTGAAGATGCAGATATTCACAGTGAACCTGGGAATATGGGCCAAAACAAAACTGATTTAAGATTAATTGAGCATTGAAAACCCAATTTTAAAATTTAATATTACAACTATCAGTAAATAATGACATATCAATAATTACCATAACCAACATTTTTAAATCTTATTTTATTTGTGACCTTTAACAACTGTCAAATATGTCACATATGAACAGTTCTGGGAACTACTGAAATATTTTCCCAAATTAGTGATTTCATGAAGAACATGTCAAGTGTGTAATTCTCTGCATCATCAGGCCAGTAACTCAAGTAGAGACGAAACCAGCTCCAGCAAATGTGATGTTTTCAGTCTGTGCCAAACCACTGTGGGAGCATTCTAACCAGATGCCTTAGCAAAAACAATCAGTATAAAATTATAGCTGCCTCAGAACTCACGGATTGATGAGTGCATATAAAATTTGAATATTAAAAGTGGAATATTTCTGGAAGTATTGACCTACAGTATGAAGTATAAGGCAAAGATGCATATATATGTATATCAGAAACAGCAAGTAGTTTTAAATTGATATTTAGGCATCTTAATATGCCGCTTGAACTATGCATCATTAAACACTAAGGTCTATGTATACATTTCGTCACAAATTTTCAAATATTCAATATTTATTTCACTTCTTTTATATTAAGTACTTAACACAACATTTTTTACCTGTATAGTTATTCCGTGAAGGCAATTGTTTAAAATGTAAGCAAAATAAAATATCTAATGTTTGCCTTTTACCTTACCCAAATAAAAGAAGTGAGCCAGCTTTGACGATTTATTTACCAAAATAATCTGTATACTATCATGGTTAAGTGGGTTGACTTAGGTCAGACACTGAAACAGGAGTTAACATTGAAAATAAAAGTAAGTCTGTTGACAATTTCATTGCATTATTCCATTTTTCTATGAATAAAGGTATCCTGTAAATGTTGGCAGCTACTTAATCCATCATATTGAAATATAAAGCACCTATTTTATGATTTCAGTTATTAAATGGTTAAGTCAAAATCAATTCTCACCCTTACTCCGCTTTTCCTGCTTGCTGGCTAAGAAAGCAAATTACTAATTTTTTCTATGTACTAGATCAATGCAATAATCATGAAGTAAGATGCATGGCTAGCACCTTTATATATTAAACTCATAGTAGTGTGCTTTTGCTCTTTGTACACATCATGCTTTGAATCACACATTGCTATGCAATGTTCATGTTCTGTCAAATTGTCTCCTAAGATGATAATGAAACAAAACCTAATTATTAAAGCTATTAGTGTACTCTGAGCCAACCTAACTTGAATGTTTTTATGCTTGCTGGATTAGCATATCGCACGCAGTCAACTGCAAAAGACAGTTCATGTTACATCGATGTGATCCAAAAGGAGTAGCATGCCAATCATTGATGTAATTTTCCTGTAGCTGCCTGAACAGATATGACAACAAAAGGCTGATTGTGGCGTTCACTATTAAAAACATATCACAATACATTTTTCTCCAGCTAAGTGCTACCTTTGCATAATTTGGATAAAATAGTTTATTTGTCATTGTGCACTTTCAAGATGAAATGCAATTCAAATTAGCCTGTGCCGAGATATATTACCCTTTTCTGTTGCATAGAATATTGCAAAAGATCATTTGTTCATTTCTGCTACATAGAATATTGCACAGGATCTTTTGTTCATTAATAAGTTAATGCCAAGCTCTTTAACACATTTACTACCAGCAACCAAAGTGAAACTTCTTTTAATCTTAAATTTAATTTCATATGTTATAATTGCTTGGAAATGTATTATTGTACTCTGGTCAGACCAAGTCAGCAACCTTGTTGGAAGAAACCTGCTGTGAATTATTGTATTTTGGCTCTGACGTGTTTATTGTGGTTTATACTTCACTTGCACCTCTCACTTTCTTGTCTCTGAGCAATCAGTCATGGTATTCTCATCTTGTGCACTCTTTCTCTTCCTCGTTCCATCAGTCTGTCCCAAAGGACCTTTTTCCATTGACCTTGTGAATTATCATTTTGTTGGTCTTCGTTTCGCCTTAACACTTTTTTTTCTGCTGAGTGCAGTAGTTGTCCTGCCTATCCCGCTGTGTGATGAATTAACAAGGTGATAGGGCTAACAAAAGAACAATAGATTCCCTTAAGTCAGAACAGATTGGTGTCTAATGTACTATTTTAAAATTAGAAATAAGATTCATGTAGCTCTGTTCCCTCATACACTAAAAAAAACTCTTTCCCCTTGAGCTGCTAACTTTTGATTAACAGTCACATTGTTGCTTGCAATACTGGGAGTAACACTGCAGCAAATTACTACTTTCCTTCAAATACTCACCAAGTCAGGCAGTATCAGTGGAAAGACAAACAATCAATGTTTCAAGTCAAGGACTCTCCATCTGAACCACAGCAGTGAATTCCAACGAAGGGTCGGAAACATTAACATTGTTTTGCTTTCCATAAAGGCCACTTGATATGCTGTTATCAGCATGTTTTTAAAATTTTAGATTTCCAGCATCAACGTTTTTAATTTAATTGCCATGAGTTTAGCTGGTGACTTGATGCCAAAAGTATCACAATACAACTAAAGAAAATAAATAAATGAACTATGAGGTGAAAAATATTTTTTGTAGGCTAATATAGGCATTTGGACTTGTGTAGGGATCGCTAAACTGAGTGAAAATGGAAATCTCTAAGAGGGTGCACGATAAAATATTGATGTGAGAGTTACCTTGAGGTTGCCAGGAGTTTGCAATATTTACTCTTCCCTGGGCATGATCTTATTACATGTGATGTCACAAATAATTTGTGCCCTAGACAGCCAGTTACCCAGTCAGCCTGCAGTGCCATCAGCTTCAGGTGCTGCTTTACAAACTGCCTTCCAGAAGTTTGTATTTAAAAACCATTTTCCTTTTGCAAAAATTTGATTATTTTTATCAACATAATCTGCAGCTTACATACCCATGTGCCCTTTTAAAGCAGGTGAAAATATTACATGTTCTATCATAATGTCTTTAATTATAGTACCAATAATTTTCCACCCACAGTTGTTCAATTGATCAGTATATTTCGCTCATTTTCCCTATTCTCAATTAGTAAGTGACGTCCACTGTTTCCCATAGAAAGGAACTATGCCTTGAAGCCCTTTATAAATTTGAAGTTGGAATGCCTGTATTTTATTCCCAATTTTCCTTTATAATGATTGAATTTAAACCATCTTGTCTTGAATTTGTCATACTTTTGTGCCATAATTTTCATCGTCAATTACTTTGCTTCCATTAACTTTCTCTGATTCATGATTAGTTTACTTGAGATATTTTCTCCAGTGTGCCATCCATTACTTTTACCATAAATACTAATGCAACATGATTATTCTGCAGAATCTCTTGTATTTATTCAAAATGTTGACCATTTCTTATTTCAATTTACAATATCCTCTTTATTAGTTTCTGAGGCTGCATATTACTCTTGACAACCTTTGCTCCCCTAATATTATGGTAAAATTTTGCATTAATTTTTGATATTGTGAATTTCCTTTCATATTTTGCATTTTTATCTCTGTTTTGTTGCATTTAAATGTTCTTTCCATGGTTATTATTTAACATGGAGAGCATTTGCTTCTTAGAAATATGAAGTTGGGTGAGGATCTCCTTTTGGCCTTCTGTTGTTTCAGTCATGAATATATTTTCCCATTTGACCCTGAGCAGTTTCATGTGTAATATTCAAGTCAGTTTATCCAAATCGAGAATCTTAAACTCCATTGAAGTTGATTATATTAAATTTGCCAATATACAAAATGATCATGCACAACAATATTTTAATTACTTTGCTAAACCCAGTATACCCTTCCTAAGTTTTGGTACTAACAAATATGTTTAATTATGTGATCACTCAGAAATTTAACACTGGATAGTGCCATTAAATGTGCCATATTAAAAACAAAGAAACAAAATACAATAACTTGACATCCTATCTGGTCTGACTTTTGCTCTGTCATCCCGGATCATTGAAATGATGTCATCCTTAATCATCTGGGCTATTTCACCTGCTCTGCCATTTCTCAGCTTTCCTGGAAACCCACCAATTTGATAAATTCAGTTCCTTGTCCTGGCTGTCTTGCAATCATATCATACCCTTCAAGCTGAATTTGTGTCACCTATTACTTTTTTAAAAACATTTTTACACACTTCTATAAAAAGAAACATTTATTTGTGAAACAGATCTTAATCTATCCTTGCTGCTCATTTTTATTTCCTGCATTTGGTGTTATGATTTCCATCTAAAGAAGAGAGGATAATTCTCGAGAGAAAGATTATTGTTCCTGGGTGGTTTCTGCACAGCACACTTTCAGGGGTAGAATAGCTCATAACCAGCATTAAGTTATTAAATGTATAATTCATTCAGAGCTAGATTTATGCAGCAATCATGGTAATAACTAGAAGCTCTGATTCTGTATATAACATACCATCAGCAACGACTCCTGAACTCATGCCCACTCTGAATCCATAGGAAGAGCATTGAATATCGTCGGAACCAAAGGTGAATTCCTAATTTTATTATTGGGCTTGGAAACACTGGACAGTGATGAATAAAGTGAAAGTTAACTTCTCCAATGTAACAAAAAAATAGATATTAATTAGCTATTGCTCAAGGTTAAGTTCTTGGAAAGTAATATTTTGTTTTAATTCAGAGACTCAAAAAATAATGCTGAAAATAACTTTGGCAGGTTGATGATTGATGATAGAGAAGTAGAAAAAAGCCAGAACAAGACCAGTTCCAAAATTAAATAGTTGCTAACAGTTCCGCTATAACAATGAGAACAAATAACATTTCACAAGATTATTTAGCCTATTTACTTTTGTTTTCTAGGGCATTCATTTTAATGTGTATTTTTTAAATGATTATACACCAAACATGGATGTCATTCTATGACTCCCACACAAAAAGATTTGTCCATTTCCTAATTACTACTTTTATTCAACAGTGTTACAGACAATGCCCTAACAATAATCCCACCGAACCAATGCAGTGGGGTACTTCAGATTGTCCCATAATTGTACAAACCTGCAACAGGAAAGTGCAGTTAAATACTACCATTTAATGGCCAATTTTGTGATGTGGTTTACTTTGCAGTTCATTCATTGCCACTGCAGATAAATGGATTGCAAAATTTGACCTTGGGCTGCAAAATGGGCTAACCTAACTAACTCCTAGTCTTCCTGCTTATTTCCTGATCTACTCAAGGATGCTATCTGTTACCAAGCACCTAGAGTTCCTGTCGCATTCAAAATATGTAAAATATGCATATCCTTCCGAAAAAGAGAAATTGATTGTGCGAGGATGCACAACAGTATTGTCAGATTATGTAAAGAACGAAGGAAAACATCATCATCACGGAAATGCTACTAATATTATAGTGTTATAAGTATGAAGTAACATAATACAGGGATTTTAACCTTTGTCAGCCTCTGTAAGACTAACTTTAATAGTAAAACTCTGCACAGTGTGAAATTGCATGTGGCACATTTCCAGTTCCCTGCAATTTTTGGAGACAACTGGAATATTTAGAGTTGCAGACAGCACAATACTTAAAATTAGAAAAGCCCCAAGCCACCTCTGCACTGTACATCAGTGCCTAATTTATCCAGACTCCTGCAGTGATCCAGCCAGAAAAAGATGACTTTTCTCATTGCTATCACAGCCATGCACCTGTTTGGCCTAAACTGGCACCTGCAGCCAATGGAAGGGCAGATGTACCAGATCGGTGAGAACAAAGCCAGCAGTTGGCCAGTGCCAACGGACGTCACATTGTCTCCCTCTGGTGGCACAGGTTTAGACTTGCCCGAAAGGAAATTCAAAGGAACCAGAGAAGGTATGGTCTACTCTAAGCATAATCCATAATATGAACCTGCTCTTTGAACCTTCAGTGTTTAACATTCACGGCTTTATTTGTTGGTTATATTTGAAAACTTTACATGCAATGTTTCCTTTGAATATTTTTCTGCCTTATTATTGTTGTATAATTTGAAAATGTTTCACAGATTCTCAACGTCTTCCTTGCAAACTTCTGTCACATTAATGTATTAAGCAAAAAGTGTGTTTTAATGGAGCATTGTTATTTTATGACCATGAAATACTCGTCGAGAGAGCTGCTTTATGAACATTTTACACAGTTCCAGACAGACAGTCAGATATAACTTTTACATTAATACCATATTTGTGTATTTATTTAGATGTAAAATTTGTTCAAAATCACTGAAATTCTAAATATAGTGCTTGTTTGGGACTGCGTTGGATACCACCCAATTCATTCTTACATTCTGACATTATTATAATCCAGGATGCCACATCCTGAATACAGAGGACTGTGCAACAAAGAATTTTTGATTTACAATTCAAAATATTTTGATATGAGTTTTTTTTGTCCATAGACATGTTTAAAATAATGTTTATTTCTCAAGTGTCAGTGTTTCTTAGGATTAAATACAGCTTTCATATATGCATTTGCGATACAACTTGTGGAAAGGGGCTGCAGTTCAAAAGCACGTAGTTCTCAGTATACTGATTTAGGATGTCTTGAGGTTGTTAAAGGAGTGTGCAAGCTCTTAAATCATTTTAGATATTGAGTAGTTAGTTAGTTTGTTTTGTTTTGAAAGCAATGAACTGGGTTGGTGGTGACGGTGGTTTATGTGAAGCATCCAGCAGTGATATTTGGCTGGATCTTCCTGAGGCTGGACCAGCACCAAAAGGTCTCAGCCCACAGTCCCCAATGCCCACACACACCTCGATGATCTCAGAATATTAATTTCAGTGATCCTCAGTACTCCAGGAATCAGCACTGTGGTCCTCACTTGACATATTGAATGACCTCTCTTCTGTTATGCTCAGACAGACTGTGCAGAGGTATTTTCTCCTATCAAAGTTTGTCAGAGACAGTTTCATGTTGATAATTTTAGTGCTTTTGAAATAAAACTGTTATTTCTAAATAACTCATAAAAACAAACTAAAGTTAAATAATTTATCATTGTGTTAAACATTGACTCCTATTCTGGAGATAGATAATTCCCATTGAAGGTAATGCGGTCTAGAACTCTGTATCAGGTGCGACCTGGTGTGGGACTGACATCCCAACATATAGTTGGATTATGGAACCTGGTGGCAGAGATGAGCGATGCATGAGATGGTATTTTCTCATTCAGTAGGTATGAGCACAGTGAGTAATACATAAGTTTGGAATTCACAAAAGTTTGATTATGATTCTCTTTGGAATGGAAAACAGGGATATCTACCTCATTCTACCTTGCCTGGTGTCAAGGCTTTATGCATAGTGGAGCCCAACTTGTGTATGTAAATGTGAACAAAGGCCTTTTCTCTACATTTCTAGGAATGAGGAGTTTGTTGCGGATGTTGGCTGGGCTGCATAATTCCGGGTGTGATGGAAAAGATGGAAATGAAGAGAATTGGGAAAAGGGATATTCCTGAGACCAGACAGGGTTGACTGAAGGGATCCAGGGTAGGGGAGGAATTGGTTGATTAGCAGAGAGGTGATCTTGGAGTGAGTGATGAGGATCACATCAGGAGGGTGTTAACATTGAGGGCAGATGCTAAGAAGGGATGGAAGCTGAAGGTCCATGCTACAAAGATAATATAGATGCCTGGACTGCCTCTGCTGCCGATTGGGTGAGGAGAGGTTTCCTTTAACCAATGTCTGGGTTAAATTTTACATTTAATGTCCTCTTGAGTATGCAAGCCCCACACCTTTCTACACAGATGCAACAGAACTAACTCTGCACTCCGGTTAATGTCATTGTGCACACACAGCACCCTATGGATGTACGTATGTTATTTGTTCTGAGGACCCAGAACAACTCCATTGCCTTCAAGGAAAATAAATATAAGAGACAGTGTATAACCCTGCTACTACAATTCACCATGTTGGTGTTACAAATTGGGATGAATTCCCACAAATATATCTGTAATTATTGATCAGATTTAATTTTGAGTTTCAAAGACTGTGAATAGATTAAACTAAATTATGTATAATATTTCCTCCCCTCCATGTATACTATAGGGTGTTTAAATTTCTCCCAGTGTTTCTTTTCCCCTGTTGACCTGGTGATGTTTCCATGGGTACTGCTCCAAAAACTTTCAAATACTGTTAAAGAGCAGGTGAGCTAAAAAGATCGAGGAAGTGACAGGATAATACCAAGCTGTAGTATGACATACTAAGTATTAAAGAGGAAGGGAAGTTGTTGGGGAAAGGAAATAATTAGATGATCAAAGAAACTGAATAAAGAACTGATTTAATAAAAGTAACCGTATAACATGTCTTGATCTCAGCACAGCTTGTCTTTTGGCAACAGTCCAGCTACTTGACACACTGCATTCATAATGCTGAATGGAGAGAAGCACTGAAGCCAAGTTCTTCTCCATGATCATTGATGTTAGAATTGGGGTGGAAAATGAGCCAAAAGATCACTGTGTCCCCTTTAGAGCAGGAGGAGAATAGAAATGAGGATTCACAGAAGTATCGATTGACATTTTGACAAAGGTTGTGAAACAGCAACTGCTGGAACCACAGAAAGACATCGGTTAACACTTCACCCAATAAAGCAACATTCAGCAGTACTCTGTTTCAGAAGCATCTTATGAACAAAGATCATATAACTTCAAAATACTTCAGAATAATTAAGATGCTAAGTGCCAAAGTATCTGCAGAGCTACATAGAACACAAAGGAACAATATCTCTAGAAGGGTACAACACTGGAGGGAATAGCTCTGTCACTAATGACACCAGGTGTAGTACTGTCACTGTATGTGTGTGTATATATATATATATATCTATATCTATATACACACACACATTACTGAAGGGTATAAGTGTGTCACTTCATGATACTGCCCATCATATTGGAAGGTAGAGCTCTGTTACTATATGACACTGGAATACAGTACTGTCACTAAATAACACTGAGGTACATCTCTGTCACTGTATAATGCCATGATGCACTGAAAGAAAGATCTGTGTGATTTAATCAAGATGTAGCACCGGGGCAGCAGAAGTGTTAAAATGCTAGCCCAAATAACATCTGTATATTTGATGCTGAAGTCTAGGGGCAACAATAGACCATAGGTATGTAGCAAGGATATATCCACAGATTCCTCTTCAGATGCTTCCAAGAGATCTTCACTCAGCTATAAGATTGAAGAGTGCCGATACCAGCAACAATGAGAAGCATTAAAAATGTTGAGGCTTCAGAAATCCAACACCACCCATTACAGTCATACCACCAGAACCCAGAAACCTCTCCACTTCCCTGCTTCTGTGCATACCTCTTCAATCGAGTTTGTGACCTACCTTAATGACTCGCCTTTGGACTCAGTGGCTGAAGAGAGAGGCACCAGGCCAATTTCATTGGCAATTAGCAACTTCAATACTGGAATAAATTGTAATTCTTAGTTTTTTTGTTTAATTTGCTTACTTTGGTTTTAAATATCAGAGAATGTCGAGAGATATGTGGGAACTATTAATACTCCAGCTCTTGTAGCAAGCAAACCTGGGAGTCGGATATTCTCAGCAGCTATTTGGCACTAGAGTTTCTTCATCTTTAGGCCGACTTGGCCTTCATTCCACCCACACCCTTGGAGTCCAGCAGGCGTCAGGCCTACCAGATTGTCCCCCCTCACGCCCACCTGGTAAACATGCGTTTGGAGCGACCGCCAATGATGACTCTGGATGGGTACTTTCAGCCAGCAAGACGTGGCCATCGAAGATGCATTTGGTGCAAAATGTTACCAGAGGTGAATGGACATAATGAATATTCATTTTGGTTGAAGTAGAACTATATGAATAAAGAATTGGAATGTAGTAGAGGGAAAATTAGATTTCATTGTGAATCTGAAGATGAGGCTGGGCAAGACCACGATTCAGGAGATCCCATGAGTGGTAAAATGTCGGAGTAAGCTGCAGAGGACTGAGGTTGAGAACACTCTGCTTTAGTGCTGAATTATATACCTTTAAAGTTTCTTCAAAGGAAGTTATGATATCAGTAGAGAAACACAAAACTTACTTATTTATTGAGAACCACTCTGCCCTGCATCCCGCAATTTAATCCTGCTCAATCACAGGGCAATTTACAATGACCAATTAACCTGGCAACCGGTAGGTCTTTGGATTGTGGGAGGAAACAGGGGCACCTGGAGGAAACCTCGTGGTCACGGAGAGAATGTACATACTCCTTACAGGCAGTGATGGGAATTGAGCCCACTACGCTACAGTGTCACTGCTGCACAACACTGACCTATCAGATTAGAATAAGTTTGAATTAAATGTAAGATTTCTAATCAGGCATGAAAATGTACTGACCGGAACAAACTACTCGAATTCATAGACATTGATCCCGCTGACCTATTCACCGAACTGTAACAGGCTGCTAGATGCATTGTAGAACACCTGAACAGAGACACAAACGCAAACTGCCTGTCACATCCAAAGTATGGCTTTTAATTTTATAAGTCTCTTCAAATTGACTTCTTCAACAATTCGGGGTGCATTAAGCATAATTGAAATTAAGAGTGCATATATTGCGTGGGAAGAAGACTCAATACTTCACATTCAGGCTGAAAATCATAAGAAAACTGTGAAGGGACTCACGAGGAGCAGAGCTCTGGGGGAAGTTGATGGAAATGGAGAGAGTTAGACCACTGGACGGAGAATCAAAAAGGGCTTGCCCAGAATTGCCAAAGAGTTGCTAAGAGAGATGAAGGCAATATCAGAGAAGTGAAGGAGGAATTTGGGAGATCCAGGACTGGTGGGGAAAAGCCATGGAAGTCTGTGGAACCGGTAATTTATAGCATGTGAAATGAAAGGAGTCTGGTAACTATGCAGTTGCAATTTTGTAAACTGAAATAGAAAAGCGTTGCAAAAAAAAACAGGTCTTAAATAGTTGGTTGATTTTGGAATTTTAAGTGAGTTTGCAGATACATGAAATCAGATTGATGACCAGGCTTATGATCTAGAAATCACTGTATAAATTGAGTAGCCACTGAACTGAGTTGTGCAGTGGCTGATGAATATTATGTAGAGGGGCATCAGTGATACATTGTGAGTGTGTGGTGGAGAGAGGCGGGGGAGAGTGATAGAAATATCAGAAAAATGGGATGCTGGGGTAGTTACATCAGGACATGAGGGTGTTGTGGCAATCAGTGAAGGGGGTTGGAATTAAAATGAGCTGGAATGAGAGACAGGCTCCATTGTTGAGGGGCATCAAGGCCACCCCCAGATATGAGAATGTAGAGTAAGTAGCAAAGTTTCAGGGTACCTGATGGCTTAGACTTGCACAGGCAGGCCCCCTTAAAGATTCTGTTCTACACAAGTGGCTAATGCTGTCTGTCGCTGAATAAGAAATGAATAGCATCTGAGTGTTCACTGTGCGCAGGTTCTGTTGTCTGTGGGCCAAATGACGTCATAAAATCAGAGGAGTCTGAGAGTGGTGCATAATAGCAAGAAGCCATCCTACTTTTAAGTTGTGTATCATGCAAAAACTATGCACTAATGAACAGAGTTTCCAGGCTTGCACCTCCAATAGCAAAACCCTTAAAGAAAAGGAGCCTGCATTAAGTAGCTGGCAGACTCGGACCAGCCTCATTCAGGTCGATGGGGGAATGATTTTCACACGTGTTTGACACGGAAGCTTTTGTGGGAGTGAGTGGTTGAGTTCGCCTGGATGCCGCAAAGCTGCCACATGTAATTTCAGGAATTGTTCAAGGAGCACACCTTATCTGCTTGATCTGCCATATGGTGGGAACTCTTCGAACGACAGTCCGTGATGGGAACTACTGCTACAAATGGTCGTGCAGATTCCATGCTTTGTGGCTGGACTGGACACTGGAGTGAACTTCAATGCCTGATTGGGTACTATGGCAGCAGAAGTGGGAACCCAGCCAAAAATCAAAGTGGATGGGGCCCCATGGGCCAAGAAAATAGAGGCTTTATCTGCAAAATTCAGTAGAATCTAGACCATATGCAATAAGGAGAAGAATCCATCATTTCTTTCCATGATATAATCTCCAAAAGTTGTCCCTACAAGGAACATCCTTTTAAGTAACTCTCAAGTTCTTACTGTTTTAAGGCTTGTTTTCCTAGTCAAGCCCACTGATATTTACTGGTCAATTCTACTCAGTCTAGCGTTATAGTCATGATATTAAACAGGAGATGAATGCTAATTGACATTACGATTGCTAGCTGTTCAGCTTCTGTATGTAGAGAATGCCAAGGACACAATTTAATTCTCTGCCACACAAGCTCAAGCGTATTGATAACCTTAGTGCGCATGGACTGAAGGGCCTGTATTGTGCTGTAATGTTCTATGTTATGCACCTCATGTATATAAGAAGTGTATAAAACATACCCAACATCAATGATTTTTTCTACACTAAATCTGCTGAGCTCAGATTATTAAATAATGAATTCTCTTTGCATTTGAATCCCCACCTGCTGCATTATTTATATTCTACAATTCCAACTCCTAGAATATTTAAAGGAATTTCAAACCATTCAAATGTTGAATTATCACGAGCAAACTTTGTCAGTACTGGTTAAAATAAAACAGTTGACATTTGATGCATTACTTGAAGCAAAGTCACTTTTCTTAATGACCACCTATTTGAACAGCAGTTAATGGAACATTTTTATTTCAATTCACAAAAGCAGAGCATGAATATAACCTGTCAAAAGTTACTGCAGTCTTTATTAGAAGGCAAAAGTATATTAAAAAGGAATCTTGTCTGCTATTATTTTTGGTTTTTGAAAATAAACCAACATCAAAATTCAGTTATTTTGCAAATCATAGTTGACAGCACAAAATTACAAAGCAACAGGCAGAGTTAAATATTAGGCTTCAATGTAATTACAGGATTGCTTTTACTCTGGGTTGCACATTAGGATGAAAAAGTGAAATTGTATTTATTTTTATTAATGTTCTGGATAGATAGTGGTAGATAGTTAATGTCTGAGAGCTCTCTTTTAAAAAGGCACTTTTTGCAACTAAAATGGCATTCTAGGTGCTCCGTACTGTGAATCAAAATGTGAGGATTGTTCTTAGGTTATTATTAGGTCCTTATTGTCCTTAGGTTATTGTCCTTAGCCTTAGGATTGTCCACGATTTATTGGAGATAAATGTGAGTGAAATAAAGTATAATTTAATTTCTTTGTTAACAACAGCATTAGAATATCACTGGTAACTGAACTAGCTTTTTCTGACAATTTGGCTCAACTTTTTGAAAATCTAAATTGCAAGTTTTTTAACAAAATAAAATGAATTTGAAATGATTTTAATAGTAACTCAGATTCTAAAAGAATCACACTGAGCTGGGTAATAAGCACTGCATTTGGTTTTAGAGTCCACATATTTACGATTTTGCTTTCTCCAACTTCCTCTAATTTCTTCCCTAAATTTGGATTTTTTTGTGCAGTTTCCTCCTGCTGATTTTGTTGCAATATTTTTCCCTCATTTAACAAGGAAGTACAATTTTCTTAATATCTTCACAGGAAAAACAGACAATTTAATCCCAGAAGACAGCTACATAGATACAGGAGAAATTGATATTGGGCGCCGTGTTACTCAGAAGATACCACCAGGTCTATTCTGGCGCACTCAAGTGTTCATAGATCATCCAATGTATCTGAAGTTCAACGTATCTCTGGGAAAGGATGCACTGGTTGGAATTTATGGTCGACGTGGTCTTCCTCCATCTCACACCCAGGTAAGCACTTTGTACAATGGTCTTGGAGGGTTTAGTCTAGCAGGGGAGTAGCTACGTCATTTACCCAGACCGGCAGAGCGGTCCTCTTCTAGGGGGCCATCCTCTGCGACCGAGCGCTGAGCTTCGGGAGGGACGCACATGGAGCTGTGAGGGAAGGGGGACACCCGCCTAGCCAGCCAGATCAGCCGAATCAACTCTAGCGATCAATGGGGTGACAGATGTCGCAGCCAGATCGCCCTCACATCCAGCACTTTGTACAATGAATGGACTTCTGACACCAGAAGAACTGCAACCATTTAAAAACATGTCGGAAGGGCACTTAGGAAGAGGCATTAAATGGTGGTCATACTAGTGAAATCAACAATGAACTAAGAAGGATAGCATGTCATTTAATATTGTTTTAGTAGATTTGAAGGCAACTGATCCTTATACTTTTCCATAAGATATAGGAGCAGAAGTAGGCCATTTGGCCCATTGGCTCATCCTTATGGAAATCAATAAGAAAACTGTGGTAATAATTTCAAAAGCACTTCCAGTGTCCAGACAAATTAACATACTAACATTTAACAACAAGGAAAGGTCACAAAATCATTTTCTGTTTCGTTCATCTACTTTTACATGCCTTGTTTCTCAGAATATCCTGCCTTCACCAGAACTTCAGCCCATTTACTTGTCCTGTTTTCTCCAATGGTCTTACCCACAAAATTATTCCATCTAAAAGTCAACTTTAAAACCCCAAAAAATGTAAAACTTTATTATGTTTCTTTGGTTAAAATTCCCTTAAATAATTAATTGTGTTTCTTTAAGTTAACACCTAAAGGAGATTTTCAAGAAATTAACTCCAATTTAATTTTTCACCTTTGTCGCCCTGACCTATCAGCCCCAAGGTTCTGTAAAAATTCCCACTCTCCCCTCCTCAGCTGGATCCACCTATCACTTGCCAGCTCTGACACCACCCCTCCTTCCATATTTTTTATACTGGCTTTCACCCCTCTATCTTTCATTCCAGATGAAGGGTCTCAACCCAAAATATCGTTTATCCGTTTTCTTTCATTGATGCTGGCTTACTCACTCAGTTCCTCCAGCAATTTGTGTGTTGCTGCAGATTCTCGCATCTGCTGTCTCTTGTGTCTCCACTTTAATTTTGTTTCATACATGCAGAACACGGTTTGTTTTTAAACCTCACACACCTGGGACATTTTTCTATTTACCAAGCAGTAAACTTTCTTTGAACTGAAACTCTTATAATTGGCTTTGCTAGTTAAATAAAACAAGAAATTATAATGAGGGTGATAAAATTCCTCTGTGGGTCAGGAGAACAAAGTCATAAATCTCATATTAAGGGCCAGTTTGTCACATCCGGATATACAGGAAGAAGCTTCCTCATGTCAGACAAGTTTCAACCATGCACAAGCAATTATGGCTCAACAGTTGAACTCCATCACACTGTTTGAAAGTCAGTATCAGAATCAGAACGTTATCTGGGCTAAACATCTAAGAAGGAGAAGTTAGCTTATGATACAAGCTTATTCTAAATCACAGATTAGTGACGTAGATTTACATGGATTTCACTCAATAGCAAAATATATTTAGAGTGCCTATAAAAATTCAAATTGTGAATTTCAAAACTGTCTCTTTTTATGCTATTAGCGTTTGGAGACTATAATTTAAGAACCCAGGAGTTTTGGCTTGATTGCACTATTTTCTGACCCAATTCAACTGAACTTGGTATTCTATATGCCAAGACTCTGACATTTTTTTAAAGTAGCTTACATTCAATTCAAATCAAGCTTCAAGAGTTTTTTGGTTTTTAAGTCAAATCAATCTAACAGCGAGCCCCAGTCATGGACATGGCTATACACATAGAGAGTATCCACTAATGGCATCCATTTACCGCCCTAGTGAAGGGTTTCAAATTAAGTTAATTCTTTTGGATGCCTCAACGCCAATATATTTCTTAAGAATATTGGAGTTTCCGCAACAAAACCCATGAACTGACCATGACATTCCAGTCTCTGAGTACTTCGAGTACTCAATCCTTTTACAAATATCTGGCTCTATCCCATATTTTCAAGGGCTTATCTAAATACCTCTTAAAGGTTGTTAGTTGCCTGCCCTCTCATAATTGTGTACACGTCAGCCAGATCCTCCCTCAGCCTTCCCCATTCCAAACCCAACAGATCTAATAGTAAAATTCCCAATTCCAGAAACCATCCTGGTGATTCTCCTCTGCACTTCCTCAGGCACAATCCTTTATTTTTCCTTTACTGTAAGGATCAGAACTATGCAGAGTACACCCGCTAATGTTGTATATAGTTGCACTGTTACCTCTTTACACTTGTATTCTATGCCCAGCTAATAAAGGTAAGTATCTAATGCCTTCTGACTTCATCAACCTGTTTTTCTGGCTTCATGGATCTTTGGACGAATACACCAAACAAAGAGCAGTAGATGACAGAAACAGGCCTTTCTGCATACACTGATTGTGTGGAACATGATGCCATATTGAACTACCACTCTCTGTTAAAAAACAACTACTTCTGACATTCCTTCTAAACTTTCTTCCACTCACCTTAAACAGATAACCCTCTGTTCTCTGCATATTCATGTACCTATTTAAAGACTCTGTGTTCCTCAGTACTCTTAAGAGTCATTCTGTGCACCGTGAATATCCTATAGACTTTGTATGCATTGTGTATATCCTACAGTTCTCTTATGCACCGTGTATATCCCATAGTCTTGCTATGTACTGTGTACATAGTTTTGCAAAATTGAGTCCCAACCCCATGAAAATATATTTTTGAAAGCAAGCGTAATTTTGGATATATTTTAAACTAGAATCAGCACTTTCCTCAAATCAGGAACCTCTTTTCAACACTGTGCCTTAAATCATTCAATTTCAATTCAGAATGTGAGGTTTAAAAATGTAGTGAAACTGCATTTTAAGGGAAAATAGAATTATGTAGGTTCTGTACTACACTGGTCCGGAACAGTGTTTACAGTGACCTGAAAAGAACCATTGCCTAGTTTAAGAATCCAAGCTGGATCATTAAAATAAAAGTAATAGGATAGATTGAATAGAATAAAGCACCATAGGCAAGGGAATAGGCTGAATTAGAACATTAACCATTGTCTTGAACCAACCACTTGAGCAATGCCACCTTTTGTAGTATTTGTACAAACGTTGGTGTTGTAGGGTAGCAAACAGCTGAATATTGGTGTATACTGTGGTGATTGTGCAGCAATTAAATCAGAATGTTTGCCATTCTTGTCTGCTAGTTTGGATTTGTGGAGTTATTGGATGGTAGAAGATTGATAGCACAGGAAATGAGGAGTCTGGAGGAATACCAGCAACGCCAACAGAGGGTCCTGGTCCCCCTGACAAATCGTGAGACTGGATTCATCAGATATCTAGATTCTGGAATCTGGCATTTAGCCTTCTACAATGACGGGAAGCAGATAGAGCAGATCTCCTTTATAACCACTGCCATAGGTAAGTTCTTACTGAAATATGATGGCAATGAGATAAACATATTTAAAAGTTACAAAAGTTATTGATTGTGGTTATTACTTGCTTTTTATAAACACAATGTACATGATTCATCATTCAAATAAAAGTCTTTGGAATCAACTCTGCCATTACAGGACTTAGAGAGCCTCATAAATTGGACAAGGGCAAAGTGCCTATTTTAAACTATATTAATTTTTAAAATATAGCCATTCTATTTTATGTTTATTTTATAATAATCTCCTTTGACCATTATTTGTAAAAGTTTTAAGTTTAAACTGAATATGGAAACACACCCATTGTTAGCTTAACGTGAAAGTGTATTCTTAATTTTTTTTAAAAAGTCCACATTAATTTATCTATTTTAAAACATTGTATTAATCTCAAAATATTATTTGAAGATCTATACCTTATTATAGCCTTCCCAACAGCTTTTAGATGGGATACTGAATCAAGTTTCTGCATTCTTCTTTTGGTGAATGTGTACAATACCATGGCATCATTTCAAAAGAGGAGTGGACATTTCACCCACGATTTAGCCAATATTTAGCATCTATGCTACATCATTAAATCTTATAGTCTGGTTATTTTGACATTGCTGCTTTTGTCAGAACTTTCTATGCATAAATTGCTTTCCTACATTAGTACAGTAACTACACTTAATGAAGGCATTAATTTGAAAGCTTTGGGAAAATCTAATAAGGATGTGAAAGGTTACATTTTTAAACAGCAATTTTAATTCTGTGTTCAGCTCATCTAAAATTTAAACCATATCGTGGAAGTGCATTTCCATTCCTGCATTGCCACAGGATCTTAATGCTGTAACCCCCTCTCCACAGCACTATAGAAGCACCTTCAATGTCATGCCTACATTGTTGATGAACATGGCTCACCACCTCTTGAGTTAAAATTCTCCTTTCTGTATGCAAATTTAAGATTCAGATTTGTTTGGATTCTGACTCTGATGTGAAATTCTGTCCTTATTGAAGGACCTTTTTATCCATCTGAAACTAATGTAATTTTGGGAAAGATATAGTTGTCCCATTACCTTAAAACAGTAATTCTCTCTGTTGGAACTTGTGCACAATACCTTGTTCTGTGAATTACCTTTGAGACCTACCTGAATGCAAGATGATTTACACTCCCTGTGTTCATTTATTGTCTTGTAGACAAATCCCTAGACCAATGTTTAGAGCTTTTCTAATCACACTTCCAGCAAACTTCTTTGAAGATTAGTTCCCTAGAGACTGGTAGTTCTGATGGCGTTATACAATAAGTATACTCTCTCCACAGCTGGTGGTCTCTCAGCAGTTTGCTCTGAAACTATTGGTGCTGTAATAGAGCATAAGAAATGTATAGTTTCAAAAAATAATTGATTACCTGTAGATTCTATAGTATTCATCTTCTAACTCGTCAACTAATTTTCTAGAGTGGGACTCTGGGAAATAACTGGCCCACTTTCAGTCTCTAAACTGAGTTAGTTCCCTGTTGGAATAATAGGCTTCTCTTGTGCTCCTCTGAGCAAAACTTCAACAACTGTGAGGGGACTGTTACATTAACATTTCTTTCCATACACTGACATAGTACACTCCAAAGGAAGTGATAAGCAAGTAGGAAAGCATTGAAGACTGGCAACTCTAATCTGAAAAAGCAGACTTAAAATTTCAGTCAGATTTCTGGGAGCTTAACAAATCTTAGTATTTTATTGGCCTGAGTTTTATCCGTAAAAGTAAAGGTGAGGCAACTTTCATTGATTGCTGTTAAGGCTTAAATCCCACCATTCACACAGGTACAGTTAAACATGGCAATAAAGAAGAACCCCTTCTCCTCCACTTGTTTCTCTACTTTAGTACACTTGCCAAGAGACATGTTTTTGAAACAAATTGAAGCGATTGCACTTGCCAATCAAATTCACATTAAACTCACCAAGAGTTATTTTTGGTCTAAGTGGATATTTAACAGTGATTGTCTTAGCATTCTGCCTGGCATGGAAATTAATTATTACAGTTTTGAGTAAAAATCTTTCATATCTTAATTTCAGTCAGATTTTTTTTCTCTACTTAGTTTTCCCCCTTTAGCTGTCTTATTCCTTTAAATCCCAAGTTTACTATTTATTTGGTATGTTATTTTGCAATGATTTAGCTATTAAAATCAATGATGATCCAGTCCGTAAAGGATCCATTCAGAATTCAGCAGTCCATTAGGTTGAAGAGATATGCTTGTGATTGATCTTCTCACTCAGGTATTGAATTCTCTGTTGAGACTATGTGCCTGCCTGTTTGTCTGTAATCATCACAACTTACAAAGCATATGGACAAACAGTGAGGGAAGTGCAGAAGTATTGAATGACTGGCACTCTTTATTGAAAGCCACAGATTGAGATCGAGTTAATGTTAAATTCTGGAGTTTTTCTTGCAGGTGTGTTTCAATAGCTCTTGTAGTCAATCTCCAAATAACCTGTTGTCCCACTGTGACACCCTCAACCTGAAACCAGAGTTTTTCAGCTCTGCTGAGTTATTGGATAGAAAATGACATGCTTGTCAGTGCACTTGCACTGGTCAGTCATAAGTAGATATAACCGGTATTCCCTAAACAGACAGAAGTCTCAAGTGATCCATCTCTGCAGGAGGGCATCGCATCGGCAAAACGCAAAGTGAAAAACTTTTTAAAAAAGGGGAACGTATGTTTTATAGTATTGGCCCTTAAGTTTGTATAGATTAAGAAAATCTAATGTCAACCTATGATTTCACTTCCTCTCAGAACCTGCAGATGAATGTCCAGCTAATTGTTACGGGAATGGAGAGTGTATTTCAGGAACATGCCATTGCTTTCTCGGTTACATTGGACCTGATTGTGCACGAGGTAATAGCTTCCTTTTATTGTGGGAGTGGTCAGTCTTCATTAACTTTGTAGTCTTCGTAGAAGAATAAATAATCTACTGATTCTACCCTGAATATGTGTAAATGTAGAAAATGGTAACAATTTATAATCAGCAAAAAAATTTGGTGCTGGACAGATAACACATAGGATTACCATAGAACATAGAACATTACAGCACAGTACAGGCTCTTCAGCCCTCCATGTTGTGCCGACCCATATAATCCTTAAAAAAAAGTACGAAACCCACACTACTCCATGACCCTCTATTTTTCTTTCATATCCATGTGCCTGTCCAAGGGGCTCTTAAATACCCCTAATGTTTTAGCCTCCACCGCCATCCCTGGCAAGTCATTCCAGGCACTCACAATCCTCTGTGTAAAAAACTTACCCCTAATGTCTTTCCTAAACTTCCCTCCCTTAATTTTGTACATATGCCCTCTGGTGTTTGCTGTTGGCGCCCTGGGAAACAGGTACTGACTATCCACCCTATCTATGCCTCTCATAAGCTTGTAGACCTCTATCAAGTCCCCTCTCATTCTTCTACGCTCCAAAGAGAAAAGTCCCAGCTCTGATAACCTTGCTTCATATGACTTGTTCTCCAAACCAGGCAACATCCTGGTAAATCTCCTCTGCACCCTCTCCATAGCTTCCACATCCTTCCTATAATGAGGTGACCAGAACCGAACACAATACTCTTAAGTGCGGTCTCACCAGAGATTTGTAGAGTTACAACATGACCTCTCTACTCTTGAACTCAGTCCCCCTGTTAATGAAACCTAGCATCCCATAGGCCTTCTGAACTACCCTATCAACCTGCACAGCGACCTTGAGGGATGTATGGATTTGAACCCCAAGGTCCCTTTGTTCATCCACACTCTTAAGTAACTGACCATTAATCCTGTACTCAGTCTTCTGGTTTGTCCTCCCAAAATGTATCACCTCACACTTACCCGGATTGAACTCCATCTGCCATTTTTCTGCCAACTCTGCAGCCTGTCTATATCCTCTTGTAACCTTCGACAAGCTGCAGCTCCATCCACAACTCCTCCAATCTTCGTGTCATCCACTTTGAAATTGGATTTCTAGGTGCAGTGCACATGGCTAACCCCTGTAAGGCCGATAGCAGGAATGTGGTCTAAACCTGTCAGATGCAGTTGCTTATTATTGTGTAATGTGGATTCCGGTGGGAAAACAAAGTATGATTGGCCTAGGGAGGGACATTGAGGACTGGCTGCCCCATGCCTCCAAATATAGTTCATAACCAGATGGAAAAACAAGAGGCCACAACAAACAATTTGCTTGAGAAACCTTTCACCTACTCTTAAGATCAATCTAACACTTCATTCCTTTCTTCATTCCTCCACATGCCCATCTAAGGGTCTCTTAAATATATCCCCAATACATCTGCCTCTACCTCTACCCCGGCAGCTCGATCTGTGCACCTACTACTTTGTGTAAAAAAAAAATCCTACCTCTGACATCCCCCCGCCATACTTTTTTCCATTCACCTTAAAATCACTGTACCTTGTATTAGCCATTTCTGCCCTTGAAAAAAGTCTCTGGCTGTCCACTGTATCTATTTCTCTTATCATCTTGTATACCGCTATCAATTTACCACTTCAAAAGAGAAAAGCATGAACTTGCTCAACCTATACTCATAAGCTACACTCTCGAATTGAGCCGTCATCCTGGTCACTCTTCTCTGCACTCTTTCTAAAGCTTCCTATAACAAGGCAATCTGAACTAAACACAATATTCCAAGTGTGATCCAAGCAGTTTTATAGTGCTGCAACATTACCAGATGCTCACAAACTCAGTCCCTTGATTAGTGAAAGCCCATGCACCATACACTTTCTCAACCACCCTACCAACTTGCAGAGCAACCTTGAGGGATTAGTGGACATGTACCCCAAGATCCCTTTGTTCCTCCCCACTGACTTCCAGTTCAACCTTTCAAAGTGAATTACTCCACTGTTTTCTAGATTGAACTCCATCTGCCCAGGTCTACATTCTATCAATGACCCGTTGTAACCTATAACAACCTTCTACACTATCCACAACTCCACAAACCTTGGTGTCATCTGCAAACTTACTAAGACACCCTTCCACTTCCTCATCCAAGTCATTTATAAACATCACTAAGAGCAGAGGTCCCTGCACAGATCCCCGAGGAACACCACAGGTTACCATCCTCCAGGTAGAATACACCACTCTCTGCCTTCAGTGAACAAGCCAATTTTGTATCCACACAGCCAAGTTTACTTCTACCCAAAGCCTCTCACCTTTCTGAATGAAATTACCAAGGGAAACCACATCAAATGCATTACTAAAATCCATATACTCCATATCCACTGCTCTACCTTCATCAATGTGTTTTACCACTTGCTCAAAGAATTCAGTCAGGCTCACGCTGCACATCAGGACGCACAAATGCCATGCTGACTAGCCCTAATCATACTATGCTTCTCCAAATGCTCATAAATCTGGTCTCTAAGAATCCTCTCCAATAGTTTGCCTACCACCAACATAACACTCACTGCTCTATAATTCCCAGGGAGATCCTCATTACTTTTCCTCACCAAAAGAATAACAGTTGCCACCTTCCAGTCTTCTGATACTACCCCTGTGGCGAGTGAGGTTCCCAAGATCATTGCCAAAGGCACAGCTAGCTCTTCTGTTGCTTACTGCAGTAACCTGAGGTATATCCCCCCAACCATAGGGACTTAGTTATCCTGATGTTTTTCAGATGTTCCAACAGCCTTCTTTCTTAACATTGGTATATTCCCAATCTGTTTTCCGTTATCCTCACATTCATCAAGATCCTGCTCAGTGAATACTGAAGCAAAGTATTCAACAAGGATCTCCACTGCCTCCTCAAACTCCAGGCATATTTCCTCTTTTATCCTTGATTGGTCCTACCCTCACTGTAGTCATCTTCCTGTTGTTCTTGTATATATAGAATGCCTTGGGTGTTTTTGTAATCCTACTTGCAGAGGCTTTCTCATACCCCATTCTAGCTCTCCTGAGTCCCTTCCTGGCTGCCTTGTAACTCCTAGCCTCCACCTGTCCTCACTGAAGCCTCAGTTCCCCACTCTAACTCTACCCAGTCACACTATGACCACTCCTACAATGGCCACTGTGCTTGAACCTAACTCTTTATTGGCCGTTGCTAAGTGCCTAAACCACAAAAAATCTTGAGCTCTGTAGAAAGCTCCAACAGGTCCCATTCACCTTTTAAATCTGGTGCTACAATCCACAAGTGGGTGGACAGAACTGTCAATATAGTGGGTCCAAACCCTGCATCAGGACTGAGAGTGGAGACAATGCACAGCCAGTAAAAATGGAGGAAGGGGAGGAGAGTGACAGTGGTTGGGGTGATTGGTTCACTGTCAGAAGAGGGTGTAAAGGATGACGGGCAGATCAAGCCGCATATGGAAGGGGAAGTGGTGATTTGGGGGACAGAGACCAGTGGATGATAGATGGAGGCAGACAAACAAGGCAGATCATAAAAACGAGGAAGTCTGCAGGTGCTGAAAATCCAAAGCAACACACACAAAATGCTGCAGGAACTCAGCAGGTCTGACAGCATCCATAGAAATTAATAAACAGTTGACGATTTGGGCCAAGCCCCTTCTTCAGGACTGAAATAGCAGATGGAGCCAGGTGTGGCCGGGATGGGGAAGGTGAAGAGAGAGACGCCTGCTGGAGGTGAGAGGTGGTAACATGAAGGCAGCCCATGCTGAAATCTGATATAATAGAGAGGAAGTAATGGGGAGAGATGAAAGGCAGGTAGGATGAGGACCAGATGGTGGGAGGGCGGCTGGCTAAGATATGTGGCAAGTAAGTCGATGGAATCGGAAAGAGGAGGGAAATGGAAAAGGATGAAGGAGACCTGGAGGGGGAAAGGAGTTTGGGAATGTGACAAAAATAGAGAGTGTAGGGCCATCAGGGACAAAGGTGAGGGTTGTCTGAAATTGGGAAATTCAATGCTCATACCATTGGGTTGTGGGTACTCAGACAGAACATGAGATGGTGTTCCTTCCATTGGTGTTGGGCCTCATCCTGCTATTGGAGAAGTAATTTGTAACTCTGATTCCTGCCAACCACTCAAAAGAGTTTACAGAAAAAGATATAACTTACCTTTTAGAAAGCAACCTCTGACTTCCTTTCCAAGAAAATACAAATTTTCTTGTAAATAAAAATGCCTGCTGCTTGTTCCACCTTATCAATTGAGAATCAAACTGATCTTCATTCTGTATTCTCCAGTGATTCAACCTGTTTCTTCACTGTTATTGAACTTTGACATATTGGCAAGAGAGCCATCTCCGGTCACCCACATTAAACACACAAAACACCACTGACTACGCACTGTGCTCTATTTCTAAAATCCACTTCTATTGACTGCAGAGGAACCTGATCTTACAACACATTGCCCTTATTCCATTACATTACAGCAGCTGAGAAGGACGATTTTCTGTTTGCAAAGTAAAAGATGACAGATTGCTCCATTTAAAATCTGAATGCAGGTGCATTTTATATTAAATGAAATTTAAAATCTGAATGCAAGTGCATCTTATATTAAATGAAATTTAAAATGTTTGGCATTAATGCCAGGAATGGGAAGGAATCATAAGTAGGTTGGAAACATAATTTCCTGTATTTTTGAAACATTTAGTACAAGCTGCAATTGTAGGGATATATGCAAAATGGAATTCATTTAATTTGGCATCATGGTTGGCACAGATATTGTGGTTCAAATGGCCATTTCTGTGTTGTACTTTCTTTGATCTATGTTCTACATACTATGTAAGATAGCTCTTTCACAGATTCAGCCATTGCCTTTGCAGGACAACTAATTCCTATTAGGAAGGTATCTGAAATTAAGCTGAAGCAATACTCATGACCCATTTGGCCTCGAATTGTTATTCCGTCCATCGGATGGGATAAATTATGAATGCCGGAGGTGCAAACAGTCAATAAGCTGTCTAGGTGTAGACAATACGCATAGTCAATGCTCATAGATTGTCCTTCTTAAAACTCTCATTAGCTCTTTACTAACTATCCTCAAGCTACATTTAAGTGGTTCAATTCTGAACTTGCTCATTTTTTGTCAGTAAAATAAAAAAAAACATGCTGCAATGTGCCTCCAATAGATTAAAGTTTATTAAAACAAGATTATATATTGTATTATCTGCAGGTAAAATATGTAATTACACCCTTGGTATTAACAGTACAGTCCTTTTGCTTCCGGGAATCAGTATATTCATCGATATCACGAATTGGCAGCTACATTGGTCTAGTTGCCAATCACAACTCAGAAGCTAGACGTAGCTCAGAAGACCATTTGACCCCTGCAGGTCCCAGCACAAGAATTGTGTCAGCACCAGCTTGAAATCAGGTTGCAGGAATGATGTTACTTCTAACCAGAGGTGTATGGGAAAAGAGAAAGGCTCTTGAAGTTGAAAGTTCATGTATAATTTATTCTGAAACTCTACAATCTTTAAGCCTATATTTTGTTTATAATCCTGTGAAAATCTTTGCTTAATTTTCCCCCAAACTCCTGCTCATCCATGATTAGTTCTGAATATGGACAATGTTGGTAAAGTCTTGGGCTCTACAATAAACCGTGATAATTTGAAGGTGACTCTATGAATTAATATGCTTCAAGCATCTCAGCAAATGGCTTGCCTGCCTCCATGGTCAATGTTTTATGTTAGTGTACTTCTCTTTACAGCATCTTGCCCTGTGCTATGCAGTGGCAATGGGCAGTATTTGAAAGGACGCTGTTTGTGCCACAGTGGTTGGAAGGGAGCAGAGTGCGACGTTCCCACAAACCAGTGCCTTGACTCAACTTGTGGCAACCATGGCACCTGCATCATGGGGACGTGCATCTGTAACTCTGGCTATAAAGGAGAGAACTGTGAACAGGGTAAACGACCAACTTTTATCTTTAATCATTTACTTGTCAACGTGACTGAATTTACTCGGAGAATGTAATCATCTCCCCAGCACTGCAGCAAAGAGAGATATTGAAAGGTTAACAACCAGTAAAGAAAAGATTAACATAGTCACTGTGCTCCACTTTCAAAGGGCATGACAAAGCAGGATGAAATATATAGCAGAGGTGAATTTAGACCTTTATGCATGTTATGACGACCTGGTATTCTGTTATTTGTTGTTCAGCCACATTTAAATTTCTTCTCCTTTTTCCTTCCTTTGTTGAGCTCCACTTAGGATTGTTAACTGCTAGAAAGCAGCCGCTTGTCAGGATATTTTCTATTCTTTATTGACTGGACACTATAATTGGGTAGCAGAGAGCAGGTACAGGCTTGCTTCTTGGCATTTTTCTTTCCTAAATAATGCAGATTCTGGTTAATTGGGGCAGCCACTTATTTGGGCCAGCTCAAGGAACAAAAGCTAATCAAGAATATAGCCAGGATTCCATTCATTTCGTTAGGACAGCATGCCACTTAATTGGAGCAGCAGACTATTGTGGCTAACTAACTTCAGTCGCGTGCAGTTGTGTGGCTGGTAGATGCTATACGGTACTTAGAGCAAATAGTTTCAAAATAACACAACAGTGGATGAATTCCTCTGTCAATAAATATTAGGAACTAATGCACAGTTTTATAGTACTATTAGTAGTGTATTAATCTGTTTCGTATTTCATTTAAATACATCATTTGTTATTCATTTTATCTTTTTTATACCTTTTTGACTATTTCCATGAAACTTCAGCTAATTGGGGCAGTCACTTAATTGGACCAAAGTGTACTGGCCTCAATGTGTCCTGATTAACGGGAATTTACGGAAATTATGACTACCTGGTATTCTGTTATTTGTTGTTCAGCCACATTTAAATTTCTTCTCCTTTTTCCTTCCTTTGTTGAGCTCCACTTAGGATTGTTAACTGCTAGAAAGCAGCCGCATGTCAGGATATTTTCTATTCTTTATTGACTGGACGCTATAATTGGGTAGCAGAGAGCAGTTGCCGTTGGATGTGGTTAATGCACATTAACAAAAAGCATACTGTATGAATCAACTAATCTCACGTGTCTCTTTTGTGCACAATTGTTCGTCTGTCATCTGTTGACTTGTGTAACTTTAGAACACACAGTTTCAACACCCTATCCCCTGCACGTGTCCTCCTATGGACCCAGCAGGTTTGAAAATAACAAATCTTGGAACCGAGTTTTTGAATCACATCAAACAAGTAACCGCCAACTCTCAACCAAATGAAGTACATTACAAACGGTCAATAGATATCTAAATCTGTGCTTGTCTACAGTTGAGCATTTGTAAATTATCCCCTAACTTCCTATATTCCCAGTTCTCAGAACATCACATTTTTCATGATACTTAATCTTGGTCTTATAATTGTAGCATAAATTAACCATTTCTTCTGATTAGTACTGGTCTCACTGTCATTGTGCTGCAATTGGATTAATGTATCATAGTTGTGGCATCAGTACATGACAGAATATGTTCTGAAATATTGAAAGGATAGTAGTGTAAAAGAAAAGGAAGGTTATCTGGGTTATATAGGAAACAAAGACAGGGCCATATTATTTGAAATATTTTGACACAGAAATCATTTGTGGAGTATCAAACAGTGACTTAGCAAATTTGAAATTGTGTTACCAAGAAATGAAGTAATTTTGCATATGTTTGTAAGTCCATTAGCAATGAATGGTAATGCTATAAGCTAATTCTTGGTTAAGGTTTTCAGATTTGTTAGTGGTGATTTTTTTCAGCAGCAAACTCTTTTGAATGACAATCAAACTGGAACAAGGCCAGTTGTTTCTTAAGATCTTTCCCATTCAGTAGTATTGCTGTAGGGTTCCATATGTAAGCCACTGTCACCTATAATTTTGTGAGTTTGAATGTGACTGGGGTGTTATTACAGCAGTGCTTCAACCAACGAAAGGCATGATTTACTATCAATGTATTGTGCCACTGGTCGTGCTTGAATTCCCTCAGATTTGCCGTCTATTTCATCACAAAGATCCGGAAACCATAGAGCAAGTTTTCTCAACCAAGTTCCGTTGAACCCCAGGGTTCTGTGAGAGGTCACTAGCGGTTCCACAAGATATCGTGATTAAATGAAAATAAACATAATTTTTCAAAAATTGAGCAAAGCGCAGTGTTAATTCTCACAGTGGTGGACAGTTACCGAACAGACCCTTTAGCAATCTCGCTAAATATCTTTCAGTCCAGTATGGCAGTGTGCAGTAAGACCGTGTTTATTTGCGTGAGTCCATTCTCAGGTTTTAAACGTGAGATGGGGAAGGACTTTAATAATTGCTGAGCACTGTATTGCTCAGTAGGGTGGATGATAGGCTGATGGTGAGTGCTGTATTGCTCAGAGGGGAGGATGGTAGGCTGATGGTGAGTGCTGCATTGCTCAGTGGGGTGGACGGTAGGCTGATGGTGAGTGCCGTATTGCTCAGTGGGGAGGACGATAGGCTGATGGTGAGTGCTGTATTGCTCAGAGGGGAGGACGGTAGGCTGATGGTGAGTGTTGTATTGCTCAGAGGGGAGGACGATAGGCTGATGGTGAGTGCCGTATTGCTCAGTGGGGAGGACGATAGGCTGATGGTGAGTGCTGTATTGCTCAGAGGGGAGGACGGTAGGCTGATGGTGAGTGTTGTATTGCTCAGAGGGGAGGACGATAGGCTGATGGGGAGTGCTGTATTGCTCAGAGGGGAGGACGGTAGGCTGATGGTGAGTGTTGTATTGCTCAGTGGGGTGGACGATAGGCTGGTGGTGAGTGCTGTATTGCTCAGAGGGGAGGACGATAGGCTGATGGTGAGTGCTGTATTGCTCAGTGGGGTGGACGATAGGCTGATGGTGAGTGCTGTATTGCTCAGAGGGGAGGACGATAGGCTGATGGTGAGTGCTGTATTGCTCAGAGGGGTGGACGGTAGGCTAAAGGTGAGTGCTGTATTGCTCAGTGGGGTGGACGATAGGCTGATGGTGAGTGCTGTATTGCTCAGAGGGGTGGACGATAGGCTGATGCTGAGTGTTGTATTGCTCAGTGGTGTGGACGGTAGGCTGATGGTGAGTGCTGTATTGCTCAGAGGGGAGGACGGTAGGCTGATGGTGAGTGCTGTATTGCTCAGAGTGGAGGACGGTAGGCTGATGGTGAGTGCTGTATTGCTCAGTGGGGAGGACGATAGGCTGATGGTGAGTGCTGTATTGCTCAGTGGGGTGGACGATAGGCTGGTGGTGAGTGCTGTATTGCTCAGAGGGGAGGACGATAGGCTGATGGTGAGTGCTGTATTGCTCAGTGGGGTGGACGATAGGCTGGTGGTGAGTGCTGTATTGCTCAGAGGGGAGGACGATAGGCTGATGGTGAGTGCTGTATTGCTCAGTGGGGTGGACGATAGGCTGGTGGTGAGTGCTGTATTGCTCAGAGGGGAGGACGATAGGCTGATGGTGAGTGCTGTATTGCTCAGAGGGGAGGACGGTAGGCTGATGGTGAGTGCTGTATTGCTCAGTGGGGTGGACGATAGGCTGATGGTGAGTGCTGTATTGCTCAGTGGGGTGGACGATAGGCTGATGGTGAGTGCTGTATTGCTCAGAGGGGAGGACGGTAGGCTGATGGTGAGTGTTGTATTGCTCAGTGGGGTGGACGATAGGCTGGTGGTGAGTGCTGTATTGCTCAGAGGGGAGGACGATAGGCTGATGGTGAGTGCTGTATTGCTCAGTGGGGTGGACGATAGGCTGATGGTGAGTGCTGTATTGCTCAGAGGGGTGGACGGTAGGCTAAAGGTGAGTGCTGTATTGCTCAGTGGGGTGGACGATAGGCTGATGGTGAGTGCTGTATTGCTCAGAGGGGTGGACGATAGGCTGATGCTGAGTGTTGTATTGCTCAGTGGTGTGGACGGTAGGCTGATGGTGAGTGCTGTATTGCTCAGAGGGGAGGACGGTAGGCTGATGGTGAGTGCTGTATTGCTCAGTGGGGAGGACGATAGGCTGATGGTGAGTGCTGTATTGCTCAGTGGGGAGGACGGTAGGCTGATGGTGAGTGCTCTATTGCTCAGTGGGGAGGATGGTAGGCTGATGGTGAGTGCTGTATTGCTCAGTGGGGTGGAAGATAGGCTGATGGTGAGTGCCGTATTGCTCAGTGGGGAGGACGAAAGGCTGATGGTGAGTGCCGTATTGCTCAGTGGGGAGGACGATAGGCTGATGGTGAGTGCTGTATTGCTCAGTGGGGAGGACGATAGGCTGATGGTGAGTGCTGTATTGCTCAGAGGGGTGGACGATTGGCTGATGGTGAGTGCTGTATTGTATGGAGGGGTGGACGATAGGCTGATGGTGAGTGCTGTATTGCTCAGAGGGGTGGACGGTAGGCTGATGGTGAGTGCTGTATTGCTCAGTGGGGAGGACGAAAGGCTGATGGTGAGTGCTGTATTGCTCAGTGGGGTGGACGATAGGCTGATGGTGAGTGCTGTATTGCTCAGTGAGGAGGGCGATAGGCTGATGGTGAGTGCTGTATTGCTCAGAGGGGAGGACGATAGGCTGATGGTGAGTGCTGTATTGCTCAGTGGGGTGGACGGTACGCTGATGGTGAGTGCCGTATTGCTCAGAGGGCAGGACGATAGGCTGATGGTGAGTGCTGTATTGCTCAGAGGGGAGGACGATAGGCTGATGGTGAGTGTTGTATTGCTCAGAGGGGAGGACGATAGGCTGATGGTGAGTGCTGTATTGCTCAGTGGGGTGGACGACAGGCTGATGGTGAGTGCTGTATTGCTCAGTGGGGTGGACGATAGGCTGATGGTGAGTGCTGTATTGCTCAGTGGGGTGGACGGTAGACTGATGGTGGGTGCTGTATTGCTCAGTGGGGAGGACGATAGGCTGATGGCGAGTGCTGTATTGCTCAGTGGGGTGGACGATAGGCTGATGGTGAGTGCTGTATTGCTCAGTGGGGTGGACGGTACGCTGATGGTGAGTGCCGTATTGCTCAGAGGGGAGGACGATAGGCTGATGGTGAGTGCCGTATTGCTCAGAGGGGAGGACGATAGGCTGATGGTGAGTGCTGTATTGCTCAGAGGGGTGGACGATAGGCTGATGGTGAGTGCTGTATTGCTCATTGGGGAAGACGATAGGCTGATGGTGAGTGTTGTGTTGCTCAGAGGGGAGGACAATAGGCTGATGGTGAGTGCTGTATTGCTCAGTGGGGTGGACGGTACGCTGATGGTGAGTGCCGTATTGCTCAGAGGGGAGGACGATAGGCTGATGGTGAGTGCTGTATTGCTCAGAGGGGAGGACGATAGGCTGATGGTGAGTGTTGTATTGCTCAGTGGGGAGGACGAAAGGCTGATGGTGAGTGCTGTATTGCTCAGTGGGGAGGACGATAGGCTGATGGTGAGTGCTGTATTGTTCAGTGGGGAGGACGATAGGCTGATGGTGAGTGCTGTATTGCTCGGAGGGGAGGACGATAGGCTGATGGTGAGTGCCGTATTGCTCAGAGGGGAGGACGATAGGCTGATGGTGAGTGCTGTATTGCTCAGAGGGGTGGACGATAGGCTGATGGTGAGTGCTGTATTGCTCATTGGGGAAGACGATAGGCTGATGGTGAGTGTTGTGTTGCTCAGAGGGGAGGACAATAGGCTGATGGTGAGTGCCGTATTGCTCAGAGGGGAGGACGGTAGGCTGATGGTGAGTGCTGTATTGCTCAGAGGGGAGGACGATAGGCTGATGGTGAGTGCTGTATTGCTCAGAGGGGAGGACGGTAGGCTGATGGTGAGTGTTGTGTTGCTCAGAGGGGAGGATGATAGGCTGATGGGGAGTGCTGTATTGCTCAGAGGGGAGGACGATAGGCTGATGGTGAGTGCTGTATTGCTCAGAGGGGAGGACGATAGGCTGATGGTGAGTGCTGTATTGCTCAGTGGGGTGGACGATAGGCTGATGGTGAGTGCTGTATTGCTCAGTGGGGAGGACGAAAGGCTGATGGTGAGTGCTGTATTGCTCAGTGGGGAGGACGATAGGCTGATGGTGAGTGCTGTATTGTTCAGTGGGGAGGACGATAGGCTGATGGTGAGTGCTGTATTGCTCAGAGGGGTGGATGGTAGGCTGATGGTGAGTGCTGTATTGCTCAGTGGGGAGGACGATAGGCTGATGGTGAGTGCCGTATTGTTCAGTGGGGAGGACGATAGGCTGATGGTGAGTGCTGTATTGCTCGGAGGGGAGGACGATAGGCTGATGGTGAGTGCTGTATTGCTCAGTGGGGAGGACGATAGGCTGATGGTGAGTGCTGTATTGCTCAGAGGGGTGGACGGTAGGCTGATGGTGAGTGCTGTATTGCTCAGTGGGGTGGACGATAGGCTGATGGTGAGTGCTGTATTGCTCAGTGGGGAGGACGATAGGCTGATGGTGAGTGCTGTATGGCTCAGTGGGGAGGACGATAGGCTGATGGTGAGTGCTGTATTGCTCAGTGGGGTGGACGATAGGCTGATGGTGAGTGCTGTATTACTCAGTGGGGAGGACGGTAGGCTGATGGGGAGTGCTGTATTGCTCAGAGGGGAGGACGATAGGCTGATGGTGAGTGCTGTATTGCTCAGAGGGGTGGACGATAGGCTGATGGTGAGTGCTGTATTGCTCAGAGGGGAGGACAATAGGCTGATGGTGAGTGCTGTATTGCTCATTGGGGAAGACGATAGGCTGATGGTGAGTGCTGTATTGCTCAGAGGGGAGGACAATAGGCTGATGGTGAGTGCCGTATTGCTCAGAGGGGAGGACGGTAGGCTGATGGTGAGTGCTGTATTGCTCAGAGGGGAGGACGATAGGCTGATGGTGAGTGCTGTATTGCTCAGAGGGGAGGACGATAGGCTGATGGTGAGTGCTGTATTGCTCAGAGGGGAGGATGATAGGCTGATGGGGAGTGCTGTATTGCTCAGAGGGGAGGACGATAGGCTGATGGGGAGTGCTGTATTGCTCAGAGGGGAGGCCGATAGGCTGATGGGGAGTGCTGTATTGCTCAGAGGGGAGGACGATAGGCTGATGGTGAGTGCTGTATTGCTCAGCGGGGAGGACGATAGGCTGATGGGGAGTGCTGTATTGCTCAGAGGGGAGGACGATAGGCTGATGGTGAGTGCTGTATTGCTCAGAGGGGAGGACGGTAGGCTGATGGTGAGTGCTGTATTGCTCAGAGGGGAGGACGATAGGCTGATGGTGAGTGCTGTATTGCTCAGAGGGGAGGCCGATAGGCTGATGGGGAGTGCTGTATTGCTCAGAGGGGAGGACGATAGGCTGATGGTGAGTGCTGTATTGCTCAGCGGGGAGGACGATAGGCTGATGGGGAGTGCTGTATTGCTCAGTTGGGTGGACGATAGGCTGATGGTGAGTGCTGTATTGCTCAGAGGGGAGGACGATAGGCTGATGGGGAGTGCTGTATTGCTCAGAGGGGTGGACGATAGGATGATGGTGAGTGCTGTTTTGCTCAGAGGGGAGGACGATAGGCTGATGGTGTGTGGTATATTGCTCAGAGGGGAGGACGATAGGCTGATGGTGAGTGCCGTATTGCTCAGAGGGGAGGACGATAGGCTGATGGTGAGTGCCGTATTGCTCAGAGGGGAGGACGATAGGCTGATGGTGAGTGCTGTATTGCTCAGTGGGGAGGATGATAGGCTGATGGTGAGTGCCGTATTGCTCAGAGGGGAGGACGATAGGCTGATGGTGAGTGCTGTATTGTTCAGTGGGGTGGACGATAGGCTGATGGTGTGTGCTGTATTGTTCAGAGGGGAGGACGATAGGCTGATGGTGTGTGCTGTATTGCTCAGAGGGGAGGACGATAGGCTGATGGTGTGTGCTGTATTGCTCAGAGAGGAGGACGATAGGCTGATGGTGAGTGCTGTATTGCTCAGTGGGGAGGACGGTAGGCTGATGGTGAGTGCTGTATTGCTCAGAGGGGTGGACGGTAGGCTGATGGTGAGTGCTGTATTGCTCAGAGGGGAGGACGATAGGCTGATGGTGTGTGGTGTATTGCTCAGAGGGGAGGACGATAGGCTGATGGTGTGTGCTGTATTGCTCAGAGGGGAGGACGATAGGCTGAGGGTGAGTGCTGTATTGCTCAGTGGGGTGGACGATAGGCTGATGGTGAGTGCTGTATTGCTCAGTGGGGTGGACGACAGGCTGATGGTGAGTGCTGTATTGCTCAGTGGGGTGGACGATAGGCTGATGGTGAGTGCTGTATTGCTCAGTGGGGTGGACGGTAGACTGATGGTGGGTGCTGTATTGCTCAGTGGGGAGGACGATAGGCTGATGGCGAGTGCTGTATTGCTCAGTGGGGTGGACGATAGGCTGATGGTGAGTGCTGTATTGCTCAGTGGGGTGGACGGTACGCTGATGGTGAGTGCCGTATTGCTCAGAGGGGAGGACGATAGGCTGATGGTGAGTGCCGTATTGCTCAGAGGGGAGGACGATAGGCTGATGGTGAGTGCTGTATTGCTCAGAGGGGAGGACGATAAGCTGATGGTGAGTGTTGTATTCCTCAGAGAGGAGTACGATAGGCTGATGGTGACTGCTGTATTGCTCAGTGGGGTGGACGATACGCTGATGGTGAGTGCTGTATTGCTCAGAGGGGAGGACGATAGGCTCATGGTGAGTGTTGTATTGCTCAGTGGGGCGGACGGTAGGCTGATGGTGAGTGCTGTATTGCTCAGAGGGGAGGACGATAGGCTGATGGTGAGTGTTGTATTGCTCAGTGGGGAGGACGAAAGGCTGATGGTGAGTGCTGTATTGCTCAGTGGGGAGGACGATAGGCTGATGGTGAGTGCTGTATTGTTCAGTGGGGAGGACGATAGGCTGATGGTGAGTGCTGTATTGCTCGGAGGGGAGGACGATAGGCTGATGGTGAGTGCCGTATTGCTCAGAGGGGAGGACGATAAGCTGATGGTGAGTGCTGTATTGCTCAGAGGGGAGGATGATAGGCTGATGGGGAGTGCTGTATTGCTCAGAGGGGAGGACGATAGGCTGATGGGGAGTGCTGTATTGCTCAGAGGGGAGGCCGATAGGCTGATGGGGAGTGCTGTATTGCTCAGAGGGGAGGACGATAGGCTGATGGTGAGTGCTGTATTGCTCAGAGGGGTGGACAGTAGGCTAAAGGTGAGTGCTGTATTGCTCAGTGGGGTGGATGATAGGCTGATGGTGAGTGTTGTATTGCTCAGTGGGGTGGACGGTAGGCTGATGGTGAGTGCCGTATTGCTCAGAGGGGAGGACGATAGGCTGATGGTGAGTGCTGTATTGCTCAGAGGGGAGGACGGTAGGCTGATGGTGAGTGCTGTATTGCTCAGTGGGGAGGACGATAGGCTGATGGTGAGTGCTGTATTGCTCAGAGGGGAGGACGATAGGCTGATGGTGAGTGCTGTATTGCTCAGAGGGGAGGACGATAGGCTGATGGTGAGTGCTGTATTGCTCAGTGGGGAGGACGATAGGCTGATGGTGAGTGCTGTATTGCTCAGTGGGGAGGACGATAGGCTGATGGTGAGTGCTGTATTGCTCAGTGGGGAGGACGATAGGCTGATGGTGAGTGCCGTATTGCTCAGTGGGGAGGACGATAGGCTGATGGTGAGTGCCGTATTGCTCAGAGGGGAGGATGATAGGCTGATGGGGAGTGCTGTATTGCTCAGAGGGGAGGACGATAGGCTGATGGTGAGTGCTGTATTGCTCAGAGGGGTGGACAGTAGGCTAAAGGTGAGTGCTGTATTGCTCAGTGGGGTGGATGATAGGCTGATGGTGAGTGTTGTATTGCTCAGTGGGGTGGACGGTAGGCTGATGGTGAGTGCCGTATTGCTCAGAGGGGAGGACGATAGGCTGATGGTGAGTGCTGTATTGCTCAGAGGGGAGGACGGTAGGCTGATGGTGAGTGCTGTATTGCTCAGTGGGGAGGACGATAGGCTGATGGTGAGTGCTGTATTGCTCAGAGGGGAGGACGATAGGCTGATGGTGAGTGCTGTATTGCTCAGAGGGGAGGACGATAGGCTGATGGTGAGTGCTGTATTGCTCAGTGGGGAGGACGATAGGCTGATGGTGAGTGCTGTATTGCTCAGTGGGGAGGACGATAGGCTGATGGTGAGTGCTGTATTGCTCAGTGGGGAGGACGATAGGCTGATGGTGAGTGCCGTATTGCTCAGTGGGGAGGACGATAGGCTGATGGTGAGTGCCGTATTGCTCAGAGGGGAGGACGATAGGCTGATGGTGAGTGCTGTATTGCTCAGAGGGGAGGACGATAGGCTGATGGTGAGTGCTGTATTGTTCAGTTGGGTGGACGATAGGCTGATGGTGAGTGCTGTATTGTTCAGTGGGGTGGACGATAGGCTGATGGTGTCTGCTGTATTGCTCAGAGGGGAGGACGATAGGCTGATGGTGTGTGGTGTATTGCTCAGAGGGGAGGACGATAGGCAGATGGTGTGTGCTGTATTGCTCAGAGGGGAGGACGATAGGCTGAGGGTGAGTGCTGTATTGCTCAGTGGGGTGGACGATAGGCTGATGGTGAGTGCTGTATTGCTCAGTGGGGTGGACGACAGGCTGATGGTGAGTGCTGTATTGCTCAGTGGGGTGGACGATAGGCTGATGGTGAGTGCTGTATTGCTCAGAGGGGTGGACGATAGGCTGATGGTGAGTGCTGTATTGCTCAGAGGGGAGGACGATAGGCTGATGGTGAGTGTTGTATTGCTCAGTGGGGAGGACGAAAGGCTGATGGTGAGTGCTGTATTGCTCAGTGGGGAGGACGATAGGCTGATGGTGAGTGCTGTATTGTTCAGTGGGGAGGACGATAGGCTGATGGTGAGTGCTGTATTGCTCGGAGGGGAGGACGATAGGCTGATGGTGAGTGCCGTATTGCTCGGAGGGGAGGACGATAGGCTGATGGTGAGTGCCGTATTGCTCAGAGGGGAGGACGGTAGGCTGATGGTGAGTGCTGTATTGCTCAGTCGGGAGGACGATAAGCTGATGGTGAGTGCTGTATTGCTCAGAGGGGAGGATGATAGGCTGATGGGGAGTGCTGTATTGCTCAGAGGGGAGGACCATAGGCTGATGGGGAGTGCTGTATTGCTCAGAGGGGAGGCCGATAGGCTGATGGGGAGTGCTGTATTGCTCAGAGGGGAGGACGATAGGCTGATGGTGAGTGCTGTATTGCTCAGAGGGGTGGACAGTAGGCTAAAGGTGAGTGCTGTATTGCTCAGTGGGGTGGATGATAGGCTGATGGTGAGTGTTGTATTGCTCAGTGGGGTGGACGGTAGGCTGATGGTGAGTGCCGTATTGCTCAGAGGGGAGGACGATAGGCTGATGGTGAGTGCTGTATTGCTCAGAGGGGAGGACGGTAGGCTGATGGTGAGTGCTGTATTGCTCAGAGGGGAGGACGATAGGCTGATGGTGAGTGCCGTATTGCTCAGAGGGGAGGACGATAGGCTGATGGTGAGTGCTGTATTGCTCAGTGGGGAGGACGATAGGCTGATGGTGAGTGCCGTATTGCTCAGAGGGGAGGACGATAGGCTGATGGTGAGTGCTGTATTGCTCAGAGGGGAGGACGATAGGCTGATGGTGAGTGCTGTATTGTTCAGTGGGGTGGACGATAGGCTGATGGTGTGTGCTGTATTGTTCAGAGGGGAGGACGATAGGCTGATGGTGTGTGCTGTATTGCTCAGAGGGGAGGGCGATAGGCTGATGGTGTGTGCTGTATTGCTCAGAGAGGAGGACGATAGGCTGATGGTGAGTGCTGTATTGCTCAGTGGGGAGGACGGTAGGCTGATGGTGAGTGCTGTATTGTTCAGTGGGGTGGACGATAGGCTGATGGTGTCTGCTGTATTGCTCAGAGGGGAGGACGATAGGCTGATGGTGAGTGCTGTATTGCTCAGAGGGGAGGACGATAGGCTGATGGTGAGTGCTGTATTGCTCAGAGGGGAGGACGATAGGCTGATGGTGAGTGCTGTATTGCTCAGTGGGGTGGACGATAGGCTGATGGTGAGTGCTGTATTGCTCAGTGGGGTGGACGATAGGCTGATGGTGAGTGCTGTATTGCTCAGTGGGGTGGACGGTAGACTGATGGTGGGTGCTGTATTGCTCAGAGGGGAGGACGATAGGATGATGGTGAGTACTGTATTGCTCAGAGGGGTGGACGGTAGGCTGATGGTGAGTGCTGTATTGCTCAGAGGGGAGGACGGTAGGCTGATGGTGACTGCTGTATTGCTCATTGCAGAGGACGTTAGGCTGATGGTGAGTCCTGTATTGCTCAGAGTGGAAGACGATAGGCTGATGGTGAGTGTTGTATTGCTCAGAGGGGAGGACGATAGGCTGATGGTGAGTGCTGTATTGCTCAGAGGGGTGGACGATAGGCTGATGGTGAGTGCTGTATTGCTCAGTGAGGAGGACGATAGGCTGATGGTGAGTGCTGCATTGCTCAGTGGAGAGGACGATAGGCTGATGGTGAGTGTTGTATTGCTGATTGGGGAGGACGATAGGCTGATGGTGAGTGCTGTGTTGCTCAGAGGGGAGGACGGTAGGCTGATGGTGAGTGCTGTATTGCTCAGTGGGGTGGACGATAGGCTGATGGTGAGTGTTGTATTGCTCAGAGGGGAGGACGATAGGCTGATGGTGAGTGCTGTATTGCTCAGAGGGGAAAACGATAGGCTGATGGTGAGTGCTGTATTGCTCAGAGGGGAGGACGGTAGGCTGATGGTGAGTGCTGTATTGCTCAGAGGGGAGGACGATAGGCTGATGGTGAGTGCTGTATTGCTCAGAGGGGAAAACGATAGGCTGATGGTGAGTGCTGTATTGCTCAGTGGGGTGGACGATAGGCTGATGGTGAGTGTTGTATTGCTCAGAGGGGAGGACGGTAAGCTGATTGTGAGTGCTGTATTGCTCAGAGGGGAAGACGATAGGCTGATGGTGAGTGCTGTATTGCTCAGAGGGGAGGACGGTAGGCTGATGGTGAGTGCTGTATTGCTCAGAGGGGAGGACGATAGGCTGATGGTGAGTGCTGTATTGCTCAGAGGGGAGGACGATAGGCTGATCGTGAGTGCTGTATTGCTCAGAGGGGAAGTCGATAGGCTGATGGTGAGTGCTGTATTGCTCAGTGGGGAGGACGAAAGGCTGATGGTGAGTGCTGTATTGCTCAGTGGGGAGGACGATAGGCTGATGGTGAGTGCTGTATTGTTCAGTGGGGAGGACGATAGGCTGATGGTGAGTGCTGTATTGCTCGGAGGGGAGGACGATAGGCTGATGGTGAGTGCCGTATTGCTCAGAGGGGAGGACGATAGGCTGATGGTGAGTGCCGTATTGCTCAGAGGGGAGGACGGTAGGCTGATGGTGAGTGCTGTATTGCTCAGTCGGGAGGACGATAAGCTGATGGTGAGTGCTGTATTGCTCAGAGGGGAGGATGATAGGCTGATGGGGAGTGCTGTATTGCTCAGAGGGGAGGACCATAGTCTGATGGGGAGTGCTGTATTGCTCAGAGGGGAGGCCGATAGGCTGATGGGGAGTGCTGTATTGCTCAGAGGGGAGGACGATAGGCTGATGGTGAGTGCTGTATTGCTCAGAGGGGTGGACAGTAGGCTAAAGGTGAGTGCTGTATTGCTCAGAGGGGAGGACGATAGGCTGATGGTGAGTGCTGTATTGCTCAGAGGGGAGGACGATAGGCTGATGGTGAGTGCTGTATTGCTCAGTGGGGAGGACGATAGGCTGATGGTGAGTGCCGTATTGCTCAGAGGGGAGGACGATAGGCTGATGGTGAGTGCTGTATTGCTCAGAGGGGAGGACGATAGGCTGATGGTGAGTGCTGTATTGTTCAGTGTGGTGGACGATGGGCTGATGGTGTGTGCTGTATTGTTCAGAGGGGAGGACGATAGGCTGATGGTGTGTGCTGTATTGCTCAGAGGGGAGGACGATAGGCTGATGGTGTGTGCTGTATTGCTCAGAGAGGAGGACGATAGGCTGATGGTGAGTGCTGTATTGCTCAGTGGGGAGGACGGTAGGCTGATGGTGAGTGCTGTATTGTTCAGTGGGGTGGACGATAGGCTGATGGTGTCTGCTGTATTGCTCAGAGGGGAGGACGATAGGCTGATGGTGAGTGCTGTATTGCTCAGAGGGGAGGACGATAGGCAGATGGTGTGTGCTGTATTGCTCAGAGGGGAGGACAATAGGCTGATGGTGAGTGCTGTATTGCTCAGAGGGGAGGACGATAGGCTGATGGTGAGTGCTGTATTGCTCAGTGGGGTGGACGATAGGCTGATGGTGAGTGCTGTATTGCTCAGTGGGGTGGACGATAGGCTGATGGTGAGTGCTGATTTGCTCAGTGGGGTGGACGGTAGACTGATGGTGGGTGCTGTATTGCTCAGAGGGGAGGACGATAGGATGATGGTGAGTACTGTATTGCTCAGAGGGGTGGACGGTAGGCTGATGGTGAGTGCTGTATTGCTCAGAGGGGAGGACGGTAGGCTGATGGTGACTGCTGTATGCTCATTGGAGAGGACGTTAGGCTGATGGTGAGTCCTGTATTGCTCAGAGTGGAAGACGATAGGCTGATGGTGAGTGTTGTATTGCTCAGAGGGGAGGACGATATGCTGATGGTGAGTGCTGTATTGCTCAGAGGGGTGGACGATAGGCTGATGGTGAGTGCTGTATTGCTCAGTGAGGAGGACGATAGGCTGATGGTGAGTGCTGTATTGCTCAGTGGGGAGGACGATAGGCTGATGGTGAGTGCTGTGTTGCTCAGAGGGGAGGACGGTAGGCTGATGGTGAGTGCTGTATTGCTCAGTGGGGTGGACGATAGGCTGATGGTGAGTGTTGTATTGCTCAGAGGGGAGGACGATAGGCTGATGGTGAGTGCTGTATTGCTCAGAGGGGAAAACGATAGGCTGATGGTGAGTGCTGTATTGCTCAGAGGGGAGGACGGTAGGCTGATGGTGAGTGCTGTATTGCTCAGAGGGGAGGACGATAGGCTGATGGTGAGTGCTGTATTGCTCAGAGGGGAAAACGATAGGCTGATGGTGAGTGCTGTATTGCTCAGTGGGGTGGACGATAGGCTGATGGTGAGTGTTGTATTGCTCAGAGGGGAGGACGGTAAGCTGATTGTGAGTGCTGTATTGCTCAGAGGGGAGGACGATAGGCTGATGGTGAGTGCTGTATTGCTCAGAGGGGAGGACGGTAGGCTGATGGTGAGTGCTGTATTGCTCAGAGGGGAGGACGATAGGCTGATGGTGAGTGCTGTATTGCTCAGAGGGGAAGTCGATAGGCTGATGGTGAGTGCTGTATTGCTCAGAAGGGAGGACGATAGGCTGATGGTGAGTGCTGTATTGCTCAGTGGGGAGGACGATAGGCTGATGGTGAGTGTTGTATTGCTGATTGGGGAGGACGATAGGCTGATGGTGAGTGCTGTGTTGCTCAGAGGGGAGGACGGTAGGCTGATGGTGAGTGCTGTATTGCTCAGATGGGAGGACGGTAGGCTGATGGTGAGTGCTGTATTGCTCAGAGGGGAGGACGGTAGGCTGATGGTGAGTGCTGTATTGCTCAGTGGGGAGGACGATAGGCTGATGGTGAGTGCTGTATTGCTCAGAGGGGAGGACGATAGGCTGGTGGTGAGAACTGTATTGCTCAGAGGGGAGGACGGTAGGCTGATGGTGAGTGCTGTATTGCTCAGAGGGGAGGACGATAGGCTGATGGTGAGTGCTGTATTGCTCAGTGGGGTGGACGATAGGCTGATGGTGAGTGCTGTATTGCTCAGAGGGGAGGACGATAGGCTGATGGTGAGTGCTGTATTGCTCAGTGGGGAGGACGATAGGCTGATGGTGAGTGTTGTATTGCTCAGAGGGGAGGACGGTAGGCTGATGGTGAGTGCTGTATTGCTCAGAGGGGTGGATGATAGGCTGATGGTGAGTGTTGTATTGCTCAGAGGGGAGGACGGTAGGCTGATGGTGAGTGCTGTATTGCTCAGTGGGGTGCAAGATAGGCTGATGGTGAGTGCTGTATTGCTCAGAGGGGTGGACGGTAGGCTAAAGGTGAGTGCTGTATTGCTCAGAGGGGTTGACGGTAGGCTAAAGGTGAGTGCTGTATTGTTCAGTGGGGTGGACGATAGGCTGATGGTGAGTGCTGTATTACTCAGAGGGGAGGACGATAGGCTGATGGTGAGTGCTGTATTGCTCAGAGGGGAGGATGATAGGCTGATGGGGAGTGCTGTATTGCTCAGAGGGGAGGACCATAGTCTGATGGGGAGTGCTGTATTGCTCAGAGGGGAGGCCGATAGGCTGATGGGGAGTGCTGTATTGCTCAGAGGGGAGGACGATAGGCTGATGGTGAGTGCTGTATTGCTCAGAGGGGTGGACAGTAGGCTAAAGGTGAGTGCTGTATTGCTCAGAGGGGAGGACGATAGGCTGATGGTGAGTGCTGTATTGCTCAGAGGGGAGGACGATAGGCTGATGGTGAGTGCTGTATTGCTCAGTGGGGAGGACGATAGGCTGATGGTGAGTGCCGTATTGCTCAGAGGGGAGGACGATAGGCTGATGGTGAGTGCTGTATTGCTCAGAGGGGAGGACGATAGGCTGATGGTGAGTGCTGTATTGTTCAGTGGGGTGGACGATGGGCTGATGGTGTGTGCTGTATTGTTCAGAGGGGAGGACGATAGGCTGATGGTGTGTGCTGTATTGCTCAGAGGGGAGGACGATAGGCTGATGGTGTGTGCTGTATTGCTCAGAGAGGAGGACGATAGGCTGATGGTGAGTGCTGTATTGCTCAGTGGGGAGGACGGTAGGCTGATGGTGAGTGCTGTATTGTTCAGTGGGGTGGACGATAGGCTGATGGTGTCTGCTGTATTGCTCAGAGGGGAGGACGATAGGCTGATGGTGAGTGCTGTATTGCTCAGAGGGGAGGACGATAGGCAGATGGTGTGTGCTGTATTGCTCAGAGGGGAGGACAATAGGCTGATGGTGAGTGCTGTATTGCTCAGAGGGGAGGACGATAGGCTGATGGTGAGTGCTGTATTGCTCAGTGGGGTGGACGATAGGCTGATGGTGAGTGCTGTATTGCTCAGTGGGGTGGACGATAGGCTGATGGTGAGTGCTGATTTGCTCAGTGGGGTGGACGGTAGACTGATGGTGGGTGCTGTATTGCTCAGAGGGGAGGACGATAGGATGATGGTGAGTACTGTATTGCTCAGAGGGGTGGACGGTAGGCTGATGGTGAGTGCTGTATTGCTCAGAGGGGAGGACGGTAGGCTGATGGTGACTGCTGTATGCTCATTGGAGAGGACGTTAGGCTGATGGTGAGTCCTGTATTGCTCAGAGTGGAAGACGATAGGCTGATGGTGAGTGTTGTATTGCTCAGAGGGGAGGACGATATGCTGATGGTGAGTGCTGTATTGCTCAGAGGGGTGGACGATAGGCTGATGGTGAGTGCTGTATTGCTCAGTGAGGAGGACGATAGGCTGATGGTGAGTGCTGTATTGCTCAGTGGGGAGGACGATAGGCTGATGGTGAGTGCTGTGTTGCTCAGAGGGGAGGACGGTAGGCTGATGGTGAGTGCTGTATTGCTCAGTGGGGTGGACGATAGGCTGATGGTGAGTGTTGTATTGCTCAGAGGGGAGGACGATAGGCTGATGGTGAGTGCTGTATTGCTCAGAGGGGAAAACGATAGGCTGATGGTGAGTGCTGTATTGCTCAGAGGGGAGGACGGTAGGCTGATGGTGAGTGCTGTATTGCTCAGAGGGGAGGACGATAGGCTGATGGTGAGTGCTGTATTGCTCAGAGGGGAAAACGATAGGCTGATGGTGAGTGCTGTATTGCTCAGTGGGGTGGACGATAGGCTGATGGTGAGTGTTGTATTGCTCAGAGGGGAGGACGGTAAGCTGATTGTGAGTGCTGTATTGCTCAGAGGGGAGGACGATAGGCTGATGGTGAGTGCTGTATTGCTCAGAGGGGAGGACGGTAGGCTGATGGTGAGTGCTGTATTGCTCAGAGGGGAGGACGATAGGCTGATGGTGAGTGCTGTATTGCTCAGAGGGGAAGTCGATAGGCTGATGGTGAGTGCTGTATTGCTCAGAAGGGAGGACGGTAGGCTGATGGTGAGTGTTGTATTGCTCAGTGGGGAGGACGATAGGCTGATGGTGAGTGCTGTATTGCTCAGTGAGGAGGACGATAGGCTGATGGTGAGTGCTGTATTGCTCAGTGGGGAGGACGATAGGCTGATGGTGAGTGTTGTATTGCTGATTGGGGAGGACGATAGGCTGATGGTGAGTGCTGTGTTGCTCAGAGGGGAGGACGGTAGGCTGATGGTGAGTGCTGTATTGCTCAGATGGGAGGACGGTAGGCTGATGGTGAGTGCTGTATTGCTCAGAGGGGAGGACGGTAGGCTGATGGTGAGTGCTGTATTGCTCAGTGGGGAGGACGATAGGCTGATGGTGAGTGCTGTATTGCTCAGAGGGGAGGACGATAGGCTGGTGGTGAGAACTGTATTGCTCAGAGGGGAGGACGGTAGGCTGATGGTGAGTGCTGTATTGCTCAGAGGGGAGGACGATAGGCTGATGGTGAGTGCTGTATTGCTCAGTGGGGTGGACGATAGGCTGATGGTGAGTGCTGTATTGCTCAGAGGGGAGGACGATAGGCTGATGGTGAGTGCTGTATTGCTCAGTGGGGAGGACGATAGGCTGATGGTGAGTGTTGTATTGCTCAGAGGGGAGGACGGTAGGCTGATGGTGAGTGCTGTATTGCTCAGAGGGGTGGATGATAGGCTGATGGTGAGTGTTGTATTGCTCAGAGGGGAGGACGGTAGGCTGATGGTGAGTGCTGTATTGCTCAGTGGGGTGCAAGATAGGCTGATGGTGAGTGCTGTATTGCTCAGAGGGGTGGACGGTAGGCTAAAGGTGAGTGCTGTATTGCTCAGAGGGGTTGACGGTAGGCTAAAGGTGAGTGCTGTATTGTTCAGTGGGGTGGACGATAGGCTGATGGTGAGTGCTGTATTACTCAGAGGGGAGGACGATAGGCTGATGGTGAGTGCTGTATTGCTCAGTGGGGTGGACGATAGGCTGATGGTGAGTGCTGTATTGCTCAGTGGGGTGGACGATAGGCTGATGGTGAGTGCTGTATTACTCAGAGGGGAGGACGATAGGCTGATGGTGAGTGCTGTATTGCTCAGTGGGGTGGACGGTAGACTGATGGTGGGTGCTGTATTGCTCAGAGGGGAGGACGATAGGATGATGGTGAGTACTGTATTGCTCAGAGGGGTGGACGGTAGGCTGATGGTGAGTGCTGTATTGCTCAGAGGGAAGGACGGTAGGCTGATGGTGACTGCTGTATTGCTCATTGGAGAGGACGTTAGGCTGATGGTGAGTCCTGTATTGCTCAGAGTGGAAGACGATAGGCTGATGGTGAGTGTTGTATTGCTCAGAGGGGAGGACGATAGGCTGATGGTGAGTGCTGTATTGCTCAGAGGGGTGGACGATAGGCTGATGGTGAGTGCTGTATTGCTCAGAGGGGAGGACGATAGGCTGATGGTGAGTGTTGTATTGCTCAGTGGGGAGGACGAAAGGCTGATGGTGAGTGCTGTATTGCTCAGTGGGGAGGACGATAGGCTGATGGTGAGTGCTGTATTGTTCAGTGGGGAGGACGATAGGCTGATGGTGAGTGCTGTATTGCTCGGAGGGGAGGACGATAGGCTGATGGTGAGTGCCGTATTGCTCAGAGGGGAGGACGATAGGCTGATGGTGAGTGCTGTATTGCTCAGAGGGGAGGACGGTAGGCTGATGGTGAGTGCTGTATTGCTCAGTGGGGTGGACGGTAGGCTGATGGTGAGTGCCGTATTGCTCAGAGGGGAGGATGGTAGGCTGATGGTGAGTGCTGTATTGCTCAGTCGGGAGGACGATAAGCTGATGGTGAGTGCTGTATTGCTCAGAGGGGAGGATGATAGGCTGATGGGGAGTGCTGTATTGCTCAGAGGGGAGGACCATAGGCTGATGGGGAGTGCTGTATTGCTCAGAGGGGAGGCCGATAGGCTGATGGGGAGTGCTGTATTGCTCAGAGGGGAGGACGATAGGCTGATGGTGAGTGCTGTATTGCTCAGAGGGGTGGACAGTAGGCTAAAGGTGAGTGCTGTATTGCTCAGTGGGGTGGATGATAGGCTGATGGTGAGTGTTGTATTGCTCAGTGGGGTGGACGGTAGGCTGATGGTGAGTGCCGTATTGCTCAGAGGGGAGGACGATAGGCTGATGGTGAGTGCTGTATTGCTCAGAGGGGAGGACGGTAGGCTGATGGTGAGTGCTGTATTGCTCAGAGGGGAGGACGATAGGCTGATGGTGAGTGCTGTATTGCTCAGAGGGGAGGACGATAGGCTGATGGTGAGTGCTATATTGCTCAGAGGGGAGGACGGTAGGCTGATGGTGAGTGCTGTATTGCTCAGAGGGGAGGACGATAGGCTGATGGTGAGTGCTGTATTGCTCAGAGGGGAGGACGGTAGGCTGATGGTGAGTGCTGTATTGCTCAGTGGGGAGGACGATAGGCTGATGGTGAGTGCTGTATTGCTCAGTGGGGAGGACGATAGGCTGATGGTGAGTGCCGTATTGCTCAGAGGGGAGGACGGTAGGCTGATGGTGAGTGCTGTATTGCTCAGTGGGGAGGACGATAGGCTGATGGTGAGTGCTGTATTGCTCAGAGGGGAGGACGATAGGCTGATGGTGTGTGCTGTATTGCTCAGAGGGGAGGACGATAGGCTGATGGAGTGTGCTGTATTGCTCAGAGGGGAGGACGATAGGCTGATGGTGAGTGCTGTATTGCTCAGTGGGGTGGACGATAGGCTGATGGTGAGTGCTGTATTGCTCAGTGGGGTGGACGATAGGCTGATGGTGAGTGCTGTATTGCTCAGTGGGGTGGACGGTAGACTGATGGTGGGTGCTGTATTGCTCAGAGGGGAGGACGATAGGATGATGGTGAGTACTGTATTGCTCAGAGGGGTGGACGGTAGGCTGATGGTGAGTGCTGTATTGCTCAGAGGGGAGGACGGTAGGCTGATGGTGACTGCTGTATGCTCATTGGAGAGGACGTTAGGCTGATGGTGAGTCCTGTATTGCTCAGAGTGGAAGACGATAGGCTGATGGTGAGTGTTGTATTGCTCAGAGGGGAGGACGATAGGCTGATGGTGAGTGCTGTATTGCTCAGAGGGGTGGACGATAGGCTGATGGTGAGTGCTGTATTGCTCAGTGAGGAGGACGATAGGCTGATGGTGAGTGCTGTATTGCTCAGTGGGGAGGACGATAGGCTGATGGTGAGTGTTGTATTGCTGATTGGGGAGGACGATAGGCTGATGGTGAGTGCTGTGTTGCTCAGAGGGGAGGACGGTAGGCTGATGGTGAGTGCTGTATTGCTCAGTGGGGTGGACGATAGGCTGATGGTGAGTGTTGTATTGCTCAGAGGGGAGGACGATAGGCTGATGGTGAGTGCTGTATTGCTCAGAGGGGAAAACGATAGGCTGATGGTGAGTGCTGTATTGCTCAGAGGGGAGGACGGTAGGCTGATGGTGAGTGCTGTATTGCTCAGAGGGGAGGACGATAGGCTGATGGTGAGTGCTGTATTGCTCAGAGGGGAAAACGATAGGCTGATGGTGAGTGCTGTATTGCTCAGTGGGGTGGACGATAGGCTGATGGTGAGTGTTGTATTGCTCAGAGGGGAGGACGGTAAGCTGATTGTGAGTGCTGTATTGCTCAGAGGGGAGGTCGATAGGCTGATGGTGAGTGCTGTATTGCTCAGAGGGGAGGACGGTAGGCTGATGGTGAGTGCTGTATTGCTCAGAGGGGAGGACGATAGGCTGATGGTGAGTGCTGTATTGCTCAGAGGGGAAGTCGATAGGCTGATGGTGAGTGCTGTATTGCTCAGAAGGGAGGACGGTAGGCTGATGGTGAGTGTTGTATTGCTCAGTGGGGAGGACGATAGGCTGATGGTGAGTGCTGTATTGCTCAGTGAGGAGGACGATAGGCTGATGGTGAGTGCTGTATTGCTCAGTGGGGAGGACGATAGGCTGATGGTGAGTGTTGTATTGCTGATTGGGGAGGACGATAGGCTGATGGTGAGTGCTGTGTTGCTCAGAGGGGAGGACGGTAGGCTGATGGTGAGTGCTGTATTGCTCAGATGGGAGGACGGTAGGCTGATGGTGAGTGCTGTATTGCTCAGAGGGGAGGACGGTAGGCTGATGGTGAGTGCTGTATTGCTCAGTGGGGAGGACGATAGGCTGATGGTGAGTGCTGTATTGCTCAGAGGGGAGGACGATAGGCTGGTGGTGAGAACTGTATTGCTCAGAGGGGAGGACGGTAGGCTGATGGTGAGTGCTGTATTGCTCAGAGGGGAGGACGATAGGCTGATGGTGAGTGCTGTATTGCTCAGTGGGGTGGACGGTAGGCTGATGGTGAGTGCTGTATTGCTCAGAGGGGAGGACGATAGGCTGATGGTGAGTGCTGTATTGCTCAGTGGGGAGGACGATAGGCTGATGGTGAGTGTTGTATTGCTCAGAGAGGAGGACGGTAGGCTGATGGTGAGTGCTGTATTGCTCAGAGGGGTGGATGATAGGCTGATGGTGAGTGTTGTATTGCTCAGAGGGGAGGACGGTAGGCTGATGGTGAGTGCTGTATTGCTCAGTGGGGTGCAAGATAGGCTGATGGTGAGTGCTGTATTGCTCAGAGGGGTGGACGGTAGGCTAAAGGTGAGTGCTGTATTGCTCAGAGGGGTGGACGGTAGGCTAAAGGTGAGTGCTGTATTGTTCAGTGGGGTGGACGATAGGCTGATGGTGAGTGCTGTATTACTCAGAGGGGAGGACGATAGGCTGATGGTGAGTGCTGTATTGCTCAGTGGGGTGGACGATAGGCTGATGGTGAGTGCTGTATTGCTCAGTGGGGTGGACGATAGGCTGATGGTGAGTGCTGTATTACTCAGAGGGGAGGACGATAGGCTGATGGTGAGTGCTGTATTGCTCAGTGGGGTGGACGGTAGACTGATGGTGGGTGCTGTATTGCTCAGAGGGGAGGACGATAGGATGATGGTGAGTACTGTATTGCTCAGAGGGGTGGACGGTAGGCTGATGGTGAGTGCTGTATTGCTCAGAGGGGAGGACGGTAGGCTGATGGTGACTGCTGTATTGCTCATTGGAGAGGACGTTAGGCTGATGGTGAGTCCTGTATTGCTCAGAGTGGAAGACGATAGGCTGATGGTGAGTGTTGTATTGCTCAGAGGGGAGGACGATAGGCTGATGGGGAGTGCTGTATTGCTCAGAGGGGAGGACGATAGGCTGATGGTGAGTGCTGTATTGCTCAGAGGGGTGGACAGTAGGCTAAAGGTGAGTGCTGTATTGCTCAGTGGGGTGGATGATAGGCTGATGGTGAGTGTTGTATTGCTCAGTGGGGTGGACGGTAGGCTGATGGTGAGTGCCGTATTGCTCAGAGGGGAGGACGATAGGCTGATGGTGAGTGCTGTATTGCTCAGAGGGGAGGACGGTAGGCTGATGGTGAGTGCTGTATTGCTCAGAGGGGAGGACGATAGGCTGATGGTGAGTGCTGTATTGCTCAGAGGGGAGGACGATAGGCTGATGGTGAGTGCTGTATTGCTCAGAGGGGAGGACGGTAGGCTGATGGTGAGTGCTGTATTGCTCAGAGGGGAGGACGATAGGCTGATGGTGAGTGCTGTATTGCTCAGAGGGGAGGACGGTAGGCTGATGGTGAGTGCTGTATTGCTCAGTGGGGAGGACGATAGGCTGATGGTGAGTGCTGTATTGCTCAGTGGGGAGGACGATAGGCTGATGGTGAGTGCCGTATTGCTCAGAGGGGAGGACGATAGGCTGATGGTGAGTGCTGTATTGCTCAGTGGGGAGGACGATAGGCTGATGGTGAGTGCTGTATTGTTCAGTGGGGTGGACGATAGGCTGATGGTGTGTGCTGTATTGTTCAGAGGGGAGGACGATAGGCTGATGGTGTGTGCTGTATTGCTCAGAGGGGAGGACGATAGGCTGATGGGGAGTGCTGTATTGCTCAGAGGGGAGGACGATAGGCTGATGGTGAGTGCTGTATTGCTCAGAGGGGTGGACAGTAGGCTAAAGGTGAGTGCTGTATTGCTCAGTGGGGTGGATGATAGGCTGATGGTGAGTGTTGTATTGCTCAGTGGGGTGGACGGTAGGCTGATGGTGAGTGCCGTATTGCTCAGAGGGGAGGACGATAGGCTGATGGTGAGTGCTGTATTGCTCAGAGGGGAGGACGGTAGGCTGATGGTGAGTGCTGTATTGCTCAGAGGGGAGGACGATAGGCTGATGGTGAGTGCTGTATTGCTCAGAGGGGAGGACGATAGGCTGATGGTGAGTGCTGTATTGCTCAGAGGGGAGGACGGTAGGCTGATGGTGAGTGCTGTATTGCTCAGAGGGGAGGACGATAGGCTGATGGTGAGTGCTGTATTGCTCAGAGGGGAGGACGGTAGGCTGATGGTGAGTGCTGTATTGCTCAGTGGGGAGGACGATAGGCTGATGGTGAGTGCTGTATTGCTCAGTGGGGAGGACGATAGGCTGATGGTGAGTGCCGTATTGCTCAGAGGGGAGGACGATAGGCTGATGGTGAGTGCTGTATTGCTCAGAGGGGTGGACAGTAGGCTAAAGGTGAGTGCTGTATTGCTCAGTGGGGTGGATGATAGGCTGATGGTGAGTGTTGTATTGCTCAGTGGGGTGGACGGTAGGCTGATGGTGAGTGCCGTATTGCTCAGAGGGGAGGACGATAGGCTGATGGTGAGTGCTGTATTGCTCAGAGGGGAGGACGGTAGGCTGATGGTGAGTGCTGTATTGCTCAGAGGGGAGGACGATAGGCTGATGGTGAGTGCTGTATTGCTCAGAGGGGAGGACGATAGGCTGATGGTGAGTGCTATATTGCTCAGAGGGGAGGACGGTAGGCTGATGGTGAGTGCTGTATTGCTCAGAGGCGAGGACGATAGGCTGATGGTGAGTGCTGTATTGCTCAGAGGGGAGGACGGTAGGCTGATGGTGAGTGCTGTATTGCTCAGTGGGGAGGACGATAGGCTGATGGTGAGTGCTGTATTGCTCAGTGGGGAGGACGATAGGCTGATGGTGAGTGCCGTATTGCTCAGAGGGGAGGACGATAGGCTGATGGTGAGTGCTGTATTGCTCAGTGGGGAGGACGATAGGCTGATGGTGAGTGCTGTATTGCTCAGAGGGGAGGACGATAGGCTGATGGTGTGTGCTGTATTGCTCAGAGGGGAGGACGATAGGCTGATGGTGTGTGCTGTATTGCTCAGAGGGGAGGACGATAGGCTGATGGTGAGTGCTGTATTGCTCAGTGGGGTGGACGATAAGCTGATGGTGAGTGCTGTATTGCTCAGTGGGGTGGACGATAGGCTGATGGTGAGTGCTGTATTGCTCAGTGGGGTGGACGGTAGACTGATGGTGGGTGCTGTATTGCTCAGAGGGGAGGACGATAGGATGATGGTGAGTACTGTATTGCTCAGAGGGGTGGACGGTAGGCTGATGGTGAGTGCTGTATTGCTCAGAGGGGAGGACGGTAGGCTGATGGTGACTGCTGTATGCTCATTGGAGAGGACGTTAGGCTGATGGTGAGTCCTGTATTGCTCAGAGTGGAAGACGATAGGCTGATGGTGAGTGTTGTATTGCTCAGAGGGGAGGACGATAGGCTGATGGTGAGTGCTGTATTGCTCAGAGGGGTGGACGATAGGCTGATGGTGAGTGCTGTATTGCTCAGTGAGGAGGACGATAGGCTGATGGTGAGTGCTGTATTGCTCAGTGGGGAGGACGATAGGCTGATGGTGAGTGTTGTATTGCTGATTGGGGAGGACGATAGGCTGATGGTGAGTGCTGTGTTGCTCAGAGGGGAGGACGGTAGGCTGATGGTGAGTGCTGTATTGCTCAGTGGGGTGGACGATAGGCTGATGGTGAGTGTTGTATTGCTCAGAGGGGAGGACGATAGGCTGATGGTGAGTGCTGTATTGCTCAGAGGGGAAAACGATAGGCTGATGGTGAGTGCTGTATTGCTCAGAGGGGAGGACGGTAGGCTGATGGTGAGTGCTGTATTGCTCAGAGGGGAGGACGATAGGCTGATGGTGAGTGCTGTATTGCTCAGAGGGGAAAACGATAGGCTGATGGTGAGTGCTGTATTGCTCAGTGGGGTGGACGATAGGCTGATGGTGAGTGTTGTATTGCTCAGAGGGGAGGACGGTAAGCTGATTGTGAGTGCTGTATTGCTCAGAGGGGAGGTCGATAGGCTGATGGTGAGTGCTGTATTGCTCAGAGGGGAGGACGGTAGGCTGATGGTGAGTGCTGTATTGCTCAGAGGGGAGGACGATAGGCTGATGGTGAGTGCTGTATTGCTCAGAGGGGAAGTCGATAGGCTGATGGTGAGTGCTGTATTGCTCAGAAGGGAGGACGGTAGGCTGATGGTGAGTGTTGTATTGCTCAGTGGGGAGGACGATAGGCTGATGGTGAGTGCTGTATTGCTCAGTGAGGAGGACGATAGGCTGATGGTGAGTGCTGTATTGCTCAGTGGGGAGGACGATAGGCTGATGGTGAGTGTTGTATTGCTGATTGGGGAGGACGATAGGCTGATGGTGAGTGCTGTGTTGCTCAGAGGGGAGGACGGTAGGCTGATGGTGAGTGCTGTATTGCTCAGATGGGAGGACGGTAGGCTGATGGTGAGAGCTGTATTGCTCAGAGGGGAGGACGGTAGGCTGATGGTGAGTGCTGTATTGCTCAGTGGGGAGGACGATAGGCTGATGGTGAGTGCTGTATTGCTCAGAGGGGAGGACGATAGGCTGGTGGTGAGAACTGTATTGCTCAGAGGGGAGGACGGTAGGCTGATGGTGAGTGCTGTATTGCTCAGAGGGGAGGACGATAGGCTGATGGTGAGTGCTGTATTGCTCAGTGGGGTGGACGGTAGGCTGATGGTGAGTGCTGTATTGCTCAGAGGGGAGGACGATAGGCTGATGGTGAGTGCTGTATTGCTCAGTGGGGAGGACGATAGGCTGATGGTGAGTGTTGTATTGCTCAGAGGGGAGGACGGTAGGCTGATGGTGAGTGCTGTATTGCTCAGAGGGGTGGATGATAGGCTGATGGTGAGTGTTGTATTGCTCAGAGGGGAGGACGGTAGGCTGATGGTGAGTGCTGTATTGCTCAGTGGGGTGCAAGATAGGCTGATGGTGAGTGCTGTATTGCTCAGAGGGGTGGACGGTAGGCTAAAGGTGAGTGCTGTATTGCTCAGAGGGGTGGACGGTAGGCTAAAGGTGAGTGCTGTATTGTTCAGTGGGGTGGACGATAGGCTGATGGTGAGTGCTGTATTACTCAGAGGGGAGGACGATAGGCTGATGGTGAGTGCTGTATTGCTCAGTGGGGTGGACGATAGGCTGATGGTGAGTGCTGTATTGCTCAGTGGGGTGGACGATAGGCTGATGGTGAGTGCTGTATTACTCAGAGGGGAGGACGATAGGCTGATGGTGAGTGCTGTATTGCTCAGTGGGGTGGACGGTAGACTGATGGTGGGTGCTGTATTGCTCAGAGGGGAGGACGATAGGATGATGGTGAGTACTGTATTGCTCAGAGGGGTGGACGGTAGGCTGATGGTGAGTGCTGTATTGCTCAGAGGGGTGGACGGTAGGCTGATGGTGAGTGCTGTATTGCTCAGAGGGGAGGACGATAGGCTGATGGTGAGTGCTGTATTGCTCAGTGGGGAGGACGATAGGCTGATGGTGAGTGTTGTATTGCTCAGAGGGGAGGACGGTAGGCTGATGGTGAGTGCTGTATTGCTCAGAGGGGTGGATGATAGGCTGATGGTGAGTGTTGTATTGCTCAGAGGGGAGGACGGTAGGCTGATGGTGAGTGCTGTATTGCTCAGTGGGGTGCAAGATAGGCTGATGGTGAGTGCTGTATTGCTCAGAGGGGTGGACGGTAGGCTAAAGGTGAGTGCTGTATTGCTCAGAGGGGTGGACGGTAGGCTAAAGGTGAGTGCTGTATTGTTCAGTGGGGTGGACGATAGGCTGATGGTGAGTGCTGTATTACTCAGAGGGGAGGACGATAGGCTGATGGTGAGTGCTGTATTGCTCAGTGGGGTGGACGATAGGCTGATGGTGAGTGCTGTATTGCTCAGTGGGGTGGACGATAGGCTGATGGTGAGTGCTGTATTACTCAGAGGGGAGGACGATAGGCTGATGGTGAGTGCTGTATTGCTCAGTGGGGTGGACGGTAGACTGATGGTGGGTGCTGTATTGCTCAGAGGGGAGGACGATAGGATGATGGTGAGTACTGTATTGCTCAGAGGGGTGGACGGTAGGCTGATGGTGAGTGCTGTATTGCTCAGAGGGGAGGACGGTAGGCTGATGGTGACTGCTGTATTGCTCATTGGAGAGGACGTTAGGCTGATGGTGAGTCCTGTATTGCTCAGAGTGGAAGACGATAGGCTGATGGTGAGTGTTGTATTGCTCAGAGGGGAGGACGATAGGCTGATGGGGAGTGCTGTATTGCTCAGAGGGGAGGACGATAGGCTGATGGTGAGTGCTGTATTGCTCAGAGGGGTGGACAGTAGGCTAAAGGTGAGTGCTGTATTGCTCAGTGGGGTGGATGATAGGCTGATGGTGAGTGTTGTATTGCTCAGTGGGGTGGACGGTAGGCTGATGGTGAGTGCCGTATTGCTCAGAGGGTAGGACGATAGGCTGATGGTGAGTGCTGTATTGCTCAGAGGGGAGGACGGTAGGCTGATGGTGAGTGCTGTATTGCTCAGAGGGGTGGACGATAGGCTGATGGTGAGTGCTGTATTGCTCAGAGGGGAGGACGATAGGCTGATGGTGAGTGCTGTATTGCTCAGAGGGGAGGACGGTAGGCTGATGGTGAGTGCTGTATTGCTCAGAGGGGAGGACGATAGGCTGATGGTGAGTGCTGTATTGCTCAGAGGGGAGGACGGTAGGCTGATGGTGAGTGCTGTATTGCTCAGTGGGGAGGACGATAGGCTGATGGTGAGTGCTGTATTGCTCAGTGGGGAGTACGATAGGCTGATGGTGAGTGCCGTATTGCTCAGAGGGGAGGACGATAGGCTGATGGTGAGTGCTGTATTGCTCAGTGGGGAGGACGATAGGCTGATGGTGAGTGCTGTATTGTTCAGTGGGGTGGACGATAGGCTGATGGTGTGTGCTGTATTGTTCAGAGGGGAGGACGATAGGCTGATGGTGTGTGCTGTATTGCTCAGAGGGGAGGACGATAGGCTGATGGGGAGTGCTGTATTGCTCAGAGGGGAGGACGATAGGCTGATGGTGAGTGCTGTATTGCTCAGAGGGGTGGACAGTAGGCTAAAGGTGAGTGCTGTATTGCTCAGTGGGGTGGATGATAGGCTGATGGTGAGTGTTGTATTGCTCAGTGGGGTGGACGGTAGGCTGATGGTGAGTGCCGTATTGCTCAGAGGGGAGGACGATAGGCTGATGGTGAGTGCTGTATTGCTCAGAGGGGAGGACGGTAGGCTGATGGTGAGTGCTGTATTGCTCAGAGGGGAGGACGATAGGCTGATGGTGAGTGCTGTATTGCTCAGAGGGGAGGACGATAGGCTGATGGTGAGTGCTGTATTGCTCAGAGGGGAGGACGGTAGGCTGATGGTGAGTGCTGTATTGCTCAGAGGGGAGGACGATAGGCTGATGGTGAGTGCTGTATTGCTCAGAGGGGAGGACGGTAGGCTGATGGTGAGTGCTGTATTGCTCAGTGGGGAGGACGATAGGCTGATGGTGAGTGCTGTATTGCTCAGTGGGGAGGACGATAGGCTGATGGTGAGTGCCGTATTGCTCAGAGGGGAGGACGATAGGCTGATGGTGAGTGCTGTATTGCTCAGTGGGGAGGACGATAGGCTGATGGTGAGTGCTGTATTGTTCAGTGGGGTGGACGATAGGCTGATGGTGTGTGCTGTATTGTTCAGAGGGGAGGACGATAGGCTGATGGTGTGTGCTGTATTGCTCAGAGGGGAGGACGATAGGCTGATGGTGTGTGCTGTATTGCTCAGAGAGGAGGACGATAGGCTGATGGTGAGTGCTGTATTGCTCAGTGGGGAGGACGGTAGGCTGATGGTGAGTGCTGTATTGTTCAGTGGGGTGGACGATAGGCTGATGGTGTCTGCTGTATTGCTCAGAGGGGAGGACGATAGGCTGATGGTGTGTGGTGTATTGCTCAGAGGGGAGGACGATAGGCAGATGGTGTGTGCTGTATTGCTCAGAGGGGAGGACGATAGGCTGAGGGTGAGTGCTGTATTGCTCAGTGGGGTGGACGATAGGCTGATGGTGAGTGCTGTATTGCTCAGTGGGGTGGACGACAGGCTGATGGTGAGTGCTGTATTGCTCAGTGGGGTGGACGATAGGCTGATGGTGAGTGCTGTATTGCTCAGTGGGGTGGACGGTAGACTGATGGTGGGTGCTGTATTGCTCAGAGGGGAGGACGATAGGATGATGGTGAGTACTGTATTGCTCAGAGGGGTGGACGGTAGGCTGATGGTGAGTGCTGTATTGCTCAGTGGGGAGGACGATAGGCTGATGGCGAGTGCTGTATTGCTCAGTGGGGTGGACGATAGGCTGATGGTGAGTGCCGTATTGCTCAGAGGGGAGGACGGTAGACTGATGGTGGGTGCTGTATTGCTCAGTGGGGTGGACGATAGGCTGATGGCGAGTGCTGTATTGCTCAGTGGGGTGGACGATAGGCTGATGGCGAGTGCTGTATTGCTCAGTGGGGTGGACGATAGGCTGATGGTGAGTGCCGTATTGCTCAGTGGGGCGGACGGTAGGCTGATGGTGAGTGCTGTATTGCTCAGTGGGGAGGACGATAGGCTGATGGCGAGTGCTGCATTGCACAGTGGGGAGGACGATAGGCTGATGGTGAGTGTTGTATTGCTGATTGGGGAGGACGATAGGCTGATGGTGAGTGCTGTGTTGCTCAGAGGGGAGGACAGTAGGCTGATGGTGAGTGCTGTATTGCTCACTGGGGTGGACGATAGGCTGATGGTGAGTGTTGTATTGCTCAGAGGGGAGGACGATAGGCTGATGGTGAGTGCTGTATTGCTCAGAGGGGAAAACGATAGGCTGATGGTGAGTGCTGTATTGCTCAGAGGGGAGGACGGTAGGCTGATGGTGAGTGCTGTATTGCTCAGAGGGGAGGACGATAGGCTGATGGTGAGTGCTGTATTGCTCAGAGGGGAGGACGATAGGCTGATGGTGAGTGCTGTATTGCTCAGAGGGGAGGACGGTAGGCTGATGGTGAGTGCTGTATTGCTCAGAGGGGAGGACGATAGGCTGATGGTGAGTGCTGTATTGCTCATAGGGGAAGTCGATAGGCTGATGGTGAGTGCTGTATTGCTCAGAAGGGAGGACGGTAGGCTGATGGTGAGTGCTGTATTGCTCAGAGGGGAGGACGATAGGCTGATGGTGAGTGCTGTATTGCTCAGAGGGGAGGACGATAGGCTGATGGTGAGTGCTGTATTGCTCAGAGGGGAGGACGATAGGCTGATGGTGAGTGCTGTATTGCTCAGTGAGGAGGACGATAGGCTGATGGTGAGTGCTGCATTGCTCAGTGGGGAGGACGATAGGCTGATGGTGAGTGCTGTATTGCTCAGTGGGGTGGACGGTAGGCTGATGGTGAGTGCTGTATTGCTCAGAGGGGAGGACGGTAGGCTGATGGTGAGTGCTGTATTGCTCAGTGGGGTGGACGATAGGCTGATGGTGAGTGCTGTATTGCTCAGAGGGGAGGACGGTAGTCTGATGGTGAGTGCTGTATTGCTCAGTGGGGAGGACGATAGGCTGATGGTGAGTGCTGTATTGCTCAGAGGGGAGGACGATAGGCTGATGGTGAGTGCTGTATTGCTCAGAGGGGTGGACGGTAGGCTGATGGTGAGTGCTGTATTGCTCAGTGGGGTGGACGATAGGCTGATGGTGAGTGCTGTATTGCTCAGTGGGGTGGAAGATAGGCTGATGGTGAGTGCTGTATTGTTCAGTGGGGAGGACGATAGGCTGATGGTGAGTGCTGTATTGCTCAGAGGGGAGGACGATAGGCTGATGGTGAGTGCTGTATTACTCAGAGGGGAGGACGATAGGCTGATGGTGAGTGCTGTATTGCTCAGAGGGGTGGACGGTAGGCTGATGGTGAGTGCTGTATTGCACAGAGGGGAGGACGGTAGGCTGATGGTGAGTGCTGTATTGCTCAGTGGGGAGGACGATAGGCTGATGGTGAGTGCTGTATTGCTCATTGGAGAGGACGGTAGGCTGATGGTGAGTGCTGTATTGCTCAGTGGGGTGGACGATAGGCTGATGGTGAGTGCTGTATTGCTCAGTGGGGTGGACGATAGGCTGATGGTGAGTGCTGTATTGCTCAGTGGGGAGGACGATAGGCTGATGGTGAGTGCTGTATTGCTCAGAGGGGAGGACAATAGGCTGATGGTGAGTGCTGTATTGCTCAGTGGGGAGGACGATAGGCTGATTGTGAGTGCTGTATTGCTCAGAGGGGAGGACGATAGGCTGATGGTGAGTGCTGTATTGCTCAGAGGGGAGGACGGTAGGCTGATGGTGAGTGCTGTATTGCTCAGAGGGGAGGACGGTAGGCTGATGGTGAGTGCTGTATTGCTCAGAGGGGAAGACGATAGGCTGATGGTGAGTGCTGTATTGCTCAGAGGGGAGGACGGTAGGCTGATGGTGAGTGCTGTATTGCTCAGAGGGGAGGACGTTAGGGTGATGGTGAGTGCTGTATTACTCAGAGGGGAGGACGATAGGCTGATGGTGAGTGCTGTATTGCTCAGTGGGGTGGACGATAGGCTGATGGTGAGTGCTGTATTGCTCAGTGGGGTGGACGATAGTCTGATGGTGAGTGTTGTATTGCTCAGAGGGGAGGACGATAGGCTGATGGTGAGTGCTGTATTGCTCAGAGGGGAAAACGATAGGCTGATGGTGAGTGCTGTATTGCTCAGAGGGGAGGACGGTAGGCTGATGGTGAGTGCTGTATTGCTCAGAGGGGAGGACGATAGGCTGATGGTGAGTGCTGTATTGCTCAGAGGGGAGGACGATAGGCTGATGGTGAGTGCTGTATTGCTCAGAGGGGAGGACGGTAGGCTGATGGTGAGTGCTGTATTGCTCAGAGGGGAGGACGATAGGCTGATGGTGAGTGCTGTATTGCTCAGAGGGGAAGACGATAGGCTGATGGTGAGTGCTGTATTGCTCAGAAGGGAAGTCGATAGGCTGATGGTGAGTCCTGTATTGCTCAGAAGGGAGGACGGTAGGCTGATGGTGAGTGCTGTATTGCTCTGAGGGGAGGACGATAGGCTGATGGTGAGTGCTGTATTGCTCAGAGGGGAGGACGATAGGCTGATGGTGAGTGCTGTATTGCTCAGTGGGGAGGACGATAGGCTGATGGTGAGTGCTGTATTGCTCAGAGGGGAAGACGATAGGCTGATGGTGAGTGCTGTATTGCTCAGAGGGGAGGACAGTAGGCTGATGGTGAGTGCCGTATTGCTCAGTGGGGTGGACGATAGGCTGATGGTGAGTGCTGTATTGCTCAGAGGGGAGGACGATAGGCTGATGGTGAGTGCTTTATTGCTCAGTGGGGTGGACGATAGGCTGATGGTGAGTGCTGTATTGCTCAGTGGGGAGGATGATAGGATGATGGTGAGTGCTGTATTGCTCAGAGGGGTGGACGATAGGCTGATGGTGAGTGCTGTATTGCTCAGAGGGGAGGACGATAGGCTGATGGTTAGTGCTGTATTGCTCAGTGGGGAGGACGGTAGGCTGATGGTGAGTGCTGTATTGCTCATTGGAGAGGACGTTAGGCTGATGGTGAGTCCTGTATTGCTCAGTGGGGTGGACGATAGGCTGATGGTGAGTGCTGTATTGCTCGGAGGGGAGGACGGTAGGCTTATGGTGAGTGCTGTATTGCTCATTGGAGAGGACGGTAGGCTGATGGTGAGTGCTGTATTGCTCAGTGGGGAGGATGGTAGGCTGATGGTGAGTGCTGTATTGCTCAGTGGGGAGGACGATAGGCTGATGGTGAGTGCTGTATTGCTCAGTGGGGAGGACGATAGGCTGATGGTGAGTGCTGTATTGCTCAGAGGGGAGGACGATAGGCTGATGGTGAGTGCTGTATTGCTCAGAGGGGAGGACGATAGGCTGATGGTGAGTGTTGTATTGCACAGAGGGGAGGACGATAGGCTGATGGTGAGTGCTGTATTGCTCAGAGGTGTGGACGATAGGCTGATGGTGAGTGCTGTATTGCTCAGAGGGGGGGACGATAGGCTGATGGTGAGTGCTGTATTGCTCAGAGGGGAGGACGATAGGCTGATGGTGAGTACTGTATTGCTCAGAGGGGAGGACGATAGGCTGATGGTGAGTGCCGTATTGCTCAGTGGGGAGGATGATAGGCTGATGGTGAGTGCTGTATTGCTCAGAGGGGAGGACGGTAGGCTGATGGTGAGTGCTGTATTGTATGGAAGGGTGGACGATAGGCTGATGGTGAGTGCTGTATTGCTCAGTGGGGTGGACGGTAGGCTGATGGTGAGTGCTGTATTGCTCAGAGGGGAGGACGGTAGGCTGATGGTGAGTGATGTATTGTATGGAGGGGTGGACGATAGGCTGATGGTGAGTGCTGTATTGCTCAGTGGGGTGGACGGTAGGCTGATGGTGAGTCCTGTATTGCTCAGTGGGGTGGACGATAGGCTGATGGTGAGTGCCGTATTGCTCAGAGGGGAGGACGATAGGCTGATGGTGAGTGCTGTATTGCTCAGTGGGGAGGACGATAGGCTGATGGTGAGTGCTGTATTGTTCAGTGGGGTGGACGATAGGCTGATGGTGTGTGCTGTATTGTTCAGAGGGGAGGACGATAGGCTGATGGTGTGTGCTGTATTGCTCAGAGGGGAGGACGATAGGCTGATGGGGAGTGCTGTATTGCTCAGAGGGGAGGACGATAGGCTGATGGTGAGTGCTGTATTGCTCAGAGGGGTGGACAGTAGGCTAAAGGTGAGTGCTGTATTGCTCAGTGGGGTGGATGATAGGCTGATGGTGAGTGTTGTATTGCTCAGTGGGGTGGACGGTAGGCTGATGGTGAGTGCCGTATTGCTCAGAGGGGAGGACGATAGGCTGATGGTGAGTGCTGTATTGCTCAGAGGGGAGGACGGTAGGCTGATGGTGAGTGCTGTATTGCTCAGAGGGGAGGACGATAGGCTGATGGTGAGTGCTGTATTGCTCAGAGGGGAGGACGATAGGCTGATGGTGAGTGCTGTATTGCTCAGAGGGGAGGACGGTAGGCTGATGGTGAGTGCTGTATTGCTCAGAGGGGAGGACGATAGGCTGATGGTGAGTGCTGTATTGCTCAGAGGGGAGGACGGTAGGCTGATGGTGAGTGCTGTATTGCTCAGTGGGGAGGACGATAGGCTGATGGTGAGTGCTGTATTGCTCAGTGGGGAGGACGATAGGCTGATGGTGAGTGCCGTATTGCTCAGAGGGGAGGACGATAGGCTGATGGTGAGTGCTGTATTGCTCAGTGGGGAGGACGATAGGCTGATGGTGAGTGCTGTATTGTTCAGTGGGGTGGACGATAGGCTGATGGTGTGTGCTGTATTGTTCAGAGGGGAGGACGATAGGCTGATGGTGTGTGCTGTATTGCTCAGAGGGGAGGACGATAGGCTGATGGTGTGTGCTGTATTGCTCAGAGAGGAGGACGATAGGCTGATGGTGAGTGCTGTATTGCTCAGTGGGGAGGACGGTAGGCTGATGGTGAGTGCTGTATTGTTCAGTGGGGTGGACGATAGGCTGATGGTGTCTGCTGTATTGCTCAGAGGGGAGGACGATAGGCTGATGGTGTGTGGTGTATTGCTCAGAGGGGAGGACGATAGGCAGATGGTGTGTGCTGTATTGCTCAGAGGGGAGGACGATAGGCTGAGGGTGAGTGCTGTATTGCTCAGTGGGGTGGACGATAGGCTGATGGTGAGTGTTGTATTGCTCAGTGGGGTGGACGACAGGCTGATGGTGAGTGCTGTATTGCTCAGTGGGGTGGACGATAGGCTGATGGTGAGTGCTGTATTGCTCAGTGGGGTGGACGGTAGACTGATGGTGGGTGCTGTATTGCTCAGAGGGGAGGACGATAGGATGATGGTGAGTACTGTATTGCTCAGAGGGGTGGACGGTAGGCTGATGGTGAGTGCTGTATTGCTCAGTGGGGAGGACGATAGGCTGATGGCGAGTGCTGTATTGCTCAGTGGGGTGGACGATAGGCTGATGGTGAGTGCCGTATTGCTCAGAGGGGAGGACGGTAGACTGATGGTGGGTGCTGTATTGCTCAGTGGGGTGGACGATAGGCTGATGGCGAGTGCTGTATTGCTCAGTGGGGTGGACGATAGGCTGATGGCGAGTGCTGTATTGCTCAGTGGGGTGGATGATAGGCTGATGGTGAGTGCCGTATTGCTCAGTGGGGAGGACGGTAGGCTGATGGTGAGTGCTGTATTGCTCAGTGGGGAGGACGATAGGCTGATGGCGAGTGCTGCATTGCACAGTGGGGAGGACGATAGGCTGATGGTGAGTGTTGTATTGCTGATTGGGGAGGACGATAGGCTGATGGTGAGTGCTGTGTTGCTCAGAGGGGAGGACAGTAGGCTGATGGTGAGTGCTGTATTGCTCAGTGGGGTGGACGATAGGCTGATGGTGAGTGTTGTATTGCTCAGAGGGGAGGACGATAGGCTGATGGTGAGTGCTGTATTGCTCAGAGGGGAAAACGATAGGCTGATGGTGAGTGCTGTATTGCTCAGAGGGGAGGACGGTAGGCTGATGGTGAGTGCTGTATTGCTCAGAGGGGAGGACGATAGGCTGATGGTGAGTGCTGTATTGCTCAGAGGGGAGGACGATAGGCTGATGGTGAGTGCTGTATTGCTCAGAGGGGAGGACGGTAGGCTGATGGTGAGTGCTGTATTGCTCAGAGGGGAGGACGATAGGCTGATGGTGAGTGCTCTATTGCTCATAGGGGAAGTCGATAGGCTGATGGTGAGTGCTGTATTGCTCAGAAGGGAGGACGGTAGGCTGATGGTGAGTGCTGTATTGCTCAGAGGGGAGGACGATAGGCTGATGGTGAGTGCTGTATTGCTCAGAGGGGAGGACGATAGGCTGATGGTGAGTGCTGTATTGCTCAGAGGGGAGGACGATAGGCTGATGGTGAGTGCTGTATTGCTCAGTGAGGAGGACGATAGGCTGATGGTGAGTGCTGCATTGCTCAGTGGGGAGGACGATAGGCTGATGGTGAGTGCTGTATTGCTCAGTGGGGTGGACGGTAGGCTGATGGTGAGTGCTGTATTGCTCAGAGGGGAGGACGGTAGGCTGATGGTGAGTGCTGTATTGCTCAGTGGGGTGGACGATAGGCTGATGGTGAGTGCTGTATTGCTCAGAGGGGAGGACGGTAGTCTGATGGTGAGTGCTGTATTGCTCAGTGGGGAGGACGATAGGCTGATGGTGAGTGCTGTATTGCTCAGAGGGGAGGACGATAGGCTGATGGTGAGTGCTGTATTGCTCAGAGGGGTGGACGGTAGGCTTATGGTGAGTGCTGTATTGCTCAGTGGGGTGGACGATAGGCTGATGGTGAGTGCTGTATTGCTCAGTGGGGTGGAAGATAGGCTGATGGTGAGTGCTGTATTGTTCAGTGGGGAGGACGATAGGCTGATGGTGAGTGCTGTATTGCTCAGAGGGGAGGACGATAGGCTGATGGTGAGTGCTGTATTACTCAGAGGGGAGGACGATAGGCTGATGGTGAGTGCTGTATTGCTCAGAGGGTTGGACGGTAGGCTGATGGTGAGTGCTGTATTGCACAGAGGGGAGGACGGTAGGCTGATGGTGAGTGCTGTATTGCTCAGTGGGGAGGACGATAGGCTGATGGTGAGTGCTGTATTGCTCATTGGAGAGGACGGTAGGCTGATGGTGAGTGCTGTATTGCTCAGTGGGGTGGACGATAGGCTGATGGTGAGTGCTGTATTGCTCAGTGGGGTGGACGATAGGCTGATGGTGAGTGCTGTATTGCTCAGTGGGGAGGACGATAGGCTGATGGTGAGTGCTGTATTGCTCAGAGGGGAGGACAATAGGCTGATGGTGAGTGCTGTATTGCTCAGTGGGGAGGACGATAGGCTGATTGTGAGTGCTGTATTGCTCAGAGGGGAGGACGATAGGCTGATGGTGAGTGCTGTATTGCTCAGAGGGGAGGACGGTAGGCTGATGGTGAGTGCTGTATTGCTCAGAGGGGAGGACGGTAGGCTGATGGTGAGTGCTGTATTGCTCAGAGGGGAAGACGATAGGCTGATGGTGAGTGCTGTATTGCTCAGAGGGGAGGACGGTAGGCTGATGGTGAGTGCTGTATTGCTCAGAGGGGAGGACGTTAGGGTGATGGTGAGTGCTGTATTACTCAGAGGGGAGGACGATAGGCTGATGGTGAGTGCTGTATTGCTCAGTGGGGTGGACGATAGGCTGATGGTGAGTGCTGTATTGCTCAGTGGGGTGGACGATAGTCTGATGGTGAGTGTTGTATTGCTCAGAGGGGAGGACGATAGGCTGATGGTGAGTGCTGTATTGCTCAGAGGGGAAAACGATAGGCTGATGGTGAGTGCTGTATTGCTCAGAGGGGAGGACGGTAGGCTGATGGTGAGTGCTGTATTGCTCAGAGGGGAGGACGATAGGCTGATGGTGAGTGCTGTATTGCTCAGAGGGGAGGACGATAGGCTGATGGTGAGTGCTGTATTGCTCAGAGGGGAGGACGGTAGGCTGATGGTGAGTGCTGTATTGCTCAGAGGGGAGGACGATAGGCTGATGGTGAGTGCTGTATTGCTCAGAGGGGAAGACGATAGGCTGATGGTGAGTGCTGTATTGCTCAGAAGGGAAGTCGATAGGCTGATGGTGAGTCCTGTATTGCTCAGAAGGGAGGACGGTAGGCTGATGGTGAGTGCTGTATTGCTCTGAGGGGAGGACGATAGGCTGATGGTGAGTGCTGTATTGCTCAGAGGGGAGGACGATAGGCTGATGGTGAGTGCTGTATTGCTCAGTGGGGAGGACGATAGGCTGATGGTGAGTGCTGTATTGCTCAGAGGGGAAGACGATAGGCTGATGGTGAGTGCTGTATTGCTCAGAGGGGAGGACAGTAGGCTGATGGTGAGTGCCGTATTGCTCAGTGGGGTGGACGATAGGCTGATGGTGAGTGCTGTATTGCTCAGAGGGGAGGACGATAGGCTGATGGTGAGTGCTGTATTGCTCAGTGGGGTGGACGATAGGCTGATGGTGAGTGCTGTATTGCTCAGTGGGGAGGATGATAGGATGATGGTGAGTGCTGTATTGCTCAGAGGGGTGGACGATAGGCTGATGGTGAGTGCTGTATTGCTCAGAGGGGAGGACGATAGGCTGATGGTTAGTGCTGTATTGCTCAGTGGGGAGGACGGTAGGCTGATGGTGAGTGCTGTATTGCTCATTGGAGAGGACGTTAGGCTGATGGTGAGTCCTGTATTGCTCAGTGGGGTGGACGATAGGCTGATGGTGAGTGCTGTATTGCTCGGAGGGGAGGACGGTAGGCTTATGGTGAGTGCTGTATTGCTCATTGGAGAGGACGGTAGGCTGATGGTGAGTGCTGTATTGCTCAGTGGGGAGGATGGTAGGCTGATGGTGAGTGCTGTATTGCTCAGTGGGGAGGACGATAGGCTGATGGTGAGTGCTGTATTGCTCAGTGGGGAGGACGATAGGCTGATGGTGAGTGCTGTATTGCTCAGAGGGGAGGACGATAGGCTGATGGTGAGTGCTGTATTGCTCAGAGGGGAGGACGATAGGCTGATGGTGAGTGTTGTATTGCACAGAGGGGAGGACGATAGGCTGATGGTGAGTGCTGTATTGCTCAGAGGTGTGGACGATAGGCTGATGGTGAGTGCTGTATTGCTCAGAGGGGGGGACGATAGGCTGATGGTGAGTGCTGTATTGCTCAGAGGGGAGGACGATAGGCTGATGGTGAGTACTGTATTGCTCAGAGGGGAGGACGATAGGCTGATGGTGAGTGCCGTATTGCTCAGTGGGGAGGATGATAGGCTGATGGTGAGTGCTGTATTGCTCAGAGGGGAGGACGGTAGGCTGATGGTGAGTGCTATATTGTATGGAGGGGTGGACGATAGGCTGATGGTGAGTGCTGTATTGCTCAGTGGGGTGGACGGTAGGCTGATGGTGAGTGCTGTATTGCTCAGAGGGGAGGACGGTAGGCTGATGGTGAGTGATGTATTGTATGGAGGGGTGGACGATAGGCTGATGGTGAGTGCTGTATTGCTCAGTGGGGTGGACGGTAGGCTGATGGTGAGTCCTGTATTGCTCAGTGGGGTGGACGATAGGCTGATGGTGAGTGCTGTATTGCTCGGAGGGGAGGACGGTAGGCTTATGGTGAGTGCTGTATTGCTCGGAGGGGTGGACGGTAGGCTGATGGTGAGTGCTGTATTGCTCAGTGGAGAGGACGGTAGGCTGATGGTGAGTGCTGCATTGCTCAGAGGGGTGGACGATAGGCTGATGGTGAGTGCTGTATTGCTCAGAGGGGAGGACGTTAGGGTGATGGTGACTGCTGTATTGCTCATCGGAGAGGACGTTAGGCTGATGGTGAGTCCTGTATTGCTCAGAGCGGAAGACGATAGGCTGATGGTGAGTGTTGTATTGCTCAGAGGGGAGGACAATAGGCTGATGGTGAGTGCTGTATTGCTCAGAGAGGAGTACGATAGGCTGATGGTGAGTGCTGTATTGTATGGAGGGGTGGACGATAGGCTGATGGTGAGTGCTGTATTGTATGGAGGGGTGGACGATAGGCTGATGGTGAGTGCTGTATTGCTCAGAGGGGAGGACGATAGGCTGATGGTGAGTGCTGTATTGCTCAGAGGGGAGGACGGTAGGCTGATGGTGACTGCTGTATTGCTCATTGGAGAGGACGTTAGGCTGATGGTGAGTCCTGTATTGCTCAGTGGGGTGGACGATAGGCTGATGGTGAGTGCTGTATTGCTCGGAGGGGAGGACGGTAGGCTTATGGTGAGTGCTGTATTGCTCGGAGGGGTGGACGGTAGGCTGATGGTGAGTGCTGTATTGCTCAGTGGAGAGGACGGTAGG